>NW_027211770.1:13495000-14120000 GCF_022749685.1 Semicossyphus pulcher
TCGTTCTTCTCTCTTACACTGCTGAGGGCTGGGAGAACAGCGCTTCATCTTTTCTGCAGATACATAAAAGGAAAAATAATCTTGTTAGTCCTGTGTGAAACCAAAAGTAGAGGTTGTGTTATTGTTTTAACCTGCACCATTATGTGCAACTTAACCTGGAAGTGTAGCAAAGGGATAGCTTGAGAACCTGTACGATAAGTACGAACTGTGAATTTATAGTCACAATACAGCCCTGTGAGATTGAGTTAAGAAGTACAGGCCGAGGATTTGTGATTCAGTTGTGTGATGAGTCCACGAGTGGAGGTCAGTCTGATGGGAAGAAAACTTAGGAACGCGATGTATCTTTAGGGCCTGTGTCCACTAACTGCGTTTTTTCCTTCATGCGCTGGCAGCGGCCACAACCTCAATTTCAAATCGCTTCTCACCGGCGCCTACTGTTGCTAGGTTACAAAAGTTGTCTGGCAGCACTTCCGTTTCCCTTAGTAGTGACCGTTAAAGTCTGTTAAATGACCGTTTAATTGCTCCGTATGCTTAAGAAATTGTGTCCTGGCGTTATTAGCAGCAGCTACTGTATACTCCTGGAAATTCTACCTTTAGGAAAACGAAAGGATCAGCTCCTCCTCCACCATTGTCGAGTTCCTCCGGATCAAAATTCGCATTTAAATAACAGGCGAATACTCGCCCTCCAGTTCCGGAATGGAGGAGAGGAAGCGTGGCTTATCTCCATGGTTACCAACGGCGTCAGGAGAATCTCGATGTTTGATAGGCTTTTGCTACACCACGTGACGCGAATTCGCTGAGGAAGTATTTCAACTCATGCGAATTCACGTCACGATCATTCGTCGTGTTATTTGCGTCATTCGCGTCTACTCGCATCATTGCATTGACTTCGTATGGAATCTCGCCGAAGATTCGTGTCTATTCGCATTCGGTGTGAACGCACCGTGAGGAAAAAGGGACATTGACGTTAGCGGCGGTGTTCCAAAAGTTGACTCAACTATTTTTAACAGAGAGAGCTGTGAGCGAAGTGGCAAAAAAATAGGCGCTGGCAGCGCAAAAAGCGCAGTTGGTGGACACAGGCCCTTACCCACTTTGAAAGTTACCTTTGGTTAGCAAAGGAAGTACTCCATATTTTCCCGGGAGTAACATTTGATTCAGTTTCTGTCATATTTGTCTGTTTGGATTTTCAGGTGACTCAGATTAACCTCCTTTTCTCAATTTGTATGCTTAGCCATGTTGGCTATCACGTCTCATGCTAACTATCCCATCCCTGTTTCACTACTACAGATGCATTGCTTCAGGTGCACCATTTTTTTTTTTTTTTTTTTGGTAGGGAACATTGCGAGCATATTTAGAAAGACAAAAATGCAACAAGCACAGAACCACAGGTGATAGTACTCGAGCACAACACTGAACACAGTCTCAGGATAGAAGTAAACAGTCTCTACTTGCACAGGCAAACAAATCCAAAAAGGGAACAGGCAAGGTCGTAGTCCAAAAAACACAGCGCAGATCAATATCCCAAAAAAAGTTCTACGCGAGAAGCTAAGGCTTGAACGCCCGACACTGGGGGGCAAAGATGAACTGGCACAGAAGGATGGGGAGACACAAGGAGAGGGGAAGACAATGAGACGCAGCTGGAAACAATCGGGGCGGGGCAGACAGTCCCACAGACAGGAAACACATGAGGGCAGGAAGTGGAGGATCTGAAACGAGAGGAGAGGTAAGCAACACAATAAAACAGGACGCAGAGCGGGACGTGACAAAAAGTAAGTCGACAAGATCATCTAAAAATTACAAAAACTGTGCTGATTTTACTCTACCGTTATTCTTCCCCTCACAAGAACATGAGGAGACTTTCTGCTCATTAAAATACACTTTCATCGTCTTCTACAAAAAGAAGGTGAGAGAGAATCTCCCCTGTGAGATTTGCAGCCTGGTATTTTCACTGAGATTTGTTCTGTTGTGTTTCTCCAATAGGCTGTTGAGTGCTGTAGCAGGGGGATAGTCACGCTACAGCTGCTTTGTATGAATAACATTTCATGTGCAATAATCTGTGTCTTTCTTGTCACAAAATTACACACACACACACACACACACACACAGATGAGGAACGGCCTCAACCATGGCCACAGACGCACACATCAGGTCTCTCCCTCGCACACACACAGACGCACACACACAACCCTGAAGTTTGGTCCAGAGTAGGAAGAGAGACGGCAAATTAAAGAACATGTGTGGCTTCACCAGAGGAACTGGCTAACCCACCCAAACGCATGCATAAAGTAATAATCTGTGGTCATCCCTATAAATAAATGTCTGTTTTGCTTCTCTATTTCTGCATGTTTTCCCTCCGTCTCTTCCTTTAATGCGCATGAGACTTCTGTTCTGTCAGAAATAGTATAAAAGTGACATTCTCCCACATTCAAATGGAAATAAACTTGAGTTTTACAACTTTTGTCAGTTGACGCTCCTCTTTCCGCCTGCCTCTCTCCTGTCCCTCTTTTGCTTTCACTCCGTCTGCTCTGTGAAATGAGCAGATCAACACTCATCCGCGAGCCCGTCAGCCTGTCAAAGTAAGATACTTTAATATCAGTAAATGTCTGTTTAGCAGCTTTGGATCGCTGATGGATTGCAGGTGAGAATGACTTCACTTCCACTTTGAAAGTTCAGAGCACTTTCAAAGTGAGACGGGCGTGTAATGAAAGAAGAGACGTAAGGAGGAGTGAGCTGAGAAACACAAAGAGATAGTGGAAGACAGAATCAGAATTAAAAGGCGAGACAGACAAACAGTGAGTTGGGAGGGAGAGAGAGTTACAGACATAAGGACGTTTTATTTAGCCTACCTATAATTGCCAACATATTTCATTAACAATCAGTTTTTTGAAGTAAGCCCAAGACTGTGACTGTACAAGCTTTTGCCTTCTTTTTGTGTCTGTGATCCTTTAAATCCCATTGCATGCATCGTGTAATCACTAAATGTGCACATGCTAAACTAAGTTGTAAGCTTTGATGTGATCATTGATATAAAAAAGATCTAAAAAGCTTTATAACAAGGTACCAATATTAACCGTTAATAACTAGGTTCACCACACATATGCACACACACACACACTAAAACTGCAGCCATAAACTAATAAAGAGAGGAAGTTGCTTTTTTTTTTAAAGCACTTATTCATGATTTTCTCTGCATGGCTACAGTCAACAAGTGCTCGGCTATTAACTAAGAGTGCATTCAGCCCTGACAGCTTTGGTCCGGACTTTGGACACGCATTCAAACTCTGGTGCAGACCAAACCACCGGACCATGGTTCCCCCAGAAAAGACGGGACTCGGTCCATTTCCAAATGAACCACAGTCCAGTTTGATTCAGGGGAGAACATAAAGTAGAACCTTACTATAGGGAGCAAACCAGAAAACTGTGCATTGTGGGTCGTTAACGGGTGCTGGCGCTTGCAGAGACAGCCAGCAAGAAACTAACCACCAACAAAACATTAAATTCTGCAATCGTGTTTAGTGTGATTGAGTGTACTCTCCCTCTTTGTTTACTTATACATGTTTTTAAAAGGATAAGCACATTATGATTACTTATAAAGAGCAGAGAGAGAATTTGTGCACCTTTATATAAATGTTTCCTTTCTTTCTTGCATTTCTTTCGCTCTGCAGGTGCGTTCACGTGTTTCACTGACCGAAGGCTCTTCTACTGAAGGAGACTGACATGAAATGTGTTTTTTTTTAAGTCCTTAATCAAAGCTTAAGAGTCAGTCACCTTTTCAATGTTTAAAACATCATAATGTCAAATCAAATTACAGTCTTTTTGGCCCGGTGACGATGTTAATAAGCTGCTTTCCACTCACTAAATAATAAAATCTGTTAAAATGAAAACGAATTGTCGTTTTCCACACTTAATTAAAAACTTCCTCACACTCATTTAGCGTTACCTCCTGTGCGTCTGCATGAACAGTGACATTTCTCGCTCGCTCTTTAATGTACTTGCACATTTCAGCAACAACAGAACAAACAGGCTGTCAAAGTGTCGCCCCCCCCCCTCTCTCTGCGGCTGACAATACGCACAAAGGATCACTTTCAGCACATAATACATGCGACTTCATAACAGATAAATACAAATAAATGTCACTGTAGGGCTTTAACTTAATTAAGAAGTCTTTATTAAGAGTCCCAATCTCCATCTGTGAGACGTGGCGTGTGTGTGTGTGTGTGTGTGTGTGTGCGTGTGTACAGAAGTGATTCTCCTGAACTCCAATTAAGCGTCATAGCTGGAAAAAGGTAATTACAAAGCTAAGTGGGAGACTCGAAGTCATGCTGAGACACATAACGTCGACACACACACATGTAGACACCAAACACACACGCTGCTACTAACTTAAAGTGATGCATGAACACAAGAGCCTGTCAACCCATCAACCCATATGAAGGAGGATCATTATAGAGACACACTGTGACAATTAGATGTCATTTAAGCTTATCTTTAACTATGCAAATAATTCTATAAGGAGACGTATTACAGGGACGTCATTTGGTCTGATTGATAAAAAGAGACTCTCAGAAGCATGATGTCGGATTCTCTAATGAAATTAAACTTAACTGAGCTAAAACAAGGGCTGCATAGTGAAGCAGTGGTTAGTGCTGTCGCCTCGCAGCTAGAAGGTTCCTGGTTCAAGTCCCGGTTTGGATGAACACAGACATGCTTGTTAGGTTCATAGGTGACTCTAAATTGTCCATAGGTGTGGGTTTGTCTGTCTCTGTGTCAGCCCTGTGATAAGCTGTGTCTACGGGGGATGCGCAAATTCATAGCCTGCTTACACCGTTAAAGTCGTCCTGAAATGAGACGGTTTGAGGATTTCCTTTTTGCGTCACCACATGGCACTCCTGACGCTTAGCAAAAGGTAGCTAGCAGTCTAACTAGCTAGCATAACTAACGTCACGCAACCTATTATCTTAAAGATAACTTGTTTCAAGGCCTTGTGTATCGCTAGCTAGAAGCTGAAACCCAAGTGTGTTCTTCTGCAGCAAAAGAGTCCGCCATCTCGTTTGAATTGGCGTGCAATGAATCCCGGGATACGTTGGGCTGCGAAGGATGCACCCGATGGATTCTTTGCAGCCTGGGAAAAGGAGGACGCAATTGTCGGGGGCATTTGAAGGAGCCTTCGAATTGGGACAGCCTCCGACACGCCGCTGTGACGCAATCGGCCTCCGAAGGCTGCAGCCCCTAGATTGGGACACGGGTATTGACTGCCAATTAGTCCACGGTGTACAACACCTCTCACCCAATGGGATAGGCTCCAGCCCCCTCCCGCCACCCTGAACTGGATAATCGGTACCGATAATAGATGGATGGAGATCAAACAAAGCTAACAACCAAGTAAATGTCATGGATTTAAGAGTAAGAGAGGAAAGAGTGCAGGAAATAGTCATACCCAACAATGGAAACATAGCAAGTTAAACTATGAGAGAAGGAAAGGACTAAAAAAGTGAGTTTAGAGGTAAAAGAAGCTGTAAATAAAGAGTAAGCTGTAAAGAGTGAAAGTTTCCTCCTAACTGAACATTAAATGGGTTGTGAAATACAGTCACACTTTCTAACGCACGCACATCCTGTCGGTTTGTCAATACAGATCATCATAACATCAGCTGAGACATGCCTAGACCACAAACAGCAAGCACACACACACACGTGTGTGAGCACGTAATGATGCTATCACTGTTTCTGAAGCGCTTCACACGTTCCCTGCATGCACCTGATTAGCAGGTTGTTCAACCTCACAGTCGCATCAGGTCGTACAGATGTGCGCTGACATACTTGTTACACCAGTTTTTCTTGAACTGTTGGCGGAGACAAGAAATTATGGTCAACTGGTGCCACAGGTGTGTGTGCGTGTGTGTGTGTGTGTGCAGGTGAGAAGATCAAGTGACAAGACAAGCTGCATATCTTAAAAGCGTGTGAACATGTCCAGACAGGTCAGGAGTGATGCAGTAATGGTAAACTTGATCAGTTATTATGCTTTAAACACTAAGAAGCAGAAATAAAGGTAGAAAAAATTGTTTAAAGTAAAGTTACCTCATTGTTACAATGACCTTGTGTCTGTGTGAACCTTCCTTCCTTCCTTCCCGGCCTTTGTTAGAAGTGATGTCACTATTTGTAACGGGGTACTGATGACCAATGAGGTGATCAGGACGTCCAGAATGTGTCCCATGAGCCACATAAAACCTTCAACCACACATATGGAGCTATTTACATGGAACAGGTGGCGGGGCAGTGAAGACGGAAGAGTCAGACACACACACACACACGCAGACAGAGACACACACGTGCACGCTGTCTCGTTATCCCCGCACTCACTTAATTTACGGCCTCAGATCAAACATTAGAAAATGATACACCTGACGCTCAACCACATATCTTAGAACGAGGAAGCGAATTGCATGAAGACTGACGAGCAGCTGTCTTGTAATTTACAGTTCTGTCATCAGCACAGATTACACCGAACAATAATAAGGCAGCGCGAGGATCCGTCTGACGACCTGCAGGCACTGCGTGAAGTTAGCGTGTGGCGCAGGTGCAGTCGTGGAAAAACGACGGAAGAAAGAGTTTCTCGCAGCTGTTGGTTTATGACTTGTAATTATTGTCATAAGCATAACTGTCATTCATCACCACACAGCCTCAGCAAAGTGTCTCTGTTTTGTTTTGTTCAGTTGTTCATTTCCTGGCTCTCATTTGGTGAGTCATGATCTATGTTTGTGCTGTCATCGCTGGAGAGAAATGAGCAGGCAGAAACAGGAGTGATTTATGGATGGATGGATGGATGGACATCATCTTCTTTCTTTCCCACTTTCTGCCTCTCTGTCCTCTTTTCATTTTAACACCTTTAAAATCAATACAAATCCAACCAAATGTTTAAAAAAAAAAACAACCACGCCATGAATGCATATTTCAACAGTGTCATTTCCCTCTTATTTATGCCACTCCGAAGCTGCTGCCGCCACAGGAATGACAACCCTAGTTGGGATTCTGTCGCATCAAGCCAGCAGATTTGAATGCTAAACCCATTAGCCAAGCATCACTCACAGTCAGAGCTGGCGATGATAAATAACCCAACCAGAGAAATCTGATTAGGAGAGACGGAGGCAGGGGATCTGAGGGAATGAGTAACAGCAATGTCGCCGTTATCGGGCCGCAGTCAGATTGGAAATCACACACCGAAAAAACATGAAATGCTCAGCTGCAATGGGTTGTGTCGGCTGTTTTCCTAAAAACATGGGCCGGGGCCTAAAATTGGGTCTTCGGTGGGTTGCAATTAAATGAAAGCTGAACTTTGCGTGCGTGTTGCTAAGCTCCGACACACCAGAGCCGGTGATGTGCACAACAAACATGCTGGTTAATAGGTAGATTCTAACCTGTTAGAAAGTGTGAGTTTGTGGGAGGTACTGGTGCCTTCAGGGTGAGGCTGCTGTTGAGTGAATCATTCACATTCACTTGGCAGTAGATCATGAACACCCTGATACTCAAATACACTGTTAGTGTGCTGCTCTAACTCTGGCTCTGTTTACTATTTTCATCTGGTTCTGGGTGTTAATCGATAAAGCTGGAGAGAGATGGTTGATTATTCATCACATTTTGTTTATGTCTGCCTGGTAGCAAAAAAAGAGCTGTCTGACTTGTAGAGAGATGAAGAGTGAAAGGTGTATTTTAGAGATTAAAGAGAGGGTTTATAACAGATCTAATAAGCACTATTTGCAATGACACGCACGCCACATGTTAGGACCGACTTTGTGAACACAGATGAACTATGTGTCACTCCAGTAACCGGATACACTGCACCAAACACAGAAATCACCCACTCATCATCCCTTGACCTTTGAATTATTTACTCACTTACTTTAATTGGTGCAGTAAAAAACATCTGCAAGCTGCAGGTCTAACTGATGCTTGAAAGTCATGTTTCACTGGATGTACACAGACTGGCATCAGGTGTATTTTGACTCCCCAAACTGCCAAACCAGGATGACTGATGCTACTTAGAAAGTAAGCCAAACACATGGCCACACAAGATGTTTTTACTAACATATTTACTTTAACTAGTGTGAACCTATATCTTTAATGTGGCCCTAATACTCCGTCATACAATACTGTGTTTCTTACTAGCAGTTTTTTACATTCTCGACCTAAGAGGCCACAATGTGAAATCTACAAGAAGTCAGTTTGTCAAGAGAGAGTGCAGCATGAAACACCCCCCTATCTAAATATCTTATATATGCATACTTTAAACAAATATGTGCAGATGTAGGATGCATGTACTCAATGTTTTTTTAATCCAGTTTGTATCTCCTCATACAATCATTTTGTACTCTCTTACTCTCTTGCATCTCTCTCCCGCACACTACAAAGTAGCATATCTTAAGCATAAAATGTGCTATTAGATTGTCTCTGCTCTGATTTTAGAGCCACATTTCTAAGCGATGTCGCACTAAAAAGGTCAACCTGGGCTCAGCATACAACATCTCAATGAGACGATCGATTCAAAGCCCTTAACCTGGTCACTCAGGTCACAAATATACATTAACATTCATTATTATAACCCTTAAGGTCAAACTGAATTCAATTACATAATTTATCACTATGTAGCAATTAAGCCCATGGCCAGAGGGGATTCTGTGCAAATGAAAGCGCTGTAATCATCTTAATATTACTGAATTTCAGGTTTAAATCTATGTAATGAACGGCCTCTGGGTAAAAGCACTCTTTTGTTTCTTCACTCACACTCTAAAGGCAGAGCAGGGCTATTTTAATCCAGCACTGACTGTACAGCTAAGGGCACAGATACACATCATAATGCACATCATGCTACACAATACATTTGATTGCATATCATCATTAGCAGGATTCATCCTCTGCAGCCAAAAGGCAAACAAGCACAGCGCAACATCAAACCGTCGGTCCTGCTTAATTATTGAGAGCAAATTCAATTCACCCCCATCACTTCACCAACAGGCCCGTATACATCCTATACCCAGCCTGCTATAGGTTGCATAAGCGTTCCCTGCGACAAACAATTACACAAACGCGAGCACACATACATCGATTGACCTTTCCCGCTGAGTGTTATTAATACATGCAGGTCGTATTAGGAAAGGTTAACGAGCAGGAAGACCAGCACCGCGCATGGAATACAAACACAGGAGAAGAAGCCTGACCCTATACAGGTGAGAGGGAGGGTCACGTGACCTCACAGTACAGACACAGTATAGAATGTATTTAGTGGCATTGATAAGCAACAAATAAAAGGGTTGATAGTAAGTGGGTGGAGGTAACGAGCTAGACACAAATACTCTATGGACAAAAAGTGCTGACAGATGCTAATTCTGGACACAGACAGGTGGCAAAAACAGGATGGACTTCTAACCTGAAACACGCGCTTTTGGCTGTACGCATAAAAACCATGCATGTGGAGAGTAAAAGAGGCAGGACGCGTCAACTGTAATGCAGTCCCGACTCCAATCGGCGGTCATCTGACGAGGATTTAGCTCGATCAATACGATCAGGCATCTGCTCGCAAGTGCAGCTAACAATTCATTCTTAGACCTTGTCTCTCAACCCAAACTTGCTTCTTACTTCTCAAGTTGCTAATTGACAAAGTAGCACACGAAAAAGGAGGCCTAGGCCGGAAGTCCTTTATCGCTAACATCTGGCTGCACTAGAAGCCGTGATAAGTTGACTGTCGCTCTCAGAGGCTCTATCGTCATCAGATGATAACCGATGGGTTTAGAGATTGCTTAACTTCAGATCTTTCAACCACTTTTTAGTCTCTATGATCTTTCTTTAGCCTTCCAGCTAATTCTAGTAAGTGACCTTTACTGTTAGAAGAGTTCAAAAATGAACTTTCAGTGCACAAACCTGTTTCAATTTTATTTCAAGTATGCCCTTATGGTCATGTGAATAATGACTGTCCACTCTCAGAAGCAAACTAATGGCAGTAGTGTGATTTTTAAGAGTAACTTACCACCAGCCTATAAAAGTGTTTCATTGCCCTCACTTCTCATTGACGGTTTCAAGACTGTTTCCTGTTTCACCACACCAAGCATGACTGATGGCTGTGGTTGGATGTGGTCAGAAAAGTGCTTTGTTGTCCATGTGAAAACAGTGATGTCATTTGCTCCCGGAAAGGACCTGTGCATCACTGAAGCCAAGTTTAACAACAAGAGGTCAGGAAAAACACCAGGGGATGTAAAGTTAGTCTTTAAAACACTTTTGGGTGGATGGCTTAGCTTCAAAACTGCGGGACACATTCTGTTTAATAACAACAGGCAACTTTGGTTTATTTAGCTAGACTTAAAGTCGAGCTGAAACGGCATTTCTAGCTTCCGTATCGTGACGTATTTCGTAGTGAAACGGGACGTGCAGGCGGGACATATCATTGGAGGGATTTGATTTGATCTTTGAGAAGTGGGCGTAGACAGACGTTCTCCACAGCGCAGTAGCTAGCTAACTGACCGAGCGTTCTTGGTGCTCTGCGGCTAAATGTTGCAGATTGATTGGTTGAAATTGGTTGATTCTAGCCTACGTAAGCACACGGGCTATTTTTTTTTTACAGGAAGAAAAAATTATATGATTTTGATGTAAGAAAAGAAATGGATTTTCTGTATTTTTTTTGGCCTTTATTGTCAAATAGATGCACAATATTACCGGGGATGTGATCTAAAAGGATTAAAATGACATGTTTAATTTCACCTCGACTTTAAAGAGTTTTAGTTGCCTATTCTTGAAAAAAACCTTAACCATAAAGGTGGCTGATGTAACAGTCATATGGGCTGGTTTGGAAGCAATCGCTGTGTCTCAGCAGCTGCAGCCTTCGAAGGAGGCAGTCTACAGAAGATGAGCCATTCGTAGCCTGAGTAGACCGCTATGGCCGAACTGAAAAGAGACAGTCCCTTACCCTTGTGTCACCAAACACCACTCCTAGCTAGAGGGCTAACTAGCTAGCATAACTAACGTCACGTAACTTAACCTATTATTTCAAAGATAATTTTTTTTTTTTAACATGTGTATAGCTATTCGATTGAGTTGACATTGAAAGTGTATTCCTCGGCAGCTTAAGAGTTCTCCATCTCGTTTGAATTTGGGCGCAATTAATCTAGGGATACGTTGGGTCCAGGGCCGCGAAGGATCCATCGGGTGCATCCTTTGTGGTCCGGGAAAAGGAGGACGCGTTTGTCGGCCTCATCCGAAGGAGCCTTCGAATTGGGACAGCCTTCGACACGCCGCTGTGACGCAATCGGCCTTCAAATGCGGCCCCTGGATTGGGACACAGCTAATGACCCTTCTTACCAATAGGAGCGCCAGATCAAAACATGTATCGCTAATGACAAATTGAAATCTCATCATGTAGGACATGAGGACATGTTGGGGTTTGCAAAATCTGACACTGTGGAACCTCCTAAGAAAATCCCAATTATCTTACAAACCCACTGTTTCTTTAATGGCCAAAAGTTGAACAGCACCAAACATGCATGCGAGGCTAACAGCCTCAGGATGTGTCATCTAGGAAAGTACAGCACATGGAAACACCATGCACAGAAATACATCACAAATGAGCTGAAGCTGCTTCTTTCTTTCTTGCGTGTCCAGAAAAATGTCCAGTCACTCATTGCCTCCATCCCAGATGACCTGTAATATATCCCATCTTCTTTGGTGCACCGCAGAGCTTCAATGCATGGCCTGAAGCTTTTAACACTGTTGGATCTACTTAAAAACATGTGGAGTCAGAGAAATAAATATAAGTCACCAATGACTCGAAACATCTCTCTCCCTCTCTCTCTCTGTGCCTCTCTCTCTCTCTCTCTCTCTCTCTAACTGGGTCAGTGTGATGATGGTGTCAGTGTCTGGACTCAGCAGCAGCATATTTGCATCAGTCATCCCAACTAGACCGTGAAGAGAAGGATTTCCCTGCTCAGCTGTGCCAGTGAGTCAGTGAAATATACCCTCATAAAACCCTGCTGGACTGAACACAGGCCTGGGGAAAACTTGGATCTATTTAATGGGCTCAACTTCAGGCTCTTTGCTTTTGGCATCGCAGTTACATTGTAAGTGGAAAGTAACATCCCACGAGAGCAATACTTCAAATATTAAAGCTTATAAGACGGGGAGACTTCATTCGCTCGGTGTCTCATAGATGTGCTTTTGAAGGGTGGATGGAGACATTAACTTAAATTACGGCAGCTTAATGTAATTGCTGTTTTTATTTCTGCATTTGTGATTGAATTACGCTGATTTTAAATGAGGAAATCATGCTGCAAAGACGGAGACTGCACGCTATGTTCCTCGTCCTGCAGGGTCGAGCCGGGTCACTATCCTTAAATGCATTATCGAACTTTCATAGCATGAAATGAAAAGTGGCAGGGAGAAACATTTAAGTGCTGTGAGCTGATTCAACACATGTGCCGGTATGCTCTTAATTCCGCTGAGACGCCGACGCAGCCCTCTGGTGCGCTGTAAGGCTGGAGGAAAACTCAGGGGGTGCAGCCACAGCCATGCAACCAAATTCAGCCTCTAATTAGGGCCTGCTCATCCAAATTTAGAGGGCTGTGGTGGGGGGGGAAAAAAATCTCCATGATATAAGCAGCCTCGAGACATCCTTGAAAATATGGCTGTGATGGCAACTTTGGGGCTTAATTAATTGAACAGACAGGCTTGTCGGGTCATATCAAAATAGGTTGGGATACAGTTACAAAATAGTGATGAGGCTGAAAGGTGGTTAATTAAAGTCAGAGTGAGACCTGGGAGTAGATCGTGCTGCATATTCAGTCACAGGCGGCCATGTTTGCTCCGCTTCTCACCTCTCTGACAGTGAAGTCGTGCTTCTAGTTTAGTTGATGGAAATTTGAACAAAAAAATAAAGTGAGATATTTTGCACGAGCACTGAAAGGAAATAACTGCAGATAAGGGATGGCTGCAACATTAAAGCAGAGATAAAAGTCACCCTGACTCATCACCTCGCCGACACTCCCTTCCCAACCTCTCCCTCCCTCTAAAGTCTTTGATTATAACTTCCCCAAGTTTGAAATTGATGTGTTTTTTATCTTTTTTTTTCTCCCTTGGACTTGGGTCATCTGAGAGTCAGCCAGCTGGGCCTTGATCCTGAGCTCGCTCTCAGGTAAACTTTCAACTAGAAAAGACCCCTATTGCTACTTTCAACTGTTCATCTCCCTGCTCGCCTCCTTCGCCACCTCCTCCTCCTCCTCGCCGGCGCAAAGTGTTTTGTTGATAAACCCTCTTTGGAGTTCACTCTGTCAGGAGAGTTTGCTCGTCTCCCCACGCTATTTGAGTAACAGGGAAGTGTGTGTGTGTGTGTGTGTGTGTAAACAAAGATGCCAACATAGCTCTATACCTGAGTTTAAATGGCACGCTGATATCACTCTCCCTGGAGCCTTTAATGCAAACGTTACATCGCTGTGATCAGCAGGGTGCGACACAATCGCGCTAAAATGCAGTGGAGATAACACACAAATGCAAGAATACCACACCTTTTCTGTCATTATCAGAGCTCACAGCCACTCGCATCCCCAGACTCAACTCAGTGTTCAGAACAAACTGAGAAACACACACACACACAGGCACACAGACGCAG
This sequence comes from Semicossyphus pulcher, assembly GCF_022749685.1. Taxonomy (NCBI): domain Eukaryota; kingdom Metazoa; phylum Chordata; class Actinopteri; order Labriformes; family Labridae; genus Semicossyphus; species Semicossyphus pulcher. Next base: position 13,508,640 of record NW_027211770.1, read on the forward strand.
ACACACAAACACATTTGATCAGCCACCACTCGCTGTGCAAAAAGGACAGTTCTTTTGCCAAGGCAACATGCTGTTGGCGAACGCTGTGAGAGGCTGTCGTCGAGTCTTCTGCTCACTTAGCACTTCACACACAGTCTGTCATAGTCTGTGTTACTCACTCAGCAAAAGCATGAAGTGTGTGCGAGCGTTCTGTGTGACGGTCCAAAAAAACAAAGTCCCGGATAACCTGGAAACAAAGTAAAAGAAAGTGAAGAACCGACTGTAAGTTTTGAGGCTGAGGCGGTTTAAGCCAACGGTTTTGGATGGAGCTCAGACTGAAGTCAGCAGGATACACAATCCCCCCGAGAGGTTGCTTGATAACTGATGAATGACCCCCGCAGGTAACACAACATTCAAGCTGCACATATTTCATTCGGGCCTGCCAAGTGGAGGACATGCTGTATGGTTTTAACCACAAGGGGGCCGCTTATACAGTGTGGACGCCTTTTTACTCCCCCTCAGCTTCTCTCTCTGTTGCACACAGTTAGCATAGTTAGATTTAAATGATATCCACATGGAAAACACACACACACATGCACGCTCACATATGCTCAAACATCCTTCACTTCCTCTCTCTCCTGCTTCCATGTTGCTGACACAAATACACCCCTCACCCACTGCCAGACACACACACACATCAAATATCACTCCCCCTGGCATGGACACAAAGAGACACAAATACTCTCTCTCTCTCTCTGTCACACGCAAACACACCCACATCTCACACAACAGCCACCTTCCATATGACAGAATCACCTGATGTTGGCCGACTTGAGTCAACTAGTTAGGTGTTAGTTTGGAGCCTGCAGAACAACTGACATCATGCGCCGTGTGCGTGTGTGCAGGGGATTTGTGAGAAAGAGTGTTGGGTCGCACCTATAAGGCTAATCTTTAACTTTAGCCCAATTTTCACACACACACACTCACGCAATCAAAGCCTCTTCCCATTTCCCAGCATGCAGGAGTGGCACTAGTCAAGGGCAAAACACACACACACACACACGCACATCTACACAACAGAAGCAGTGTGACATCAGTTTCACTGCAGGCCCTGTGATAGCACCTCACTACCTCACTGTTGAGGGCTCCTCTGCCAAAGCCTCTCTCAGGTGTCTCTCTCAGGTTGAAGGTGTGTGATGACAGCATGTGTCTGTGTGTGCAGTCACTATTAACATGGTGTTAATGCTGTTACACCATTCAGATCTTTCTGCCTATGAATGAGCATCACACTGTGTCTGATTTAAGGATATTGTGATGTAGATATCACAGCATTTTTTTGTCTTTAAATTAAAAAAGAATTAAGCGTAGTCAAAGGTCAAACTGTGTTTTCATTACCTCTTTGTTTTATTTTATTCTTAACTAAGTTTAATTAATATGATTAGAACTATGATTAAAGTAGATAAGAGGCTCCTGTGTCATAAGAAAAACAGGAAAAATGTCTATTCAAAGCTCCATTGTTGTTGTTTATATCCCTCGGATATAAAATCACTTTTCAACAAATACAATGAAAAGTGACAGAAAACACAAATCCCCCTGAGGGCAGCTTAGACTGCAGATTAAGTGCTTATGAGCTTTCATGAATATTTGCGTGCTGAAAAGTCAAAATATTTCCCCCCAAAATGAGGAGCTGTTATTTGTATCAGGCATTATCCTGTCTGCTGCCTTGTTTTTTATCTGACTGACCAATGAACATGACCCTACATATCACAGAGGACCGGAAGACATTTACTGGCAATTTCTGCCCCCAGCACAGTGTCAGCCAGGTGTCACACACACACACACAAACACACACACAGACACTGTATACTGTGGCTAAAGCAATGATCTCATACGATTCGGTACGATATGGTACGATGCAATGCGATACAATGCAATATGGTACGGTACGGAATGATACGATACGATACGACACTATTACGATACGTCACGATACGATACAATACAGTACAGTATGATACGATACAATATGATACGATACAATAAACTTTAGTGTCAGCATAGTTTCAGTCAATTGTCACATACAAACACACGCAGTTACAATATGATATGATGCCATACGATATGATGCCATACGATACGATATGATGCGATGTGATACGATTCGATACGTTATGATATGATGCGATGTGATACAATACGTTACGATATATTATGATGCAATACGATGCGATATAGTACGATAAACTTGGTTGTCCCCTTAGGGAAATTTGTCTTGTATTAGATTCTGCTTACATTTAGCTGCCTCCACAGTAGTAATAATAAATAAAAAACAATTAAAACAAACAACAATAAACATGTAAACAGAAAAGCACATACCAATGACAACCTAAAGGCGACATATATTGCACATTAACCACATTGCACATGTTCCATACAATACACAACAGTGATAAGTGAAAGAGGTAAGATCACCATGAAGCTTTTTTCTTAAACTTGCACCTGTTTTCATGTTTCTATTATTAATCCCCTCAGTTATATCTATATATTGAATGATTTTGAGGGGTCTATAATGACAGGAATGCATAAAAAATGCTTTTTAAAAAAGTCTAAATTGCTATCAAAGTGCTGCTCTGTTTCTGAGCATCTGCTTCCTTCTGTAAAAAAAACTTATTTTTTTAACACTTACAAAAATAAATTCATTAAGAATCCTGATTTATTCCGCGAGAAATCTAAATGTAACTCATGTTGCACTGAATCTCAACACAGTCACATATTAGGGAACAAGTGTGCATGCAGATGTATTATGCTCTCAATTACATCCCTTCCTCAATCAAATTAAATAATTACCAAACAGCTCCAGGTCCACACGTTCCCCTCAAGTCAAAGTTGAATAAAGGCTGCTTACATATGGAAAAGTATACATAAAAAGCTGCCAGCTTCCCAGATGTGATTAATGAAGTGAGAGTCTCAGTCGACCCCTCTGACCTGCTGCAAGGCCGTATAGGGCCGGAGCTCGAGAGCCTCAGGCAGTGTGCATGTTTGTGTGCGTTAATGGCCCAATGAGAGAAAGAGGGCTGTGTGTGTGCATGCGTGTTTTACAGTCTGTTTTTTATGTGTGTTTATGCATATGTATACGTTCATACTGGGCATGCAAATGTGCGTGTGTTTGTGTGTGTGCACTCAAAGCAATATACCCCGAGGCGGTGACAGACGGACTCTAAACCACGTTACCCACACACCCCACTGCCTCGCTTAATAGTGCATGAGATAAGAACATTTGGACTTCAAAATGCCCCCACCACCACCACCATCAACCCCCCCCCCCCCTCCATGGGAAATTGAGTTTTATGGCTCCCCAGTTTGGGACAATGGCTTCACTGGTTTTGACTGTAGAGAGGAAATTTCACGTCAACAATTGAGATGTTTCTGGATGGACTGACAAAGGAACCTGATATAAACACGGTCACACTCAGCAGCTCAGCAGTGCAGTGTGGGGGAATTTGCACACTGAACATGCACACAGAGGCCGGCACATGCTGTATGTGTGTAAACAGACATACACAGATGCACAGACAGATACATGAACACATGGATACCATGGGACACAGGCTGGAGGAAGACACACACAGGCAAAGCAAAACATCAAGATTCATCCATAAAAATATAATTCCCTTTCCAGCATATCAGCTGATTTGTGCGACCTATCTGAGGGCCAACTTTGGTACCCTTTCCATATTGATTTAACCTTCCTCTGACATCCCTGCGTGCAAGTTAAACAAGTTTGATAACCCAAAGAAAGAGCAAAGTAATCCAAAACTCTCCGAAAACCTAATAAATCATCATCCTTAAATGCAAGTCACAAGTAATTTGAGGAGTGAAACCTCCTGAAGCAGCAAACTCTCACAGGGATCAGATGAACACATGTGACTCTGCGAGACAGTGACTCAGTCAGTAAGCAGCGCGCACCTGCGAAAAAGACGGCCTGATCAACAAATGGACACGAGAACTGTGGCGTCGAGAAAAAGGGAAACAGAAGGAGAGCGAGTACATTTATGCTCAAGTGGTTTAATGCAGACAGAGAGAGGTGGAGAGTGGGAGGAAGAGGCAGACAGGGAAAATATATATATAGAGAGAGAAATAGAAACAGACGCGCAGCCAGCCAGAAAAGCAGCCAGAGATCAGGATGAAAAAAGAGAGGACGAGAGAAAAAGACAGATAGGCATCCCGACTGTGACAGGCGGGCTGCATTGGCGCGAGGAAACTTAAAGTGCAAATGCTGAACGACGGCAATGCATACCAGCATGAAACAGAGAGAGAGGCAGGGGGGAGAGACAGTCAAAGTGTAACTAGAGGGGAGAAGAGGAGAGAAAAAGTGACAGAGGAGGTAGTGAAAGTGGAGTGCATGAGTGAGAGCCGGAGACGTACACACAGACTGATAGAGAGTGCATAACTCAGCAGGGATTCTGACACTCTTGTCTAAGGGCACAGTCCAACAGAAAAAAATAAATACTCCACATGACAAGGACAACTTGTCTTTCCTCCACACTCTCTTTAGCTTGTGAAGCAGCCTGTAAACCAGCCTGTCAGCCAACCAGATTACCAGAAGTCCACACTGTAAAAGATGGCTGACAACTTAGTTGGATTAAAGTTTGTACAAGGACATTGCAAAGGGACTACTCTAACTTCTGCTGAGACTATACGTCCCAGAATGCACTCCTTTATAGAACAATAAGATGTCACTTAGTTTGGTATTCATATATAATAGGCTGTTTTTTATTTTACAAGGTCTAACAATACTTTTAGATCCTTTGGGACAGACGAGTCAGCACAAAATGACAGCATATTATCAGCCCACCAGACTGTAAGGTACTGAGTTCCTCTGAGACGGGAATAACACAGACCCTTGTCTAAAAAAGTCTGGAGTTGCTCTTTCAAGTGGATGCAAATTGGTACCTGAAGTTTTGAGGAGTAGTGTTAACATTTGTGGCTGTCAGTGTCAAATTTGCATTTCTGTCTGGCGTCATTTCTGTCAGCGTGGAGCCGAGTGAACTGGCGGTGAACTGAGGAGGAGGCAGGCTGGGTGCTCTCGCTTGTGTATTGTGGCGCGGCGCCGCTGCGTGCGTGCGTGCGATAGAGAAAATCAGACAGAGAAATTAAGTCAGAGAAAGAGATAAAGAGGCACAGAGGAGGGTGGGGAATAAAGACGGAATAAATTAGAGGGGAGGGCGAGGGAAAAGAGAGTAAGAAAGGGAGAGAAAGTGTAAACACCTATTTGCGAGCGTCCTTGAGTCTGCGTGCTTTCATTCTGAATATCTGTGTGTCTGAGTGGCCGCAGTTCACTGTGTCAGCATTACCACACGCAGCTGAGGACATCAGAGGCCTCGCTAAGTAGCTGCTAAAGCTGCCTCTGTTTATCTGCATACAAACAACAGCAGCACAGAGACTGGCACACACACACACACACACACACACACACACAGCGGGGGGGAAAGAGAAGCTCACACATGAACACAGAGCCACTGGTGCACACTCACACATATGCACATAACTGTCGAGGCTGGAAGTGGATTATCTACCCAACCCAACTGAAAAGTAGTCTGACTGCTGCACAGGGATTAACTTTGTATCTGCAAGAATACTCAAATTAATCTGAATTTAATTTTAGCCGCCAGAACGAGGCCAGTCAGGTTCCTTCAGGCTGCCTGAGGTGGTGATGGGAAGGCAGGTAATTTTTTGGAATAAAAGCAAATGAGTCATATTAATGGACAATTACGTTGCATGTGAACATTCTTAATACCCTTTAGGCCAATTAGGGTGTTTGCAGGAGGGCGCTTTAATTTGGAAAGAGAGCAAATTAGTCCTGTTAACAAGTTATTAGCCTGAATGTAGCGTAGTTTTAGAGCAGCTAGGCTAGTTACATGAGGACTGTAAAAAAGTAAATTAGTTTGAGAGTAAATGATGATATCATCGGGACTCTTTCTTTCTCAATTGGTTAACTGACCACTCTCTTGTTTCCAGGTAGAGATAATGTGCAGACAGATTAAAGCCTCACCTGAAAGTCTAGCCTCTGACAGCTAACTGAAAGCTAACACGGCCTGTCTGTCAGGAGTGCGAAAGCTAGCAAGCTAATGCATAATTGAAAGCGTGACTCACGCTTACTCAGCTCATTTCTCGGCTGAAGATGAAGCCTTGACCTTGTCTGAATAGGAACTTGTGTCCATTGTGATTCAGCACTGGATGTTTAGTCTTAATAAGAGCACTTTCTTAATGTTGAGGTGTTGTGAACATCGCCACAGGCTACACCAAACACTGTGTGTGGGATGGGTGTGTGTGTGTGCGATGATTTCAGAGCCTAGGATTGTCAGCGAGCCACACACACACACACACACACACACACACACACACACATTACACACAGTTTGAGTCACAGTCTAATTTTATTCAGCAAGGACATTAACAAGTAGCATGAATTTGACCTTGTGAACTGGCACTGGCAACACAGCAAAGCACAGAGGAGCTAACGGCTGATGCATAGTAATTAGATGCATAATAATAAGAGCAGGGCATGACTTGGCCTTATTCAGCCACATTCCCACCAGAGATTACGCATTGACCTCATATGAAACGATCTGAAAGGAATTATATCAGCCTTTATTCTCCACTGAACCTTTTATATTGTCCATAAAAGCCTTAGCTTTAAGTTGCAATCTGGATTTTTTATGACCTTATACAAATTGGACACATTAGTGAGGCATTACTGCAGGTGAATAATGATTTAATGAGCTTACCATATGCTTAAAGAGATATATTTATGTAAATGAGTATGCCCATTATTTTAAAGTGCTTTCAAATTAAATTCAGACTCCTACTTAACAGTTGTGTGCCATGTTTTATAAGACATGTGGCCTGTATCCAGCAGTATTCAGCGTACAGTCTGCATCCAACATGGAGCTGCTACATTATTGAGAGCAGGGCATTTACTTGGGCTTATTCAGCCCATTTCCAGGCACTCAGATTATGCGTCGCGCTGGACTGGAAAATCGTGTCAGTGCAGATACTCTTACGGGAAGGCGCTCATAGTCTGTGGCATAATCTGCCTCCAGGAAGGCCAACTTTTACATCAACATCACGGCTATAAATGGCATTCCCGTAGATGCAAAAATTCCCGGACATGTTTGGTCTGTGGTGCAGATTTTGAAAAAAGTTGGTGACTCAGTGATGAATTTTGGGTCATTTCATATTATGCTATTACATCACAACACAACATTATGAACATATCAGCAAAATGTGGATTTGGGAAGAGAATACGGATAGGATGGACGGATAAATGACGGAAAGGAGGATAGGAAGAGACATGTTTGTGTCACATGTATGTAGGATTTTTAAACCACCTTTATTGAACCGTGCTAACTTATAATAACAAAAGGATGGTATATTGTCTATACTTGAATATGTGTAAAAAATCTTTTACCAGATTCTGTCAGTGTTCCTATCTTGGGCCCAGAAAATAAATTTAATAGGGAAGACCAAAAAACTACAAACTACAACTTCCAGGCTTGGGGAGTAACAGAATACAAGTAACGGCGTTACATAATGAGGATTAGGTAACTGTCTTCCATTACAGTTACAGACAAAAATAGGTAATTACTGTAGATTACAGAAACATTTATTAAAAATGGGCATTACTTGCAGATTACAATTTTGAAATATATTTTAAGATGAAGACGATATAATACCAAAGATGCTCTGTAACATCTGGCGTATCATTTCTAAACCATCACACTTCACGACACACAAGTCTTACAGCTACACTCCTCAAAGTTGCCATCAACAGTCTCTGTTTGCCATGGCCTGTGGTGAAAAAACAAATGCTTTCACTGGGTGGAAATGGGAGCATCATCGCAGTACAATGCAAGTTATGCCTTCCAGCTGTCATTATCTGAGGACTGTACATCTAATTTAAAGAAACATTTACAGGTAAGACCAACCGCTAACGTTAGCTGCACAGAATTCCAGTTAAAAATGTTAGCTAACCTGTCGTCTTCTTCTACTACTGAAAAATAGTTTGTGACCCTGGTGATGACCGTGGCCAGGATGGTGTGGGTAAAAACACAAGGTCCAGACTGGAGTAAGTTTATGGTAGTTTACTTGAAGTTTGAGAGTGAAGTAGTGTGAATAGCAAACTTAACAAAGTACATTTAAAGGTGCATAATTACCACTATTAATTTAAACAGGCATTCACGCATTACAAAAGTATTGACATTTCTTTTCTCGTGTCTTTATTTGCAGATTTAGTATTGAAGTAATCCAAAAGTACCTGAAGGTAATCAGTTACGTCACTTTAAAATTGTGATACTTGGATTAGGTTACTGATTACATACAATGGGTAATTAGTAACTATCGGAATACATTTTAAAAGTAACCCTCCCAACCCTGACAACTACAAACTACAAAGATTTACAGCCTGTGTCCTTAAAGCAGCATTGCTGCCAATTTGTTGTCTCTTAAAGGGACAGATGCCACAATGAGCAAGAGAAGGGAGAGACCCTCATTCCACACATGGTCACCTTTGTATGGAAAATCCCATATTCCTGAATGCAGTATGTATGCATACAGAGAGGAGGGAATGGGTGTGTTAAACCCACAAAGGCAAACACTGTTTAAAGCCAGTTTAAAGCCTGCTATCTCAGCTAGTGTAAGACATAATCTGATTTATCACACCACATCCAGCTAAGCTCAAAGATATCTCCATCAGAACTGATCTGATTCAGCACTAGTCAACCGTAGCACACGGCCCTGACAAGGTGTTCTTCTGCAATAAATAAAAAAGATAGGACAGGAGATAATATTTTGGATTATCCTGCTCGACTATCACTGCCCCGACCGTGGCGAGCGTATAGCACACAGCATCGCATAAACACACACAAAGGTGGTAGTTAAGGTATTCAATGAAATGCTTCCTGTTTGACGCTGATATGTAATCTGACAGCTACATCTGAGCAAGATTACAGCGATTCGCAGTACCTCCATGAAAATAGCTCAAAGCTTCCAAATAGGCACATTACAGGGGATTAGCATTGTACTAATTTAATATAAACTTTGAATACCGGTTTTTATCTCAAGTTCCCAAATAGAGAACAAGGAGTAGGATGGAGAAAGGAAGATTCATTGTGCGTCATATTAAATAAGTAAGAGCAGTAATATGGGATTGTTTCGTATCATCTAAAAAAAGTCGGCAAAGACAGAAAAAGAAACTCTAAAGTGACACTTCCAGGGCAGCAGAACGGAGTTTGTGCTCATTTACTGCATTCCCTTATGGATTCACATCACTGTAGATCCTCAGTCATTCTCCAGCGCTTTTATCCCTTTATGAAATATTTGCGATTTCGCTGTGATCTTTTTTTGTCTCGCAAAGTAAATATTTTTAAATAATTACTGTCAAAATATTACACGTTCGCGGGGAAAATCAGAGGATGCCAGTTTCAAACGTGAACCGGAGGCTTTCATTTTCCTGTCAGTTTGCAGACTATGGCTGGCTGAGAGTTGAGTTTGTGCTTAACTGGGCTGTGACTGACAGTTAAAGCAGGTTACTATCTAATGGAGAGACACGTTACTTTCTAGCTGACGGAAGAAACATACCCTCCTCCTGTCTTGTATCATCTAAGCTCTTATTTCCTCAAATCATACATATCCAGGATGAACCTGGGATGACACTACTTTAACTTACAACGGACACACTGCACAAGTTAAAGTTGCTATAATGAAACTGCCCGGCCACCACCAAAACTTAAAGCAAAGGAGTTGCACCATATAAGTTTGGGTCAGGGGATGATGGAAGCACTCCCCAACTTCAAATTAAAGTCACAACTGTAAGTAACATCACACTGATAAAGGTTAGCGCCTATGTAGCTAACAGGCGTGACATCATAGCCTGAAACTCAGCCAGCCCATCATCAGCTCGACCCTGACCGTCCCGCACCAGTGGAGAAGTAAAGACAGGAGATAAAGTTTGTGTATGAGGCAGTAGAGGGTCAAACAGGCACAACAACCCATGAGCCATGTGCAGCTGTCCTAATCCTCCCACTCTGAGTGGCGTGACCTATCACAGATTGTGCTCAAACATTTTGTTCGAGCTAAAAAAGGGTTGAAGGGATTGAAAAAAAGCAGTAAGTCAGAGGGTTGTTGCCCTTCGCCTCTGGTTTTCAAACTGGTAACATGGCAGATTGGAAAACAATTTCAGCTCTCTGATCTCTAGCACTGAAGACAAATAGAAATAGGCCTTGTTGTTGAAATGTGATGTGATTGGTCCATTTAAACCGGCTCAATCTTTTCTCAAATAGGTACTTTAAAGAGGGGGTATTATGCTGTTTTACATTTTAAGACATATTCTTTTTGTTTGTTTTACAATGTTGGATGTCCAAACTAAACGTAGGTGAAGTTTCAAATCTGTAGGTAAAAGTACCATAAAATCTGGAATATAAGACGTAGTCGATTTTTTGTCAGTATCTCAGAGGGAAAAAGGTTTTCTATAGATATTTATTATTAAAAACATGTATATATAAGTTATTTCAACACTATTTCAATGTTTTTTCATTTAAAACACATTCAAATCGCACACAAATTACAGCCTACCATCTGTTTTCACCATGTCGAGTTTGCAATCCTGCTAGCTACCGGTGCTATAGCTAGGGCTTAGCTGGCAGCCTACGGTAACGTTGATTGTTTTGAAGGTGGCGGCTGCAGTGGCGATCATGACGTTGCATGTTTGTGACGAAGCATGGTAGCGTCTTGGACCCAGACACAGTTTAATGCAGAGATGTGAAGTCACCACTTAACAACCGGATAGCGCCATCGTCTGGGTAAAATCGTAACAAAATAACATACCTCTTTGAATTTTATACTGGTATATTGGTTGCACCGGTATATAGGATGCAGCCCACTTTATAGATGGAAAAAAAATGTATTGCAGGCTGCTGTGAACGCCAGGTTTCACACAGTTTTTTCTGCACGCTGCACTTCGTGACATCATAAAGTGCAGCTTGAGCAGCCGGCCAATCAGAAGAAAGCGGGCTTGTAGGGGCCGGGTTTCTTAAAGGGACAGAGCTGACTGGGTCGTTTCAGGCAGAGGCTGTATGAGGTCCTGCACAGAGCAGCAGTGTGAGAAAAATGATGAGTTTTTTAAACTGTAAATTATGCTAAGCTACTCCACAGGTATCACAGAGTGAAATATGAAGCTTGAAATTAGCATAATACCCCCCTTTAAGATCTATGGTAAACCTCCTGCAGTCTGAAAAGAAAACGTTGCTTTTCATAGCATGGCTCTAAAAGGTCGGCAAAAGGCTGCCAGCGGGGCACATGCAGGACTATGTCCTAAGCTGTTTTGGACTATTACAAACATTTGACCAAATTGCTATGTGGCAACATAATTTCTGGAGACTCTTGATCAGGTTTCAGATTGTTTTTCTTTGATAAATATCCATGGTTAGGGTCATCCTTTAAAAACATCTGCTTACGCCTGTATTTCATTAGAGTGAAGGCCTTACATACCAGCTTGGACAAATATAGCCATTATATATGAGCTAAAGAAGGAGGCGAGTGCTACCTTTACAATCAGAGGACAAACAGCTCAATAATGGGCAGGTTGCACATGAAAGGAGATGCATTATGTATGATGCAAAAACAGAGATAAGTACAGATATAAAAGCTGTCACCAAAATGATTTACTGACTCTTTATTATGGTATTAAACCACATTTAATCACAATATTAAAACTCATCAGTAATGATATCACATCACAGCACTGTTCATTCAGTATGCAAGCCAGTGTTCATCATCAAATGGCCCATGGGTGTGTGTGTGTGTGTGTTTGTGTCTATAAAATCACTGCTTCCTAATCTCCTAACTGCCAGACAATAACAGATTTGTCTGTGATGAAATCCTGGTCTTTACACGTGTCTGTCTGTCTGCCAGGTCGGTCTATTTTCATGTGAGTGTCTGTGTGTAGCTGCTCGGTGTTATTGTGCGTTCCCATGTGGATATTCCTTATGGATGCAGTGTGTGTGTGTGTGTGAGCAGCAGATTTAGCTTTGATAAAACCCCAGTCTTTAGAGGGATTATCAGTCCCTGCCCAGACAGCAACATGCTGTGCATTTATGGAGGTAAAAAGTTGACCTGTAATAGACAGACAGGCAATCTCTTATTAGAAACTGTATCCCTGTATCTACACCTGAGCTGTGACGACGCAGGGGCAGAAAACACACCACATGTGCTGGAAATAAGTGGATTTTGATTTCCCTTCAAATGTTTTCCGACTGATTTGTCATTTTATTGTCTGCATTTTGGTTTGACTTCACTAAAATCCCGGAGGGCAAATGTGCTGCAGGCAGGAAACTCTGAGCACACAATGCGGCACAATGCAGGACATTAACATTTAAACCCAAGCATAAAAACTCTACATCATAAAACCTTGTCCTCGTCTCCCTCAGAGGCCGCACTTAAAGCGATGTTTTTAGTCGGGTTTCACTCATTGCAGCATTATTTAAACATTATCCGCCAGCTGTTTCTCTTTCCATTTTTGTGTGTGGTTCAAATTAGGACAAAATCTCTCAAAAGGTCACACGATGGTGGATGCCGGCTGGATGATTTTCAGGTCAAAGCAGTAAAACAAACGTGTGAATAGATTTTGTTTCCTGACCCCATTCAAATGTTACATATCCAAGTAAAGCCTTTCACTTCCTGTACTTAATCACAGTAATATAAAAGTAATCTCTGGAGGACTATGTTTCCATAAAGTCCCCGTCAGATACAAACTTAAGAGAGACAGAAATAAAACGTCCTCTTGTCCTCCCTCACTCCTCCTTCTTCTCCCTCCTTTCTCCTCAAACCCTCATTTACCCCCGCGTCTCTCTCGTCCTCGCTTCATCTCCCTATGTTCCCTCTCTCTACCCCTCCTTCAAACGCTCTGCCTCGTGCGCAGTCATAAAGAAATAATTAATTCCTGTCCCCCAGCGCGGGTCTGTATTAGAATGCCAGCAGAGCACGTTAACTTATCTCGCGGCTACAGGCACCGAGCGCTAAAACTAAGCTCTGATAGTTTGCAACAGGATGACCACAGAACGCCTGTAGCTCGGAGAATTAGGGCTGTCGTCACGATTAGTAATGGTGGGCCTAATGTTTTACTGCACTGTAATTTACTGTACTGTACAGGCAGTGTAGCGGGCTGAAGGATTCAGTGATGCGCACAAAGGGAGCAGCAACCCAAATTCGGCTAGTGTGGGGGAATTAAACGATGTAATTGCAGCCGTTTTTTGAGTATTTGCTCGTCTTTATCAATTTAGTGGCTTTTTTTTTGTGAAGGCGCGCAGAACATAACACATCCAAAATCTGTTTGAGCGGCTGTTCCACTTTGAAGATCCAACTCGGAATGGATTTGTCCATCTGTCAGAGCTTGTATCGGAGCATCAAACGTTACATTTCAGCGTGCAAAAATAATACGAATCGATGGCACAAAGTGAAAACATACATAGGTCAACAGTTTTTCATGTGTACCGCAAAAACACATGGACCTTAACTTATATTTGTCGTCATTTTGTTGTTCGATGAAGCAGAAAATACACCTAATGTATACATGCATCTATATTAATCATTTCTATGAGGGAGAACAAGCTGCGATGCCCACGAGCTACATGCTACCAGAGTTAGAACTAAACCTGATAGCTTCCCTGAGGCTGACCACAGGACGTCTGAGAGAATTAGGCTTACAGTGGTGATTAGTTATTCTAGGCCTAATGTTGTATTCTAGTCTAATGCAGTTTGCATAACATCTGACCAGCTCGCATGCAAAGCAATGCAGGAATATACATGGAAAAGAGAGAATGCAAGACTGTACGTTGATGCCCGTAGGAGCGGTGTAAGTGTACCGCTCTGCTCCAGTGCGGCGCCACACTTTGAAGTCCTAATCAGACTCCAGCAGAAACAGAACGAAGCACTTTATATGAGTGTAATAGCAAATACAGATGGAGGAGAGATTATGGTGACACAGATTTTACTTGTGCATATGCTGCAGTGAAAGAGATGCTGCGAAACCATCGCCCATTTTAATGAGCATCCCAGCTTAGAGGGATATTGAGACTTGAGCGCTGGAAGATGCCGCAGATTGCTGTCCTAATGTCGCCCCAGTGTAACTCGCTGGATTAGGACACGAAGCTCAACTCCCACTGGGACATCTGTACGGAATACAGAAAAACGCATGCTCGCATAAAAGCGTCCAGCAAATGGCAAATGTTATGAAAACTGCACTGTGCTTGATAATAGCATTACAGATAAGCAATGTAATTAAGCTGCACACAGTGGAGAGGACTGTATTGTAGCAGAAACGATGCCTATTAAGGGCTCAGTGCTGGTCCTGTCAGGATGATTAGTTATGCTAAAGCTGATGTTTCTGTTTTACGCACAAGTTCATTAACTGGGTACTGGATTGAATTTGCACACTGCTGTCTCATAGGTAAATAGCAGAGCAGGACATTTGAGCTACAAATGTTAGATGCAGGTTTCTTCTGCAGAGCACGGACACATTCAATGAGGAAGCCAAAACTACAGGTTATTATTACTTACAGGAAGCTGATATGCTTATAATTCAAATTGGTGTGCTTAACAACGCAGACATCATTCTGTCTCTTCTGTTTGCATTTTAAACTGATAATCTTGAAGATTTTCATTTCAATAAATGTCTGTTAAGTCACCATCTGCTGCCGAATGAGGTAACACAATGGTGATTGAGCCTATGGCCCACTGATGAAAGCCTTTGCATTTACAGTTTTGATGCTTTGTCCATCACCCAGCAGTGGTTGGTCTGCCAGAGAGCGTAGGCGGAGCTAAGCGGCTGCTTTTCCGATCAGCGACCGTCAGCGAGGAAAATCAAGAGTTACAACCGGAGCCAACCGTGGACGTCACACATGCAACACTGTCTGGATATCTAGGAAGTGTGCTCCCACAATTACCGTTTATCGCCATATGTGCCGCCAAAGAGAACGAAACTGAGATCTTCGAGATTACCACTTTAAAATAATTAATGACACAACAATGAGGCAAAGATTCCTGCATGCATGATTGATGGTCAGATCTGATACACTTATTCTTTAGGGTTTGTTAGGCGTCATCTTCCTAATGTCATATTTTCTAACTTTGTGCGTGCATGGTTTGTGTTATGGTACTATATTAGTATGGTGATTTTTATACTAGCATTATACATTGGGCATTTGATTGGATAATGTCTGCTCCTTGTCATATCTTCCCCTTTAGGTAGTAATCTTGAAGAACTTTCATTCTCTTTGGCGGCACCTATGGCGATAAATGGTAATTGCGGGAGAACTCTTCCCAGATATCCAGACAGTGTTGCATGTGTGACGTCCACGGTTGGCTCCGGTTGTAACTCTTGATTGTCCTCGCTGACGGTCGCTTACCTTTTGCCTTCATCTGAGCATCAAATTTGTTTCTCTTTCTTTGGATTTTCACTTATTTTTGAAGTTGTATCTGTAGTCACCGATCTTTTCTTTGTTTGTTCAGCCATAGTGGATTACTGTTTACTCACAACATTTGCAGAGACCGGAAAAGCAGCTGCTGAGCTCCGCCTACCCTCTCTGGCAGACCAACCACTGCTGGGTGAAAACACTGTCACTAACCGGGCACCACTTGTGATTTTTTCTGCAAAAGTCGCACCAGACACCCAGTCTGTAATACTGCAAATGCAAAGGCTTTCATCAGTGGGCCATAGGCTCAATCACCATTGTGTTACCTCTTTCGGTGATAGATAGTGACTTAACAGACATTTATTTACATGAAAATCTTCAAGATTATCACGTTAATGTGCCTTTGTTCTATGTTTATGCACTCAGCAATAAGGTTTTTTTTTTAAAAAACAAGTAGAGTTAAGCGAACAGAAAAACAGATTCACTGCATTCACTCTCCACATTTCTACCACTGAACAGCCTTTCTCTGTCTCTGTCTCACTCTCTTGCATCCTCAGTCACTACTTACTGTAGACGCATGACTCATCAGCAGCCGTTCTCTTCCACTGACCTATATCCGTCCCACCTGTGTGTCACTGTGTGGACTGACCCACATTCCCACTGATCCGGTCATTTACAGGCTGCGACCTGAGCCGCTTCCACTCGAGCGGCGGGGGGTCGCTCAGTGCTGTTTGACCTGAGTGTTAGAGTTCGACTGCTGACAAGTGCAGATTAAATAGCTGTTTATTTGTCAGGTAGACTTACGTTCTTTACCCTTTACGTTTGATGTTTTCAGCTGCATTACGTAATCGTTACGTTTTGTTTATGTAAGCTTATAGAGCCGTAGATTAATGTACATCTCCAGCATCCCTCTCAGTCGGCTGATTTGACCATTTTCATCGTTTATCTTCATTCGCCTGGACGTTGTATCCCCGCAGCCTCATTTAAATCTAGCCGCTGATGTTCTGTATTTTCAGCTAAGCATTTAAGCAAACACAAAATGCCATCCCTGCTTGCTCGCATATGCTTACAGTGGTAAACAAGCTATTTCTGAGCAGACACGGTAGATTAACATCAGCCCACACAGCCGAGAGCAACATCTCTGTCTGAGCTGCTGCCTCTCTTCTCTGCAGCACAGAGACGCATGGTGAAAATGTGATGCTGCAGGACCATGTGGGCTGCCATGCACAGACGCTGGGGGGCGGAGCTTGGATGCTGACAAGACCCCCGTCATGCTCTGATTGGCTCTCAATGACATCATTGATAAGGAGCGCTCTCTCTCTCTCTCTCTCCCTCAATAAACACAGACTAAAAGAGCTGCTTACATCTCTTATGACTTTTCCAAGACTTTACAGATCAGATTAAATTAACTGCTGCATACAAACAGGGACTATAAGGATGCATGCTGGTTATTTTAAAGCTCACTCTTTACTGATATGTCTGGATATGAGGAAACATTGTTCTTGCTGGGGTCACATAAACAAGCAGCGACTATACCGCAGATCAGTAAGAAGAATTTACACAACTACAGTCAGGAGTGTCGGACTGAGAGAGGAAAAGGGGACTGAGTATGCAGGCCCCTCAGGTGTGGAGGGCCCAAAAAGACACTTATAGCCATGGATGCTGTGAGGGGTCAATAGAGAATTCTGTGCTACGCCCGTCACTAAAACACTAAAAGCAAATGTCACAAAAGGATTTGACAAAAAAAGGGACTGCACTGGATAACTCATAAAGTCTGCTGAAACAGAAAGTTTGCAGAAAACAGTGAAGTTACATATGACCAAATATGAAAAAGCCCCCCTCCAGTGAAAAAGTGTTTAACCTTGTAAACATCTCCATGTGGTGTTTCTTGTGTGCTACAAGACGTATCAGGGACAACATCAGCAGTCATCTCAATGGCTGGGCCTGTCTGCTTTTAAACTGCAGTGTACCAAGGACAGGCTGAACAACACGTTTTCAGATTGGCAGGTTTGAGACGTCACAAACCTAAGGAGCCAATCCGGCTAATGGACGGGGTGACGTTATGCGTATCATTATGTGTAACCTATGGCAACCACTTCGGTGATGCACAAGCCAGCTGTAACCGTCATCGTAATTTGTGCAAACTCACAACTGACTGCCAACGTTAACGTTACTACTACTAATGACTACATTTAAAGCTAGCTAAGTTTCAACAAGTTGCCACTAAACGATGGCAGAGACGTTTTTTGTTTTTGCGACTGACGGGGCGGTGGGAAATTTGCGTCGTGGGCGGGGACTATGCAGATTCCGGAATTTTTTTTGAGGGAGAAGGAGGAGATGCCTTGGGAGGTAATTAAACGTATTTTGCTTAAAAAACATATCAGACACAATTTATAATTTCAAGCAGAGCATTTTATGTATCTTAAAACATGACTGGAGCTGCTCTTCAAAGGCTCGCAATACTAAAAAGACATTCATTGGTCGTATAAAGTATTATAGCAGGTAAAGAAATATGTATTCCCACATTGCCAAAATTCACTTTTTTGATTATTATATGACACATGTGAAGTGACTAGACTCGTGTTCATGTGCCACAATCTTTAAACTTGTCCTTCACGAGACACTGTAGGCACTTTATTGGCCGAATGTGTTTCTAACTCTGCATCAAGCATTTGGCGAGTGTGAGAAGTCACCACTGCAAGTCGTGGCGTCCAGTAAAATAACTTCAGGCTGTGGTAAAGTTTCGGCATCCAAAGAATTTTTTTTAAATTCCCACTTGTTGTCCAAAGTGCATGATTTACTTTCTCGGGAGAGTTGAGTCACTGGCATTATACAAGAAAACTTGGGAATTGCTTAGTCACAAGATATGATTGTCTTCAAAATCATGAACTTTGGTAGCCAGCTGCCACCGCGACCCGACCCCGGATAAGCGGAGGACAATGGATGGATGGAAACTGCCACATTTTTTAGTGGAAAATTAGTTGAGAAAGCTCAAGGGCCCAAGCTTATTCTAATTTGAATTGTACTTAAATAAACTTTTATCTATTCAGAAATCACCATGCTCATATAGCACAGTATAGCTACAAGAAAACTCATCTGATGTTGGGGGTAAAATGGGGTTGATGTCTGTGTGTGTTGGTCAGTTGTGCTTCCAAACTACCACAAGTGGTTGAACAAGTGCAACATCCCACCACAGAGTAATATCACCTACCCATGCACGCAGAGGGCCGAGGAGGATCCTGCTATCCCAGTGACTTTGGGCACAGGGCCGGAACGTGTCTCGTGTAGAGACACACTGCACATTTTTATAATCCTCAAAGTGTCTCCATGAGTTTTAAGATTTCCAAGTGTGCCTAAAACGCATCCCGCCTGGCACTACTGCTGCTGCTGCTGAGGTTTAAATCCTTACGAGATGAGTCGTCACCTTCTCCAAAAGAAAAACTGCACAGTCTGTTAATCCTCCTCTGCGTCTGGAAAGCCGCTTGATAGGTGACTTGGTACATCTTCCATGTGATTTCCACATATTTGTATTTCCTTAACCTCCCACGGGAGAAAAACGCTCTGCTGGTTAATCTGGTGTAAAAATCCACCTAAGGACAGATCCAAGAGGAGGCGAGAAAAAAAAGACAGAAAGTCGTTAACATTTTATATTTAAGCAACAAATGTTCTTAAAACTAGTGAAATAAGGGAAGAAAATTAACAGATTGATTTTATGATTTATTAAATAAACTTTACATGACTGTAAGAAAAGTTTGTATGACTTAGAATATAAGTTGAAAAAGTTGAAAAACAAATGTATCTCAAACCACATAATTTACATGATGCAAACATTATTTTGCTAACATTACAAACAAACACAAAAAGTGCAAATTGCCTTTTATATGTTGCTTATGAAAAGTTTAAGGGACGGGCTACTGTACAATGGAATGCAGCAAATTCAAACAAGTTGTTTGCCACACCTTCACATGATGAAGAAAGTTTTTAAAAATCGTCTAAAGTGCATTTAATATGTTAAAAACACAAAATAAAAATCAATATGAAACTATATTTAACAAGAAGTTGGTAGGTATAATTGTAGACATGAACTGGCGGGTGTTTTATTTCTAAAAGAAAAAGAGAGGCAAAAGCTTATAGAACACTTTAGAGATTAAACAACTACACTAAAAAGATTTTGAAAGCAGTGAAAATCATTTAAAGCGTCTCAAAAAGTAGTTTCCTTGTGGATTTGCGCTCCTTTCTGCTGCTTTTCTTTGTATGGACTGAGAACAAAGGAGCCTTTACTGTAACAAAGAAGCTGCAGCGACTTATACCTGTTGCTCTGTCTCAAATAAACTGTAACAAGTTGCTAAAGCATTTTCCAAACCAAACTATTTGCTGTTCATATATTTTGCCTCCAAACATTACTCCTTGTTCGTGCAACAGGTTAAATTCTGTTTCACAGTTTAGTTTCTCAGAGACTTTACACCTGATTGCATTGTTCTGAATCCCCACAGAGCGCTGGCAACTTCGTTAGACCGCGAACTCCACTGTCATTAAACTACTTCACACGGAAAAAAGTATTTACAAACTATTTATGAACTAATAATAGTCACTTTGTGTTTTTTGCAGGGTGCGTAAAAGCGCTTTTCTCCGCAAACTTCTGACAGGCAGTTGCTTTGTCTTGTGCGCCGCAACATCCCCCAGAGACAAAGATTCGGCAGCAACACAAACTCCATCTCACCTCAACAAAAGCTCATTATCAATATTTTCAAAGTCTCATCTGTTGACTATTATTGAGCGTTATGGAGATGCGTGCCTGAGCATCCCCTCAAGTTCTCTCCTCAAAGCGCCCCGCATCAGACAAAGGAAAAGGGGACCGCTCCTCTCGCGCTCTCTCTCCTCGCTGCCACTGTTTCCCTATGTCTCTCTCCCTCTCTCTTCTGCTTTGTGCTCAAGTTTGAGCGCTGACGCACCAACTACAGCAGCAACTTTTCCCTGGAAATAAATTCGACAATCGCAGCAGGGGTGCAAGCAAACGACAGCAGACAAACTCACCTGTGGGTGCTGTGCTCTGCGCGCGTCGCCGTGCGTCGTGGAAAAAGTTTGAGAGGGCACATCTAGCTTTGTGTTGTGGAGTCCCCCTTTGTCTACACGTGTGATAGATGGATGGGGCTCCTTTTGGCCGCGCCTAGTTCATTTCGCTCTCCAAAGAGTCCCGCCCTCTCAAAGTCAAACAACTATGCACACAACAGTATAGACCGGCTGTAGCATATGTCTGATTAGCAACAATTAGCGCGGTGGGCATTTGTTTGGTTAAATAGTTGATTTATTATATATATATTTTTTAATTTAAGCTCCCAAACTTCACTTTAACAGTTAGTTTCGTTTCCCCCTGCCAATTAAACATCTCAATATCTGTTTTGACATTTTTTTTACTCTTATTTTTTAAATTAGTTTTACTAATTTTTAACAATTCTTTCACCTGCCATCTATTTGTTTACTCAGCCTCTTTGTTTGCCACCCACTTGCATCCTGCAGGTCTCTCTCTGTCTCTAATTCAAGTGGCCGCTAATTGTTTCACTTAAAACTGTCACACAGACTACACAGTCCCTGCTTCATAATTTCTTTCTCCTCTCGTCTTTTGTCTTCATGTTTGTGTACACAGCACACACTGGCTGATGAAAACTTTCCTGGATGCAGCGCCTGGAGACGACCATTGTGTCTGGACAGCAGCAGCAGCAGCGGCAGCAGCAGCAGGGGAACAAAGGAAGAGACAAAAGGAAAAAAGGTCTCATTGATTTGTTGTTTTCTGATGCACAGAGGGGCACGTAAATAATGACGAGGTGCAGTGCTGAATCTACAAGGTGAAAACGCTTAACACTGAAAAGCATCCTTTCCTTCTGAGTCAGTTCAGGCCTGGGAGGTCAGATAATACATGTTTTTACAAGAAAAAGGGATATTTTGGGAGTAATCTGTGTCGTTATTACTTCATTATAATCCCCATATTTGCTTATAAATATCTAGATTCAAAGTTTAAATCCATCACATTCAAATTTGTTACTTTATAAACTAATCTTGCATCCTTACTCGGTTTCAGGCTGATAATTACAAACTTAAACATCCTAAAATTTGGGTTAAATTGAGTACAACAGGTCAGGATCTCTCCGTTTTTGTATCAAAGTGTGAGACAGAATGCCTTAGACAGGTGGTTATTATCAGGGGTGTACGCAAAGGGGGGGAGCAGGGGGACAATCGCCCTCCCTTGGTGCCCCCACGTCTGAACAATCGCAGTGACACTGCCCTCATGGATGCTCCTGTCGTGGATTTAAAAATGAGAAAGCGCCCTCTGGGTGTCGTTTCAGCGGATAAATGATACATGTTAGAAAATTAGTTGGCCTCCGCACACTCCTACATGTGAGACAATGTACTCTCATGGTATGCCTCTATAGCTAAAAATGCCCACGTTGTTGTTTCGCCTCTCAACTTTCTGTGCGCTGGTGCCCCATGGCGTATGGCAGGTGCCCCCTTTTGTTGCCCCTGCCCCTCTAACAGTCTGAGTACGCCACTGGTTATTACTTTCACAAGTGTTATTTTTAACACAAGCTCTATTAAAAGCTATATTCTAACATGATGATGGTGTAATACAAGACAGGGAAGTATCTGCTGCTTCAGTCGGAGTCAGCGGTGGTGGCGTTTTGCATGTTGGGAGCAAAGGCGGGGGCGTGAGGGAGTTAAGTGAAGTCAACAAGAGAGACGAGGAGAGCAAGAGACTGTGTCAGTTTGTAAGTCTGCCTGATTGTAATATTTTTACGCCCCAGAGAGAGAAAATTAAGCAGTCAGACAACAGACATGCAGACAGTGATTCAACACAAACAGGTACACAGGCTGAGAGAAATGCAGTCTGTGCGGCCCTGCCTGTGATACTGCAAATGCGTCCAACAGATGGACACGTATTTATCCCAGACAGAGAAAACAAACAGGAACTTGTCTGTGTCCCAGAGTGCGTGATGTTTCTGTTTGCCTCCGTGCAAGGCTGCAGGAACATCACAGATGCACAGACTGGGCAAGTCAGGTCGAGACTAGAAAACTAAAGATAGCAGAACACAACCCGTGCTGTGTCCTCCATTCACATGCCAGACAGAGAGAAATAAATAATGAAAAAGGAATGCCACCACTCATAGGAAAACTTGTGCGGATTGAAACAGAAGAAACATGCGGGGTTAGCGGAAGGAAAGTAGGAGAGGGAGAAGTTTTTAAAAATGCATACAACAGAAAGAGAAGGGAGGAATAGTCATATCACCACCCATCCCCTCTGGACTGAGCAGCTACATACAGACAGGCAGCAATGGAGATACACTCATGCCTCCCTCACTCCCCCCCCCCCCCTCCAGCAGAGCTCTCATCCTCCCTGCTGTGGTTTTACTGGGCCACTGACTCCAGCAGTCAGTCTGCTCCGCTCCCCTCTGCTCTCTCCCACTGCGGAGTCAGCTGAGCCAGCCATGAGACTGCACACTGCACAGGCTACGTACAGCTTAGGGGAGCTTAACACGCACACACACAAGAGCTGAAGCTGTTAGGAAATTTGCAAGATTACTCCCAACACTGCAGATATTATCTCCCTGCATGATACATATTTATCATGAGGGTGTGAGGAAATAAAGTCATATAAAGTGGGTATTACGAAATGCATATGACTGCCAGCTGAAAAGACGACAGTGTTTACATTCAGTACAAAGTCAGTCGTAACACACAGCCAATTAAGCTGTGAGAAAACGCATATATCTGCATATTGGTGTAGTGCTGCAAGGGCTGAGATATAAAGGCTTCATAAAATCAGTTATGGATTAATGCACTCATGCACACTCACTGTATTCCCTCTGCAGCTGCAGACAAGGTAGCAGTGCTGCTTTTTGCACGCAGATGTATGTATGTGTCCTGCTCTTATCTTTACCTCCTCTCCTGTCATCTCTACACCGTGAATAAGCGCTCATGACACCAAGGCTAATTCCTTTTACATAATGTAGTATATGGTGAATAAAGATTACCTGTTTTTTAAATTACATAATTAAGAATTACATACCAAACGTCTTGCTACTTTCCTGCTGATTACACACGGACAATTAGGCTAATTTGGAGTGCACACGAATGCTAATTTAAATGACACTAAAGAGGTATATGGTTGCATATGTGCAACAGATACACAACATAATGAACTGCCTGTAATGGCTCGCTACATACATTACACCTGAATAATTAAAGTGACATAATAGTGCATGGTTATTTTGCGTCCATTAGAGCATTGGATGCATTAGCACCTTTATAATAATGAAACACAACTAATTAAGCTACAGTATAATGCAATACAGCAGAATTATGCAAACGTATTGCTTTAAGGGAGTCCTACACAACATATTCATACTGCAGGGTTCAAAGTGCATGCAGGTGCTTCCTGGAAATTAACAATAAAGCTTTTGTACTGTTAAGGATGTTACATGTTACACTGAAGGAACAGCCACTACAAAGGAGATTTGTTGATGCATGAGGTAGACATATAGTTTCTGGTCTTCCTGCAGGGATACCCCCCATGTCATGTGGTTTAATTTAATGCATACTATCTCAACCACATGCACACACACACAAACACACATGGCCGCACACACACCGTAGACAGACAGACATGCTTGTCAGCTACGCTGGAGGGCCCTTGGCTGACTGCTGCTAAAGCAGCCCTTCCCCCACAATAAGGGTCTGTCTGGGAGAGGGGGAGGGGAAATCATGACTGTCTGAACACCAGACAGGCAGCACACAGCACAACAGGCAGGAACAGAATAATATAAAACAGAATAGTGGAGCAGTTTGCCCGAGAAGATTCAGCTTCTGATAATTGCATTTTCTCCGAGAAACAGCCTTTATTACAGCCATCGCTTATCATTCAGCCAATTAAGGTGACCCCAGTATGTGTGCAGCGTTTATTAACGATGTAAATTGGCAACATTTTATTCTTCAGCAGGAATACATTTTAGGCAATTAGACAAACCTAAGCGGCCGACATAATTGGCTACTCAGGAAGCACATTAGTAATGAAACAGCGGTGTTAGTCATGGGATGGTGAACCGCTCACCTCCGTCACTTCATAGTCTGCGTAATAAGACTTCTGCACTACCTGTGTTATGTATAGATGTGTTATGTATTATGTGTTAATGGCGGCCTCCTGCTGTGAAGCTTCATCTGGTCAGTAGAGGTGAGCTTTTTTCATGTTGGATTACTGGCTACAGATGACTCTATGAAACAGGGGAGGGGGGTGTGGCAAAGCATGCAGTCGACGCTCCCCGGCGCATCCTCTTCTGAGCAGTGATTCATTATGACGGATAAAAACTGATCATTTGTTGGGATTTCTGAAACCAAAAGATGATCTGGTGCACAGGTCCATTTATGTGATTCTGTGTGTGCATTACCTGTTTGCTGATTACACGCAGCATCTAAATGGTTTCATGTTATGTATAATGCATCTGATTCTTTGCCCTTAAAGGCCACAAATTAATGTTTCATGCCTGTTTAAACAGGTACATTTAGCTTTAGTATGTGTCTAATAGATTGTACCTGTGTATCTAAGTCATTTTAAAATATGTCATGTGCCTTTTAAATCATCATGGAGGTCTCACAGCAACACTCCCCTGCTAAGACACACTCTGAATGCATGATGTCGGCGTAAGCCTTATGGGGGCTTAACATGAAAAAATATGTGTCACCATAGGGTTAAAATAATCTTATTGATTTTCTCTGTCTGAGTCCATATAAAAGCATCTATTTCTGGGCCCCACAGTGGAGTTGTATAAGCTTCCCAAAGGCTTTGCAGAATAGAGTCCATCTCGAGTCTATAGAGGCAGGAAACCTGCTGTAAGACTCTTACAGAGTCAGACCGGCCTGTTGGACTGGAACTGGGGGTAAAAGTGTGTCTTTTCTGGCTCAGTGATGAGCTTTTCAGAGGCTTTGTGGAAGATCTGTGGTTCTTTTACACTAAATGTAAAAGACAGTGTTGTGTTGAGCGAAGAAGTCTTTCAAAGGATGTGCTGATATGATTGATAATCACTTAGATGGAAATGTTATCAGAGTTATGTTCTTTTTACTGATTGAATCTGAGAAAAAAATGACCTTTTTATTCCCATTTCCTAACTTAATGCTTTAGCTTTAATTTGCATGTGTTGTCTTGATTTGAATGCTGACTCCTTTCACATCTCTTATGTAAGCAATGGCTTAAGATCATTGCTTAAGCAAGGTTGGTAATGATAATAAAGACCTACTGTTTGCACCTTTTACTGACATCTAAAGAGAGATATAAAGTAGAAGAATGAAGAAGAGAGTTGCAGAGTTTCAGTTCCAGCTGATATTTATTTCCTTCCTTGAAAAAGTCTGTACACAAGTTTATATCAACAATCTGACAGGCAGTGAATGGACACAATTTAGCTGGCATGAGTTCCCCCCCCTTCCTCTGAGTCCCAAAGAAAGGGGGGTTCCTTTGTTTATGGCATGATTAAAGACAATAAATGATAATTCTACACAGCATATTGCACAGGATGGATGAAAAATAAAGTCAATATATTTAAAAATGCTTTCATATATATATAAAAAAAGAGTCCTGAACTGACCACCTTAAATGTAAGTAAGGATGTGTAAAAGATAGCAGTTCTAGACAGTGCCTGTCCTCGATAGCAACAACGTACATAAACACACAATCTTTTTGCTTTATGATACAGTCAAATATACAAAGATCGAGTTCACGTTTCATCGTTTTTCCTCATTTTTTCATTTTTTCTGAAAAACACAACAGCTAGTAACCTGAATCTGAAATACAAATGCTATTCACCATGCCATAAAGATACTAAAACAATTATTAGCTAATAGTTAGCCGACAAGTAGAAAAGATTATATATTCAAATACAATGAGAAACGCAGTACAAGTAGGTGTTGCGGAACTCAAGTCAGAAATTTGAATATGCTTGATGTTATCATCCTTGTTGTTTGCTTGCTGTATTGTTAGCTGGTTCAATCCAGTGGCTGATTGGCAAATTTGACATCAGTTAATGAAAACATCAAGAAATAAGTCAAATTTAAAGCTACAATCTCCTCATTTGTTGTCATAGGCAAGATATCTGAAGGGAAATGGAAATGCAAGTGGCTGCTTGAGATAGTGATGCTGTCAAACCCACGTGGTCCACAGGAAGAGCCATAGAAAGAATGCATTCCTGTGTCTTTAAGGAGCCTGCAGACTGGCACTGTAAACGTAGAAGGTAGGCTGATACAAAGACTGGTGTTGCTTTCAAGTGCTGTCGGAAAAACGTAATTGCATCCTTATGACTGTGGGGTTAAATACTTTATGCTTGTACTGACAAAACAGGATGTTCAGGGATTGGACATCGAATAAGTCTTGTCAGTATGTGCTGGTTTAAGTGAAATAAAGTTTGCCAAATCAGTGATTTTAAACACAAATTACACACCTGATTCGTTTTGTCTTCTCTGCTCAGTCTCTTCTTGCTTGGTGCCTTTAATTTCTGAAACTAACAATAGGCACCACAGTGATACAAGGTCTGTTTTGCTGGCTGTCCTTACAAAAGCATCTGAACAGTCTTTAAAAAAACATGAGTACGTGTTTACCATGAGCACTTGAAGGCAGCATAAAAACCAGCCTGCCTGGGTACTAAAAATTAGGAAATCCCATACAGCTGTATTTGTAGGCTACACACACCGATTGTTGACTCCCCCATTTTCTATATAGATTTGTACAAAAATACACTGAGAAAATAATCAAACTGTTTCCTCTCTTTTAAGTGTCCAAAAAGTGTGTACATTTAAATATAAAATGAAATCAAAAGTTGTGTTTTTAAAACTCTAGCCCTTCGCCTGAGAAGGAAATGTGACAGACAGAGACATACTGACGAACAACCGTGTAAGAAAAAAAAACAGGACTAGATCATGTGTACAAGAAATTAAAAAAAATGATCAAGTCAAAAATGCTTGGCCCAGGTTATAAATACCTACAACATCCCATATAAAATGGCATCTGAATACATGTACAAAACAAAAGCTCAGAGGATGAAAAAAATCGGTGAGGATTTCTCTATAGCTATCATCTGAAATTAAAGACTTTTGGTCCTGAATCGAAGAGAACACGTGTATATAAAGTTCAGCACAGATTTGAAGTTGCGTTTGAGTCCTGAAGTTTGAAAAATTACAACAGCTGGTGATTATTTCAATGTCCTTTTTTTTCAAAAAAAGAGAAGAACCGAAAGCGAGCGCCACCTATCCATTTAAATAACCCTAATACTAGTTTTAAACTGCTCGACAGTCTCACAGAAAATCTCAGCACAAGATAGGAACAAAGTAGGCTATCATGCGTAACATGTTTTTTGCTTTTTGAGAAAATATTCGACTTTTAAAAAACATCAACCCACCTCG
The DNA here is from genome assembly GCF_022749685.1 of Semicossyphus pulcher. NCBI lineage: Eukaryota > Metazoa > Chordata > Actinopteri > Labriformes > Labridae > Semicossyphus > Semicossyphus pulcher. The sequence goes on from NW_027211770.1 coordinate 13,536,518, forward strand.
GTTTCATTAAAAATCCCTCTCGGTGACACACCACAATAAAAATGTCGCACGACAGTCCTAGTTCTGTACCTTTTTAGTGGTGAAGTTCACTTGGCGATTGGTAAAAAGTTGTGAAATGTCCCTTTTTTTAAATCAGCAACAACATTGATTAAGTGAACGGCGGACCGCGTAACGTGCAAATCAATCACAGTTAAAGTTGTTCAGTTCAAAAACAGTTCAGGACTGAGCGTCAGTCTCTCCTTCTCTCCCTCTCTTGTTTGCACTCCCTCCAACAGAGTTCCCCAGTCCACGCATCCGAAGAAAAGTACAAAAAGCAACTTGTTCGCTTTAAAGTTTAGCCTTCCAACGTTTTGCAACTCTTGCCTTAAAGGACGAGAAGGGACGGGGGCTAGTTTCAGTGGGTTTTTACTAGTCTGGTGTATTTAAACACAAACTATGACGCCCACTGCAGCCTACCAGGAACTCCTGTTTCTGTTTGTGGTCATATTTTTTGCTACCTGTCGCATTTTTGCCTCCCTCAGTACGTGAAAACCAGGTTGGAGATGGTGGACTCCAGCCAGTCCCCGGAGATCATCTCGCTGACTTCGGGCGTGCAGTAGTCGGGGAACTCGAAGTGGGAGCCCCCGGAGCCGGACTCAAAGTTCAAATCCAAGTCCCTGTCCAGCACCGAGGAGCCAAAGCTCCCCAGCGACATGCTATCAAAGCTGGGGCTCGGGTTGATGTCGAGCAAGTCGTCCTCGAACTCCTCATCCTCCGAGGAAGAGGAAGAGGACGAGTGGGACGAGGCGGAGGAGTGAGAGCCGGAGGGAGTAGGGGAGGAAGCCCGCCGACTGCTGTATGTGTGCCCGCCGTGTCGCTCCGAAGACCCGCCCAGGCTGCCGCTGCTGCCGGGGGAGGCGGCCCCCTCCTCCCTGCCGCTGGCCGCGTCCTCGTACAGGCTGAGCGGGTCGCTTGAGTCCGCCGAGCTGCTGAGCGTCGGGCTGGCGGGGACCACAACGGAGGACGCGGGGCTGACGCTCAAGCTGGCTGCGCTGCTCCCGAACACGTAGACCCGCTTGGGCTTCTTGCTCTCCGGTATCTGCTTGGCTGCTGAGGAGACAGATTTGGACTTGTAGAGGGAGTTGTGATGGTGCTCTGACGGGTGCTCAGAGGCAAACGGTGATGCTTTGGTGCTACTGCTGCTGCTCCCGAAAAGTGATTTGTGGGGTCTGCTGCTGCTGGGTGATTTGGATCCACTCTTCCTCGAAGATGAGGATGACTTAGTGCTGGTGTTGTTAGAGCTACTGTTGAGTTTCTCTGCCTTGTCTCCGTTGCTGCCGGGCTTGGAGGCGCTTGATTTAACCTTCTTCCTCGGCCGGTACTTGTAGTCGGGATAGTCCGCCATGTGCTTGAGCCTGAGCCGCTCCGCCTCTCTGATGAAGGGGATCTTGTCGCTGTCTCTGAGCAGCTTCCACCGCTTCCCCAGCCTCTTGGAGATCTCCGCATTGTGCATGTCTGGAGACTGCTCCATGATCTTCCTCCTCTCTATCTGGGACCACACCATGAACGCATTCATGGGTCTCTTGATGTGGCCGCTTGGAGTTTTACACCATGCCGGGTTTTCTCCCAGCTTGTCCCCGGCGGTGGAGGAAGCCGTGGAGCCCGGGGAGAGAGGCGAGGCGGCCGGGTCCAGGTCCATGCACGCCCCGGAGTCGGAGCTCGAATCCCCGGCGAAAAAGGACAGCGCCTCGGCGGTGCTCTCTGTGTGGCTCATTTTCTGCACCATGCTGCCCGCTTGTACACACAGAGGGAGAGCGGTGTGCTTGCTCTTTCTCTCTCCCTCTCTGCTTGGTCCTCTGATTCACTTTAAAGCAGACTCAGCTCTTTTCTCCTCCTCGTCGCAGTTTGAGCTGAGTAAAAAGCGCTGGAAATATTCACTCCTGAGATGTGAAGTAAACTCGATAACAGTTCAGTCCAGTGTAGCCTTAAAAAGGCTGGATGTGTGGAAAAAAAGTTTAATTTCCAGGTTCTGTAGGTGTAAAAACAGCACGGACAGTACAGCCTACTCTCCACTGAGTAGTACTCTGTTATCTGTCTCTCTGAGTCTCTTCCTTCTGTGTTATAAAATCAATTCAGCCGTGTGCTGACTGAACATAGTCTATGCAGCTGCAGAGCGCAGACTGAGTGCCACACTGTGCACCCGGGCTCTTACAAAGGGCTCCCAAGTACAGTGTGTAAGGTAAGTGCTTTTCTCTGCATCAGCTCTGTCCCCTCTCCTAGAAACAAAAGCCATGCATGCTGGGGAGGGTAAAAAATAGAAACCTAGAGCGAGTTACACTGTCCGCCTTCCATCTGCAGACCTGCAGCCGAGTTTCAAGCAGCCCTCCAGTCTCGGCCCCCCTTGCTTGCATTTATCCCTTCCCAGATACAACGGCGATAAAAATCCACCAATCAGACGCTGTCGCTACGCTGCCTCTGTGCCAGAAACACGCCCCCTCGCTACCGATTGGCCAAAAATGGAATCTAATAATAATCAGCGCGTGCAATGAGGAGCCTCGTGTCTGACCTCATTCCAGAATACAACAAGAAACTTCAATTTTTTTTAAAGAGACACTGGCTTATGTTATGGAACCCCCTTTTTCTACTCACTTACCACCAGCCCATGTGTATACCATTAACATATAGCTATATGGGAAGGTAAGTATACTTTACCATATGGAAACTTTAACTCTGAGTACAGTTTGTACCCTAGTTGCATGGTTAGTACTGAATAAAGGAAAGATCCCCTCCAAAACAAACCTCCCTTTTTTAACCACTGGTACACGCTGTGTTTGCTGTTCTGAATGGTACGCACCTGTAATATAAATAGAAATAAAACAGAGAAAGAACACTTGTCAGTGCGATGCAGGTGATGTAGTACAACGTTACCTAATGTTTACAATGTATCCGAGATGTTATGGAGAATGAAACATTTTATGGCTGACACAATATGATGTTTATCTTTATTATTTTAAGATAATTGACACACATAGAACAGAGGGGGCGTTTTATTTATTACTTATATAATCGTTTTTAATTAGTAGTTATTTGCCTACAGGTGGTCACTAACCGAGGTCATGTGTCACCGACACGTTGTTAAACAAGACCACGTTCAACAGTTGAGCCTCTCTTACTGAGCGCCTCACAAACAAGGAAATGTCTCTTGGACACATCATGATCGTTAAGCTGGTGTGAGAAAAGACTCCAAGCCAGGCTGTATATGCTCTGCGCGTTCACCTCTCTCTCTCTCTCTCCCTCCCTCTCTCTCTCTCTCTCTGAGGCAGGGCTGGGCGGTCTTTTGTCACATAACACACATCGAACCAACCCCTCTCCAGCACACCAGACAGAGAAAGAGCGAGGGAGGCGAAGAAGCAGGCGGCGGTGTGTGCAAACCGCCTGCGCGAGCACACACACACACATCCGCACACCTCTTAACTGACATCGAGTGCAGTTTTCCGTGGAGTGTCACAAACAAGACGAGACTGGGTGACAGAAAAAAACGCACGGCACCGCGCTTTTACGCGCACGCGGTGTCCCTTTTACGCACGGAAAAAAACTATCCATATATGTTATATTATTGCTATGAAAAATATAAAAGCTGCAACAAATGAGTATAATTAAATAAACAACACAGACGTGTTGAATTATAAAAGCAGATGTTCATTTTTTTGCTAGTCCGAGCACAGATACCCTTAAAATCGCAAGTTTTACACTTTATTCTCTCATAACCATAAATGTAAACAAAAATCTTATGTTTATTTTTGTCTATTTTTTGCTTTTGGTTGTAATAACACGCATATATGAGAGAAACCAGCTGTTACCAGTTTGTGTTTTCTCCAATCCAGTTTCCCCAGCAACATAACGAGTAGCCCATTTCACTTTTAAATCAGCAGCGAGTCAAAAATATGAAAGGAGGATTGAGGAGAAATTGAAGCAGACGCACAGTAAGCACACGGGCTGCGGTGCGATGCTGGACGGTCGCTAGATGGCGTCGCAGAGCCGGAAAGCACTCAGCCCGGCTGTGTTGCAGAGAATTTAGGCAGGGTAACAGAGATCAGAGCGAGCATCCAGAACAGTTACCAGGGGTGAATTACATAATGTCTCTGTGCGATAGGGAGGCATCCGAGCGATGCTGTGGTGCAGTGTGTGTGCCTGTGTAGGTACGTGCGTGTTGGAGTAAGGTATGAATGCCCTGACTGTGAAACAAAAGCATTGTATTTGGTACAAATCAGTTTGAAATCAGTCACTAATGATTTCAGCTTCCAGGAGAGCACGCCTCTGCCCATGAAAGATGCCTTCTAAATATTAAATGAAAGCAGGTGTGTAATAGAAGGAGAGAGGGAGAGATGGTCAGATGCTCTGTATCTAAATGAAAGGAGAGTCAGAGGTGACTCGATCACCACTGGGAAATCATATGAAAGTATCGTCACCAACGTTACTGGATGCATTTCACTGGGTACAATTATATTCAATATGGCCTCATATCTGCAGTGCATCCAAGTAAAGCAACGGGTAATTGGGCTCCAATTTGTGTGTTCATGGAGCAGAACTGCAATGGAAATAAGAATGTTAACTCATAAACTCACAGCGCTCCTCCATGCCATTTCAATAAGGATCTGCAGGAAAACGTTATAGCAAGATATTACATGTTGTGGAAGCTACTTCTCCTTAAATCATACATTAAAAGACACATTACATATTTCAAGTAAAGAAAACATGTTTTAAAGGTCAGGATTATTTTAAAAAATAGTCACTCTCACTTCTTCCCATTTTCTCTCCCAGTGCACCTGGAGTGACAGCTGGCGGCCTTTCTAAGCTAACACCTTATTCACTACCTTGAGCAGGTGTCCTTCCATTCTACGCATCGACTCCATTCTACAACCCAAAGATAAACAAGACCTTTCACCTAGTTGGAGACTCCGTAGTTAACTTGAATACACACATCTTTTTTTTTTTCTCGGCTGCCCACACTTCTCTGTCTCTCATTCTCTCTCCCTCCCCCTCCCTTTCTCTCTGTGTACGCATTAGTATGCCACACACACACACACACACACACACACACACACACACACACACACACACACACACACACCGACACGCACACGCACACACACACATGACCTGAAAGGATAAGTAGTGCATTCAAACTTTCCTCTCGCTTTCTCCGTCTCTCTCTTTTACTGCCATTGTTCCAGTGAGGTGCAGCTGCCACGCGAGTTGGAGTGGGTCGCGTGCCAACCCTAATCTCAACAGGTGTTCTTTTGGGTGGCTCTCGCTCGGCCCCCCTTCTCCTTTTCTTTGTCTGTCCTTACTCTCTCTCTCTCTTAACTTTTTCCCCACCCCCCCTACTTCACATTAGCACTACTTTTTGTGCTCTCTCTCTAACACACAAATCCAAGTTTGCTTCATTAAAATAACCATAACTGAGTTAATTCTGCCAAAGAAAAAGAAGACTACAAAACTATATATACTTACACATTTACTTTACTACAAGAAAAGAGTTAGTTCAAACACAGCATCAATGAATGAAGACTATAAATGAAAAGATGATACATATAGGTTATTATAGTGATAGTGATACGGAGAAGAAAAGGGACTATATGATTTGGAGGAGGCACATTTGGAAGGAGCTCAGCACAGCTTCATATGTTGTTTCCATTGTTTTCCTCAGGCTGTGACATCTTCTGCCATATTTTGTTGCTTCCATGGCAATATCGGATTCCCCTCAAGTAAATATTGAATTTTGTTTTGGTCTGAGTGAGTGTCAAACTCTCGCTATGCGAGTTTTATTTTAGTAAGAAACTTTATCTTTTTACAGACTGCAGGGTATCAGGAAGTCTCGCCCCCTCTCTCTCTCTCCTCTCCTCTGTCTCTCAGCTCTCTCTCTCTTCTCTTTAGCTCAGTGTGTTTTATTGGCATGAATGTTAGATGAACAGTGTTGCCAAAGCACCCTCATCTCTGTCTTTTCTCTCCCCGTCTCCCTCTCAGGATAAATCTGATCTGTGGTCATCTGTTATTCAGAACACTGACACCATATGGTCAGCCACCCACTCGGAGTACATCAAGTCAGTTTCATGAAAACTTAAAATCTTCCCATATTAAATATGGATGTAACTGTACATTGACTGGCTGTCACACACCCTGCTTAGAGTTTAGTCTGTTAGAACTTCCTAGGAGATGTTGACCCGGACAAGTCACCCCTTTTAAGAGGCACTGCCAAGAACAAAGGGGTTACGTTAAGGCACAAAGAGAGAAAATGCATGTAGAGAAGATCGCTAATGCAAACTTATGGAGAGAGCTTCAGTGGAAAGTAGTAAACAGACTCTTTAGAACTCCTCACATCCTCTACAAATTAGACCCCAGCGTGTTGGAGGAAGTGTGGAGAGGAAGTGCCCTCTCTCAGATAACTTCTGGAGGAGGATGTCTTTGACAAGATATTTGTTTTCAGCTACCCAGAGACCCTTTGCTGGCCATCCTTGGGGTCAATCCAGAGGAAGGGATGAGCAGGAAAAATATATACTTACTGCATATTCACTAGTAAGGAGCACACCACAACAATATGCGTTTAAAAGTTTAATGTGGGTTCTGGAATTATTTCTGTTGAGACAGTTGAGAGGAGGGGTGAAGGTGATGGGGATGTCTTCTGTAAGGCTGGTCCAGGAGGGTACGCCAAAGGCCTGGCAGAGAGAGACTCAGAGCGGGGGTTCCGTCTCAGGCGTGATCTACCCGAGCGGACTTCGGCCCAGACTGTACCTAGAGTTGGACAGAGTCGTGAGAGAAGCCTACACCGAGTTGAATAGGAAGGGATGAGGAAGGAGGGTTAGTGGATAAGAGGAAGGGATGGTGGGTCGAAGAAACCAAGACAATCAGAAATGAGTGGGATGAGTATAACACCCCTTTCCCACCTAAATTTAAAGTTTTTCAGACTCGAGAAGACCCACTTATAAATGCTGATTGTCTCTGTTCCCATTGCCACTGAAGTATACTCCTGCCGGTCTCTTTTCTGCTGCTTCACTGAGACAGGGTTATTAAACAGTGAAGATGTTACGGTGGTTAGGTCTTTATTGTATCTATTACTCATTTAGTCTGTTTATCAAACTCGGCGCCGACAAATTTAGAACGATGTTCTGGGATGACAAGGCCTCGCAGAAGTTACCGACGGAGCATAGCATCATGCCGGAAAGGGGGCGGAGATTAGCATGTCGACACAGGTTTTGTGTTCCCATCAATGCCGATCAGAGCCCAGGCAATTATTACCCGGGTCTACTGCAGAGTCATTTGACCCGGGTCTGAATGCCGATTGTAGCCTTTCCCACTCAGCAAAAAAGTCTGGTGTTAGCGGGTTTTTTGACCAGTGGGAAAGCGGCTTAAGTAGGCCTGCCAGATAATTGTAGGTGTGGTTTTTAGGCGTGATCCTTCTCCCGAACCTAAGTTAATACATTAGCTTCATTATTCTTGCAGCAGCAAAGAAAGCAAGACTGAGCGGGCTAAAAAAAGACCCTCCAACCTTCGACACAATGCAGTTAGTAGTTGGACGAATGTATACAATATAGAAATAGAAAAGATAGATGAAAGAATATCTCTTTCTGAGACTGTGAAATGCACAATTCATAGATCGTTGGTCAGTGTGGATGAGGAAGGAAGGAGCAAGGCATGCTTGGGAAACTTTTGAGAAACATTCATATATATTTTAAGTAGTGTGCTGTTGGTATTGTCTCATAGATGGAAGTGTTGAGGATACAGAGCAGGTATTGTTGGTCAATCCTAATGTTGTTTGTGATGTAAAGAAGCAAGAAAAGTTTGACTTGTTTCAAGATTTCTCCATGGAACTGAAAGAACTCAGTGTCCCCATGCATTCTGTCACCATCTCTAACACCCTTTAATATTTTCAGTGCATAATCTGCCAGGCTGTGTAGAAGACGTTCAGTCACTTACACATGGATAAACATTAAAATCTGCATGGTTATTTCGCAACAGCTTGATGTGATTGTGCAAGAGTTAATCAAGATAACCAGTGGATCTGGTGTGTATTATCACACTTTGACAATGCATGCCACTCAAATTAGAGTCTGCAGATGGACCACATACCTGCCTCCTTCAGAGGCTGTGAGGGATTTAATCAGCAGAAAGAGGGGGAATTCATATATGAAGGCTGTGATGGATTAGAGATGCGAGGGAGAATCAAAAGTCTTAAAGCTGCCTTCATGGCATGAATGATAATTGGAATTTTAAAAATAGCTTCTGTACAATGGCAGATGTCTGTTGGGTGAAGACAGTATCATGAAAGTGAATCAAAGGCACAAAAAATAATAAAATCAGCTGATTTGGTGAGGTAGACATGTTTCACCTATAGACTGTAGAAATAATGGACATCGCCACCATGACCCAGTGGTTTCTCGAGTTTGGCCTTTTGGCAGTGGCCATGTTGGTTTCCTTGAGATGCAAACCCCTGAAACACAGCCAAGATCACTCCCTGACTTAGCCGAGGTTACACCTAGCAGACAGCTAGCAGCACCCACCTTTCACTCAGGGTGACCACACCCCAAATTATGCAGAACTTTAAACCTTATTTAATGAAAGAGTTGTGTTATATATAAATGAATCCCTGTAATTGTAGTAGTAATATGTTGTTGTGCTGGACACTACATTGTATATCATTATAAAATCTTCTAAAAGACTTTTATTTTGAAGCAAATAAGTTTACATTTTCATTTTTTCACATTTCTAAATTGTATTATGTTCTAATTATTTAACTATTATGTGTTATAAGATTCACTGTAGTTTTATGTAAGGTTACCTAACCGTATCAACAGGAGATCTTCTGGGTTCTAGCAGGAAGTATTATTTGATGTTTTATTTTGAAATTGTACTTTCGGCACTCTTGGGAGCTTTAGTTCCTCTTTTCGTTTCGATGTTCTCCTGGGAAGGTACATATTTAATTTAGTGATTAATTTGGGTAAATTGTGGATGAGTGAATGTTAAGTTGCTTTAAATGAATATAAAGTGAATGCACTGCACTGTAAAGGTCCGGAGCTACTTCTGTGTTTGTTTTCATTCATAAATCTGCTGATTTAGGGAAAAGTTGTGGAGATATTTGAGTAAGCGACGCTGCCGTGTAGCCGCCAAGCTAGCGGGTAGTTTGTTTGCTAGTGTCGAGCATGTGGGAATAAAAGCCACAAGTATATTGCGCAAAGTAAACTGTTGACTAGGTGGATACAAAACAGTGACACAAACATTTCAGTCGACCATTGAATAACCGCCTCTGTCTTCTTCTGTGGTGAGCGGTGAATCACCAAAACTCCAAACAGGCTCTGGCATGTAAAAGAAAACTCTCCAACATGACAATAGGGCCCCCAGCACGTCTCACTCCACTACAGTGCACACAATGAAGCTCTTTGATTTATTATACCTCCACTGTCATCAAAGTCAATGTTCACAACACAGTCTTTTACGACCCTATAACAGACAGATGGCTGGTTACTGTATATATGAAATGTATTTATTCAGTCGTATTTCTAAGGCTTTGTTTGAACAGGTGTTTTCAGGACAGATACAGACAAAGATGCAGACATAAACACACACACAAGAACACACACTCGCAGTAGTCAAAGTCTTATCTTATCCAGAAAGAGCAGCTGCAAAGTGTGACCCCAGCGTAGCTGTTAATGATTGGTGTTGTGTGTATTTGTGTGTGTGCGTGTGTGTGTGCGTGTGTGTGTGTGTGTGTGCTTAGTTTACCCTCACAAGCTCCCCTCTTTCTCAACTGACAAGAGCTCATTATTAGTGGTCGAGCTTTGATTTGTCAAGTTCAGGAAGGTGAATTTGAACATCTGTCGCATTTCAAGGTTGTTTCTGTCGGGGAGAGCAAACACAGGCAGGGCTGAACCACGCACACACGCGCGCACACACACACACGCACACGCACACGCACATGCACACACACACGCACACACACACGCACACGCAGACACTTCAGCAGATAAATATGTGACAAACCAATATGTAAGATCCCTACATTTACACATATTTCCTATATTTGCACAGTGTGATGAGGTCATATGATCTCACTTAAACTGACTCTTTACTATGACCATGTGCAAAGACACTACAGAATATTTAATGACTATATTTTTCTAAAAGGGGGAAAGATAACTGGCTGTAATGTGTCTGTACATTATTAAAATGTTTGGTTAATTAGTTTTCATTTCTGGAAGCATCCTCAATTTAAAGCCCAAAAATGTCCTTGTTGCATAGCAACGCCATCAGCTTCAGAGGCATGCATAACTTTGTAGATAAAATCTTTATTATTGTCTTTATACACAGAGATAGAACCTGGGTGGCATGCTGATGTATTAAATATTAAACACGGCATGTCGAGAGGAAATTCACGCAATTACTGACGTTAAGGGTCCTCAAACAGTATGATCAAATTGAGGTACTTTTAATTTGAAAAACTTAATTTTCTCACTTTTTAATTAAGAAAATGCACAGTTACATATTTTTAATTTATTGCAGGTGTGCTGGTTTTATGATATTGTGTCAAACTCTAGTCTTTGCATAATTACCTCTAGTTATATGTTAACATTTACACTACATTTTAATGTAGTATGTATAACTTTGGATGTAGTATATAGTGACACAGGGACATAATGAACAGGCTGTATGAGGGTGTAAAAGGCTCAGGAGTCATACTCTCACTGTCTCTCGGGGAGTTAACAGCACTGCACACCTCATGTGGCACATTCATATTAAAGCACTTATGACATTTGGCATGTGACCTTCATGTGGAAGGTGCCACTGTGTGACACACCTTGTTCTCTGTCAGTGCAGGTGACTGGTCACCGCGGAGACGACTTCAATCTGCCACAGGAGGCTGAAATCAGGAGTGAATGTGTGAACTGTGTGTGCATATTTCTGCATTTATGTATGTGTGTGCAAACACCTGAGCTCATCTGCACATTTCACTGTTTGCACGTGTGTGGGTGGGCGGATGTGTTAGGTCTGCATGTTTGTGCATGCTCATCTGTATGTATTTACATATATACATGTGTGTGACTGTGTGTGTGTCTCCAGTCAGAGGTGACCAGTTGTCACAGAGCTCTGACAGAAACCAGGTATCAGAGAGACGTGGTGTCACCTTGTCTCCTCCAACCTTTACTCCTGAGATCATGTGGGTGCGTGTTCGTGTGTGTGTGTGTGTGTGTGTGTGTGTGTGTGTGTGTGTGTGTGTGTCATACCTCTCCCTAGACACCTCCTAACCCACCCCTCTCAGGCTGCATGGATGACACACATGGAAGGGTCCCATGAGTGACCCTCGGGTGATGAGGCAGCAGCGTGTGTGTGTGAGTGTGTGTGTGTGTGTGTGTGTGTGGTTCACATCTCCTGAGATTCACTGTCTACTTCAGAGAGGGGATGATGAACACACACACACACACACACACACACACACACACACACACACACACACACACAGATGGTTTGACATAACGAAAGTTGAGCTCTGCTCTTTCAGGGCCTTGATGGTGCAGTCAGTCAATATCAGGGTCAGGGTCAAAGGAAGACACGCGGGGGGGAAGTGGGGGGAAGGAAGAAAGAACAGAAGAGACGGAGGAAAGCAAGGATACGAAAGAGTGTTGGAAACAACTTGTGTTTTTCGGATGAATCCTCAGACCTCAGTCACTCTTAAGATCAGCAGTTTATTGTTGGGGTTCTGACTAACACTACTAGGCCTGCGTACTTACATGTCTGTGTTACAGATAGCCACTCAGTACTCTATAAACATAGCCTGTCCGGCTACTAGCAGGTTGCAAAAACATGGATAACATAAATCTGCGGTTGAGTGATGCAAAACTTCTTCCCTCATTTAACCGTTGTTGACATTTCAGTGATACAGTTCATTCATTGTCAAAGATACAAAATAGATGATTCACAAAACACCTCGAGGCTGAAAGCAGCTCCTAACTGCCTGAGTCAGTGCCTACATTATAACTCCTAGGTTGTAAGTTTAAGAGTATGAGGGTGCCGGTTTAGCTCAGCAGCTAAGGCGTGCCCCCCACGCTTAGAGGCTTAGTCCTCCATGCAGACCCTCAGCCCTTTGCTGCATGTCATCCCCACTCTCTTGCCACATTTCAGACTCGAATCCAGTCCTGTCTAATGAAGGCAAAGGAAAGAAACACTAATAAATCTTCTAATCCTTGCGGAAATCAATAATGCAGCGTGATTACATTTTATTTCATATTTTAGTTTGATAAAAATTAGTCAATTTAATTTTAGATTTTTTTCTTACAAAAAGAAATGTAATTGAATTTGATTGATTTAATTATTAATTTTGAATAATCATATTTCATTTAAAACTTAATTGTGTATTTAGTCAAATAAAATGTGTTTTTAATCTAATTTATTATTTTATTTCAAATGTGGGCTGCACGGTGGTGCAGTGGTTAGCCCTGGTGCCTCACAGCAAGAAAGGTCGTGGTTCAAACCGGGTTATGGGGCCTTTCTTTTTCTCTCGCCCAATGGCAGTGGGGTAGACTCCAGCCGCCCTGCGACCCCGAACAGGATAAGCTGTATAGATGATGGATGGATTTAAAATGTAACTTCCTTTCTTTAATTATATTTATTGTAAATTTGTGTCATTTGTCTTCAGAGACAATTTCTTACCAGGTGTTCGCACAATTTAGAAGGACTTCTTATGGTAAGACAGGACAGGGCTGGATGTATGTGCAAGGTGTTAAAGTTTCCTCTTGTGTTCTTACCAGTGATCCCTAACTGAAGCTGTATGTATTGTAAATATTATGCAATACAACAGGCAATGTCTCCTAAGGATCTCAGATGATTTTAATAGACTATTGATAAGCTTTGTCATTTGTAGATTTCTTGTCATGCTAGAAAATATTTTCATTATCTGCCATTAAAACTAAATGAGCAGTTTTGTCATAAACAAGTTCATTATGTCAAAAAGGCCCGTTACAAACTGCATGACATTTTGTTCACTGTGGTTTGCCGTTGGGTTTCAGTAACAGGGATGGATCTGATTTCTTTTCTCTGTCAGAAACGTATTAGAAACATATTGGATGTAATCTATCCTCCATCCAGCAAAGTGACAAAGTGCTTTCTCACCAATTACTGACTGCCATCTCCCTCTTCACACCTGGCAGGCAGAAGATGGTGCTGACAACGTGTGTGTGTGTGTGTGTGTGTGTGTGTGTGTGTGTGTGTGTGTGTGTGTGTGTGTGTGTGAGTAAGAGTAAGAGAGAGAGAGAGAAAGAAAGAAGAAAACGTGCGCACACGGACAGATTAAGTCGGGGAGAGAGGTTATAAGAGGTTGTCACTTGTGTTCAAGTTTCCAGAGTCTTCATCAGGTGAACGACATGTCTTCATCTCAGTGATGTCACACTGCTGTAGCCAAACCTCTGGTTCCTTTACATTTACCAGTGAATCCTTTATTTGACATTATTTTTTTGTACTGGGTCCCTCATATACATTTCCACGTTGCTTTTTAGTAGACTGATGATTAGGACTAATATGACATTTTTCCACTTATGTCATGTGACCATTCTGTCCCCCAAAGTTATTAAACAAGAAAAAGTAGGGAAAAGAGAGGATCATCCACGCTGATTAATAGGTGAAATAATACATTAAAAGCATCATGGAAATGTTGAAGATGTTGCCACTTGCACACAAAAAAAGAACCATAAGGATAAGATGCAAAGCCAAGATGGCAACTTTAATTTTTCATTTTTAGGGTGCAATCATGTTAGCAAAAGTTCTATTAAAGGAGCAAAAGCCACTGTCAATCAAAGCTGGTGTTCTCTGTAATCGATAGAAGCAATAATATTTGAAATTGGCGCCATAGCTGTGGAGAAAGTTGTACAAACCGCTCTTGGTTTCGCCCATTCTACATTCCTACAACACCCAGCGTGCATTGCGCCCCTCCCTCTGAAAGGAACGGCCCAGCGAGAGACGCTGGAGTGAAGTACTACCGTTTCCCTGCAGGCAATGGCTCAGAGTCTGGCGGAGGTTTTCCAGGGCCTATTGGAGAAGCCAAATTGCATTTTTTTCCAACCATCATGGCATTAGCTCCCCATAATAGCATGATAGGACTGAGGTTGAATCGTTGAACTGGCCCTTTAATAAAAATGAATAGCGTCTGAAAGCCTGAAGTGCATGACATGTCCTCTATGTGTTCTCACAATGTCAGTCTGAGAGCTGAAGGCCATGTGTCACAGGCGGGTGGACTAAGTCTGTTTGCAATACAAGCTGTATAACCACAAGCTGTTTTCACCAGTGAAGAACCATCCACCTGTGTGCTTATCTCCTACCCTGACATGTAAACTCTAACACAGAAATATATAGTCAGGGCTATATTTATTGCTTACTACTACATGTACATACAATATGTGTATATATGGTGGATTACAGTTGGGGGAAGTCTTAACATTCACTGAAAAAAAAAATGCAGCCCTGGAGGTGCGGAGCGACCTGATAGGTTCTGAGCAGGGAGGAGGAGGACAGGGAAACTGGTTAATGAAAACAAGTTTACAGAGAAACAAGGATGTGAGCAAGTTGGACAAGCTTCAAAGAGCAAACAAGGACATGAGTGCAAACGGAGCGTGAAAGAAATAACATCCGTTTAAGCGAGCAGAAGGTAGAGGACAACAGGCTAAAAGCTGCTTGGAAACGTTTTAACGCAAAAGAGGAGAAGAAGACAAAAAAGGATACATGAAAGAGGACGAAGCAGATCACCAGCCTTCAGAGGAGGTTTCTCATTTGATGAAGAAGATCACTGCAGACCACAGGATGAGAGCAGCGCTTACAGAAGACCTTGAAAGTTCCAGGAAAAGGAAGAAAGTCGGAGAAAGAAGGTGAACCAGCTTGAAGAGATGGTGTCAGAACAGAGGGCAGGGATCAGCGAAGTTATTAAAAAGAGGGAAGTTTGCATGCGTCAGCCTTGCTGAGCGCAAAGGAGGAGAAGCTTAAAGAAAGCAAGAAGCAGTAGAAAAGAAATGCGGCTAAGAAAGGAGAAGAAGGACGAGATGTCGCCCATGAACCAGGAGAAATTGATACAGATGCAGAGCGAGGCTGAAGAGGAGCTCAAACCTCTGATCGTGCAGAAAAATCAGCTTCAGGTATGTTTTGCTTTGCAACAATGGCTTCTTAAAGTCTAACAGCAATAAAAAAAATATATGAATATATATGTATTACAGGTTGTTATCCTTTCAGGAGTCTCCCCCGAAGAAGAAGACCAGGAAGAGTTGTAGGAAAATAAAGCGCTACCTGTCTGCGTCAGAGTGGGACGAAAGCAGCAGAGAAGAACAAACTGATCTTCTGGCGCGTCCACAGAGAAAACAGAGAGAAACTGTGACTTTAACAGTGAAGTGGAGGAAGCTGCTGCTTCTATTGTTCAGGAAAGACCACAGAATATGATCCGACCTGTGTGACCTCCTGACTTATGAGTGCATCTAACACAGTGACACTCTTTATTTTAAGCTTTTAGATCCTGGGAGTCGTTTGTGTTCTTTGTTATTCTTCCTGTTTACAGTAAAGGTTACATCAAATATTGATATTGTGGTTAGCGCAGTTGCCTGACGGCTAGAAGGTTCCTGGTTTGAATCCCTGGTTCGGACGTAGGGGGCCTCTCTGCGTGCAGTTTGCATGTTCTCCCCGTGTCTGCTCCAGGTGCTCCGGCTTCCTCCCAAGAACATGCTCGTTAGGTTAATCAAAGATTCTTAATTGCCCATAGGTGTGAAGGTGAGCTTGAATGGTTGTCTAGTGGAATATACAGTAGTTGCAAACTATTCTCAAATGAACTTATGTCGATGCTAATAAGTTGATTTCTATGAATAAGAGAAACCTTTTTCTGCTTATTTCATGGTCACATAAAACACATGGAGAGACTCCAAACAAAAAGGAAACACACCTTTTACCCAGGTGCTCTTATGACTGGACACTGAAGGTAGTTCACTAACAAGACCATGCCATTGTTACGGTATAAAAGTAGTTAATTTGGAATGTGCTAAAGGGTTGGAGGATGGGTGGGATGAGAGACGGTCGAAATACAGCGGGATGAAAAGGGGTTCGAGTCAGCTGGAGCGATCAGCAATCTGAGGGTCGAGACTCCGGGTGGGGGCACGTCTCGACGCGCCACCCCAGTGGTTCCTGCGTTGAGATAAGAGAGACAGGAGGAGTGGGGTTTAAGGGGGAGGGTCTTGAGAACTGAGACAAACAGGAGAGAAGGGGTTAGGCAGGCTTACATGTGTACACACAGGTAATTGCATCAGGGAGGCACAGGTGTGAGAGCTAACGAGTTAGCGAGGGAGGCGTGGTCCTGTCCCTGAACTTATGTTATAATAACTCCATATAAATAAGTGAAAAATAAAATGTCTCATATCTATGACCTCTATTATTCATCATATTAATATTATTTAAACGCAGCAGACAATGCAGGACATGCCTCAAATTTTGTCATCTGTGATCTTTCTTTATCACAGCTGCTTGCAGAAGATGCAACGTGCGTGGGTGCACACTTTAGATCTCAGCTGGCCAGGTTCAAACACTTCCACCGCTTATGCTTCATGTTTATGAGTGTTATCTGTGGAATAATTAAGTGCTTATCAGTGAGCACGAAGAAAGAAGCGTCTGCTGAACATCTGCTTCTGAGGCATGTTGAGGCAGGTAAACACGGGTCTATAGGCGAAGCTGCACTTCTTCCTCTCTATAGAATATGAACTGTGTCGCCCTACTTTTAAGCCTTTAGTCCTTTATTTTAAGACACATAAAGTAAGGAGGACTTAAGTATGTTTGGACAGTTGAAAAATTCAGCGCCTGTGTGTGTATGTGTGGTCCTTAAGTTGATGACTGCTCCACACCCACTCAGACACCCACTCACCCTCCCACAAACGCACACAGCTATTTGTCATGACAAAAGGCTGCGGATGACAGTGAGTGATGGTTGATTGATGGCCTCAGATGACTGCTGTACTACAACACTGCAGCCAGACAGTTACACACACGCACACGCTTGCGCGCACACAAACACTTTCTGCCAGTCTGCCACCACAGAGTTAGCAACAGTCTGCGTTTTGCCTCCCTCACTTCTCCAAGCCAGTCGCTCTGCACTGCGGCAGGCAGGGGAAGCAGACACACACTCACACACACACTCTCTCCTCTCTGCTCCACTCCCATATTTTTTGGAAGGGACGAGACGAGGAGCGAGCAAAAGCGAGACGGAACGGCGTTTTTAAGTGTTTTTCATAACGGAGTGCTGTTGTAAAAAGCGTCCAGCAGACATTTTGGGGATTGTCACTTCTTGCATTGTTGCTGAAAGTTGTTTCAAAGAGATTCGGAGTATCATCATTGCAAAAAAGGAATATGCACGACTAAAGATGACAGCCAAAAAAAAAAAAGAGACACAAAAAGTGGGAAGAAAGCAGAGGAAATTTGGACCTATGTGGTGGATTTTTGGAAGCGAGCGATCGTGCACAATCCAAGGGTCTTATTTTTGGATTGGAGAAGGCAGGAGCGGATCCAAAGGTTTCTCCTTACTCTGGGCTGAACACACACATCTGCAGCAGCTGACCTCTTAGGCTCTGGCTATATTCTCAGTCTCCACCTGAGTGTTTCTGCTGATAAAGCGATGGAAATCTCCGGCTCTTATTCCAGGATATAGATGCAGCCGGGCCTTGCGATTGTGCAGATTCTGCACCCTCCATATGCAATATAAATCACGTCCAGTGCAGCGGTGTCCAGCTAGGCGAGCTGTCCAGCAGCCTGCACCCAGCCTGGAAAGAAAAATCTCCAGCCCCAGTGGAGGAGAAGGAGATGCAGAGATCGGTAGAATGAATGAAAGGGGAAATGGAGAGAAAGAGAGAGGAGCTTCCAGACGGTGTGACCTACATTCAACACTGTCTGGAGTCACAGACAGAGTGAGAGGGAGAGCGAGAGAGAGAGAGAGAGGAAGCGAGATGGGGACACAGAGTGCCAGCAGAAGCGAGAGGATGAGATGGCAGGAATGAAAAATGAAAGAGGAGGAAGGAGACACGGAAACAAAGAGAAACAGAAATCTCTGTACGTCTTTCCTTTTCCTTTTGTACAATCCTTTCTCCTTCTACCTGCTGTTCTGCCGCTTTCCCTCCACCTCCTGCTATTAATCAACCATTGTGCGAGGTGTCTGAGGGAATGCCGCTGCCTATGGTGCAACCTCAGTCTGTATGTTGTCTGTGTAAGCAGACAAACAGTCATTTAGGATGGTCACTTTTCACACTTTTCCTGTTTTTGCTCACGCTCCTCATCCCTTTGTCTCTTCATCTCCTCTCCCCTCCCTCCCTCTCTCTCCTCATCCCTTTCCTTAACCCTATTCCCCCCATGTTCAACCACCCCATGCACATTTATCTCTCTCCTCCTCCTCCTCTTCTTAATGCTCCTCTTCAGTCAGCATTTATCTATCTCTGGGTAGCTCTAACAGTATTTTTATGGTGGATTACTTTGTCTAGCTGCATGCTGTTATCTAGCCGCACTGGAGGGGAAGAGCAGCAGCAGCAGCAGCAGCAGCAGCTTTATCTGTCTATCTGTCTGTGAGGCTGACTGGTGAGCCCGGCTTCATATCTATGTGATTGCCTGTTGGATTGAAAGCTGTCTGTCTGGGAGCTGGTGGCTTACGAGCTGGTTCTCGGAGCGTTTTGCAGCTGGATGTACGATTGGGGAGGTGGTAAATTCGAGGATGACTGCCTGCCACGCTGAGCATTTTTCCATCCGGCTGGGTAGGTTGTACACTGTGTCCTCCTGCAAGGTTACATTCAGGGATGTCTCCACTTATGTGTCTTTGTGCACAAGCTCAAATATTGTTGCCACTGTAACCATTATTTCTCCATCTTTTCTCTCCCTTCCTCCTTTTCACTCCAGCCCTTCGCTCCACTCGCATGTCAGTCCTCAGGGATCAGTGTTAAGGACATGAGAGGGGATTGCAGTTGAAGGGGAGGAAATGACATGGGTAATGGAAGAGGACACACAGGCACCTGTCAGGGAGAATCAAGGGTGGAGAAGGGGGAGCGAGGTAAATTATTCATGAGAGAGAATTACACTGCTACACCTTTTTGAAAAAGCTTCATCAGAATCCCATTTTCTTAAATTCTTAAGAATTTCTGTCTTTGCCCTTTTTTCTGACTTTTAGCAGGAGTCATAGGACGAGCTTTCGGTTTAGAAATGATGCTTTCATCATTATCACCGTTTTAATTTTAGCAGATTGTGCTCCTCAGACTTCCCCACGCTTTTCCCCCCAACAATGTCTCCGATCCATGCAGTCACATTGGTTGTATGTCCCTTTAATACTTCCATCAGGAGAGCTTCCTTAATTATCACTCCTACCAATGGAAGGCAACATAATGTGCATGTTTGTAACTGAAAAAAACAGGGAACACAAGGTTGACATTGAGTAATGGTCACGGTCTGGTTTGATTTAGTTTACTAGAACTACGTTATTAAATTTGAAAAGGATAAGGTTACATAAGCAAGGTAGATGCATCACTTAAATTAAGACTCGGGTAGTGTTACTTTAGTTGTGTACATAGTTTACTTTACATTTGTGGTGTTACATAGGTGGCATTACATACATGGCATTACATACGTTGCATTACATACGTTGCATTACATAGGTGGCGTGACATACGTGGGGCAACATAATGTATGCCGTTACAGAGATGGCGTTACATTAGGGCCGTTACACACAGGCATTACATATGTGCCGCATAAGTGAAGGTACACACGTTATAAATGTGACGTGTGTAATTGCACAAAGGTATAACAATATGTGGCGTTACCTACATGCCGTTACGTATGTGGCATTACGTACATGTTGCTACATACATTGCAATACATACATGGCGTTATATACGTGGCGTTACATAAGTGGCGTTACATAAGTGGCGTTACATACGTGGCATCACATAAGTGGAATAACATACGTGGCATTACATAAGTGGAATAACATACGCGGCGTTACATACATGGCATTACATATTTTGCGTTACATGCGTGGCGTTACATACCTTGCGTTACATGCAGTAAGTGAAGTAACGTACTTAATGTTACATATGTGGCTTACAGACATGCCGTAGCATAACGTGGCCTTGCATACATGGCGTTGCATACGTGGTGTTACGTATGGGACGTAATGTAAGTGGCGTTTCATAGGTAAGGGATGTTACGCATGTAATTGGCAATATTGTAAGAGGCAAAACTAAAACTAGTTTCACCACTGGCTCCATGTGTTTGTTCGAGCCTTCCATCTACCACATTTGC
This sequence comes from Semicossyphus pulcher, assembly GCF_022749685.1. NCBI lineage: Eukaryota > Metazoa > Chordata > Actinopteri > Labriformes > Labridae > Semicossyphus > Semicossyphus pulcher. Next base: position 13,556,831 of record NW_027211770.1, read on the forward strand.
CCCCCAAAACAGACTTTCATAGTTTTTTTAATTCAACTGACTTCTTTCTTTGCTCTCTTCATTATTGCGAAAGCGTCTAGAGATGACCCCATCGCTATGAATGTTATTATGGATCAAAATAAGCTGCTACAAAGATGCCCTCTGCGGTCATATCTTTCTGTACAGACTGTTCCTTTTTTCAGATGGGGACATGAAGTTATTAATTATTAATGCTTAATTAGTGCCACCTGAAATCCCTGGTGTCCCAATGCTATTAATGGTTTAACAGAAAATATACAGCATATACATCTGTGAAAAACCTTCATGTTTGTCTATATAACCTTTCTGTGTTGACACGTTTTCACTACTGCTCCTGTGGTCTGAACAGGACATACTCTGCCCTGCCTCCCCACACACACACACACACACTGCTCTTTGTACAAGAAATGATGTGAGTTTTTAAAATTGGTGCTATTTCCTCTTCTTGTTGTGCTGCGGTGGCCTAAATCATCCCTAACTCTGCCTCTGCTCGCTGTAACCCTGACAGATACTTACTTGCCTCGGTTGACAAGCTTGTTTAGGACACTGTGCTCTTTCTATATCAACATAATAAGGTTGACCTTTACATAAACATGCATCCAATGAACAAGTAACAGCCCCCACTTTCCGTGCTGCTGTCCTCCCACATCATATGACAGGTCCATTATTTGTAAATGGCAACTACATAGCACATGCCTTGGCACTTACAGTGAATCTCATCTATTTGTGTATCGTGTTTGCTGCCTTCCTGTGTGTCAAAATTCACAGCTATTGTATGTGCTTACATTTCTTGCTCCGTTCTTCACACTTTTATCACGACTCCTGTTGCAGCCTGCTGTAAATGTCTTTAAAATCATGGAGGGAATTGAATGAAACAGGAGTTACTTCAACATACAAAATGTACAGAGTGGTGTATATACAGTGCATTATTTGTTCTCATCTTAAGAGAGTACATGTGCAGACAATGCTTGCTGTCAATTACAGTCCAAAGCAAAATTGGAGATTCTCTGCAGGACTGGATTCTGTGAAATTGGCGAATGCACTCTGCTTTGCACCTCTTAAAGTAAACGGCATCTATTTGCGCAATAGCAGGAGTGAGGTGCTCCGGCACGGTTGTTTTTTCCTCACCTTAAAGCTCTGCATGGTTCCTTGCCAAGTAGTTTTCTTTATGACATTTTCTCCATGCAGTTCTTACCTTCCCTTCACAGCCCTTTTCAAAATCTGCTCTATAATTTAAAATGAAATGCACGGTTGTCAATCGTATGGCTTTATTTTTTTTTTCTTTTATTCCTCTTTTGAAGAGCTGACATTTCCAAATGATAAGGGCTGCACTTGGCAACTGTGCTTTGCTCTGACGCACTCCGTACAGTATGTTGGATTGCATGTGTCGTAGACCTTGTTGTATGTTTTGAGGCAATCATTGTAGCCAGCAAAAATAGAGAACAATCTTCTGGAACACATTAAAACGTAATAGTACAGGCACTGAAAGTGTAATTTCTTGTACCTTTTGTGCACTGTGTCACCAATCAAATTGCCTGCTGCCTGTTTCCTGTAAGTGTTGCTTTTTTTTTGATACATCGAGCACATTCAAAGATTCAAAGGTGGATATATCTGTAGACATATCGACACCCTGAAGATTTAAAGTGATGGATCCTAAATGCATCAGTGTAATACGTTTAATTCTTGGGTTGAACAAGGATGTAGGAGTCGTAATATGTAAATTAGCATTTGTTTTGTTGCACTCCTTTTATCGTTTAATCACTTCCTGTGATTGGCACCTGTCGAGTTTGGTGGCGGGATCTCAGACAAAGAGGGTGAGTTAGGCTCTGATATTTTCTGTTCACCGTCACATCACGTTAAAGTTTGCTTTTTGTATTATCGAGTGTCAGTTTAGTTTAAAAAACAATAAAACACATCTGGACTTTGTGTACGGGACCGAGCGGCAACCTCTGGTGTTGAAAAATGCAAAAAACTGCAGTTCCTCGAGTGGCCACTTGCGGCTGGCTCCAGAAGCAAATAAGTAACATTACGACAGATAAGAAAATGCCCATTTTTACGGCAGAAATAAACATGTTTACCGCCTGGTACAAAAAAAACAAACAGTTTTGTTATAAATCGATAATTTTACTGTTCAAGATAACTGTAGGGGGGTGAATTTTTATATAACTCATCCGTATTAATTATATTAAGCCTTAAATTATAGGTGGTGGTCACTTGATTGACAGGTGAATCCTGCTGGCTGTCTGCTAGACCTCAACACAGACACACAGTCATTGAATTTTACTTTGCTGTCTTTGTCTTGTTGGAGCCTTTTGGGGATCTTTTCATTCAAAAGTTTGACAAATGCGTCTCTGTGCCATTTATGGAACTATCTGGCCTTGCATCCAGATCCTAGTATTATTGATATACTGATCTCGTACCTGGCTCGTTAGCCTGTTCAGTGTTTAACATACATTTATTTAATCATCAGCCAGTAAGTCAGGAGATGTTGGCTTTTTCCCGGAGAGGTTACAAGGGATCGTCATGATGAGAAGATCAGTTATTTTAAGTCTCCCGTTTCGTGTCGTTCACCCACCGCTATCTCACCAGGCGAGCGAGAGGCCAGTCTGCTACTTCTTTAGTCCGATAAATAAACACCTGCAGTCAGTCACAAACAGAATCTCCTCCTGTGAGAGTTAAACTAGCTCATTCACGAGCTAATGGATCAACCACAGACACAGGCTGTTTAGCTTTGGTAATTTGGCGTTTTTTAACCTTTCCTGTAGCACCCTCCTCTCATCCAAATTTGGTCACTTCAGGCTCCAGTAAACCAACATGGCGGCAGCAATATTTCGGCTTCATTTACGCAGTGGGTCACGTCACGGTGGCCACATCCATTATTTATATAGTCTGTGGTTCGGACGCCTCACAGTAACGAGCAGCATCTTCACAGCATTTTTACCATCTTAGTCTCTACAAAGGATTCATAAAGTCCAGAGTCATTAAGTCAATTTTGTCATAAGTGACATAAACTGACACATAGAGTCTTGTGTCACTTGTGTTTCATTCATAATGTCACATTTTTGTAAATGTTTAAAGGGGGGTATTGTGCTAATTTCAAGCTACATATTTCACTCTGTGATACCTGTGGAGTAGCTTAGCATCATTTACAGTTTAAACTCATCAGTTTTCTCACACTGGTGCTCTGTGCAGGCCCTCATACAGCCTCTGCCTGAACGACTCTGTCAGCTCTGTCCCTTTAAGAAACCCCTCCCACCTTCTTCTGATTGGCCAGCTCTCTGAAGCCTGCTGAAACTGCACTTTGTGACATCACAAAGTGCAGCGTGTAGAAAAAACAGTGTGAAACCTGCAGCAGCCTGCAGACTGAGCTGAGAGGCCTGGGGATTACTCCAACATACTTTTACCTACAGATTTGAAACTTCCCCCATGTTTAGTCTGGACATTCAACACTGTGACATTATACAGTTATAGTCTTAATATGTGAAACAGAATAGGACCCCCTCTTTAAAGTTTATAGGAATAACTGGCACCCTGGAGAGTTAACTTTGCCTGGTGTTTTATGATTTATCCTCATGGGGAACTGATTAATGAACACCATACCCATAATGCAACAATCTTCATAAGGCACGTCTTTCACATTAGACTTGTTTCCTCTTGTGTTTGATGCGGCTCTGTTCTCAGTAGGTGGTCGAGTGCTGTATTAAATCCCCATCATATTCTTTTCCGTTTCACTCATCTGCTTGTAATAAAGCCAATTTCCTTGTTATTAATTCATTCTTCATCGCAAGATGTGCGAGAGGAGATTGTTTTATTATGTGAAACATTACACAGTGACAGGCCTTTAACACTAAATAAGGGGAATTGTTCTTAAACTATTAATAATGGAACAGAGTGGGATTTATTTCTTTATTTAATCAGTTGTTCACAGATCTCCGTCTGCTGTCGTCTGATTCCTCCCAGATTGTGAGAGATCTGCATCTGCTGTGTGAAGTATTATCATTTAGTTTGTTACTAACATCTTTCCTTCATTGTTCAGTGATTCACACAGAGCGCAGGAAGAAAATCTCTCAGGTTTAGATTTTAATGCAATTTGTCTTCAATTAACAGCCCATACTTCCAATGAGGAGGGCGCTGAATCACAATGCACCAGGTAAGTGGTTGTTTGCTGTATTTTGCAGACAACCAAGCGTATCAAATTTTCCGCTTCTTTTTTTTTTTCTGTGTGTCGTTTAATTTGATCAATTTGTAACATTTTGTGATGGATGAGTGAGATGAATTGTACCAAGTATCTGCCTGCAGATCAGTGAAAGATGTAATCAATTAAAGATCATTTCATAGCCTGCTGATTTTGTCTGTTTTTTCCTTCTTCAGCTGCACATTAAAACAACAACAAATCCTGACAAGATTAAAACAACTCCTTACAATGTATCATTAATCCCCCGTCGCAACTGTAATTATAAAACAGCTGAAAGCGTCATCCTTGTGAAAAAGATTTTATTCACACTTTGATTCATTATTTTTTATGTCATTGCTGCTTTTCTAAATAAAACGCGTTTTAAAGCAGAATGCGATGCAGAAGCTCACTTGTGTGAAACTGTTTTGACACCATAAGGACACATCTGGATGTTTCCTGAGGACAAACCGTGCCAGATGCAATAAAACTGTCTCTTGAAACTTTGGATATTCAGTCTCCAAGCGCTCCTTGTTATTGTTTCTACAGCCGTCTCTCTGAGCTGCAGCGGGGGGGGGAGAAGAGGGTTTCACGTAACAGACGGGTCAAACCGGTTTGAAACCACTGACTCAACTCGGTGACTCACACATGTTATGTTTTGTCAACAGATAGAGAGATAGAGCATTTCGAACTGTCAGGGAAAAACATGCACGCAGACACATACACACCTCGTGCTCTGAGCGGAGGGTAAACATTATCAAGTGTGAGACGCATAACAGATCCGTTTGCTCAGTGAAGTTCGGTTTAACTGATCAAACTGCTGCATTCATGGGAACGCGGACATTTAAGCTTCCCTGAGACTGCTTTGAAACGTAATAATGAACGCTCGCTTTTTTGGTTTTACATGTTGAAATTGGGAAATATAACAGTAAAATAGGAAATAAGAGAATATATACGGCAATATTATTCCTGTGTTGCTTTACTGAAGCACTTTAGCTTCATACACAAAACTACAAGACTACAATTAAATGTGTAATAGCCGTTAAATGATTAAACTCACAGTAGTGCTTACAGAATCTGTGTGTCTTTGTGAGCATATAAGGTAGTTTGAGCGCCCAGGTAGGTAGAAGGTTGATGGATCTATTTTTTCTCTGAGGGGATGTGTGTCTGCATTCACCTTTGAGCAGGCCAAGTCTGAGTCTGTGTTCTTTTAACGCTTCTTATTCACAGAGTGCGTGTGAATACATCTACACAGTGACACGTTGTGTACTGGGGCCACTGGCAGAGAGTCAGCACACTATAACTGCACGCACACACGCAATATAACATGTCTTAATGATATTGAACCTGACTTAAATACACACACACACACACACACTGAGGGAAAGCAGGTAAAGCATGCCCATGGCTCATTCCTGTGAGGAGGCTACGCTGACAGGTGAGACGGGGATACAAATGTGCGTGCGTGTGTGTACACTTGCTGCAACGCACAAACAGATTAAAACCACACAAACAGCCTGAAAAGCAACATGATCACCTACACGAGCGGTTGGCAGGTTCGCTGAGTTCACCGAGTTTCATCTTAACTACGCTCACAAGGTGGGTTGTTCTTTCTCACTTACAGCGGGGTTTTTAAACACACAATGAGAACATCAATACAGACAGTACACAGTCAATCTCACGGCCAAACACACACTCAAGCGCGCGCACACAAGCACACACCTCTCTCCCAGACAGTCCCATATGGACTCATTAGGGGCCGGTCTATCGCCACCTGTGCACTGAAAGGCCCGACGGACCGGCTTTGACACTGACAGCGGACAGGAGCTGTGCAGGGAATACACACACACACACATACACACACAGGTGTAGTCCATCATGCACGCATATGGACACACACACAAGCGTATGTACACATACAAGACAGATACACACCTATTCTTGGAGGCCGCTCGGGGACACCATGTGTGCTAGCTTGGGGCTAACAAAGATGGTGACGAGACTTCAGCCACAGACTTATAGGTGTTTGAATTACAGTTAATTTTTCATATATTTCTTTAAAACTTAATAAGTAATCTAGCTTTGGGCCTGGGTCATAGTTACACACATTTAGATGGAGGTACATTTACATATTCTGCAACCTGCACAGCTGGTTGAGGTGCTGTCCCTTTAAGAGTTTTGGCTCTGGTTTAGACTGACAAATTACCTAACATGATTTATTGTGACTGCATCTAAACATGCACTGACTCATCACTCATCATTACCAGAAAGCACCTGTTCAGTGCCTGTATTTATACGCACCTAAAGTGAAGCTTGAGGAAGAAGTCAGTCAAGTTCAGCAGTCATTTTTTGTTAAATCTAGTGAGTCAAGCTTGTGGCTGGTTGAAACTTTTGTCCACCAGTGTGCCCAAATTAGGCACTCGACAAAACTTGAAATAATGTCTGTCTACAGTAGCACAAATCATCTTCATAAAGACATAAGAAGGAGAAGGGTATGTGGGAAGATAACGAGAGCAGAGTGGAAGACAAGAATAGAATAAAAGAAATGTAAGATGACAAAATAATAAAGCACAGCAGGATGGAAACGTACAGTATAGAACAAAAGAGAACATTCTGTTTCAGTCGTTCTCCTTTGGTTCGCTGCTGTTCTTGTCATTAAAGGAGGGGTAGCAGGCAATCAGTCGTGTCAATGATCCCCCAGGATTGCAAGCTGTGGGAAACCTGCAAACCAGACTATCTTATACAGTTCGTGAAACAAGTGTCTGACAGTGTGTGTGTGTGTGAGCCTCAACAGTCGGCGTTCGGCTTCTTTCCAGGGGACAAGATCGACCTGCACACTGGGTAGAGGTTTTATCTATGTGTGTGTGTGAAGAGAGCAGGCTGTGTGTGTGTGTGTGTATGTCAGCGTGTGAATACTCCCATTGGCACGCTATCTAGCGTCAAAAGGAATTCCCAGGGTGCCTCTTGATCTACCTGCATTAAGGGGTGTGTGTGTGTGTGTGTGTGTGTGTGTTTGTGTGTGTGTGAGTGAGAGACAAGGTTGGGGGAATTAAGGTGCATGGTGAGTGTGTGTGTGTGTGTGTGTAGTGTCGTGTATATCAGAAGAGACAGGCCCTCCCTGGAAACAGATGGTCTTGTTAGCGTAGCATTCTGCTTATCGGGCTGATTGCTGAATTATATCTGAAGTAAAGGAAACTGTATTAAATTAGGATCCAGCAGTTTGTCCATTAAACTACAATACATCAGTGTTTGTCGAGTATAAGCTATGTGAGTAGAAGCAGCATTTGTAAGCCTGCCTCATTATAGTAGCTACTGCAATTGTACCATTCAAAAGGTCTACTTAAGTGTTATTGGAGCTTTGGTCCTTTTTATTTTTCCAAGCTTTTAGTGAAAAATGCAGCATGGCATTAGTTCAGACCACTGGGGTTGTGATTGCATTTGCAGATTTAATAGTGCTTCACTCTCAGAGGGTCGATAATCAGCTGCTTGGTTACTCAGCTGATGTGCTGATTGGTTGGTGTTGTTGACTGAATTTAGTGTATATTTCCAAATAAATGAAGGTGTCCATCTCAGAGAGGCTTGTGTATCCAGGTTTAAAGAGATAGTTCGGTTGGAATTCCCACACAGAAGCTAAGCGAAGCACCGCAGCACTTAAAAGAGTTGTACATATAAGCATTTCACGTGGAGTTGTCCCAGTATTGCGTGTGGAGTGTTGGTGCTTACATTCAGCGGAGCTAGCCACCGCTATCTAAAGCCATTATCAACCAACACAAATCGGTGTAATCTATAAGGTAACCAGGACACTCTTTGTTTGAACAGTCCGGGAAAAAAACGCAAGCAAGCACCAACAGTGGTATCTGCAGAAAAGTTTGATTTCACTCTGTGCGAGCCGCGGCACTTTCTGATCAAACAGCTGACATACAGCATAATACTCTAGGAACTCAGGCCAGCTTCTTCTAACAGGGACCGTGCTGACTGTTACCTACTGTACACTTACTATTAAACTATCCCTTTAAGCTATGTTTAAGGTCACAAATCACTTCAATCAAGTCACTCCTACTGTACTACTTTGCTTTGCAGGCAATTAAAGTTATAATCTCAAAGATCACAGTTTCGTTCTCTTTGGCGGCACATATGGTGATAAACGATAATTGCGGCAGCACACTTCCCAGATATCCAGACAGTGTCGCATGTGTGATGTCCAAAATTGGCTCAGGTTGTACCTCTTGATTTTCCTCTCTGACGGTCGCTTTCCTTTTTAGACTGTTTGTCTTCATCTGAGCGTCAAATTTGTTTCTTTTTCTTTGGATTTTCACTTATTTTTGAAGTTGTATCTGTAGTCATCGATCTTTTCTTTGTTTGTTCAGCCATAGTAGATTACCGTTTACTTGCAACACTTGCAGAGACCGGAAAAGCATCCGTTTAGCTCCGCCTACCCTCTCTGGCAGACCAACCACTGCTGGGTGATGGAAAACACGTCACTATCTGGGCGCCGCTTGTGATTTTTTCCACGAATGTTGCCAAAGACAACCAGTCTGTAATTCATCAGTGGGCCATAGGCTCAATCACCATTGTGTTACCTCATTCGGCGATAGATAGTGACTTAACAGACATGTATTTAAATGAAAATCTTTGAGGTTATTACTTTAACTTTTACACTTCAAAAAATAACTATTTCTCCATGTCTTTAATTAACAAAGGACGGTCCTGATTCTGTTGAGTGCTTTTCTTCTTCCTCATCCCAAAATATTTTTCAACCAAGATATGTTCTGCCATCTGTCAGTCACACCCCAGTCAAGCTCGAGCAAACCAAAGTGAGACACACCAACAGCTAAAATCTGTGATTTATTTTTTCTCTGCTCTACAAATAACTCCTGATACTGAGATAGTGCTTGTGACAACATGTTTTCTTTTATTAATCACACAAATTTTAAACCATTTAGTTGTAGGAGAGCAGCAGAGTCCTGAGTGCGGCCTTGTTGGAATCATCATATAACCATGTTCAGTGAAGATAATGAGATGATCTTTCTCACTATCACTCATGATGCCACTCCAGCTTTGCTCCTGCCTGCTGCACACCGCCGTAGCTGCTGTGTTGGATTAAACACCACAGCTCCTCCTGCTGTAGTTTATTACCATACTTGACAAGGAGTAGCTTGCCTTGTGTGAATTGTGCTTCCCATATCTCAGCGATATGTGTCTGCTGGGGTTTGTTCTGTCGAACTCTTGGGGGGATTATTGTGCATCCTGCTGAATCCTGCACTGTTATATAAACTTGCTGGCACCCTAAGGAGCAGCGTCTATTACACCCACTGTCTAAGCAGTTTAAGCACTTTATATACTGTATTGAATGCAGTGCAAGAGACTATTATTTAAAGAAGCAGAATGACAGTATCTCTCTGTAATGTATAATAACCACTGGCACTATGATTAGCTTATGTGGTCCATTTCGCCGAACCCTGACTCAACAGCCCTCGCAGATCTGACATCATTTTAATTGAAACGATATCACTTTGCTCTGTGTGGTGAATATGTCATTTCCACACTCAATTTGAAAGTAATTGAATAGGATTTGGTGGGCGGCTGGAGAAAGATCAAGGAGGACATTCACATCTGACACCAGATTGCAATGTAAGACTCCTTGTTATCATGTGAGAGAAGGGTGTAACTTCAGTGATACATAAGCCAGTTTCACTTACAGTACACTTTGAAATATTTTGTCTCACCAAAAATGTGTTTACAGCACAATACAAGATGTAAAAATGTGACTTATAATTTATTAATTTAGTACTGAAAGTTGAAAATGTCAGAACTTTTCAGAAAGGCGCTGGTGTCGTCACCGCCGCTTTTTTTCAGGCAACCAATCAGACGGGGTGCCACTTGTAACCCTGGTTATCACCAAACTTGTTTTGTCCGTTTATGTCTACCCGGAGCTGTACGGTATGACGTAATAGAGACAGAAAAGCCCATTTGTGGCAGCAGATAGGCTGGACACTAAATGTTGCTGGTGAGTGTTGTGCTTTTATCGCTCTACACGTTGTAAGCTTGTTGTTAGCTGTGTAGTAAGTTAGACTTATTGTTGTCACAGAAACAAAAGCAGAGACATTGCATGGTTACACCTGTTTAAGCTTTCCAGATCTCGATGCGGCCTTTCTGAAAGCCTTAAGAGGTACACATAAAAATGGTTATGTATCCGTTAGTTGGTGGTCAATATCAGAGCCCAACAGCTGTCGTCTGACAATAATGTAGCCTCTTGGAGTGATGGCCAATTATTAGGGGCTTCCAATTTAGCATGCGGTTATTAAGATAAGCAATTCAAGACTTCTTTTCCATGTGCGAGTTATTGTTCACATTCTGACTTGCAACTTGACGATGACTTCTACAACAGTTGTTATCTGCACTAATATATTTGTTGAGAGCAGTGGTTCTCAACTGGTGGGTCGGGACCCAAAAGTGGGTCGCGGAGCTGTTTTCAGTGGGTCGCAGATGTGTGCTTGAAATAAAAGGCAAAAAAGTCTATACTGCGCTTTTATTTTGAAGGAGATGGGTTTTCGATGACGTGTGTGCAGTAGGCGTGTTGTTTATTCACACTCCATGTATCCACATATCCACACATATACATTCCTGAAACTTGATGAGCCCTGCAGTAGTTGCATTTATGTTGCACTTTTTTAGTTTATTTCTGTTGAAAAAAGGAAATATTTTCCTCTAATGAACTGCCACCTGCTGTTCATTTTGGTTGGCTATTATTCTGGGAGGTCCAAACTGCACCATTTTTCATTAAATAAATTTGAGTGGTTGAAAAATTTGGGTCGCTATTTCTCGTTAAAGAGGTGGTGGCGGGTCCTGAGGCTAGAGCAGTTGAGAACCACTGGTTTAGAGAGATCAGTGACTGTATATATAGATGGACGACGCTTCTCCATCTACTCTCATCATACAAAATTGAAACCAAAGTACCCCTAAGGCTGGCGCTGCCATCTTGCCCTGGTGATGTTTTTTGGAGCTGCTTGTGTTGGACCTTCACAGAAATGTAAACTTCAATGACTGTAGTGATTGTTTATGTTATGTCTCCTCTCGCCATTCCTCCTCTACTCTGCTAATCCAGAACTGATCGGCTGCAGGAGCCGGATTTGTCAACAGAGCTGTCAATCATCCTTTTTACAGCATCAAATAACTAATTAAAACTAAACTTGTCAGAAAAATAAACACTTGGACGTAAATCAGCATGATAATAACTAGCTATAATGACAGAAACCATGTTTGAGAAACATTTATTTGGCGTGTATTTTGATTTTATAGTTTGACTCATGTCCCATCTGTTAACATGGAGGAGGCGGGCTTTATGACCTATACTGCAGCCAGTCAGCAGGAGGGTGCTCAAAGTGTTTTAGCTTCACTTTTAGGGAGCTGTCATGTCGTCCATCTTTTTTATGCAGTCTGTGGTGGAGATCAATAAGAGCTCAATCTGATCTGGTTAATTAGAACGCCTCAGCAGTGAAATATTCATCATTTGTCAGACTTCATTACGCAGCCTCTCTGGCACCGCACACCTCCAACCACACGAGACTGACCCTTCCACCGAGTTGCTCACAGCGTGAACACAGAGTTTCATGTTGTTAATGATCTGTCAAGGTCATGTTCTACTTTGAGCAGTTTCTGCGTGTTTCCACACTTCTCCGGGGGCGCGGCATTCATACTTCATCACAGGAGGTCACGGCCACTCTGCTCCCCTATGTGTTGCACCTTCCTGTCCCTGTCAAGGTAAAAACTTTCGCCGTTCACATCTGCATGCCGCTGTGCGCTCACACCTAGACACGTAACCTAATAATAGCCTAACCTTTATGCTGGATCTGTTACTGGTGTCCCGGGATATTTCATCATGCTGAAAAAAGGTGAAAGATCTCGTTCTAACTTTTTCTCCCCCTCTTACCTCTTCCTCCTTCCCCCGTCTCCCCCTCCTTACCCCTCACTTCCCCCGAACTGGCCTTTATCTGTGAACTTTGCTTGACCCTCTCCCGCTAATCTGCCATGCTCCAGGGAAGCCGGCGTCAAAAATGCAGAGCTTTAATAGAGTGTGGGAGCTAAGGGCTAAAGTAACACGGAGAGTAAAGGGAATAGGAGATGGCTGTAGCATGGCTAATGCCAGGCTCCGTGAAGCGCTCCGAAAGGGCTCTGCCATCTTTCATCAGCGTGTCTCAAGGTGAAAGAGAGCTCGTAATTTCCATCATGAGTGTCAATTAAACGCTTGTGCAGCTGTTCTTATAACTTTTATTGTGTCTTTGCTCCACGTCGGTTTTTGTGATGGCCTCCTTTTTCCTCATATCTGCTCCTCTCCTCGAGTCTCTCTTTCCTTAATGCAGAGCCAATTGTTAGAATAGTTCTGTAAATATAACGACACATTCACCACGGTTGGCGGTATCTCCATACTCAGGAGGTTTTTTGGGCCGCACCTGTGCCAATAAAGTCCATTTTAAAAAGAGCCAGCGGACTGGAAGCGACCGATTCACACCATGTTTGTGTTTTCACGCGTCAAAATCAATTTAAACACTTTCACACTCGGCTCGCTCGGCCTGTTTTTCAGCTTTTGCAGTGGCTGTTTTGAATAATCAGCAGGGTTCTAATCAAACTTGCACAACTTTAGCCGCACATGTCTTTCCACCTCGGAGGGGTAAACGCACACACACTGGAAGGTTACACACTTTAGCTGAATGTCTTCTGTGATCACTCATAATCCCTCCACTCTATGCCTCCCTTGTTCCCTCCGCTCCTTTCAGCGCTGCTTTCAATTGGTTGGTTCAAAGACTGTAAACCTTGGACATCTCCAAGGTCGTATTCATCATAATAATTAATTAAATAATAATGAATACTTTAACTTCACTTATATGTTCACAAGGTCTGGATGTTTGCCTTCTATTGAGTTCAATTTTTATTTCTGAATATTATAAGGAAGCAAAAAGTCAGCGAGTCAATAGAGAAGAGAGGAACAAATTAAAGCAGTTTCCTCTTCATTGACTGTTAAAAAATATTGCTTTTCTCCCCCGTGATAAAATAAGTTTGTGTTTGATTCCTCCGAGTTTCACCTTTTTCACCTGCAGAATATTTCCCTGAAGAAAAGGAATGTCTCTTTGAGACGCGCATCCATGTGAAGAACCTTCACTGAGCCCTTTCTTCCTCTTCAGCTCTTAAAGACACACGCTACGCTTTTCAGTTTCTCTTCCATTTTCACCCAGCGCTTACTTCCATTTAAGCACATTATTGTGTTTGTTTTGCGCCTCTTGAACGTAACCTCTCACATCATATTGTTGTTATCCTTGAACTCAAAAGCCTCGCTTCAATGGGTCCAGTATAAAAAATCAATTTGTAGCATGTTTTTGGATTACAATGTCGGTGTTTTGTTGCTGTCTTTTAGCTTTCTCTGTATGCTTTTCATCCAGCGCTGCTTCAGTATCATTAGCTGCTGTGCTTGTATTGTACGAAATAGAAAAACCTCACTCTAAAGCAATAACTTATATAGCTATACAGTCCTATAGCAAAGATCTTTATAACGAGGAGAGAGCAGTGACAGAGTTGAATCTATAGACACACATACCTTGTGCCTACATACTGTACATCAACTCACCATCCTCTTTGTATATTTCTATGAATATCTAGCTTTAATAACTCTTTCTCACCTGTCTCTTTATATAGCTTTTGTAGGATACATGAAGGGCATGTGATGATATCAACAGGCAGGCAGACAGGCAAGAAATCTCTGATCCCAGAGGATATAGTCTGACGACAATATAGCCTCTATAGTCTGACGACAATATAGCCTCTGGGAACAACGGTGAACGTGCCGGGGCATGTAGCCGGCGGTTAGCGATAAACGACTTACTTTTCCGCGTGCTGCATTGTTTACAGAAAAAGAACATTTTCTTGTTATTTACTTTAATTAACGGGTCTTACCTTGGCCGAAATTTCAACATCATGATGCAGATTAGTAAAAGGTAAAAAATGAAGCTTTGTCAGGTCTGTCCTCAAGAGGAGAAGAAAACTACTTTTAAAATGCCCATTTGTTGAACGGAGATCGGATCGATCATTTTTGATGCATTTGGGAAAGTCGGGAAATCTGAATGCTGAGTGGCTTTTGTTATACAGCGTCAGGGAATATATCTCAAGTTGAATTTAAGATCTAAAGCAGATTGTTAGCTGTTAGCATGCAGATGTCTGTTTATAGAGATTTATAAGAAGCTAAATCATCGTCAGATCACGCTGATGGGAGCCGGGATGTCATTACGGCAAATTACTTTCCGCCTGCTTTTGCTCTCCTCACAGACTGTTTTTCCTGCAGACACCGCAGCCTGCTGATATGTGATTGGTCAATACTACTCGGACTACAAGCATAGTTCAAACAGAACACAGAACAATTGCCACGTCCCTGCCTACAGATTCTACATAGAAATGTAGAATCTGTAGTGGCAATTGTAGAGATTAGTAGGTAGGTAGGTTTATTTATCCCTGAGGGGAAATTAGATTGTACTAGCAGCTTTAACATTCAACATTACAATAAAAGTACAAAATAGTAAAAATTTATACAAGAGCATATACATATATGTACACATACCATATACACGTATACACACATACATATATACATACATACACATATACATACATACACATATACACACATACATAACAATACTATATAACAAATTAAAAGGCACTAGAAGCTTATATAAATGTTAACTAAATATTAAGTAATAATAATAATGTCTAAATTTACAGTTATAATATGATATACAAGATATAATACAGTAGAACAAGATATATTATAATATAAAAAAGACAAAATCAAACATAAAACAGCCTAATAGATAATAGTAAATATACTGTATATAGACACATTCAAGTTTTCAAGTCAAATGTACAAAAAACGACAACATGCATACGTTCTCCTAACATTTCTGGGCTACTTATTCGGACTTCATAGGAGGTGCAGCTTTCTGTGGTGAGTCCAGCTCTCTCGCTCATCGCTGCTTAGGAAACCTTCTTTGGTTTAACTTCCTGTCTGTAATTTCAATTAATCTGGGCAAAAAGGGGCAAATTAATGCTGCTTAATTTTGCATTAATGTGATGCAACTCTGGCTTTTCAATTTAGGCCTTGCGCTGATTTTGCCTGCCCTTTTCTTTCTTCTTTTTTTCCATTTTAAAAGTACTCCAGATCTTTGCAGAATGATGGCTAGAAGGCAGTAATAGAAGAATCATGGTGATAAATACATGCAGAGAGGTACGGACCCTGGATCTGACTCTGCAGGGTCATTAATCATCGCTTTACATGCATTTATCTGCAGCACTATAGATTGCGGCACTCTACACGACAAAGTCTAAATGTTAGTGTAATGCTGCTGCACTCCTTTAAACATTCATGCAAACACAATGTGGGAAGCTTTGTACAGTCTCATTTGCAGCTGAAAAGCTTTTAATTGCGCGTATCAACAAGGTGCTTGTGTGCCCCCGCGTACGTGTGTATGTACATGTGTGTAATGTCCTGGTGCAATGCCAGTGACTCAGTCATTAGCATCCTGCCTACGCACACACACACACACACACACACACACACACCAACAGCTAATACCAAACACACATCCAAATACAGACACACACACATATACCAGCAGCCAACACCCCAACACACACCCCTTATGCCCCTCCACAGCACACACACACATTGTACTACAATCTGCACACATCCCGCAAACACACACACACACATAACATCCCATTCAATTTCACACATGTCAGGGGAGACTCCCAACCAGGCAGTCATATTAAACCAGCTCATTATTTATGCAAGGGGAGAGATTGCCAGTCCCCGATTCACCTCATAAAATGTTAATATATTCATCGGGAAATTGTCGTCTTTTAATCTGCCCCACCAGAAAAACACTTATCTGCCACTACAGCACCATGTTTTACAGTAGCCCCCTCTCTCCTTAGAGCCAGTCCCCGTCTATATCTCTCTGTTTTTCCCCTCTCCTCTCTTTTTTTCACCCTCATTCCCTATCTCTCTCTCTCTTTCTCCCCTGCATGCAAGACGTAGCTGGTGGAGATCATGTATGACATTTGGGATGCTAATTCCCATTGTTTTCTTCTTGTTTTTTAATCACCAAAATGCTAAGCGCGGTGTTAGATTAGCTAAGCAACACTCAGGAAGTCAGACGACAATTTTCCTCTAAAATGTTTGGCTGTTAGGATTGTAGGATTTGGGAAAATTGTGTCACTCATAAAGCTGTGTTTACTTCCTGGATCTTGAGAGGAAGTAAAGCATAAATGTTAAAATGAGTTATTGATACTATGAATCACAGACATTTTTAAGCTTTTATTTCATTCATTATTATCTTGTAAGTATTTATCTTTTTTGAGTACGTTCATCATTCTGCAGCTTTACTGTTTTATTTCTAAACAAAGTCAACACACTCTGTTAAATCATCCTCCATTTTTCTTCTTCTTCCTTCCCCATTTCTTCCTTTTTTCACGGCTGGCAGACAAAAATATCTCCACTCCTCCAGTTTTTATTAAAAAAAACCCCAAACATTTCTATCACCTAAAATGAAGCAGTGCTAGCTAGCTGAAAATTACCTCGGTTGCTATGCAACGGCAGCATCCTTGCAAAGCCCTGTCATTTCCCAAGCCAAACTAATATCCCATAATAACCTCAAATAAGCCCTGTGCTCGTGTGCGTGCGTGTGTGTGTGTGTGTGTGTGTGTGTGAGAGAGGGTGAGAATGAGAAACTGTGTCTGTCTGTCTGTCTGCAGGAATATTGTGCGTCTGGGTGCTGTCGTGCCTCCATGTGTGTGTACATATATCTGTGGACATAGCTGTCTGTCTGTCTGTCTGCTGGTTTATATTGAGGTTATTCTTCCAGATTATTTTAGATGAGTGTATGCATTTATCATGATTTAAGTAAGTGTGGATTTTTACATTAGCAGTATATTTTAAATGCACTTAGCGTGAAAGTGATTCTGTTTAACAAGTCATCTCTTGGATGCAAAAACACTGCAATCAGGCTTTGCAGCCGTGAAGCGGCTGGAGTGTTGAGTGCGGTGACAAGCCGTTGCAAGTGTGCCATTTGCAGGATGATAGCTAATGCTGGTGCCGTGCGCTCCTCAAAATGACGTGGTGAGTTAAACTTAGGGATATGTTGATTTTAAATTCTCATGAGATATTAGAGAACAAACAAGGGAGGGAAAGCTAACTTCACCTTTTCTCCTTAAACAATGGTTTGATTGTTGTTTGGGATGTATGTAACTTTACCATATAGTACTACTGAATGTGATGTTTTAAGCTTGTGAATTACTATAAAACACAAACACAATCGAAACATATGTACATCTGAAGCACTGAGTACAGTAAGTGGAGAGAGGTGTTGCTTAAACATGTGCATTTTATCATAATGATTGCATTATAATGCTTTCCGGTCCTTTCACCCCCCATTAAATGTCTATGTACTGCATGTGCGATAGTTTTTCTTTAAAGGGCCAGTTCGCCGATTTCAACCTCAGTCCTATCATGCTATTATGAAGAGCTAATGCCATTATGGTAGGAAAAAAAGCAGTTTGGCTCTGTGCCTTTGGAGGACGCTATCCGCTTCTCCAATGGGCCCTGGAAAACCTCCGCCAGACTACGTAAAACACCTCAGCTGGCGGAGGCCAGGGAGCTTGCTAAACTACACTTCCTCAATCTAGGACGCCGGCCTCCGATGTCATGTCTCCTTCAAAATCGTCAGGTTTCAAATGTAGACTGCAGACCTGAAGATTTCTTAGATGATCCACCGGTATATTCTCGTCGTATTTTGGATTCTGTACCGCTCTGAGCCATTGGCTGCAGCGAAACGGTAGTATTTCACTCCAGCGCCTCTCGCTGGGCCGTTCCTTTCAGAGGGAGGGGCACAATGCGCGCTGGGTGATGTAGGAATGTAGAATGGCCGAAACCACGAGCTGTTTGTACAACTTTCTCCACAGCTGTGGCGCCAATTTCAATTTCATTATTGCTTCTATAACTAACAGAGAACACCAGCTTTGACTGACAGTGGCTTCTTCCAGGGGAGAATTGCTCCTTTAAGACAGCAACTCGGGTCAAATTCTTTAAAGAGTGTATGTGGAAGCCTGCATGTGTTTTGAAAAGCATTAAGTGATCAAAATAATTTCCCTGCATGAAAACCCATCCCACCACTTGTTCCACACGCCGTGTCCTGCCTGGTCCAAACGTACGGATTCTTCTGTGTGAAATCACGTTTAAACACTCGGTCATGATAGATAGGCGTATAAACCTGTCCCATCTCTGCCTGCACATATGAGTGAAACCAAAGAGTGGGTCAGAGACATGTTAGGGTTTACAGGAAACCTTTATTGCTTCTCGCAGGATGTGCAGTGTGGGTTAATACTATATTTGTCTGCTGCATATTGGAATCCTATATCCTCAGTGGAAAACAGAGAGCAGTGCGATGCTTCTGGAGTTCTTTCAGACGAAATGTCTGACCTGAAGAATATTCCACAGAACATTTATAAATAAAGAATATACAGTCTGCTTTATCTGTGATTTAAGAGAGGACATTGTACCGGAGGATTTGCATTCAATAGACTGCTTTGACAACACTTCTTCCAAGGGCAGAGTTCACGTTCATATATAGAAAAGAAAGATAAGGCAAAGCGAACAAAAGCAAAAATATTAAAATCATTATTTACAGCTTTTGACCTTGACCCTGCTGCATGTTTTAAATCGTGTGCTGAAGAGCATATGTAAGATAGTTCTCTCCTCTGTTCTGCTCACTGCAGGAGTTCCAACACAGGATTCATGGAATGGAGTGAAACATTAATTTTAATGGAATGGTAATAGCACCTTTCAAGTGTTCTGACCACTCAAAGCGCTTTAACACTACATGTCACATTCACACACACATTCACACACTGATGGCAAAGACTTCAGTGCTGATTTCCAATCAGGATCTATGCATTCATACCTGTTGGCTCTGCAATCTGCAATTGGGGGGTTCAGTGTCTTGCCCAAGGACACTTCAACATGTAGGGAGCTGGGGATCAAACCCACAACCTTCCGATTGAGAGACGACCCACTCGGGGACTCTGGTTTAGCTCAGCGGTTAAATTGCGAAACCCATGTACAGAGGTTACGGTCCTCGACTCGGCAGGCTCGGGTTCGACTCCCACCCTCAGCCCTTTGCCTCATGTCATCCCCATTCTCTCTTCCCATGTTTCCGACACTATCCACTGTCCTATTTCTCTGACTAAAAGCATAAAAGGCCAGAAAATAAATTAAAGAGTGACGACCCACTCTACCATTGAGCCACAGTCGACTCTAATCATGTGACTTAAGTCAGCAAAAGTTTATTTCTCCTGACCTGAATCTATTGTTATTAAAGAGCAGCTCCAGTCATAGTTTAAAACATATAAAATGCTCTGCTTGAAATAATAAATTGTGTCTGATTTGTTTTTTCTGCAAAATACGTTTCATTACTTTGTAAAAGGCATCTCCTTCTTCTCCCTCATTGAAAAGTCCCCAATCTGCATAGTCCCCGCCCACTATACACATTTCCAACCGCCTGCTCTGTTGCGTGCTTGTAGCTCACTTCAACTCTGCCCATCAAACTCAGAAAGCTGAATGCTTGTTTAGATTTTTCTATTTTGCTACGTTAGCTTCTGTTCGCTTCACATGGCAAGCGGTAATAAATGGTGGTAATTCAGCCATGCATGTTTGAACTGGAAAGCGATTCAGAAGAAGAGGAGCAAATTGGACAGGGTCGCATACAAGTGGACGTATCAGAATGGTAGTCTATTTTATGTATCGCTCTCTAACTTGTTACACTGTTACCTTTAGAAACGCAACAGCGCGTTCAGTCAGCAGTAGTTTGCAAAAATTAAATTGATGGTTACAGCTGGCTCGTGCATCGTCGAAGTGGTTGCCATAGGTTACACATAATGATATGCATAGCGTCACCCCGTTCATTAATGGGATTGGCTGCTTAAGTTTGTGACATCACAAACCTGCCAATCTGAAAACGTGTTGTTCAGCCTGTCCTTGGTACACTGCAGTTTAAAAGCAGACAGGCCCAGCCATGGAGATGACTGCTGATGTTGTCCCTGATATGTCTTGTAGCACATGAAAAACACCACATGGAGATGTTTACAAGGTTAAACACTTGATTTTCACTGGAGGGGGGCTTGGTAAAATAAACAATCTTATTTTATATTTCATATAATAACGGGTCAAACAAACACTGTACATTGTAGTCCCTTTTGTAGAAGTTAAACATCCTTGCATCTGACTCTCAAAACAGCTCACGGAGAATGAGATCAAATCGCGGTAAAGGTACAGAAAGCAGCTTCCTGTTGTTGGTACCGCTGCATAAGATCACACTCAGAAGGAATTGATGTATCGGTTCTCAACGTATTAAAAGATTTGCACCAGACTGTCAAACACAAAATCAGGGTTGCTGACTTTGATGTCGGATCATAAAGTTCAAGATAAAGACTCTGGAGGTGCGTCACATACCAGAACTAAAAAAGTAAATTTAATAATTCAATAAAGGCCCATTTTACTACAGTAAGGTCAGTGCAAACAAGTTCTGAACTGAACGTGTTATCACACACATGTTCTTTGTTTGATTCAAATGAAATTAAACTGTGAATGCTTTCAAATCCCAATAAAAACGAAACTAATAAATCAGTGTAAAAACAATGTGCGACCTCTAAAAGTCAATGTTTTGAGAAATGTTACCTCTTCTAAAAACGTCTCCAGCCTCACCTTTCTCTTTTTCTTTATTGCTCCTGAAAGCCTCACACACACACACACACAACAAAACCATACTGGAATATTCCAGCCTCCCTGTGCCAGCACTTCGATCCAAGTGCTTTCAAAGAGGCGACAACAACATCAAGCCAACAAGAATGACCGTATTGTACAGGTGAAGTTCCTTTTCTGCCTGAATCAAACACGTACAATTCAAATCGAAATTGAGTTTGGAGGAGAAAAAAAAAGCGTGTTGGCTTTTAAAGCTCTCAGTGATTCAAGTCCAAATTGCACTTTGAGTACAAACTTCAGTGTAAACTTTCTTCAAAGAAACAACGTTGGCCCTGACAGCATGTAACAGCCTGACCTTCTGTACTTTCCAAATATCAAAAGACTCATTTCAACACCCATTCATTCACTTTCACACATTAATATAACACATTCCCTGGTACAATAGGCCAACATACAAACACACGCAGATGGCAGGCGCTGGGACCAATCCAGTGAGTGTGTGCGTGTGTCTGTGTTTGTATGTGTGTGTGTGTGTGTGTGGAAGTGGCTGTAGGAGGTTGACAGGCAGTGTGTCTGTGATTATAAGTCCAATCCAATTCATGCCTGCCTGTAGGAGGGGGCTTTATATGCAAGCAGGTACATTAAAAATATCGGGGTGTGGGGATTTTTGCGTGTGTTCAATACACATGCAAACATGTGTATTTATGTGTTTAAGTGTAAGAAAGTCTGCGTGCGAAGGCAGCGACAGATACAGACACAGGCTTTACTCAGTTACTCAGTATTTCTGGCACGCTGATAAAGCACTTGAAGCCATCACAGTGAATAATATCCAACAGACCGGGGCGGCCTGCTTAGATTCTCCAGCCAGCCCGCTCTGGTTTGATAAGATTGTGTTAGCCACCACCTCGCACCGCCTCAGACTTCAAACAGTTACATATTGCCCTGGAAATTGTCGCGGGGAGCGCGTCAGGCAGATAAATTCATTTCTGATCATACATCTAGCTCAATTTATTTATAGTATCGCCAGCCAGCCGGCCAGGAAGCGAGGGTGAAGGAGGGTAGGAGGGACAGCTGGAGTGAAATAAGAGAGATGGAGAGATGGAGAGTGAGATGTATGACCGAAAGAGGAGTAGTTTTAACACATGAAAGCTCTCCTCCTCCTCCTCCTTCTCCTCCTGCAATCCTAGTTTTCCTCCTGGTCATTCCACACTCTCATCCCCCTTCATCATCTCAGCTCATTGCTCCCACAGCTCCCAGTCACAGAACCCACGGCTCCATGGGAACAAGTAGGATGTTCAGGGTTTTGTTGAGTTTGCATCTTAGGTGTCAAATCCACATCAGATAAAAAAAACAAACACCTTTACAGTTTATCCTCATCAAGTCAGAGTTTTGTTGGATGATCACACTGCTAACATCTGGCCACACTAAAGGACCTTTTATAGCAGAAGATTATGTTGCACTGCGAGCTCGTAAGAGGTGAAAAAGGAGCACTGAAGGAGAACCTTATACACATCTTTGGGCCTCAACTGGTTGCATGCGGGGAAAGTAAAGTCTCCTAACTACATCTCTGAAAACAGAGAACACAACAGCCCCGTTCTCAGGTCCAAGTCGTCAAAAAAAGGCAGCTTGGTCAATGACCCAACGGGTCAAAATAAGAGGCTTCAGGTGACTCTCAATCCATCTGTCCTCTAGCTTACTGTTTTAATGTGGTGTTGAAGTCAATTCAAGTAAAGAGCACAAAGGTCTGGTTGGGATGTTGGTTGGGGCGACTTTCATCCAGGAGAGCAGAGCTTAATTTCCCTGTAAAACATCAATGAAAACTTCTTTTAAGAATTTGAAGCCTTTTAATTCTCGTAGGCATGGGTTAGTTTCATGAAGTACGTTTATGACTTACATCAAATATGGTGCTTAAGTTTGGAACGTGCGTTTGTTACGTAACTGCATACGTGCATTAGTGCTTATTTAAACTTAAACAATGACCTTGTTCCTGAACCTAACCAAGTAGTTTAAAGAGCAGCTCCAGTCATGTTTTAAGACATATAAAATGCTCTGCGTGAAATAATAAATTGTGTCTGATACGTTTTTTTCTGCAAAATACATTTAATTACCATCATCTCCTCCTTCTCCCTCATTAAAAAATCCCCAATCTGCACAGGCCCCGCCCACTAAGGACATTTCCAACCGCCCCCCTGTGTTGCAAAAACGAAACACTCTGCCATCGCCATGTAGTCATTAGTAGTAGTAACGTTAACGTTAGCAGTCAGAAGTGAGTTTTCAAAAACTACGATGACGGTTACAGCTGGCTCGCACATCGTCAAAGTTGTTGCCATAGGTTACACATAATGATATGCATAGCGTCGCCCCGTCCATTAATGGGATTGGCTCCTTAGGTCTGTGACGTCTCAAACCTGCCAATCTGAAAACGTGTTGTTCAGCCTGTCCTTGGTAGTTTAAAAGCAGACAGGCCCAGCCATGGAGATGACTGCTCATGTTGTCCCTGATATGTCTTGTAGCACATGAAGAACACCACATGGAGATGTTTACAAGGTTGATTTTCACCGGGGGGTTAGGGTTAGTGCTGCCTAGATCATCATCGAAATGAGAAAGAGATAAGATATCGGCTACAAGTACTATTGTCAAGCTTCTATATAACTTTTTTTAATACATGCATCCATGAAGTTTCTTGTTTAAACACTGACTTGTCCTGATGATTTTTAGCTTTTACACCATCTGAATAAAGGATCTAATCTTCTCTGCACCTCCATGTTTTAACAAGGTCACAGTATCAGCAAGAGAGAGGAAACAGGCTTCAGTTATGAGAGAAAAAAACATAAATGACAGCATGTCACACAGCTGTGTGTATGTGTGTGTGTGTGTGTGTGTGTGTAGGAGTGAGACACCTCGTCAGGTGGTTTCAGTGAGCTGTGGTGTTCTCACAGTGCTCTCCACTCACACCCCTGCTAACTTCCTGCCTCTGCGTATTTTTAGTCTCCCTGTCTCACCGCTGCTGATTTCTCACACACGTACACCCAAATCTCTTTCACTTTGACAGAACAACACCTTCTCTACCTCCCTGAGATTCTCAGACCAATGTTCTCTTTTAATTGTGTCTGTCTTTCTCATTATTGGCATGACCATCCATAAAGCCTTTTACCAAATGGAGCCTGCACTCTCTCTGTCTGTTTCTCTGCAGGAAACGCATGATGACATTTTTATGGTCATTACTCTTCCACCTCCAGCTGACTTCCAAGGTAATCAGCAAGGGGACAGTAGTTGAGCAGGAGATTGCGTGCACCCGGTGTGAGCGTGTATACTGTAAGTGAGAAGTGAGAGATAACATAGCAGGCCTTTATCCTGAGCTAAAATCCAGCTTGACTTGTGCTCTGTTCAAACTTTATAGCGGGGCTTCATATGCAGAGAAAGGTTTATTAAAGTGGGACTGTGGGACTGAGTATGTGAAATGCAGATGTTTTCTTGGATTCCTGAGTCGCAGAGAAGTCTGTCTCTAAGATGTGCAGCTTATTCTGACAGTGGGGATTGTATTTGTACTGTAATCAATGGTTGACTCTGTATTACTGTTTATGACGATGAAGATGGGGCATTTGAACCACCGTCCTGATCAGGTAACATCTCACCACCCGCAAGATTTCAGAGCGAGACTTCTCCCTGAGCGAGACTTCTGTTTCTGGTTACACAAAAAGGATCTTAATCTTTAAAGAAAGGACGATCTTTGTAGGGATAATTTCCGTAATATAGTCGGACACCTGGAGTAACAATCTGGGTCTGTCAGCGGTAAAAACAAACACTGTTAGTGGATGTACTTGATCGGGCGGAGGCCATCTACTGGACCGATTCCAAAAGTTTTTGTTCCTATGAGTCATTTCGACACCCAAATTTATAAAAATAGGGCCCAGGTTTAAAAATACTGAACTTCTCCTACAGTTAACCAGAAGATTCATACAGACTAAAGACAGCAGAAGGGGCACCAAAAGATCACAAATTGCATTTGCCATGTCTGTCAAACAGAGCAGACAGCGATTCATATTGTGATTAAAAAATCATTGGTTATCTACCGAGGTTCATGGCCTGATCATTTATCAGCGTGTGTGATGAACCACAGACTCTCTCAGGTCTGCAGCAGCACATTCACAAAGAGAGCGAGAAGACTCTGTGGGAGCGTGTCACACTGACAGCTTGTGGGACAGGCAGTGACAGTTATGTCTGTGCATTACAGCTGCAAACTCTCACTTCCTCAGTAGCGTAGCACCTTGACCTTTTCAACACTAGATGTTCTCACAGAAGTGCAGCTGACAGCACGAGTCAGACGACAAGCCAGCCAGGCAGCGCTATAGAAGTCTAATGAAAGAATTAATGAATGCTTTATTACGGGGAGCGACAGTGCTGCAGATCTGACAGTGAAAAGACAGACAGTGAGCACACACAGAGACAAAAGTATAATGCTATTTTTAATTAACTCTTTTGACTTTGTTGCTGAGCTCCTGTGCACTGTGAAAGGATAAACGCAGGTAACACATGCAGTAATTAATCCTGTTTCAGTACTACTGTCTTATTAATGTGTAAGTGCAGTTTTAGAGCTGTGTAAATAAACATTCAATAGAAAATAGATGTATGGAAAAAGCATGAATCTATAAATATAATAGATCTCAGGGAGCACACACCTTCACAAAGGCAGCACCGGTTGTAGCATTTTGTGCAGGACTGACTTCAATTAGCATGTTATTTTAATTTGTCGAAGTCGTACAGGGATAAAATGTTTTTCTAAGAATTCAAAATTTGTGGAAAAATTAACTATTCCATGGAATAAGCAGCACTAAAACCTCCCAAGTCATGAGTTATAAGCAAAAGCCCCAGGAGCTTTATAAGTGTACAAATGTTGGCACTGTATGCACTAAAAGCAACAAGTACTTCTTTCACTCAGGGTCCAATGTTTGATCACATTTTATTAATATTTGTTGTGGATTTTAGCCTTCAGACCAACAAAGAAAAGTGATACAATAAATGAATAAACGGTCAGACTGGTCAGACAGCTCCGACCTCATCACTCAGTCTCTGCCTCAAGCGAAGGAGTTTAAGTATCTTGGGCTCTTGTTCACGAGTGAGGGTAAAATGGATCGTGAGACTGACACGCGGATCGGTGCACCATCTGCAGTAATGCAGGCGTTGTACGGGACCTTTGTGGTGAAGAGGGAGCTTAGCTTGAAAGAAAAGCTTTCGATTTACCAGTCGATCTACGTTCCAACCCTTACCTATGGTCACGTGCTTTGGGTATTGACCGAAAGAATGAAATCGCGTATACAAGCGGCCGAAATGAGTTTCCTTCGAAGGGTGTCTGGGCTCAGCCTTAGAGATAGGGTAAGGAGCTCGGAGATCCGGGGGGAGCTCGGAGTAGAGCGGCTACTCCTTCGCACCGAAAGGAGCCAGTTGAGGTGGTTCAGGCATGCCTCCTGGGCGCCTCCCTTTGGAGGTTTTCCGGGCACGTCCAACTGGGAGGATTCACGGGACAGACCCAGAGCTCGCTGGAGGGATTATATATCCAATCTGGCCTGAATCCCCCAGGAGGAACTGGAAAATGTTGCTGGGGAGAGGGACGCCTGGGTCACCTTGCTGAGCCTGCTGCCACCGCGACCCGCCCCGGATAAACGGAAGATAATGGATGGATGGATGTTACATTTCATCCTCTATTGAAAATGCAGGGAGACGGAATGGTTCCGGCATCGGAGGTAGTAGCAGAGGCGTAACAGAGGCGAGACAGCATCGGTTTAAACCGCGGGAAAGCGCCGTTTGTGTGTATGTGAAGTACACGCTGTTTGTTTACACCTCGCGCACGTTTTGCTTCCACAACACAGGAACAGAACGCAATGTAAAAGCACACACTGTGGCAGCTTTACGCCAGCGTTGCTTGGTCCGATGTAAAACGGCAAAGGCATGACAGCATGATGGCGGAGCTTCGTCACGGCGCCGTGGCGGAACCGTAATGTAAAAAGGGCTGGTATAAACTTAAACCCCCTGGGCCGGAGTGCAGCGCTGGTGCAGGGCAGTAGTAGCAATTTTGCAGCTTTAATAGACCGCCAAATTGGGAGGGTGTGTTTGCTATTCGAGCTTGTGCAGCTCGAGTTGGCTACCTGAATTAGCTTGCAAGCGTTGTCGGATGTAATCAAGTGTATGACTACTACCAAACATAGCAACAACTTTTTGTCTTACTTTCTGTATTGTTCCCCCTTTCTCTCACTCAGCCTTACTTTGTCAGTGGCTGATGTTATATCAGCTTTGTGTGAATGCTCATTTGATTCATAACCTTAGCCACTGTAAAGGCCGAGAGATTGCGGTCCTTAACCCTCACACTCTACAGATTATCTTTTCTGACATCTCAATGCAAACATTTAGAACTACAGCTGATGTGGACATCACAATCAAACTGCTGTCCATGTAGCTTAACCCCAACATTAAGGAATCTCCCATGCAAACATACATGCACACAGGCCTTGAGTTTGCATAGTGTCATCTTCTGTCTGCTTTCGGTGCTGCCCCAGCCACCATCAACGACATGTATGAGTGGAATATATCCACAGATGAGCAACAGAATGTGTAAATGTAACAAAGAGATGGACAGAGTGTAATATGACGGGGAGGGGGGAAGAGGTGAGGAAGGCCTGCGGAGGCTGTTAATCAGCCGGTGTCAGTAGGAGATATGAGGGTGGGCACATTTGAGGGATGGCATTAGTGATGTGAGTTTAGATGAGCAGGGAAAGCAGATGCAAAAAGACAGCACATGTGTGTGTGTGTTGTGTCTTTGTGTGTCATGGGGGTGTGTTATCGGGCTGTGCTGCATCATCATGGTGAAGCGTGTGACAAGTAAGCAACACTTAAAGAGAATTATGGGAGGAGTAGGTAGCATTTAATTCATCTATCTATCCAATTAATCATCCAATCTGAGTGCAGTTTTCCTTATTTCCTTTCCTTCTTTTTTCCTTGTTTCCTAACCCCCTTAAACCCCCCTCCCTTTCTTTTTTTCTGTTGTTTTTCAGCATCAATTGTCCATCTCTTTTTCTGTTTCGGCCCCTCCGCATCATCTTTTTCACTCTCTCCTTTACACCCTATCTTCTTTTACTTTCCCCCTCCACCCTTGTTTTCACGCTGACCCCATGTTCCCTCTCTTAGTCCCTTCATCTCCTTCCCTCATTTAATCCCCTCATTCCAAAAAGAAGAGGAACAAAGACAATACATAGTAGTTATTAATAAACCAGAATCTCCTTTCCTCCCACTTTGGCATCCTACACAAATTCCATTCAGCAGAGATTTGATAAAAGCGCTCAGGGATCTTCTGGATATGAGATGCAACCTTTAATCACACTGATGCTAAAGAGATTATCTATAGAAAGCAGTGTCTATATATCTCCGCGTTATCTAACTCTATCCCACTTAACATGCAGATAGCGCGCAGAAAGGATTTGATTAATATGGGAGCTGACATCCATACACTAAGAAAGCTGATGTTGGAACAAACAGAGGGTATTTGCATACATTGGGTAGGTCAGCCTGGAGAATGGGGGCAGAGGAGGAGAGAAAAGAGGGGATGGAGGGGAGACATAAGAAGTAATTGATAAGAAAAGAAGCCTTAAGCTTGATTTACATAGAAAAGTTGGGTATGTCCAACCGTGTTTTGTTCTTTTACTTCTTTGTCTGAAAATGAACTTTTCAGCCATGATCAGTGTTGGGTAATGTTACTTTTAAAAATAAAAAGTTACTGCATTACCTACTGAGAAAAGTAATGCGTTAGATTACTTTTGCGTGACCAAAAATTAAAACCCCCTTTGCAACTCGTTACACATGTCGGTTATATTATCAAGACAGTGTGTAGGCATACAGTATTAGGCACAGCTGTTTCAATACAACACAGGCTCTTAGTCCCACCAGTGTAGCGGAGCTGTGTTTAGCTGCAGAGGCTTCTTCACATTTGAGAGCTCTTCACAGCTGACAAGCACTTATCCTCCAGGCACAACTTACACTTCACCGTGATGTAGTTCAAGTCCCCTTTGCCAAAAGTTAAAGTAATAATAGTAGTAATCAAAGACTTAGACCTCAACAAAAGAGTTGTTTACATTCAGCGATTTAGAAAGAAAAATGTATAGAATTAAAACCAAAGTTAACACAAAGATTAAATAAACGACAAACAATTTTTTTGCTTTTAAAAATTGTGTGATTTTCACACCTCCAAGGGTTTGGAACCGTTACAGGAAAACAGGTAGTTCTGGGAACACATTTTCAGGGTTTGAAACCTGCAGATAAAGTAAGCATGTACTGTTGTAGTGTTATGACTGGACCTGAACTTAAATCAATTAATTCAATTAATATATTTTAGTTTTTTCGCCGTTTATATTTTATCTTCGCTTTGCTTTTTAATGTCTTGTTTTATAATTGCTTTTGTTGTGTTGTGTAAAGAACTTTAAATTGTCTTGTTGCTGAAATGTGTTGAATAAATAAACTAGCCTTGCCTTTTGTGGCGACAAAAGGAAAAGGGAAATACGGCAACTTTTATCCCAGTACTTTTTCTGTAAAAGTAACTAAATAATTGAGTACTTGAGTTATGTTATGTTACTTGTTACAACAAGAAAGTTGTCTGAGTACTCTTACAGATTACTGATACCCTTTTCCCACCGAAATAAACACATTGATGCTGGTTTTTCGGTCTCTTTTCTGCTGCGTCAACGTCTGATGTCACAAACGCGCCCGAAACAGGGTTCAAACACGGCGGCGACAAATTTGGAATGATGTTTGAGCGCTGCTCGGACAGAGACGGACGGAATTTGTAGCTGAGATGACAAGAAGTCGCAGAAGTTACCGATAGAGCATAGCATCACGCCGGAAAGGGGTAGGAGATTAGTATGTCGACACAGGTTTTGTGTTCCCATCAATGCCGATCGGAGCCAAGGCAATAATTACCTGGGTCTACTGCAGAGTCATTTGATCCGGGTCTGAATGCTGATTGTAGCCTTTCCCTTTAAGCAAAAAAGCAGAGTGTTAGCGGGTTTTTTGACCAGTGGGAAAGGGGCTTTTGTAACGCGTTACCACCAACACTGGCCATGACCTGTGAAATGGTTTTATACAACTTTCATACTACTTATGTAGCTTCAGTCATATCAGGTTGTTCCACAAGTGGATCAGGGAAACAGTCCTCATATCTCATAGAAGTTCTCTTGTATGAAAGATTCAACCAAAATCAATCCTGAGTATAAGAAAATGAGATGAAACAGATTTAAACAATTTGTTATTCTGTCTTTATTATATTCTTTCTGATGTCAAACATCACACTGCACTTAGTCTGAACAAAAAAAAGTAGGGCGAAATACAGAGAAAAAAGAGACGAGAAGAGAGAATGTGTCCATAATAAACCTTACATTATTAATAAGGGCATCATTACGGCTGCTTAACAATGCAGCTTCCATAAAAGGGTCTGAGTCATTACAGTCTGAGTGCTGACTCCCATGAAAAGGACATGCTACGTTGTTAATCAACAATACAGCTCACAGCAGCACACAGGCTTTTAGTGCTTCAGGCGGCCTGTGTGTAACTGTGTGTCCTCTGTGTAAAACATATACATTTTAATGTTGGCAGGTATTGATAAGCGTACATTTAGGTGAGACTGACGTAATTGTACTTTTGTCAAATGTTACTGAAGCTACAACAGGCTGTGTCAGTGAGTGAGAAGCACATGATCTGTACTACAGTGTCGAGGAAGAGAAAATATGAAAGGAAAGAGACAGAAAGTGGCTGTTTAATCACTCACTCGTCCCCTTCTCTCTCTCTCTCTCTCTTTCCGTGTGCCTTCGGAGATGCTTTAGTCACTATAATCCGCTGAGCGTTGCTTTAATCACATCTTCGTGGGTCTCCACTTTTTAATTAAGGCCCGTGTTTCAGCTCATTTCACTGCGCATATTTAGCGAGCCGGTGGGACGCCGAGGCATTCATCAGAAGGATAGTCTGACAGAACAGCGTCAGGCTGCTCCTGAGCACGGCTTTTAAAGACACTGATTGGGTTCTGAACCGAGGGAAGATGAAGGCGCGCGCACACGATAACAGATTATTGCATATCCTCTTATTTTGAAATATATTTCCACAGGATGCTTTTCTTACCTTTTCTTAGGTACACAATGCAGGG
Source organism: Semicossyphus pulcher (assembly GCF_022749685.1). Lineage (NCBI taxonomy): Eukaryota > Metazoa > Chordata > Actinopteri > Labriformes > Labridae > Semicossyphus > Semicossyphus pulcher. The sequence continues at coordinate 13,587,995 of NW_027211770.1, forward strand.
AGTGCAGGAGTAAAGGGCACCTCTGACTCCTGGCTCTTTCAAAACAAGCCAATTAAATGTTCTCTCTTAATAACGTTCACTCAGAAAAACATCACCTTAATTGCTTTTTTGTCCCTGATTTTAAATTGTTTGAAATAAAATGTTATTACTTTAATTACTGCCTGCTTTTCTGCGAAGCTTGCATGGCTAAATTTCAAACTAACAGTGGTTCCCACACACACACCTAAAATGGACACGTGAAGGACACAATGTGGGTGTGCTCCTGAACACATCTGCACAAACAAGATTTTATTTATTTTATTTTCTTAACTTATACCCAGAATTCCATATTGCTGTCCTCTTCCCCTGAACTCACACGTCCCTCTTAGTCTTTTTATCTCTCTGTCTTACACACAAACACACACACACGCACACATTTCCCCCCGTTGCTCCATCAGTGATCATCACACAGTCTTCCATTAACTTCGCAGCGAGCGGTTTTCCATCTCCCTCAGATTGCTCTTGTTTGTCATCCTAAGCTCTGCCTTCAATCATGTTTGCCCACGCCTTTACAGCACATTGCCCATTTAATTGGATTGAGAACCCCGTTTTGAATATGTAAGAGCAGGAGCTGCATAATAATCAGAAATATTCAAATGAAGGACTGCGCCGTTAATTGACATTTCTGGATGTGTTGGAAAGGACAGAGTCGGTTTTAAACGGAGGGCTAACAATGATGCTGGCTTTGTGAGAGGTTTGTTACACAGAAAAATCTGAATTTATCTGTAGTAGAATCAAACACATAATTTGTTTAGTCATATCTCAGCTAAATTAAAGCCCCCCTCCAGTGAAAATCAAGTGTTTTAACCTTGTAAACATCTCCATGTGGTGTTTTTCATGTGCTACAAGACATATCAGGGACAACATCAGCAGTCATATCCATGGCTGGGCAGAGTCTGCTTTTAAACTGCAGTGTACCAAGGACAGGCTGAACAACACGTTTTCAGATTTGCAGGTTTGAGACAAACCTAAGGAGTAGGAATGGGTATCCTTAGGATTTTATCGATACTTATTAGGGTGTCTGATAATGTGCCTCTGGAAGGGGGGTTGTAACTGGGGTTAAGGGTCATCTCCCTAACAGTTAACATTAACAGTAAATGTAGTAACAGTAACAATCATAAGCAATACAAATAAAGTTTTCTGGCTTCCATGGAAACTCAAACAAAATTCAAACATACCTAAACCAGCTGGGCTCCACTGTAGTGAAGTAAATCTTTTACAATCATTTTTTTTATGATTGATATTTTGTTAAGAAGAGTTCTCAATATAAAGAAGGTTATACTGTGTAATTAGAAAGGTGCTTAATTCTCCACGATATTTTTCACAAACTACTTTAATCTGCTCATCTTGCTTCTCTTGAGTTATTTTTCCACACACACCTTCACCTGCTGCACACAGAGGCTCGTCCTGCCCCGCCTCTTTCTGTTTCTCTCCCCCTTCATGTCCGCTCTGTTTACATTTATCATGAGATGAAAGTTTTACAAAGTTGCCCAAATAACAACTTGCGTTTTGGGTTTTTAACCCGCTATCTCGTTTTCACAGCAGCAGGTCAGCCGCACGTGAAGGAGGCTCATCTTTAAAGACGTTGTGTGTCGAAACGATCAAAACCTGTGTGGTTCTGAATGACACCGGCATTAGACAGCCGCACTTAAAATCTTTTAAAACAGCGCCATAACAAGGTCCATAATTAACAGGAGATGTCGTACCCTTCATCAATGCATTTACAGGAGGGATGCAGCAGCGGGCATCTGTGTCTGTGTGAGTGTGTTTCTCTTACGAGCATGTGTAGATGTGCTGCTCGCGACAGGAGGGAGCAGAGGCAGCTAGCAAACAACACTGACTGAATAACTATAGGCTTATTTATTAGAACCATGCATGTTAACTGCATTTTAAGTTTGGCTAATCCCATCTGCAGCATTGCCATCGGAGCCACCAGGGCTCAGATGCTGCGCTGAGGATGTACTGGCAGTAATGCGCTCAACGGAGTTAGCATTAGCTGCGAGACCGCAACAATGCAACGTCATTAGCTGTGTCCCAATTCAGGGGCTGCTGCCTTGTCTGACGCGGCGGCCTCGTCATCACTCTGGGAAGGATGCCAGCTACGTTAGAATGAAACGATTGAATGAAAACGGCATTAATAAGACGGAATGATAGCGGAAAATACCGATAGGAGCACCGTTTGTCCATGAGTTTATACTGCTCCACCTTTCAGCTCCACACATAGCTAAGAACACACCTCATACTGAACCAACACATGGCCCTGTTAGCACGTCTTTAACACTTTGAATGCAACAGAAGACGAGATCAAGCATTATTGATCTGTGTGAGCCAATCAGGTCACAGCTGCAGAAACTGACACTGAACACAGACGGGGGGAAGGAGACAGATATAGAAAGAAAATAAGCAGTAAACAACGACAGGTCAAACCGTTAGTGTCATGTGGTTACTTACTCGCAGGTACAGATGAACAGATGTCACTGCGGCTACAAATGGAACCTTTAATGGGGAATAATCAACTTAGAAACACATGTATTTTTTTATCTTCACACATTTATGAGCTAAAAAATCTCTCAATGTTAAAAATGAGGTTTGACCTCTAACCTCTCTTTCAGCATCCTTTTTTTTAACCACATGGAGAGTACGGGTGAAGTTTGACTTATGTCCCTTTAATAAATTAAGTAATGATAAAGTGAGAGTGAGCTTGAAATTCTGTTTTAACTATATGTTGCACACGTCAATCAAACCGCTGAGCCTGCGTTAAATGACGGTATCGACTGTGACCCCGAACTAAAATGCAACTCCTACGCTCTGAATGAAGCTGTTCACCAGCCCAATTTGGGTTTAATTTCCTCCGTTAATGGCTGAACGTTGATTATTGACTGTCTTAGTGAAGACTGACTATTGGCATGTTGGAATTGACAGGTTTAAGGTCAGGACCACGGAGTCAAAGTTCACAGCTTCGTGGCATGAGACCACGCTTTGCTGACTAATGACAGAGAAGTGTCACTGAATCCACTGGAGGAGAACTAAACAGTTACCACTAAACGACCAAAGGGTAATGGGCTGTTGCGGGGAAAGCGTCCAATTATTCGGGATGTAAATGGATGTAATCTTTTCCCACATTCTTTTGATGCCGCAGTCAATTGATTGACAGCAGTGGAAGCAGCATGTTTACATCAGCTCCACCCAGAGTCTGGATCATAAGGAGCTGCTGGCTGAGAGGAGGAAGGAGCGGCGATGCTTGGATCCTTCCCGCGTGTTTGGAGATCAAACACCTTTTAATGGTGATTAGAGCTTCAGGTTGTAACGAGACCACATGAGTAGACCTTGAGGGAGCGACTTAAAGATGTACGTCTGCGCGAACACCTGCTGCCTACTGCTATAATTAAAGAATATTAAATGCATCTTTTGTAGTATTGTTTTATCCCAGGAATAGTCCTCTGCAATGTATTGATAAAGACGGAAGACAGGATGAGTTCAGGAAGCGGAGGAAGAGATAAAAGGGAAACTGCTGTGATGGCAAGAGCTGAAACAGAGAGCGAATACAGACAGCATGAAGCAGTGACTTATAACAAAGTGACAGAGTTCAAAGCAAGGCCGAGTCCTCTTGTCACACACACACACACACACACACACACACACACACACACACAATGGGTGACAGTGAAAAGGGTGATTCCACTTCTTTGAGCTGACATAAAGATCAGTGTTCCGCAGCCCTGGGGGCCTACTGAGCGCGCTCACTGTCGACTCCAACACTTCCCGACACTGCACCCTCGGGGACAAGAAGACCCTGCCTCTCATGCACACACACACACACACACACACAGAAAGAGAAACCACAAAGACAATTTTGTGTACAAGTGCTGCAATCTACCTTGGCGTGTGCACCTGTGTGTGAGCGTGCACACTTTGCAAACTGAAGCTTCAGCACATGCGTGTCCGTCTATGCTGGGGTGCACGGGTGCATATGACGCTGCCCTTCTGAGCCATCTGCAAATGCCAGCGAGGGCCGATGTGTCAGTGTTATGTGCAAATGCCAGTCATGATAAGAGAGAAGGGCAATTACCACTGCAGGGCTGTGGAGTTAGACAGCTCGTGGCTTTGGGAAAAAAAATGACATGGACACATTAAAAGGAACATTGAGGGTTTTATTTATCTTAGATCATTTCAGTCAAGGAAAAGGGACTTAAACATTTAAAAAGTTAACCCTGATGTTACCATGGAGGCCTGGTTCTGAGTGAAACAGGCATGTCTAAATATTACACATATAATGTAAGAGCTAACCGTACAGAGTGCTCTTCAAGGGTTTCAACTATACCCCTTTCCCACTGAAATTAGCGCGATGATGCAGGTTTTTAAAACCCGCTTATAAATGCCTATTGTCTCTGCTCCCATTGCCAGTGGAGTATACTCCTGTCGTTGTCTTTTCTGCTGCATCACCATCTGACGTCACAAACTCGCCGGAGACAGGGTTAGTTAACAGTGAAGATGTTACGGTGGTTAGGTCTTTATTGTGTCTATTACTCATTCAGTCTGTTTATCAAACAATTTTGGAACGATGTTCGAGCGCTGCTCGGACGGCGACAGGTTGAATTTATAGATGATACGACAAGGAGTCGCAGAAGTTACCGACGGAGCATAGCATCGAGCCAGGACGGGTTAGGAGATCGATAGGAGCGTATCGACACAGGTTTTGTGTTCCCATCAATGCTGATCGGAGCCGAGGTGATAATTATATCTGAATCTGATTGTAACCTTTCCCACTAAGCAAAAAAAGCCGGGTATTTTCTGCAGTGTAACGTATGAATGCTTTGATAAGAGGATTCTATTGTTAATATTATTGTAAAGTTACAGCTAGAAAAGCCAAAGTTAATCAGACTAGACTGGCACAAAATGTGCAGCTGCTGCCCAAAGGGAGAAAGTTGGGGAATCTCATGAGCTGTGATTGTTCACAATAAATGCGATATAAGTAAGACGTATGTATCTATATTTAGGTTTTAAAGGCTCAAAAAGCCTTTCACTGATTCCAATCTGCTTCCAATTTAAAAAAACAGCTTTGTAAGAGATTTGCTTTCATTTGCAAATATCTAAGATCAGATTTCCCCAGCGGGAGAAGTGACAGGAGCTTTTATTTTACTTCCACCACAGGGACGCCCCATGCAAATCTGTTTCCAATGGGAGCTTGCTGCTAGATTTGATCCCGATACAAAAAGCCAAACATCCAGTGAAAGGTCACTGCTTTCAGTTATGAAAGATGTTAATGCTGAGGGTCTGAGAAATGTCTGTTATATAAAGCAGATAAAACTGTGCTATTGTGCTCATGAGTGGCGCACAAGTGCTTTAGCGAGCACTTTAACTGGAAGATTGTTCATAAAATCTTTTGAAGGACGCGTGCATGTGAGAACTTTTCTCACAATGGTCATAAGTGCGGCTTATTTACCAGGCTTGTTTACCTTTGAATAGTTCAGTGTGTGTAGTTTATTCATGAACATATGCATCGCTTCGAGGCTTGAAGCAGGAATATATATCATTCTGTTTGAAACATCACAGATCAGTTGAGTGAACATATGAGGTGCTTTTAGGCTTGTTATGGTATGTGATATTTTGTTTATTAATGTTTTCTTCTCGTCGTTAACAAAGGAACATATGCTGAAGCTTTAGGAGCAATTCGACTGAATAAAGTGTGCACATTTGCTTCTACCTGCATGTGTGTAAAACTGAATCCATCCCTGTGTATTCTTGTGTGTGTATGGCCATAAAATGAATACACATATCAAATGGGATTGGGGTCACCAGTGTAACGAGCGTTGTTGTTGTCCCCACATGGTCACTGGGTATCCTATTGGTAAAGGGCTGAACAGAAGGGGACACACTCACACACACACACACACACACACACACACACACAGGTCCCCCTGGAGCAGCGTACATATAGGCGACATGTTGGCACTGATGAGGGCAGACAGCTCGCCCCTTACACACAGACAGGCCCAGACAGGATGGCGTGGTGCCAGCAGCAGCTATGAGGTCTGTGTGTGTGTGTGTTTGTGTGTGTGTCAGCTCTGCCCGCCTCAAGTGTCCTGCTGGGAGTTAGGCTCCGTGTTATAAAACAAACAGGCAAGAGCAAATAGGAGATGGGAGGCACTGAAAGAGAGAGTGATGGAGACAGACAAAACAAAGAAAGTGAGAAAAACATCATCGTGTTTTTGTTCTCTACCTATCGATCCATCTTTCTCTCTCTGTTTCCACCTTCCACAGTTTCTCTTCTCTATAATGCGAATGAGAAGCTGCATGGGAGATAATGCAGGTTGAACCTTTTACTGTGACTTGATGTCAGATCAAGTCACAAGTCAAGCACCTTCTCTCAGCCATATGCTGCACGGTTCACAAAAGGTCTCTCGTGTGTGCATTCGCGAGCGGCAGTCTCCCAGATCCCACACCTCTTGTAGGTGTAAATGAGACTCAGGCAGCAGGCGGAGGCCTGCTCCTCACCGAGACAGTAGGAAAGAGCAAACGAGGGAGAAGACTGACATTCTGTCTCTTTAAAGCTCCTTTCTCTCACGTACGCACCTCAAACGGAGCGCCACACACACACACCTACGTGCTGCATGCGAACCACACAGACCCCCTGTTGTTCACGGCACTAGCTAGTTATGCTAATGTCTCTCCTCACTAAGACTGTCAAGGCGTGGAACAGGATTAGCATAAAGTTGATTTCAAAGCATGTACACACACACACACACACACACACTCAGAGGCATCTGTGCTATTTAAAATAATCACTCTTCAGACTGAGCATGAGTAATCAGCGTAGGGTGTCAGGCCTCAGAAGAAAAGAACATATATGATGTGTGTATGTAAAAGCAGTGTCTGCAATCATGACATTAGGAGCCTTAACTTAATCTGCATAACAGCAATCGCAAAGTACTTTGCAATTTTCCTCAAATGGAGGTCTGAGGCCAGAAGTGGGAATATTGGATTAGAAGGAACAACTTCCAAACTCCCTGAGGAACGCGAACATTACACATGAAGCTCACATGTGCAGAAGTTAATCACAAAATAAACAGCAGGTGACCAGATTGCAGCTGGAGAATCTTACTCTCCAAACAAATCAACTCAGGGTATAAAAGCAAAGCACGTAGAGCGTTACGTTTTTATGCAGCATATTATTGTAAGATAAGAAAATATACCAAACCATTGATTCTCTGTTTTCCAAAGCAGTCTTGTTTGATCATGAAATCAAGAGACTACAAATGTGCATTAATGTAACGCATGTTTGAGTTTTATAGGGAATTACAATTTGACCATTATAAAGCCTACTTTAGCCATTTTCCCACTGGTGAAAAAACCCACTAACACCCAGCTTTTTTGCTTAGTGGGAAAGTCTACAATCAGCATTACCCGTGTCGATATGCCCCTACCGATCTCTGCTCCCTTTCCAGCGCGATGCTATGCTCTGTCGGTAACTTCTGCAACTCTTTGTCATCTCAGCTACAAATCCCGCCCGTCCTGCTAGCTACCTGCCCAATGCTTGTGTGCTAGACTGCATGTCATGTATGTACTGCATGTTGTAAATGTTTTGATGTTGGCTGCTGCCTTTTTAACTTTTGACATTTCCTTTTTTGCCCCTACCCCCATTCCCTCAAGAGGCTTTGCCTTTTGCCTGGCCGCCACTGTAAGTAAGAATTTGTTCTTAATGACTTGCCTGGTTAAATAAAGGTTAAATAAAAATAAAAAAAAGTCTCCATCCAAGCGGTGCTCAAACATCGCTCGAAATTTGTCCCTGTCCCTGTTTCTGACGCCTTTGTGACATCAGACGGTGACGCAGCAGAAAAGACACCGACAGGAGTTTACTCCACTGGCAATGGGAACAGAGACAATCTATGAGCGGGTATTCCCAAGTCTGAAAAACCTGCGTTGTACTGAAACATCTGAAACTGTAACCCTGGTTTAACTGCTGCACTATAAGAAAATATGGTCTTTTGATCCTTGTATAAGAACCAATGAGATTATTTTCTTACATTCATATTCAGAAACACATTTTAAAATGTAAATCTTAATTTACTTTGCAACCTACTTATCAAAAAATTATTACTTATTGACTTAGTCAAAACTCTATGATAATGCACGGGTTAACCAACCCTTTGGTACTGCACTTGAGAAATCAGCATTGAGCCACCAGCATTCTGCTTAACAACATCTGATCTCTGATGTGTCTGTTCTTTGAACATTTGACTGTGTTATACTATACAACAGGTAGTTTTGACCGAATAATCTGATTGAACTAGAGGCATTCCATGAGTGCTGATATAAAGAACAACATCACTGAGACTATTCACTCTGTGTATCACTCCGCCTCAGCCAGGTGTTCTGAATACTGTTAATTAACATTACAGCAGAGCGTGTATATCTACATTAATCATGCTGGTACCTCTGAATCACACAGCAGACTCTTATTTCATTGGTTGATGATAAATTAAAACATACAGATAAATGTACATGATTAAAACAGCTGATTTGTGGTGACCTGCAGGAGAATGTTTAGGTTGCTTGGCAACAACAGTAATAATACTGAGTATAAAAGATCCTGCCTTGTTGAAATACACAAGTAATCAATACAACCACAACACAGTTTGTTAAAATGTCAGCCTGTCAGAAAGGATTCCCTCAGACTTCTTCTCCATGATACTAATAAGCGCTCCATGTTATCAGCTCTAACACGGTTCGTGTACGACACAGTCTGTGCTGCTCTGTGGGGTGTTAGATCAGGTTTTGTTGTCCTTTAAAGAACAGTTATTCATTACAGGGAATGTTCTTGTTGAAAGTCGAGATAGTGCCACTCTTGAAATCTCATTAAAAGTCTGTGCTGAAGAATGATGCATGTTTAAATCTGAGAAAAATGACAATACAGCGCCTCTTAAACCAACATAATCACTGGTAAATTAAATATATCCTTCCTCACACGTGTGCGTTTACACAAAACACACATCAGACTCACATCAGCAGCAGTGTGCACACATGCACGTAGTCACACGCACACACAAAGTGGCCACGCTGCCAGGCTATCAGCTCCTGCACACCATCGTGGGTTTCATCAGATGTTTCACTTATTTTTTTCTCTCCCTCTGTTTTCACTTTCCGAGCGTCTACGGGAAGCGACAGATGGATGGAGAGGAGGGGGGAGAGGAGGAGAGGAGGGGGGAGAGGAGGGTGGAGGAGAGAACTGAGGCTGTTTTTCTTCTTCCTCTTTCTTTCTTTTTTGAATCTAAACTGAATCTAAATTCTGCGCTGCCATATGCTGACCTGCAGAGGAATGTGCCATATGCTGAGAAATTCATCAAGCAAGACTGGAGGCAAACACTGAATGAGACTAAATATTAAGTAAATTCAAAGAGCGCTGCCAGAGACCTTTGAGCCTCGGCGCTGCTGCCGAACACGGCTCAGAGCGGGGAAGTAGTTTCTGTAAAGTGCTGCGGCAGGCAGACGAGGATTAATGGAGGAAATTAAACTTTGAATATGGCCTTGTGCAGAACTGTTAAGGTGAATATGTGAAGAGTAAAAAAGATGCTCCAATTAATAAGATGTATAAATGAACTAAGTGATCCTTTAAGTGGCTCCAGCACAAGATGTTTGCACCCTTTTTCTACCTTCACTCACAAGACAAGATAGGTTGAGCTTTAATGAAATTTTCTTCTTAGTTTAGCATTGAATTTTGCTTTCCTTACAAATTTTGTCTTAATTTTTAATTTTTACTTCATGTAATTGAATCCTCAAGGTCTTATTAATATACTGACAAAGTTTCAAAAGGATTGGATGAAAGGCCTAGGAGGAGTTTGTTGAAGTATAGACCCTGAAAGTCTGAAGTTCTTGGATCCAAGCAGGGGGGGCTCCAAGGAAAAAAGGTTTGGAACCACTGTACTAGACCCCGATTAGATGTAACATGTTGCCACTTGTCATGCATGTGCAAAGTGTTGTGAGTTTTGGAGCTAAAGCTGCCAAATGTGCAATTCTTTCTGGGTGCAAAGAAAGAAGTAAAGGATAATGTATAGTGAGCAGGACACTGACGCAAAGGGACTTGTCTCACCCTGTCAGGGTTCCATTTCGCTATAACAACCTGTTTGCTATACATTATCCCGCTTATCACATGGCTACATATTTACAAAATCAATAATTTGACACAAAATATTGATTTATAGTTATTTTAAATAGTCTGTTACACTCACAGTGAGAGCTGTGCCCATAGCAACGGTTAGCAGTCTTACTCACATTCAATGGAAACATTTCCACTGGACCGCAGGAATCAGCGCAGCACCGGATTGAGGTTTTCTGTCTCATCACTCAGTCTGTTGAAATTTTCTTTTCCATTCACCATCTTTAAACCGTATCCCTAACTGTGTTCTGTTTAATGTTTACTTCATGTGCCATCTTCAGAGTTGTAGATCTCTCTGTCGTAGCCTTCAGTTTTTGCATCGTTTAACCTCTAGTGCTTTCTCTCCGATTGTTTTCATTGCTTTTCTTTTCTCCCCACTCTGTAAACAGACCGACGTCAAATTAATCAGACATCTTTCAGCGGATTGTTATGATTACAGTTAGTCCTTCAGATTGTGTGATTACGGTTGCATCCCTAGCAACGGTCTGCTCTTCATAGCAACAGTCTGTTATGAAGAAATAGCAGACCTCAGAATGCCAGAATCAAGTATTTAACCCAGCTGTGTAATAAAGAATAATAATAATTCCTTGCTTCCAAAAGGGTCGGTAGTCGGGCCCTGAATATTGTTCAGCTTTGAGCACATTCAGTGCAGTGATGTCAATTTGGCAAAACTACATTAATGCACAGGTATCTAAACCTGAACAACTGATGACACTGTAGGAAATCCAAGATGAAAGAACATCCAGGTTCTGTTTTTATTGGAAATCAAACATATATTTCACATAAAACAGGTCAGCATGCATGTGAAACATTATACAGGAACACATTAAAGGGCTAATCTCACACTTTGATGCTCAAAGTGTGAGATTTTTATCTTTCAAAGCTGTTCACGTTATTGCTTTTTGATTAATAGATAAATCTAAAGACATCTAGTCTGCTATAAAGCTCATCTCAGGCAATAAAGGAAAAACAAGGTAGTAATAATACACAGACATCTGGGGAAAAAAAACATTATATAATTAGGATCTTCCAAACATCAAACGTTTATTGAAACAAAAATATTTAAATGTTTTTTCAAGATTTTTGAGCCTCTTTGACTTCTCCTCTGGAGCCTGCAGCAAAACAGTGCACAGAGAAAAACATTCAAACTGGAGCCTCTTATATGCAATGATATGTGCCTCCTTCAAACACGTATAAATGCCAGACTTTTCAAAGCTGTTTCCACATTTGTGGAAATGCAGAAATAGTATGAAATACATATACTTTGAAAAAATGTGAGGAGGTGTTTTTTTTTTTCAAATCAACTGTAGAGATGCCCCAAAGGCCTCCTCTTGATCCAGGGTGGAGGTAAATGCACAGAGCTGCCATTTTGGTCCTCACACACACACACACACACACACACACATACACACACACAGACACAGAGTGATATGGGGGGTTCTTCCCACAGATGTGATGGGGGATCATTTGTGTGCATGTGGTGAAGCCCCCATGCCCCACACACACACACACACACACACACACACACACACACATAAACACAGTGCCTGGGCCCTGCCTGTCTGCCACGGGTGTCAGTACATCTAAAAGGTCTCAACATAAATGGGATTAATGCAGTCTCTCTCCCATCGGCAATCATTAAGCATTCTGTTTAAAGCGCAAACACACTCAAAATAAACGCACTTCCACTCTCCCCTGCTGCTGTAAATTATTCAAAGAAGAGAAAAAAAATTAAAGGAAAGAGAAAAAGAGAGATGGGGGGCGAAATACGAGCGTCTCCTCCGAGGGGAGGAGGTGCATTGGATGGGAGAGACGGATAAATAAGAATGCAAGGGAAGAGGGGAGAACATGAAAGAATTGTTTTAAAGGCGAGAATCCTAAAATGCAAGAGGCTTTGTCACTCAGGAGTGATGCTCGCTTTCTATATCACGGCGTGTTCCTCTGTTTTTCACCCATCCCTGTTCCTCCTTTCTCTCACCCTTCATCTCCCTCATTCTCTCCTGACATGTTCCTCCCTCTTTCTCCAACTTTCTCCTCCCACCTCCCTCCCAGTTTGAAATCCCTGCTTGCCGGCTGCTATACGTTAATAACTATTTACTTCCCACTGAGAGCAATTACGCCAAGAGGGAGTTTTTTGTTCTCTTTTTATATGTTCTTGAACTTTTGAAACCATGCGCATGGCTTCCATGTTAGGAGGCCTTAACTAGATACAACATAGTACAGATGTCAGGTGCAAATGGATGATTTGGTAATGGTTATAGATGGATGTAGAAACCAGGAAGTGCTTTGTGAGTGAAGAAGAAGTAATGTTTTTTCCTTCCTCTTATCATTAAAGACCCCCTCCGGTGAAAATCAAATGTTTAACCTTGTAAACATCTCTATGTGGTGTTCTTGATGTGCTACAAGACGTATCAGGGACAACATAAACTGCAGTGTACCAAGGACAGGCTGAACAACACGTTTTCAGATTGGCAGGTTTGTGACGTCACAAACCTAAGGTGCCAATCCCGTTAATGAACGGGGTGACGCTATGCCTATCATTATGTGTAACCTATGGCAGCCACTTCAGTAATGCGCGAGCCAGCTGTAACTGTCATCGTAATTTTTGCAAACTCTCTACTGGGTAACGTTAACGTTACTACTACTAATTACTACATTTCAAGCGAGCTAAGTTTCAGCAAGTTGCCACTAAACGATAGCAGAGATGTGTTTTGTTTTTACGATGGAGGGGGCGGTTGGAAATCTGCATAGTAGAAGGAGGAGATACTTTGTTTTTTTACAAGGTAATTAAACATATTTCGCAGAAAAAAGATATCAGACACAATTTATTATTTCAAGCAGAGCATTTTATGTGTCTTTAATGGAGCTGGTCTTCAACAAAACCAGTGTGCATTTTGCTCGCCTCAGTAGAAGCCATCTTTCCTTTCACGTCCTGTTGCCAACCCTGAATGCCACACACTCTATAGGCCGCACTGAGATGCTTCCTGAAGCCTCTAGCCTGAAGAAATGTGTCCATAGACATACAAAGAAGAAATGATGAAATACCTCCTCTTTTGAAAGCAAAGCATTAATTCCCTTTCTTCATGAGATGCAGTGGCTTGTGTAATACTTGCACATCTAATCACACTAAATTAATGTATACAATTAAAGAGGAAATGAAGAAAACCCTCAGATGGAATCAGCATTATGTGAGTGTCAGAATGAATAACAATCTTGTGTTTGAGGGAATATAATGAAAGGAAAGCAACATTTGCGCTATAGAAAATATAACCAGCACACATGCAGATGCAACAAAAACCTCTTTGATTTCAGGTTTTGTGACTTCAGAAACCAGGTTGTGTTTGTTTTTAATGACTTCACTCTATAAATGTGAATGTGCTGCGTGCAGTGATATTATTACATTTGGTATATCTGATAAAAGGAGGCTCAGTTTATGTGTGAACGTTCCAGCTTCAATAACAGTTTTTTTTTCTCACCTTTAATGAAACTGCGTTCAGAAACAGAAGTTGATTTCTGCCTGTCTGATTTGGTTCTGTCATCTTGATGCTTTACATATTCACGTGTAAACTTGTTTTTCTCACTTATTGGAGGTGTCTGTTCGGCACAGCCACGTTAGTCCTGCGACACACAGAAGGCTGAAGGTTCAAGTCAACATGTCCTCACTTTAATGCTGCCTCTCTCATGTCTTCTTCTACACATTGAGGAAATGTTACAATTTGGATGAATGATATACCATTTTATTTTGTTGGATATTAGCGGTGCAAACAATCCTGTTTCACTGTTTAGTTTCTTTCTCTGTGTTGCCTCTTAATAGATGCATACTTGTGCATACTTAACAGCTGATTTGCATTTCCTTTCCATTTTTCTCTTCTCTTCCTATTACTAAAATCTTTCTCTAAGCTGCCGTCTTGGCATGCCAACCTCATTTACTGTAAACTGCTGTTATCTGCGACTTCTTGCAGCAGGAGAAACAAAACATTTTGGATGCGTGGGAACAAAAAATCTGGCTGAACATCTCCTTACAAACATCTGCTGCAGCATTTAAACTGTGATAATGAGCCTTAGCCTCAGTGTTACAACTATTTGCAATATGGGGCTGTATTTTCATATTCAAGGTCAAATCTGACGTGTGCAGCTATCAATATGATTTTAAACATATAATCTTGAAGATTTTCATGTAAATAAATGTCTGCTAAGTCACTATCTGTCGCTGAATGAGGTAACACGATGGTGATTGAGCCGATGGCCCACTGATGAAAGCCTTTGTATTTGCAGTATTACGGGCCAGGTGTCTGAAATTGTCAAACGTCGCCCAGTTAGTGACGCGTTTTCCATCACCCAGCATTGGTTGGTCTGCCAGAGAGGGTAGGCGGAGCTGAGCGGCTGCTTTTCCGGTCTCTGCGAGTGTTGCGAGTCAACAGTAATCTACTATGGCTAAAGAAAAGATAGATGACTACAGATACAAAAAAATAAGTGAAAATCCAAAGAAAAAGGAAACAAATTTGACGCTCAGATGAAGGCAAACACTCCTAAGAGGAAAGCGACCGTCAGCGGGGAAAATCAAGAGTTACAACCGGAGCCAACCGTGGACGTCACACATGCAACAGTAGCCCTTTTTACGCTGCCAGTTCAAGCTGGGATCATTACGCCTCCGTTACGTCCCGTCTTCTATTTAAAATGCACAGAGGTGGAATGGTGTGGCGAAGTCGTTCTGTCTCTGAGATGGCATCAGAGGTAGTAACAGAGGCGTAACAGAGACCAAACGGCGTCTGTGTGTGTGTATTTGTGTTTATTTACACCTCGCGCATGTTTTGCTTTCACAACGCCGGCACGCTATTTTAAAAACACACACTGTGGTCCAATGTAGAATGACAAAGGTGGCATGAGGATGCACTTCGTTACAGCGCTGAGGCAGAACCGCAGTGTAAGAAGGGCTACTGTTTGGATCTGTGAAGTGTGCTTCCTCAATTACCGTTTATCGCCATAGTTGCCGCCATCTTCGAGATTACAACTTTAAAATCGTCTTACAGACATTGCAATTCATGCATTATAATATTTGTGAATTACAACATCCACAACATTCACAAGCTTTAACTCAACTTTATTCAACATCTTTTATACAAACATGCAGCCCAAAGTGCTTCACAAAGAAACAGACGGAAAATAAGAACAGACTAAAAAATTAAAATTATAAAAATTATTTTTTTAAAAAGTTAGAGTTCAAGAAATTAAAACTAGTTTAAAAAAGTATATATTAAAAAAAAGAATAAATTCAAGATTAAATGTAGTTTAATTTCCTGTTAAAGATACTTTTAGTGAGTTTCCACCAATCAGAGAAGGAAGAAGCAACATGGAGGAGCTCTTATTTTGAAGGAGCACCAAAAGTGCTTTTCTGCTACAAATGATTTTAGTGACAATGAATCACTGGTTAAAAATAATATTAGTGTATAAATACATATATGTGTTCCTGCTCACATGTCCTTTCAGCTGCTCTTCACACTCCCTCTCTTCTTCTGCTCCTCATTTAAAATAATTTTCCGTCCTTCTCGGCTATCTTGTCCATACGCCGTACACTATCTCTCCCCTCCTCCTTTCATCAAAGTGAATTAACAAGTAGACGTTCTGATTAACTTTACATAATATGCAGCCACACTGACATGAAATACAGAAAAATAATTCCCACTTTTTTTCCAATTAGCTCCGACTTTGCTGTGGTTAATTACATTTCTCCTGGTTCAAAAGCGAGATAGAACAAGTCTTCTAAGGGTAGATATGCTACATTGCACTTATCTGTCCGACAGTGATTTATGAAGCCTCGAGATGAAACAGCACAACTGTTAGGCATTTTTTTCTTCTTCTTATACATGGTTTTTATTCAGATTTAAATGCACGCTTCTTGTTAACAAGAAGGAGTGCCACCGCTTGGGAATCCCCGCAGGTGGATGTTTTTTTGTGGCTACACTGGCATGGCATCACTTTATTCCACAGTAAAAGCACATTTCTGAGGATATAAGTGAGGATCCAGCTCAAAAGTTTTGTCACATGCCTTTCTCTCTGCTCTCCTCTTGGTGCGTCCTGGTTTCTCAGACCAACAAATCAATCACACGGCTCATGAAAGTAACCTCGGAGTGAGAAAAAAGAAGTGTACATTGAGTTAAGGACGCCCTTTGAGCCCCGTCTACGACATGCAGAGTCTCCAGCCACAAGCTTTGATGAAATATAGTTCAAGGGGATGTGGCTATAACATCCATACCTTCTTCTCATCTCTATCTCTCTCTTCTCTTCGGCCTTCTTTTCATTCATAAGTAATGGTACACAGAGAGACTCATCAATAACCTACAGCGCTCCTCTGTGAAAAAGTATCAGGCTCATAAATGTTATCATTACCCCCAATGTATAGCAGCAGACGCTCTCATCTATCAGGGATATCTGTGCGCGGGCGAGTGTGTTTGTGTGTGAGAGAGCAGGAAGAGAGAGTCAATGAGGCGTGAGTGTTAGTTATTCTCATGTATATTTTACTGTAAATCTACACCTTCCCAAGGGGACGTCGTGTGAAGGTTAATTTGAGTGGAAAATTGTGGTGTTTTAGTGGCTCAGGGCTTTCTCACTCTCTTGACCACATGTAGGTTTTGTTCTAACATCGTGTCAATGTGACATTCTCCTCCTGAGCATCTTTTGATTCATTAAATCAGATTATATGTGGACCACAAAATGCTGTGACCTCAAACTTCTTTCTGTTTTTGTTCACTCTAATTATACATTCTTTCTCCGGCAAATAGATGATGTGATTATCGCACGCAATGGACAGAGAAAATCTTCAATATTATCACTTTAATTTGTATCGCCATAGGTGCCGCCAAAGAGAACGAAACTGAGATCTTAGAGATTATCACTTTAACAACTATGAGACCAGATTGGGACGAGCAATAACTGATTGATAACCAAGCAGTTATGGAGCAACTAACTGTTAATCTGGACAGTGTTGAAGTCGAGTCAACACACAAGTCCGAGTCACCAAAAAATAATCTGAGTTGAGTCCCATTACCTGAGTCCGAGTCCAAATCCGAGTCATCAAGGTTAGAAGATGCACAAAATTGCACCGAACATCTTGGACCCAGTGGTTGAGTCATGTTAGAGGCTAACATTACCGTTAGCTAACAGCTAGCAAATGGTAACGTTATCAACAGTCCAAGTAACGTTAGCATCTGACTTACTTTTCTGCATCCAGGAAAGACGTCTGTTAAAGTTTGAGTTTGTCCCCGTCTTCTCCTCAATGGTTCTTTTACATCTGGAACATGTTGCACTGCATGTTGCTTTCATTTGCTGTAAAATCTTTAAAAGCAAAGCGCACGATCATGTCACCTCTTCAGGCAAGGTGGCAGGAACTGTTGCTGAACAAGACGAGGTGATGACAAGATGCAGGTGAACACACGTGCCAGCCCGTGCTCTAAAGTGAATAATCTATTGGGGCCTCGTACAAAAAAAACTCACAAAAACAATAAAATGGTCCTTGTCAAAAAATAAGTCCTCCTCTCCATCTTCCGAGTCTGAATGCAGTCGTTGGCTCAAGTCAGGTCTGAGTCATCAGCGCTCGAGTCCATACATGTGTGGCCACCTGGCAAGTGGCCAGTCGTCACTCTTTTGTACCTATTGTTAACACCTCCAACAACATCTGAGGGAAATATCAGGCTCTTTAGAGGTGAAACACTCCACTATGAAAACAGGCTGGTTGCTGTTAACAACAACAAATGGATTCATAAATCCCGAGATCGATCTTTAAAAAATGTGTAAAAACGTGTCTGATCACTCACGTTTCTGAGTGCTCCTGAATGCAACACAAATCAGCGCATCTCCCAAAAACACGGCAGTGAAAGAGACATGCCCCGACTCGTTTACTGCACCTACTACGGAGACGTCAGTGATCGCCGACAGACTATTTTTATCGTGTGTGCGTGTCCATGAATAAGTTAGTTTTGCACTGATGTTTATGTAACACTCTGTTAGCGTCGGCTTTGCTGCGAGTGTATTTTCCGCATGTTGTTATACAGTAGCCTAAGCCTTTTCCAACGTCTTCTTCTTCTTGTGGTGTTTTATGGCGTTTGGCAAATAATGATAATTGATAATGCGCCAGGTTAGAGGTGTAATTCTTAACGATACCCAGCCCTATTTCCTACTGTGGTTAACAATTTGAAGAGATAACTCTGTGGGTTAATATAAGCCTGTTAATTATGTTACTAAAGATAAATGATGAATGTAACGTTGGTGATGTACCGCTGTGAACAAGTCGTATGTTGCTTAAATAACTCTGTTTAGGTCCAGGCCACTAGAGGCTCCTGCCTGACTATAAACACACACTTGGGTCTTAATAAGCTGCTAGCGCAGACTACCTGTACAGCCATGTGTTTATTAGGATGGTCTGGGGAAATCCTTAATCACGAGTAATTTTTAATTTTGTGCATAAATTTTGACTCCAGGATCGTCAAGTCACTAACTAAACCTTGAACCCAGATCCTTTTTGATGTGTCCTTGAGCAGGACCCTGAATGCCCCACCTCTGGGACGGCCGCATTAACTTAATTAAATCTTCATCACCCTGTTAAAACATGTACATGTATGCACAGCTCAGAAACATACTCCTAATTACATGGCCACTTAACATGGCCAGTGAGCACTTAAATTCTTTTTTTTTTTAAAGAAACTTATAAATATGATCATTCGACTTTCATCATCAGTGCCTTTTGTACCATGAGAGAATAGAAGTTCACAGGGTTCACATTAGCCGTGGTGGTGGTCGGGGGGTTAGAATCAGAGAGAGGACTTTCAACATATTAATTAATAATCCATGGCTGGGTTATTAGTGTATGAGGGATTTCTGGCCCCTATTACTGTGGATGAGAAGAACCAGAGGGCATCGTGGGTAGGGATGAAGGAGGATGACACACTCTAAGCGCGTTAAAACAAAAACACATTGCTCTCATTCAGGAAGTCTCATGGAGCTAAACTATTATTTTAAATTGACGGTGCTAATTAAGGTGCAGTTACGATATTTTATTCTGCTTTAAAAGAGCAAAAAAATCTTCTCTCTAGTCCGGAGAAAAGATAAGACTGAATCTTTGACTCCTCAATAGGTAAAAAAATAAAATTTTGGTCCCATTAATCAGTTTCTTATATATGTTTGATTTTAATTGACATTGATTGTTATTCATTTAAGTTTCTGTATTTTTGCATCCAAGCAGCCTTACACCGTATACGATAAACAGAAATCTTGTCAGAAATCATCAAATTTAACCCATTAGCCACACATCACATGGAAAAACACCTTGAAGCCACCACGCCAATATACTATAGCCAATTTAATTTCCATACGCTTATGCTAATTACCCTGAAATAATCAAGCTAATTTAGAAAGATGCAAATGTGTTTGAGGTTGGGTTCATTAGTGAAGGGGGCCAGTGCGTGTGTGCGTGTATGCGTGTGTACGTGTGTGTGAAAGAGAGAGAGAGGTGGGTTTCATTAGTGAGAGGCCCTAATGTGTGGAGAGGAAAGCTGTGCATTAAAGAGAGAAGAATAGAGAGTATGGCAGGTATAGGACTGTGTATGCTAAGTGTTGGTACATTTTTTTTTGCATTTCTTTGTTTTGCGTTCTCTGATACATTTTCAAAATAAAATTCAAGCTTAAAGTAATAATCTCAAAGATTTTTATTTAAATAAATGCCCAGTTAGTGACGCGTTTTCCATCAGCCAGCAGTGGTTGGTCTGCCAGAGAGGGTAGGCGGAGCTAAGCGGCTGCTTTTCCGGTCTCTGCAAGTGTTGCAAATAAACAGTAATCTACTATGGCTGAACAAACAAGGAAAGGATCGATGACTACAGATACAACTTCAAAAATAAGTGAAAATCCAAAGAAAAAGAAACAAATTCGGCGCTCAGATGAAGGCAAACAGTCTAAAAAGGAAAGCGACTGTCAGCGAGGAAAATCAAGAGTTACAACCGGAGCCAGCCGTGGACGTCACACATGCAACACTGTCTGGATATCTGGGAAGTGCGCTCCCGCAATTACAGTGTATCGCCATAGGTGGCGCCAAACAGAAGGAAACTGAGATCTTCGAGATTATAACTTTAAATTATTTCTAAAACATTCAAATCATTCATCTTGTACAATAAAACATGAGGTTATGAGCACATTTTCAGTAGGGGCAAGCTCAATTATGGTAGCAGTAGCTTGCCGTGGCACATCCAGGAGCTGCCACAACCTGCCAGGGGAACTGCCAGTAGCTACAGCGACCTGCCAGAGCTGAAGTGGCAGTTTTGGTGGTTGCCAGGACCTGCCAGGGGAACTGCCAGTCACTACCGCCACCTGCCACTACCTACCACAGCATTTATGGGGGCTACCGGGACCTACCGGTTGCTACAGTGGCCTGCCGGGACCAGCCAGCGGGAGTTAAGTGGCTATCGGACAATTATTAGTTATGTTATTAGTTCTGCACCATTTACCTGTGATAACTTTGTTTATGAACTGATACAAATAGAAATATTCTTTGAATAGTTTAATTTAATATGATTTCTAAATGTATTTCACCTCTGTGAGTTTTGTTGCCGTCCTGTGCGGCATATGTAGTCATGTGACCAGGAGACAGGAAGTGAAGTGTAATACTGTAAAATATTCTGTCAAAGTCAATAAAGGAGGACGGCGGAGCAACACGGTTGTTTTTCCGTGCATATGTTGGTTACGGAGCCGACTCAACACGTAAAACAGTCTCATGTCGTCACTCTAATGTTGTTATTCAGAGAGGTGAAAGTGGAGAAATATAGGTGCACAAGGTGTGAGCAGGACACTACTGCATTTCATCACAGAGTCATCAGATGATCCTGATCTCTGTATTAATGCAACATTGTAATATCTCTTTACCGAAGCTGGAGACTCACATTACGCTCAGACACCTCCTCTGCAATTATCCTGATTGCAGCAGAGCCGCTGTGCATGCAAACACGTACATAAATGCTCACACACACATACAGTACATATTCTCTCACACACACACACTCTGCCTGGTCCCTGAAGGCCAGGCTGCGGTGCCACTGAAGATTGTAGCAATTAAAAACATCATCCTCCAGTTGTCACAAACGTGATGAATTTGTACCAGCAGAGCAGTAAGGCAGAACTCTTACAACCAACAAAATGTCACTTTTTCCTCTGCTTCTGATGCTTCTGCACGGCACGATATCATCGACTGGATTACTAAATCAATCTGTTTTTATCTCCAGGTTGTTTTAACTTCCTCTTTGACAGATATTTAATGATACAGTCTTGAAAAGGGAAGAAAATGTAGATCAGTTATGGTTGCATGTGCAAAACGAAAGGACACTTCGGGTCTTATTGTGGCAGGAACTGGAGTGGCACAAACGATAAAGCAACCAAATACCTCCACTCTTTTAATGTGAAATCCATTTCTCTACAGCAAGAGGTGCTTTAATTGAGACCTCTAAACTCAAAGCATTTAAGCCCTGCTCTGCTATTTGAAATCTTTCAGTTAATTGCCGTAATGTGAGGGGGAAACGTCTAAACAAATGCCTGGGTCGTCTCCAGGTTCTCGGAGCTCTTTAAATCATCACATGCAGCGTTTGTCTTTGGCTATCTCTAAATGATTGACAATCACGGAGGAGATGAGAGTGGTTGAAGCGCCTGAAGGCATCCCTCTCTGCTTCTCACATCCCAGTGCTCGCCTATATGTCCACTGGTTGATGGTAAACAGCAGAACAAAAGAAAGAGAAGAACAGAGAGGAGCTTCAGAGGCTTTACTTTAGAACAAGCTTCTCAGATGACGGCTGTCTTTACATTCAATTTGTGTCAGTCGCAGCACTTTGTTTTTGTGGAGCGTGCACGTGTTATGATGATCAGAGGGCGTAAGTGTGAATGAATGTGTGTGCTTTTCTACACCACACTGTAACATACACTGCTTTCTAACCCTAACTTCTGTGCTTTAAAACCGTACAAAGGGAGAACCCGTGATATATTTGTTCTTCTTTTGCATCATCTACATTCATTTCATTCTGTCCTTGTGGAAAGTTGACTATTTTACATTTAGTCATTTCTATATTTATTGTTATTTCATTGAAGGAAGATATAGGATTAAAGCCAGAGATATACTCGCTTTAAACTACGCGCTTGTGTGCGCATGACGGCCCCGCTTTCCCTGCGTTTGTTTGGAGCGTCAGCTGTGCACGTCCTCAAAGACTAACGCTACAGGTATGCCAGATGCAGTATGCACACTGTAGGGGAAGTGTAGAGGCAGAGGGGATGTGACAGGGTCAGCACAGCAGCAGGGACAACTATAGCAGAAAGTTTTAAAGACAAGCTGATAGACCAAGTCTGCAATCTGTAGGATGTGTCATTGCCGCTGCACAGCAACACACATGCCTGTCAAAACGGCTGCAACAGATAAATTCCATTTTAGAAGTTGACATGGAAACCTGCAAAAGGAAATGGAAACAAGTACAAGGCCGTAACGTCCGTGCACAGAGGAACATGTTGGAGAAACAGAGTGGGGGCGGTGCCGATGGTGTGTGCTGTCCACCGAACACACAAAAGCTGTCACTTTTTCTGCCCTGATCTCAGAATGAACATAACAGTAGGCTCCTCGAGTGTCACCATGTCTGGTGTTTACATCCCACACATACGGTAGTTGCATACGGCCTGAGCTCTCTGCTGTGCCCTCTAGAGGTATCCTCCAGTAGCATGCGCAGTGCACAGACAAGTATGTGAATAATTACGTTCATGACGAAGACGGTTGTGTCGGCGAACGCAAGGTTAAAAAGCATTTATTTTGATATCAGTAGGTTCGGTTTTTTTTCGGGAACATTGATTTATAGTAATTTATATAAGACAGTGTATTGTTTGCCTGGACCTTGACGATTAGTTTGATCCTGGGTACGATCCACTCTCCCTGTGCCACAGTGGCTGGTTTGATTTTCAGGGTTTTTTTTGTTTGTTAGTTGACAAGGCCAAATCGCCACAATACTCACTACACATGAAATTAACCTTTTATGTGTTAGTTTTACTGTTTTTCAGCAGACTAGTCCCGTTGAGAGTTGAGTGTGTGACCTAGCCCTAACCTGGAGTGTGCAACAAAGAAGAAAAGAAGAAAAAGGGAAGAAGCTGGACCTGAACAACTACGAGGTTAGCTCACCTCCACGTCTATTAACAGCTCCTGGTGGAAGCCTTCCCAGGGCCGGTGCTCGGGAGCAGCGTGCTCTGTCGTTTCTCCAAACGTTAACGTTAGCTCAGGTTTTTATGATCAGTGGCTGGATCCCCAAAAGAACAAAAAAGTATCAATGCTGGTCTTCGTCCAATTTCATGAGTAGGAGGGGAGTAGTTGCCGTCGTCCCGTAGCCTGTCTCACGCGTGGACTTTCCCGTGTGCTTTTACACCTGAGCCTCATTTGTTTGAGACTCCAGGACATCACCATGACGTCCTATCAATACAGCATAACCAACCACCTCATTGTTTCTGAAAACTAGTCCAAAGTAAGGAAACAGATGTCAGCATATAACTTTGGTTTACTGATGTTTTAGTCCTTGAATTAAACGATCAATCATCAATTTGGCATTTATCTGGGCTCCCATTACTGAGCATTGATTTTAGTTTAGGAGCGACCCATCTGTGAACATCTGGATCTCTCATGGTGACTCATACAATCACATTTGGGCTAATAATCATTATTTCTGGTAATATTATGAGTAACATCATCAAAACTGCACCTGTTACAAGAGCCATTACTGAACATTTTTATGGTGCTCCATTGATGGCATCCAGATCGTCCCCTTCAGTTTGGAATAACTCGTCAGTCTAAAAATCATCCCCCTAATGCAACCCATCGTTAAACAATCAGAGCTTGTTAAGCCCCTTGTTTGTTAATCAAGCACTTGCTTGTTAACTGGGAGATGAGATAATAGACCTCTAGTGTGTGCGTCTAATTTTGGGGGCTGTCTATCTGCCTGATTGTTTATTGCTTTTAAATTTCAGGCTCTGCCGCGAAGAAGGCTGCTCTAATTGGTTTGTTTGCGTTGCCTTGCAGCACTGATGGAGTTTGACTCAGGCAGGAGTTGGTTGTGTTTTCCAATCAGTTTTTTTTTGTTTCCTAAGAAATCCTCGACAAATGTTTCCTGTGATGTCACAGCGTTGGCTGTGTAAACCTGCTGCAGTGAGACAATTCAAATTGTGAATTTGATGAGCGCTCGTTTTCTCCTTAATCTCTTGTTTATTCCATCACCGTGTACATTTTAATCTTGTATTTTATTGTGAAAGGGTCCAAAGACTGCTGATGAGTCTAACACATCAGAGGACACGGTGGCTGCTCTGCTTTGATGTCAACAGAAACCTCTTGTATTTGTTAAGGGGATTGAATGAGCTGCTGTGCTCACTATTACCAACGTGTACTGCAATTCACACAGATTATCAACCTCCACAACAGCGACATCAAAGGTTGGGAAAGCCTCCACTTTATGCCTCAGCGTACAAAAACCTCAAGTCATAAATCCGGAAACAAGGACGGGTTTAGGGAGAGAGGTGTTTCTTCTCTTTTATACATTTTAAGTCCCTTTTAAAGCGCTGATAAACCCTTGTCGATGAATGCATCAGACCTGATCAGTGTGGATTTGATGAGCATTATAAGCCTGAGAGAGAGAAAGGGACGAAAGGAGAGAGGGAAATATATGACTTTATGAAATCATTTCATTACGAGCCAATGGACAAACACGCTGCCTGTGCTAAGATGCTTTGAGGCCTACAATGGCTGGATGGTTACATGAGAGTGTTTTGATGTTGCAGCAGGTAATTCATGGCGTATTGGCCTAAAGCCGGCCACAGAGCTGTACGCCAGATGATAAATAACACGGATTTAGTCGATGATGTCTGTTCTTGTCAGTAAAGCCTTTTTCTCTCTCTCAGGGTTTTATTTCTCTGAGAGGCTCTTAGAGGGAAATTGTCATGTTTTCATGTCAAAGGCGTGCTTTTATCTGTTTGTTTTCCAGGGTGCTTAAAGTTGTTTACTGTGCCAGGGGGGCTTTCAGTCTGTGTGTTTGTGTGCGTCTGTGGGAGTGTGAGAGAGAAACACCTCACTGTGGATGATGCAAGAAGGAGGGAGAAATCTGACATCCAACTAGAGAAGTAAAGTGAGCCGAAGCCGAGGACAAAATTTTAGCAGTGACCTACTTATCTTTGATCACGAAAAGCTGCCATTGATCCTCGGCCAAATGTTGACATAAAATGAGTCAAATGTGCCGATGACCTTTCTGACGCTCCCAGAGCAGAGCCGGGGCAAGGCACAAAAGCTGGCAGAGTATGTGCTGGAAATTATTCCTCCTTGACATTTCAGGGACCTCGGCCCATCGGTTTTTAGCATTCCAGTCCAGGCACAGAGAGAAAATGTCACCTTTTTTATTTACTTGGGGGAATACACCAATTAAATGTGACTTTAAGGCCAGGCCATGATAGCTCCTCACTACCATTGCCTCGGCTGCTCACCAGCCAACGCTCGCTGACACGCAGACACTCCAGGAATGTGTCCTCATCGTATCTGTGACATTTTAAATAATGCTGATGCTCGACCCTGTTGAGGTAACCTTTCTTACACAGGCAATTTAATATTAGTCTCTGTAGCTTTCTGAACTCACGGCGCTGACCTGTGGAAGGAGAGTTTGACCTTTGTACGTTAGAGGGAATGGTCACTTTCTACCTGAGAGCAGCTGCAGAGTCCAACTCTGCTGAGACAGAGAGAAACTGTGTTCCTGTGATAGAAGTTTGAAACTGGCTAACAAGCTCTTTTTTTTTACACTTATTGTCGATATTTCCTTGATAACAAGAATATTTTTTAAGAGCAGTACTGTCGAAATTTTGGGCTGCTGTGGCTCAGTGGGAGAGTCAGTCATCTCTCAATCAGGAGGAGCGTCCTTGGCCAAGACACTGAACCTCAAATTGCTCACGGTGGCATGGCCATCGGGTATGAATGGGCGTAGATCTGATTGGCACATAGGCCTTTGCCGTCAGTGTGTGAATGTGACGTGACATGTAGTGTCCCACAGGAAGCGTGTCTGGTCCGCAGTGCAGCGGAGCGCTGGCCTGAGCAGCTGGATTTGCGAGATCACAAGATTGCAGGAGAACTACATTATCGCTCGAATTGCGAAATCACACGATAACATCAACGAAGAGCACGAAAGAGCAACACATAAACAACAGTTCAGTTTTCTCTCCCAAGATTTCAGTGTGTTGATGTTAAAAAAACGGAAAAAAACTGGAGTCTGTCTCCGGAAGCTGTATGCTGTTTTCGTGCCTGACTTCCTGTTTGGAACAGTCTGCTCTGTTCAGCTTGACGCGTGCTTGAAGCAGCCACCGACTCTGTATCTTTAGCGGAGCAGAGCGGAGAGATGCTTCTGGGACGTGCCAGAGACGGACCGTGGCGCGTGCTGTGGACTTGAATGGGTGCGATCAACTCCGGGGGTTGCGGCGCATACGGAACGCGCCGGAGGCGGATCCTGTGGAATTTACCTGTAAGCAGTAAGACAATACATGGATGGATGGAAGTTGGCACAAGGTATCTTGTAGTTAAAGCTAAGGAACAGGCGACCCCTGTGACCCCTGTGCACAGCAGAGTCTTATCTCTCGTCTTATCTCTGCTGATCTTGTCCTGTACATGCCTAAGTAGTATTTTGTGTAAAAGTTGTAATCGCCTCATCTCACACTGACCTGACGGCTGCTGTTTCAGGCATTGAAAATACTACATAGAAACAGCCAATCTTCTCTCTGATGGCCTCGTTTGTTTTGCAGGTCATATAGTGGCATCGGTAATTTGATTCTGTTTATTACCAGCTTTAACCTCTTTAAAACACAAACATGTTACATTCAGAGTTTGAAGCCATTTTTAGTATTTGTGGGGAGAAAAAAAATCTACTTTGTCGATTCCTGTATTGAAATAAAACAGGATTTATTTATGATGTCTTTTTCTCTTCAACCACAACACATCACCTTTTTCTACCAAGAACACAGAAGTGCTGGCAGCCATCGGTGCAGTTTGCACAGACATAAAACATAACTTATTACCACCAAAGAATATGAAAGGCTGCCACAATGAGCAAAAGAGTTTTCTGATGTAGCTAAGATGAATGGCATTGCAGCATAAACTTACCTGCTGAAACAAACCAGACTGAAGAGGAAATCACACCTGAGTTTGTCTAAACAGAGCCAAAAAAAAATCCCCCTCTTACAAATGAGTCTTGTGTTTCTTCTGCTTTCTCCTTCCTCTCTCTTTCCCCAGACAAGCTAGAAGAGATCAGTTTATGGCACATGAAATTATCAATTAGTATTTCCTCCGCAGCAAGAAATTCAATGATTAATAATAATTAGGCATTAGCTCACAGAAGACACAGCACCCGTGGTCATTATCTCAGAGACAATGAGGCATTCGGAGAACAACCTACACAGAGAACCCCGTGCCAAGTTTCCTGTTTCACTCCTCGACTTGGACTCGGTACAGTCGGAGGACCCTGTGGAATCGTGACTTGATGTAAAAACGTACAATTTTATGCAAGAAACAGCAGATCAAAAATAACTGATGCAACATATTAAATTGGACAGGAAATGTGTCTGAAGCACAGGGGATCTTCATCCCTTTTCCCCCCCATAGCCCCCCTCTGTAATTAGTGCTTTTCCTGTATTTCCAGCAATGTTTTCATCAGTGTATTACTAGAGAGAGAGAGGGAGAGAGACGGGGGGGGAGAGGAGGTCCTCCGTGGCTGTTAATAGTTCTCATCTCTCCCCTGGACTCTCCTTTAATTGCTCTGCTCTGCCTGCAGGGTCATCATTACTCTGATCAAGTGCAACTCTGTTTTTCACCGCTTTTCATGAATATCATTTTTGCAAAACAACTGCTTTGAGGTTTCTCAGGCACGAGATCGAGTCTGATCACCTTCCCCTATGCAGCAGTCTATACTGTGAGCGTTCCTGGCGTTAGCAGGACACAATATCGCTCCGCGCGAGGCTTTCAAGTCTTTAACAAATTTGACATCCCAAACACTTTGAAGTGATGTTTTCTCGTTTACTCGCTTTAATCAAGCAAAATGCCTTTCAAGGTTCTGACAGCGCGTGGTCAGAGAGCACAGATTAATTCTGCTTCACTGTGAGATTGTGGAGCGTCCTTAAATCCTCATATTTGTGTCTTTCTCGTCAGATGGAGCTCAGTTCCCCCGGTCCTCCTTTCTAATTGCTCTGCTCTGTCTCTTGGGTTATTATTGCTCTGATCAAGTGCAACTATGTTTTTAGAGCTTCCTTTTTTTTTAAGTCATTTAGCGCATATAATAGTCCTCTTTTTTTCCCAGCAAAAAGAGATAATGATGTCCAAAGCGTTTGGAAAATGTGAGCGGAGAATAAAAAAACATCTCAGTCTCTTGGAGCGTAAAAATCTGTCTGCTTAAAGGATACGGCTACAAGATGCACGTATTTTTTAAATTTAATCTTTGATAAAAAACTGGTTATAAAAAGTGAAGTTTTTAATTCAGGAAATATCTGCAGCAAGAGGAGAGACGAGGAGATGAGAACGTGGAGGTGCAGGAGACAGAATCTCCTCCACACCCGCCCGGGTGATTTTATACACTAAGAGCTAAAGCGTAGCTCTCACAGTGCACTTGCTCTTGCCATTCAAAGGTTTGCATTTACACCAACATCACCTATTGATTGCTTCCTGCTACATAATGTCAATTCTTGACATTTAAGATCACATCAAGGTTTAAAACATCGGCAGAAAGGTGGCGGCGGTTGAGGTAAAGGTGCAATATTTGCAGCTCCTAACAGATGGTGTTTGACGTTTCATCACGTATATTAACTTGATGAAGATCTTTAAACGCACGGAGGAGACAGCGTGCAGCATGTTTACAGCTAACCGCACAGAAAAGGCCACCGAGATGAGAATAAGTATGAAGTAATAGGAAAATATCTCAGTATTTGTCTGATAAGCAGCCCAAAACTTCCTCCTGCTGTCATGACACAAAATGCCATGTTGTTTGCCAATTGGTAGTCAATCGCACAAACTGTGCGACGTGTGCAATCCAGCATGCAGGACTCCTCAAATAAACAAGTGGATCTTCAAATATGGAGAGGCTTATCTCTCACTTCCACTCCCTTGATGTTTTCTAATTCGAGCGGTCTCACCGCTGCGGCTCTGAATACAGATTTTAAGCGAGTAAACAGTCACAAACTTCACTCCGTCTACAGAGCCTAACATCTGCCTGGCCAGCATTTGCCTTTGGATTAAGAGTCATCTGATGCACATTATACCGGATAAACAATGAGAAATTGTTTGGCTGGTTCAATCGGGCTCAATATTGCTGCAAATCAAGTTTATTCTGTTAAAAAACAAAATTTAGAGTTTTACACTCTTCTTTTAAACAAATCAGTGCACGAAACAAGGATGAGCAGTGATAGTGAATGTAATATTACGTCTCCATTGCATCTATTGACAAATAACGCAATAAAAGAGAGCATTCATGTCCAAGGTGTGACTCTCTGCCAGCACAGCAATAATGAATCCCTTCCTGTGCCCGAATAACAAACTGCTTTAGTTCTCAGATGATGGTGTGTTCCCAAAAGCAGCTTTATTATTCGCCTGGCTGAACAATAAGCCTCGTAACAATCACCTCAAATATACTCTCTGCCTCTCGCCTGTGACTCAACACAGGGAAGCAGTTAGAGGGACCAAAGGAACATTTTACATCCAATTTTGTTGGACGGCTCAGCCTGGTAGCCTGCGGGCAGGACACTCACTGCACAGATTCTGTGAGAGTTATATATCTGCTGCAGAAATGTTACGTAACCTCTTAGACACAGAACAGAGAAGCAGGACACAGCTGCATAATAATAACTAATTGAATCATAATAACTTTTAGGTTTTAACATTTGCAACAATTCTATAAAGATATCATAGACCCTGTAGAGGACACACATCTAAGTGCTTTTATATCACCTTCTCAATGGTCTTCATTTGTGTTTTATTCATTATAATTTGTAAAATTCTCCAGTACAAAGTTATAATCTCAGATATCCCAGATATCCAGACAGTGTCACATGTGTGACGTCCACAGTTGGCTCTGGTTGTAACTCTTGATTTTCCTCTCTGACGGTCTCTTTCCTTTTTAGACTGTTTGCCTTCATCTGAGCGTCGAATTTGTTTCTTTTTCTTTGGATTTTCACTTATTTTGTATCTGTAGTCATGGATCTTTTCTTTGTTTGTTCAGCCATAGTAGATGACTGTCTACTCAGAGAGCGGAAAAGCAGCTCCGCCTACCCTCTCTGGCAGACCAACCACTGCTGGGTGATGGAAAACGCGTCACTAACTGGGCGCTGCTTGTGATTTTTTCCGCGAAAGTTGCCACACACGCATTCTCTGTCACATGTAGAGTCACACTGGAAGCCAACATTAGAGGTTTTATTCTCTGAATCATTAGAAAACGCTCTGAATGTGTAAATATATGATGTGAACAATGAGGGTTAAACAGCTCTCACTGCTGAGAACAATTAACACACACGCAGGGCTCCATATATTAACCCCCACTATTTCCTCTTAATGAGACACAAGCATTAATACTTACCCTAAACAATAAACATAATCGCCCACTCCTTACTATATTATGTGAATCTAATTGGCTTCTGAGTGTATTCATGTGCGTGTGTGTGTGTGTGTGTGTGTGTGTAGATGATAGAAGGTTATCTAAAATACCTTTCTTCCAACGTCTTGTTTAAATCCTGTTAGGTTTGTAATTATGCATCAAAGGTATCACGCTGTGAGTGAGGCCGTGCCTCTTGCTCTCTAATAAATACAGCAAACAGATAATACCAGCAGGATTCACCAGCAGCCTCGCCGTGCAGAGGAGAGATGACCGTGATACATAAACACACATGTAGGAGTGGAATTGATTTATTGGTAACATTCATTGGTAACACATGCAGATACACATTTTGAGATTACACCATCTATAGTATCTAAAGATGAACCGAATCAATACAAACTTCAACGTAGAAGTAGTCCCATATGAAGGATAAATAACCCAGTGTCTGTGTAAGTAAATTATAACTGCATGTGTTTTATTGAAAACCTTTAAACATGTCAAACTTTTTCAAGAGTTTATCTCTTAACCTGCCAGATTCAACTTCTGCCCCTAACTGTGCAGGTGTGCTCAGACTAACTGGACTGTTTTATACTCTACTTTATTGTACCTGTCACTTTTTATTTGATTCATATTTACATCAGTTCATCTGGTAAGAATAAAGATCTCATTGTGAATCTCACATGTGGGAACCACAGGTGTGAACACACCCGGGACAGATCGAGGACGCATACAGATCCGATCACTCGGGCCTCATACGGAGGTGGGCAGGGACGCATTTATCCACATACGTCAGGCAGTGGGAACGCACATGCGGCCACATTAAGCACTGCCCACTCTCCCCGTATCCACGGCAACAATCACGTTGCCTCTCATTTCTCCGCTGTGTCTCGTGAAAATCTTATTTTTTTTATCTTTTTTTCTCATGTTACTCAGCATGTGCAAACGTAGTTTATGCTTTAGAGCGGAGTGTGCACAGAAATCGTGTCTGTGTTTATTCAGTCATGAGACTGCATTTAGGTTTTTAATACAGGACAGGATCCTGAACGAGGGGGAGAGACGGCGTGGGTCGGAGATTTTATCACAGTTTAAAAATCAAGTGATCCACTTACAGTTTATCAGAGTTTATTAGTGAGGAGACAGATCTCTGTGTTTCTCATGCTCTGCTCCTGACTCAATAGGATTGAGATCTATCCCGTATTTCCGTGAACAAACCTTTATAAAGCAATAAATCTCCACATGCTGTGAATGAGATGAGCCGAAGGTGATCTACGCGTAGTGTATCGGAGTTATCATGCTGCACAGGGAGGAGACAGACGTTAGGAGAGGAGCAGATATGACGCAGATCTATGTGTGTTTCTCGTGCTCTACCTGGCTCTGATCTGTCCTTATTTCTGTGCACAGTTATTATAAAGTATAAACTCCGTCTCCACATGCTGTCATATGTCCATATTCTGTGTAGTTCACTGATAAACACAGAGCTATAGAGGAGCATCAGGCTTCATGATCAAACTAAGTTTTATATCACCTCAGCTCCCTCGCTCCCTCCCTCTGTGCTCGTGCGCAGCAGCTCTCCCCCTCTCTGCTCTGCGAGTCTGCATCGTGTTTTTTGTAAGGTGTGAACTGCTGGACTTAAAGCTGATCACTTTAAATTAAAATCAGTTAAACATTTCATACAAGCAAGATTCATCTCACCCGGGCTCGTATAAAGCTCAGGACAGATGCTTTTTAATGTGACAGAAGCCCTGGGTTAATTATGTGAGTTTTCTGTGCACACACACACACACACACACTTGACATATACTTCTCTGATAACATTACACACACCGGGGGGATCCCAAAGAAAGAACATCAATAAATCAAAATTCAAAGAGAATCTGCCAATCAGATCGCTTCCCCGCAGGTCAATCTGCCAGTCATATTGGCTTTCAGGAGGTCAGGGTTCATTCAGCACAATCCTATTTTGTCAATATATCACAGTGTACTTTCCAGTCAGCATCTGGTGTGTGTGCACTTGTGTGAGTGTGTGTGTGCGCGCGCCTTCCCAGCAGACCTGCCACTGGCCCTGTTTCGACAACAGATCTGTGTACAATCCAACAGGGAAGAAAGTCAGTCTATTGATCTCACACACGGGAGACATCAAAAGATCCATAGGAGAGAAAGAGAGAGCGAGAGAGAGAGAGATCACAGCTTTCAGTGAATACGTACGATTTTTGAGCATTGATTTCTGTAGATTGAATCCCGTAAAAGACTCGAATAGAAAGCAATCTTCCAAGATGATTCAATGATTTGATATTTTGCTCACAGAAATCAGTCTCTTTTCTGTAACTTATATATAAAAACAACGATAGCAACATCCATCGCTGTGATTTGGTTGGCTGGGAGAATTAGAGATGTTGTAATGCCCTGGCAACACACACACGTAGATCCTGAGTGGAGAAACTTGCCAAATCTCTGGGTAGCAACACGGGCCCAGTGCCTAAAAGTCTGCGTCTGTGTGTGCGCGTGTGTGTGTGAGGGGAGATTGAGAGAGGCTGTGGGCATAATACAGCACATTTGGAAGAGGGCTTTGTGTACCAAAACAACAATTCAATTACCATTCTGTTACATCAACCAGGAAGGGTTTCAGTCTCGTCCTCTGCTAATGCACATAAACAGCGCGGCAGCAGCCACTTACGCCATTCATCGTCTGTTTGTGACAGAAGAAAATGCTCACTGTTGTGTCTCTGGGTAAACGACACATTTAAAGAGTCGGGGAATAAAGCAGAGAGCCTTGACTTAATGTGCTTGAGGAAGCTGTTTCACCCTGAGCTTTACTAATAAAGTTATTTCGTTGGCCAAATAGCTCCATTAAAATCATTTGAGTGGCAGTGTATTAACGGTTTCAGCGGGAATGTGTCCCTTGTTTGTTAAGAACACTAAAAGCAGGAGGCATTTGTCATGTTTACATGTCACAATGTGACAAAACACAGCAACCAGAAGAGTTTTAAAATCCTTGCCGATGTTGCAATCAGGTTGCAACACACACATAAGGACCAACTTCTGTCTAATCTCAGACATGCACACACTATAAAAATGTCATGTCAATGTCATGTCATTATCGTGTGTGCCGGAAGGAGCAGTGAACCACTTCAAGAGTTCTCATATGAAGTTACTGAGGAAGATGTATAAAGAACTGAGACTGACGACAATCGTGGTGCTTTACAGTGATTAAAGAACAGCTAAACAAGTCTGGATGTGCGGTGAAACACGGTCATCAAAGTTTTTTGAGAACGACGACTGTAAAGATCCCGCACATCAGTGTATTAAACAGCAGAACAGCTTCTTGTGTTGGTCTGAAGCAGACGTTCACAGATATGTAAACTTCAGTGACTGTAGTGATTGTTTTAGTTACGTCTCCTCTCTCCGTTCCTCCTCTACTCTACTAATCCAGAACTGATCGGCTGCAGGAGCCGGATTTGTCAACAGAGCTGTCAATCATCCTTTTTACAGCATCAAATAACCAAATAAAACTTAGGAGGCGGGCTTTATGACCTATACTGCAGCCAGTCAGCAGGGGGCGATAGAGATGATTCGGATTGACTTTTAGGGAGCTGTCATGTCTTCCATCTTGTTATACAGTCTATGAATGAGAGCTGGAGTTGTGATTTTACTTCTTAGTTTTCTGTCAATCTCGGATCCCATCACCTATAGTCTGAGACGATAAAGCCTCTGGGGACACCGGTGAATGTGCCGGGCCCTAAGCAATAAACGACTTCCCGTCAAGACTTTCTTGTGACTGACTTGTAATGGGTCTTACCTTTGCCAAAATTTCAACATCATGATGCGGATTTGTAAGAAGTAATAATTCAAGCTTTGTCAGTTCTGTCCTCAAGAGGAGAAGAAAACTTTTAAAATGCTCGTTTGTTGAACGGAGGTCAGATCGATCTGATGCATTCAAGGAAGTCTGGAAATCTGAACGGCTTTCGTGACACAGCGTCAAGGGAATTCGTCTGAAATTAAATTTTAGATCTAGAACAGATTGTTAGCTGAACTTACGGGCAGATGTTTCTAATAAGAAACTAAATCGTCGTCAGATGACGCTGAATGGAGCTGGGATGGCATTACGGCGGATTACGTTCCGCCTGCTTTTGCTCTCCTCACTGTTTTTCCTGCATATGCAACAGCCTGCTGATACGTGATTGGTCAACATTACTCGGACTACAAGCGTAGTTCAAACGGAAACCAGAACACTTGCCTTCCCGGACATCAACGTCCCTGCCTACAGATTCTACTATATAGAATATATAGACTATTCTACTATGTAGAATCTGTAAATAGAGATTAGTTTTCTGTTAACAGTCGTAGCTAGCGTTAGCCTCAAGGGCCTAAATATTTAACTTTGCTTTTAACAGCAGTTCAGTCAGATTTTTACTGCTATATATAAAAACACTTTGATGTTATCGTGGAGGCCCCGATGGGTTTGCTAACAAACCTTCAGATTGCCAGGCTATCTGGGCCACGGTCCGAGTTCTCTGATGATTGTTAGGAGGGGTGAATTGGGTTTAAATGGACGCTGCAATCCTGCAGGGTGTCATTGCTTTGTTGACCAACTCAACTGTGAGAGCAAAATTTGCTTTCACCACTTTACTGTATGTGCTTGATGATGCTTCATGGAAATCAAACGGCAGAGAGAACGAGACAGTAACACATTTAATGACAATCCATGGCATGTGATAGATGGATCCATGGTTATTAATTCCCTTAAAACTTTTATTTAGCTCCCTGTAAACGTCTTTGTGTGTGTGTGTGCATGTGTGTGTGTGCATGTGCATGTGTCCATGTCTCTAACACATTTATCACCAAAGTTATTAGTTGGTTTTTAGCTGACTCCATCTGTTGACTGTCAACTGATGCAATAGGAGGCAACTGCTAAGAGTTACTGAAGCGCTCATACTGTCTATATTTATACATAGCCTGGTCTTTCTCTGTCTGAAACACACACACACACACACGCACACACACACACACACAGATTTGTTTTAGCCTGCAGGAATACATTTTTGTGCTTTTGTACTTGAAGATTTGCAGAAGAACCTGTTTTACTGATGATAAACAACTTCATCTGTATACTAGGTCACTTTTATGTCGGTCCATTTTTTCTGTTTAACCTCTTTGTGTCTTTATTCCATCAGTTTTCCTTTTGCCTTAAAAATGATTTAACAAATTACAACATCATTTTAACCTTTTTTTAACAGCTTGCTGTGTCAATGTCCATCCTTTCTCCCTCCTGCTTACGATTTCATCTCCACACTGACGACACAAACAGTCCTGTGTGAAATATGGTCTGAAAACTGGCACATGGCGAGGGCACACTGGGTGTAAACAAGACAAACACGCACACGCGCACACACACAAAAGGGGGGCGGCAGACGGGACAGGGGTAGTGCATCTGCTGTTTAATTAAAATGAGAGGGGGGCCCACAGATAGGGCCTGAATCAGGATGGGGCCCATGTGCACACACACAGAAAGCAGCCCTTTGTTGGTCAATGAGGGGGGAGAAAGCCGCCTTCTGCAGACGTGACAGACAAATCGGTCAGGCGGGAGGACTGACAGAGATATGCAAAAATATATACACAAAAAAAGACAAGCGGAATAAAATAAATAAAAATACGCACATTGAGGTCAGAGGTCAACATCATCTACTAAACCTTACCTCAAGAGCTGGTTGTGTTTCACAGGCATGCTTTAAGTGTGTGTGTTAATGACACGACATATTAGAGGGTCTGCCGGTTGACAGACGATCTACTTCCTCAACATCTCATCGCAGAACAATAACAGAAGAGAGATCTCGGTTAAATGATGTGATGCAGAAATAAATCTTAAAGGGCCAGTTCACCTATTTTCAACCTCAGTCCTATCATGCTTTTATGGGGAGCTAAAGTCATTATGGTAGGAAAAAAAATGCAATTTTACTCTGTGCCATTACGAGGACACTATCTGCTTCTCCATTGGGCCCTGGAAAACCTCCGCCAGACTAAAACGTGTTATCTGGCAGAGGCCAGGGAGCTCGCTAGGACGCCCGCCTCTGACGTCATGTCTCGTCTAAGATCGTCAGGTTTGAAATGTAGACTGCAGACCTGAAGATTTTTTAGACGATCCACCGGTATATTCTCATTGTATTTCAGATTCTGTACCGCTCTGAGCCATTGCCTGCTGCGAAAACAGTAGTATTTCACTCCAGCATCTCTCGCTGGGCCGTTCCTCTCAGAGGGAGGGGCGCAATGCATGCTGGGTGTTGTAGGAATGTACAATGGGAGAAACCACAAGCTGTTTGTACAACTTTCTTCACAGCTATGGCGCCAATTTCAAACATTATTACTTCTGTCACTTACAGACTGACAGTGGCTTTTTCCAGGGGCGAACTGCTCCTTTAACATTTCAGTGGGCTGACATGAAAACAGCATCTGCTGCAGGACGACAACTGTTTTAAGAATAAAGAAACTTTATGTGAACTTTATGTGGCAGGATAGAGGAGAATCACTGACCATTCAATGTTTCAAAAGAAGCGATTAAAAAGAAAGACATGGAAAAGGATCCACAGTATGCAATGACTTCTTAAGTATGTGAGATTGTGGTCGCATTGATGGTCGCAGGGAAAGTGTTTCAT
This sequence comes from Semicossyphus pulcher, assembly GCF_022749685.1. Classification (NCBI taxonomy): domain Eukaryota; kingdom Metazoa; phylum Chordata; class Actinopteri; order Labriformes; family Labridae; genus Semicossyphus; species Semicossyphus pulcher. Next base: position 13,625,482 of record NW_027211770.1, read on the forward strand.
TTCATGCATCAAAGATATAAGCTAAAGTATATGTATATGTTGTTTTAAGGCAGTATATATAGAACACAATGTAGTGTCTAATGTGTTTTAAATGGAGCCACAAGTTTCTGCAGTTGTTCATAAAACCCTCATTTTAAACTTATTTTGATCCAGACATCCAATATAGTGAGAGTGGGTATATAAAAGTATGCATATTTGTGTAAACGCATGTTTCCTTGCAGAAGTGTGTGCGTCAGTGCACTGCGTGTGTGTGTGTGTGTGTGTGTGTGTGTGTGTGTGTGTGTGTGTGTGTGTGCAACTGAATCCATAGGGTCTCTCTGGGGAATGTCTCGCTGGAAGAGAGTCAAACAGAGTGAGCAGGACCCCATATATCTACCGTGACTAACAGGATTAAACCTGACTGGGTAGGGAGACAGATAAAAAAAAAGGGAGGGTGGGGGCAAAGAGAGAGAGAGGGTGGGTGAGTGAGTGAGTGGGAGAAATCAAGTTCTCCTCTTTCAAACCGCTGAGAGGAGAGAAGAATGAAGTTCTGAGTATCAAAAACAGTTGGCTGAGATGAGGAGGAGGGCAGAGAGGGGGAAGATGATCAAAGGAGGATGATCAGTGTGGCTGAGATGATGGAGAAAGCAGCGCATGTGTGCATTCGTTTACACAGTGAATGTGTTTGTGGGTACCTACGACTGCAGCTTCTTCTACATGGAAGAGTGATGCTCCCTCCATTAGCCCTGCAGGGCATATATCCAACCTAACCCCTCCCTAGAGCAATTTAAGAGCAATTTAGAAACGCTTTCACACTTTAATGCGCCGAACACGACTGAGCTCATGCACACACACACACAGACACGTTCTGCAAGGAGCATAACAGCAGAAAGCACAGGTCAGCAAGATGTGCTGTTACTAATCGTACAGAATCTAATATTAGATTAATATTTAACTATATTACTCAACTATAGAGCGAGAGAGTGAGAGAGAGAGAGAGAGAGAAGATAAAGTGTTTCTTACAGCATCCCACGCTGGGTTAAATATGTTTTCCATAAGCCCGTCCTCTGCAAAGTGTGAGCCCTGCTCAGCTGGGTTTATACATTAACAACCTGCAGAAACTCATTTACCACAGGAGCTGCAATCTCACTTAACACAACATTTGGAGATGCTATATCACTCGATACGGTCTGGGTGCGCTCTGCGAGCTGCAGAGCCTCCTGGGAGTGTTTAGATTATTTTCCTGCAGGCATGTGTCGGCTCTAAAAAACTGTTGTGGCTGTGAGAGACTGCTCCAAGAAGTGCAAATAAGAATCATTTCTGCTTACCAATGCATTTAGTGCGTTAGACGTCCCATGGGGAGGTTGGTGTAGCAGATGGTAAAGATCTGAAATGACCAGAGAGGACGGCAGGACTTCCAGAAGTGCCTGCTCACTAAACATGTCAGTAAGACCTCCCTCTGAAGGCTGTACAGGGGTTCATTTCAAGAAGAACAGCTGGAGGACGGATACTTATCACACATTCTCGTAGCCTATTACAGTAAAATGATCATCTCTCCCTACTGTAGCACATTAGACGGCAAGAGAGAGCGAGCGAGAGAATGTCCTTTAACAGGACATCACTGACTCAAGTGGTGTGACATCCACTCTGCTAAAGAGCCCTACAGTTTAGAGAAGAGGGCTTCAACTGCTTCCCGAGGACAGCTTAAAAAAAAGGTGGATGAAAGTGAACGAGTGGAGCCAGAGGTTTGACCTAATCAACCTTGCTCATGTGTCCCAAGTCAGTGTGAAGCAGAGAGGGGAAGAGAGAGAGAGAGAGAGAGAGAGACAGGGGCAGCAGTAATTTCCTCTCCCTGTCCAAGGCTTTCTGTAATCACTGCTCACAGGTGCTGAAGGATCCAATGCGCTCTGCAGAGAGGAGAAGCCGCTCCCTCTGCAGCAGACATGTTGGAAATTTTCATCTTCTGGGGAAAATGTGCTGTTCTCCCAGGTTAGTAACTCCACGCTGCTAATGTACGGAGACAGGAGGAAAATAAGGAGAGCAGGTTGTGTTTCCGTGGGCGAGAGCGTCCCTGGGCTGTTTAAGACGGGCCTGCTAAAGCAAATCAAGATTCCAATTCACAGACATGAAGCCAGACAAACATTATGCCTCAGACTGTGCTGCAGGCGAAACCATGCAGCTCCACTCTGCAGCGCTCACATACCGAGGCCTTAAGCCCAAAGTCTCATCCAGGTCCAACACCTGAATACAGAAATCAAGGATCACGCCGTCAGTATTGATTCTTTAGCTGAAGTCAGAACAAAAGTGCCCCGCTGTTCTCACGCACAAGTCATCTAATAAGGCAGCGTGTTCAGGAGCCAAATACATCCACGTGACAGGACTCTCTCTCGGGTCATTTCTGTATCCTCACCTTTAGTTTATTGCTGTGATGTGCTGTTGAAATCAGGCGACACGACAAGTGTGGTCGTTGGTAAGGGATGGGTCAAACAAACACTGGACTTTGAATTGAATTGAATTGAACTGGAAGTTGAATTATTTTTGGGTTACGTGGTAACGTTTAGGTTGTGACATGAAATACAGTGGACAAGTTACCAATATATGTTAAAAGGTTAAAAACTCAAACCTTTTGGATGCCTAAACCAGACGTCAACTACATGCTCATTGATTGTTGCACATCCAAAAGTGTTTAAATCTAAGTGGATTTGGCTTTTTAAAATGCTAATCTCGAAAATCTTGTTCATTTCGTTCTCGTTGGCGGCACCAGACAGTGTCGCATGTGGAACGTAAACGGTTGGCTCCGGTCGTAACTCTTGATTTTCCTCGCTGACAGTCGCACTTCTTTTTAGACTGTTTGCCTTCATCTGGGCGTTTTTTCTGCAAAAGTCGCCACAGACACCCAGTCTGTAATACTGGGCCACAGGCTCAATTACCATTGTGTTACCTCATTCGGCGATAGATAGTGACTTAACAGACAGAGTTGGGTGTGAGAACGTTTTGCTACAGTTCGTGCTACAAGTGAATAAACATGTCCATGTGTTGAAAGTGTTGGAAAGCTCTGACACGCCTACTGTTTAAAGAAACACAACAAAAGTCAGACTGATATCAAGATGCATTCATACACCATCACCCATCATCTAATCAAGTTTCAACCTCATACCAGAGAGGAGCTTATCCACAGGTAGCAGAGTGGTCACTTTAACCAAAGTCGTTCTCTTTATAAGACTGCCTCAGTCCCATCTCTAATCTTGTTGCTCAACAGTTAAAGTAAAGAGGGATAAGTGGAGCCAGGTGTTTGGTGGGGCAGCTCAGTGGACAACAGGACAGCAGTCTGTGGTCACACTGTGTTGTTCTTTTAACGCGAACCCGAGTGTTGCTGTAATAAAGGCGAGTGTGCTCAGCTGACTTTCCCTGGATGACTAAAGGTTGATCCCCTATAAACGCTGATGACTGATACAAACACTCGCAGAGATTATGTAGCGCTCGTAGCCTACACAGTGCGCCGCGAGGAATCTGAGAGAGGAACTGGGAAGTGGAGATACTATTATAACGGGAATAAATCAAGCCGTACTCTGGGGCCTGAAAATGAAACCTGACGTGGGCAATAAATCTTCGGGGATGTAAATAAAGCAGAGCCAGAAATTAGATATTAGTACTTCGATATTAGATGACACCGCCGCACCGACTCAAAGATGCTCCTCTTTTTATCAAAGGGAAAAAATCTACAAATGACTTACATGCTCCGAGGAGGAGGACGATAGAGAGAGGGAGATTTATAGAGAGCAAAGGAAAGGGGTAAAAAAAAAAAGGAGAGATAAAGGCAGACAGTAGACGGCAGAGAGAGGGATTATGGGTACTTTTCTTTTGCAGCCTCATCACAAACAAATAAGCCGATCGTCAAGCCAGGCAATTAATATTCAAGGAATTAGTTTTCTTTTTAAAAAAAGGGGGAGAAACGGGGGGAGAGATTTAGACTCTTTCCCCCCTTTTTGCCACACGAGGATCCATTTTGTGAGCTTAGGCTATAAACAGCTTGAAATCACTTTGACAGCCTGCTCTATCTCACGGAGTACACACACACACACACACACACACACACACACACACACACACACACACACACACACACACACACACACATACCACGGGGGATTTTAATTTCAACCTGTGAAATTGTAATTGCCTGTTCTGTGAGACGCAAAGGATTGTGGGAAAGATGAGGCAAACTCTTGTGTTTCACTTGTGCCAGTCAGTTCATTTATTGATTCATTCCTTTTTTTTTTTCTTCCTTCTACTTGTTTTTCATTCTTACCGTTCCCTTTCTGCCTGTGCCATCCTCTCTCCTCCTCTCTCCAGAGCACGGACCTGTTTGTCTCACAGCGATGAGGCGAGCTGGCAGAGCTGACATTAAATTAACTGGAGCTGTCGAGACTAGGAGAAGGGGCGGCCGGGAGAGGACGAGGAAAGGAAAGAGGAAGAGAGAGATAAAAGAGAGAAAAACACACCGCTGCTGAAAACCCCCGTGACACAATAATGTGATGAAAATGTCTTGAGGGCGTTTGGATGCCATTATTTTTTTGTTCTTTTGTTCATTCTTTATTTGTGTCTCCTCTCGCTGCGAGGCTGCCCCGCGAATGACTTCTCAACTCTGTGCGTGTGATTGTTGTTTTGCAACGTGTCGGAGAAACCGCCTGCCACGAAACCTGTCAGCAAAAGCTGCATTCGACGTGAAAGCAGAGAAAGAAAACAGCTTCCGAAGCAGACGCAAAACAGGCATGAAAGGCTCGCGTGTGTGTGTAATTAGTTGTGATATTAAGTCATTTCTAACCTGTCACAGCTCTGCTCTAACTCTCTCACACACACTCACACACACTCTGAGGTGAAGAAGTGCCTATTAAATAACAGCTCCTTCTTATCAGGGCTTTAAAGGGAGCGGAGAAAGAGGAAACAGGAGGAGGAAGATGGATGTAGCAGAGGAAGAGAGGGAGAGGAAGAAATGATGGCCTGCTGCAGGAGCGCCATTAAGCAACATGTTTCTCTCTATAAGCTACGGACGCCCTGAAGTATCAGGCAATGACTTTTTGTCATGATGTCACCTAGAGAGCTGTGATTCTCCCACATATGACGAACAAGCAGGGAGGATCATGTTCTGCAGGGTTTAAACAGCACAGTCATGTTTTAAACAGAGATATACATGCGTCAAGTCGAGTGTCAGAAATAGTGAAGGCTCGATGCTTGCTCCGAGGTGTCCTGGATGGAGACACCAGGAATTAGTTCATACATTCACTAGTGTTGGTTTATCCCAGCAACAGCAAACATATTGTTCTGAATGATGAGTTTGTGCAAAGGCTTGTTGTCTGAAATACTTGGAAAAATGGTGATGTTTGTTAAAAATAAAAGAAGCTATTTCGCGTTCACAGCTAGTCCTCGTTTCACCCGTTGTGGTCTGGCAGAAGGACAGATGAATTTGTTTGTTGGACGTCACTTGCTGCACAGTGAGGCTTTGTTGAGACTGCAGGCAAATCAAATTTGTCTCTCAAAACAGATCTTCAAGACGGGCCAGTGAAAGCATGACAAATGGAGATCCACCGACTCGCCCTCCACGTGGGGGTAGACAGTCGCTCAGTCTGTAGGGACTTGGCTCGGGCCCGTTCAAGTCCTGATGCGGACCAAGCATGGAATTTGGGCTGGTAGCTGGAGAGGTGCTTCATTGCAGAACTTCTGTGTTGCACTCTTTTCCATGTGTTGTTTTAAGCGAGTTGCAGATGCGCTTTTGTCTCTCTGGATTTGATGATGTTATTGTATGTCTCATTGCAAGTTACATTATGAGTGGCCAGAACACCCAGACTTGGATGCACCTGCAGAGATCCAGTTTCTAACCACCTTGAAATGGCGGCTTGGGTCTGATTTGCAAAATAGGCCCAAAAAAACGTGTCCAGGCTGACAGTCTAAACAAGACCATGCACAGTTCTGTTTCAGACATAAACATGAACTTTTCCCAAACCTGACTAAACACACAGAACTCACAACTAAACAGTGCTAGTGCCTTGTCGGCAGGTGAGTCATTCCCTAACGCTGGTTAACCAAACACTTTCTGAGATCTATTTTGTCCCTGCAACCCTAAAATACTCACAGCCTTTCAATCTAATGCAAATGTCACACGAGTACATACTGTTCGTACTGTTTGTACAGAGTGGGCCAAAAGGGAATAATGCATTGACTGTATGATGCATAGAAATTCATGTGATCACATTTATCAAATCAGTTTAATTTTAACATTTTCACATGATGCTTTTGAAGTCCAATCGGAGATGTGATTTAAGTTAATAACACTTGACTCATCTAACCCTGAAAAAGCCCATTCAGCGCCTGATGTTTGACTGTGATGTGGTTCAACAGTGTGACATGTCTTCAATTAGTGCTGCTTGTCATTTGTCGGCTCTTGGCAGGAAGCTGCCAGAAGTCTCAGTCCTTGTGACTCTTGTTCGCTCTCTTATAAGTACTTTTATAGCTCTTTTATGACTCCCTCCCCCGCCTCACATACACATCTCTTCCTCTTGCTTCCCTATCAGTCATTTCTAATTAGCAGCGATAGATTAGTTCCACCATCATTTACAGGATCTGCCTACCCCGAGCCTGCGTGTCTGTCTTTATGATTCCATCAGACACCAGTTGACAGCCTCTTTCCAAAGTCCAAACATGACTTTCTATTGATTTTTCCTCCATTCTAACGATTTTATGACAAGGTCATATCACAATATCAGAGGGGGGCGTAATTGACTATCAGGCAGCAGAGTGACTGAATGAATGGGGCCTTTAATTACAAGCAGGTTGTGTCAAATAATTAGGAGACGTTTAGAAATGTAGCGGGAAAATATACTTAGACTTATTTACGAGGAGTCAACAGACATGCTAGCTGCTCTGTGCAGCTTTGAAAAGCACAGCTGTGCAATTAAAGGCTGCTTTGTCAAACAACCTGCTGGTGGCAAAGGTCCCACCAGGATCACCAAAATCATTAGGGTTCATCTTCTTGAAATTATGAACATCTTTATCAAATTTCATGGCAAGTTGTCAAGAAATATCCCCCCAAAAAACAAGAAAGTTTCCCTTGAGTTAAACAGTAAATGAAAAGTTAGGTAACAAAACAAAGCCAGTAGGGTTCATCTTCTGAGAAAAGTAAAAAGGAAGCTGTGTCAGGTCTGTCCTCAAGAGGAGAAGAAAACTACTTTTAAAATGCTCGTTTGTTGAACGGAGGTCGGATCGATCGTTTCTGATGCATCCGAGGATGTCGGGTAATGTCGGATGTCGGGAAATCTGAAACCTGAGTGGCTTTCGTGACACCGTGTCAAGGGAATTTATCTTAAGTTGAATTTTAGCTCTATAATAGAATGCTAACTGTTAGCATGCAGATGTCTGTTTATAGAGTATAATAAGAAGCTAAATCATCAGCTGATAGCTGCTGATGGGAGCCGGGATGTCATAACAGCGCATCACGTTCTGCCTGCTTTTGCTCTCCACACAGACTCTGTCTGCACACGCCGCAGCCTGCTGATTGGTCAATATGACTCAGACTACAAGCGTAGTACAAACTGACTTTCCATCCTGGAAATCCACTTCCCTGCCTACAGATTCTACATTTCTATGTAAATAGAGATTAAGGTAATAGTAACCTCCTTAAGTGTCGCCATGTTTGTTGTTTACATCTCGCACACATGGTCATTGCATTGGGCCTGAGCTCTCTGGTGTGCCCTCTAGAGGTATACTTCAGTAACACGTGTAGTGCGTAGACAAGTATGAGAGCAATTACATTTATGACACAGCCGGTTGTGTAGGCGAACGCAAGGTTAAGCAGCAAGTATATTTCCGGCCTTAGAGGCATTGGCATCCTTAGAGGCGCTCTGCTGGTGTGGCTTACACGTGTCGGTGTGTGAAAGAATTGACTCTTACATAAGAAAAATAAATACTTGTAATATTCATTAATGTATCAGTTTACCACTTAGTGACTACATCATGATGGTCAATGATTCTCCACTTGCATGATTTTTTCACTCTTACAGAAAACATTGGTGCAAAGGACTTGTACATTCAGTCCTGAAGCATCTCAGAAGAGTCCTCTTAAAGCGTGAGAGCCTGACCCAGCCTCAGGTAGTAAAGCTCTCCTTTATACATCTGAGGGGGGTTCCATTGAACATTAACAATGCAGTTAGGTAAATGATGATTGTTTCATGTGTGGACAACGCAACAGGAACAATTCACCATGGCAACAAACGCAGACCTCGTGCAATGTACAGTTATTTCCATGACAACATCATTGAAAGTTTCATGGCTGCCATCTGAGGTACTTTAATCAAACATAAGTATCATTAGAAGAACAGCCGCGAGACCTCACTTCTGTGTGCTTCTGGTTTAAACAGATGCAGTGCACATTCCTGCTGTTTGATGATCCTTCATTGGAATAATGACTGAAGTTCCCTCTCACTTTTTTGACCCTTGTTAAACATGACTTGCATGCCTGTCAGCATCTGTATCTGCCGCCTGAGTGAACAGCTCTCAAGGGATGAGGGAAGGAGCTTTGAGTAGTTGGAGAGTTTTATGAAAAGATCTCTTTGAATCCTGACAGCTCCTTCATGAACTTGTAGCTTTTTTTCAGTGAAAGTTAAAGTGCTTTTGGGTTAGATTTTGGAAAAAAGGTCACAAATCTTTAAGATTTTACAATATCTAATAAAAAAATATGGAGCAATTGCTAGTACCTTCTAAAATGATATGATCCAGACACTCTGCTTTTCACTATACCAAGACAAATGGTCTGCCAAGAGACATTAAAGTAAGCTTCATTCAAAAGTTTAAGAGATAATAATGTCTTTAAACAGTCTTCAAACTAATAACAACTTTTAACAGCGGGTAATACAGCAGTGCAGCCGTGCCTCCGAGTGATTATTAAAGAGCTTTCAAGAACAATGCTGCTGTGGAGCTAAAATAGCGACTTTGGTCCCCCCGTCCCACTGGTGAATACAAACACCCTTAACCGCTCAAAGTCAAAGATGTATAAGCCCATCAAACACACTCTCAGACATACACACAAAACCACAGACACACAAAGACGAACACACTAAAACAGCACTGGCAAGCCACCAAGACGCTCAATAGAGCCAATCTCTCCCTCGCACGGCAGCCTGCGAATTCCCAGTTTGCTTTGCAGCGACAACGGGGTGTATATTGGTCTGTGTGTGCGTGCGCGCGTGTGTGTGTGTAGATAAAACACAGCAATCACTAAATGCAGGCACAAGGGCCACCAAACTAAATGCTTGGACGAAGCTGGCATGACGATTACACATACACACACACACACACACAGAGAGAGACACACACATGATTAGGAATGGATATGCTTGCCAAGTCATTTTCCCCCTCTGTTCCAGAAGGCACTGAAGTGCTTAGCGCACAGTGAGCAGACCTCAGCCTATAGAAATGGAAAAGCAGAGTGAGACAGGAGAAAAGGAGGGAAAGGTGGGAGGTGGAGACGGAAAGCAACAAAGCATGTTGGTCACCCAAATTGCAAAAATTAATTGGTCACAGCCATGTGGGTTTGCATTTGCATCCCCCATTTGTACTCGAGCCTTGCTGCAGAAAATTAGAAGCCTGTTTTTTCTGTTTTTTAGCTTAACACTTTAGAGCACATATTCCAATTCACAATCATAACCTATCCTGCTGCCAGCATGAATATACTGGAATTTATTACACAGCTGTGTTAGTACTTGATTCTGATTGGTTAGTTACGGCATTCCGAGGTCTGTTATTTCTCAGTAACATACCGTTGCTATGAAGAACGGACTGTTGCTAGGAATTCGGCTCTAATCACAGAATCTGGAGGACTAAATGTAATCATATCAATCTGCTGTAAGGAGGTCTGTCTGTTTACAGAAGGAAAAAAAAGAAAAGAGACAAAACAGCGGAGAGAAAGCAACAAAGGTTAAACAATGCAAAAACTGTAGGCTACGACAGGTCATGAAGTAAACATTAAATAGAACACAGTACGGGATACAGCAGTGTTTTAAGATTGAATGGAAAAGAAAATGTCAACAGACTCTGACAGTGAGGAGATAGAAAACCTCAATCAGGTGCTGCGCTGATTCTTGCGGTCTGGTTCTGGTACTTCACCTTCAGTGGAAATGATTTCTATCTAATGTGAGTAACAACAGCTTGGTTCGCTCAGTTTAATGTGAATAATAACAGTTAGATTAGCTCAGTTTAATGTGAGTAATAACAGCTAGCTTAGCTCATTAAATATGAGTAATAACAGTTAGGTTAGCTCAGTTTAATGTGAGTAATAACAGTTAGGTTAGCTCAGTTTAACAGTTAGGTTAGCTCAATTTAATGTGAGTAATAACAGCTAGCTTAGCACATTTGAATGTGAGTAATAACAGCTAGCTTAGCTCATTAAATGTGAGTAATAACAGTTAGGTTAGCTCATTTAAATGTGAGTAATAACAGCTAGCTTAGCTCATTGCTAGCTTAGCTCATTTAAATGTGAGTAATAACAGCTAGCTTAGCTCATTTAAATGTGAGTAATAACAGCTAGCTTAGCTCATTTAAATGTGAGTAATAACAGCTAGGTTAGCTCATTTAAATGTGAGTAATAACATCTAGGTTAGCTCAATTTAATGTGAGTAATAACAGCTAGCTTAGCTCATTTGAATGTGAGTAATAACAGCTAGGTTAGCTCATTTAAATGTGAGTAATAACATCTAGGTTAGCTCAGTGTAATGTGAGTAATAACAGCTAGCTTAGCTCATTTGAATGTGAGTAATAACAGCTAGCTTAGCTCATTTAAATGTGAGTAATAACAGCTAGCTTAGCTCATTTGAATGTGAGTAATAACAGCTAGCTTAGCTCATTTAAATGTGAGTAATAACAGCTAGCTTAGCTCATTTTAATGTGAGTAATAACAGCTAGCTTAGCTCATTTAAATGTGAGTAATAACAGCTAGCTTAGCTCATTTAAATGTGAGTAATAACAGCTAGGTTAGCTCATTTAAATGTGAGTAATAACAGCTAGCTTAGCTCATTAAATGTGAGTAATAACAGCTAGCTTAGCTCATTTAAATGTGAGTAATAACAGCTAGCTTAGCTCATTGCTAGCTTAGCTCATTTAAATGTGAGTAATAACGGCTAGCTTAGCTCAGTTTAATGTGAGTAATAACAGCTAGGTTAGCTCATTTAAATGTGAGTAATAACAGCTAGCTTAGCTCATTTTAATATGAGAAATAACAGCTAGCTTAGCTCATTAAATGTGAGTAATAACAGCCAGCTTAGCTCATTGCTAGCTTAGCTCATTTAAATGTGAGTAATACCATCTAGGTTAGCTCAGTTTAATGTGAGTAATAACAGTTAGGTTAGCTCAGTTTAATGTGAGTAATAACAGCTAGCTTAGCTCATTTAAATGTGAGTAATAACAGCTAGCTTAGCTCATTTTAATGTGAGTAATAACAGCTAGCTTAGCTCATTTAAATGTGAGTAATAACAGCTAGCTTAGCTCATTTAAATGTGAGTAATAACAGCTAGGTTAGCTCATTTAAATGTGAGTAATAACAGCTAGCTTAGCTCATTAAATGTGAGTAATAACAGCTAGCTTAGCTCATTTAAATGTGAGTAATAACAGCTAGCTTAGCTCATTGCTAGCTTAGCTCATTTAAATGTGAGTAATAACAGTTAGGTTAGCTCAGTTTAATGTGAGTAATAACAGTTAGGTTAGCTCAGTTTAACAGTTAGGTTAGCTCAATTTAATGTGAGTAATAACAGCTAGCTTAGCTCATTTGAATGTGAGTAATAACAGCTAGGTTAGCTCATTTAAATGTGAGTAATAACATCTAGGTTAGCTCAGTGTAATGTGAGTAATAACAGCTAGCTTAGCTCATTTGAATGTGAGTAATAACAGCTAGGTTAGCTCATTTAAATGTGAGTAATAACAGCTAGCTTAGCTCATTTGAATGTGAGTAATAACAGCTAGCTTAGCTCATTTAAATGTGAGTAATAACAGCTAGCTTAGCTCATTTTAATGTGAGTAATAACAGCTAGCTTAGCTCATTTAAATGTGAGTAATAACAGCTAGCTTAGCTCATTTAAATGTGAGTAATAACAGCTAGGTTAGCTCATTTAAATGTGAGTAATAACAGCTAGCTTAGCTCATTAAATGTGAGTAATAACAGCTAGCTTAGCTCATTTAAATGTGAGTAATAACAGCTAGCTTAGCTCATTGCTAGCTTAGCTCATTTAAATGTGAGTAATAACGGCTAGCTTAGCTCAGTTTAATGTGAGTAATAACAGCTAGGTTAGCTCATTTAAATGTGAGTAATAACAGCTAGCTTAGCTCATTTTAATATGAGAAATAACAGCTAGCTTAGCTCATTAAATGTGAGTAATAACAGCCAGCTTAGCTCATTGCTAGCTTAGCTCATTTAAATGTGAGTAATACCATCTAGGTTAGCTCAGTTTAATGTGAGTAATAACAGTTAGGTTAGCTCAGTTTAATGTGAGTAATAACAGCTAGCTTAGCTCATTTAAATGTGAGTAATAACAGCTAGCTTAGCTCATTTTAATGTGAGTAATAACAGCTAGCTTAGCTCATTTAAATGTGAGTAATAACAGCTAGCTTAGCTCATTTAAATGTGAGTAATAACAGCTAGGTTAGCTCATTTAAATGTGAGTAATAACAGCTAGCTTAGCTCATTAAATGTGAGTAATAACAGCTAGCTTAGCTCATTTAAATGTGAGTAATAACAGCTAGCTTAGCTCATTGCTAGCTTAGCTCATTTAAATGTGAGTAATAACGGCTAGCTTAGCTCAGTTTAATGTGAGTAATAACAGCTAGGTTAGCTCATTTAAATGTGAGTAATAACAGCTAGCTTAGCTCATTTTAATATGAGAAATAACAGCTAGGTTAGCTCATTTAAATGTGAGTAATAACATCTAGGTTAGCTCAATTTAATGTGAGTAATAACAGCTAGCTTAGCTCATTTAAATGTGAGTAATACCATCTAGCTTAGCTCATTTAAATGTGAGTAATAACATCTAGGTTAGCTCAGTTTAATGTGAGTAATAACAGCTAGCTTAGCTCATTTGAATGTGAGTAATAACAGCTAGCTTAGCTCATTTAAATGTGAGTAATAACAGCTAGCTTAGCTCATTTGAATGTGAGTAATAACAGCTAGCTTAGCTCATTTAAATGTGAGTAATAACAGCTAGCTTAGCTCATTTTAATGTGAGTAATAACAGCTAGCTTAGCTCATTTAAATGTGAGTAATAACAGCTAGCTTAGCTCATTTAAATGTGAGTAATAACAGCTAGGTTAGCTCATTTAAATGTGAGTAATAACAGCTAGCTTAGCTCATTAAATGTGAGTAATAACAGCTAGCTTAGCTCATTTAAATGTGAGTAATAACAGCTAGCTTAGCTCATTGCTAGCTTAGCTCATTTAAATGTGAGTAATAACGGCTAGCTTAGCTCAGTTTAATGTGAGTAATAACAGCTAGGTTAGCTCATTTAAATGTGAGTAATAACAGCTAGCTTAGCTCATTTTAATATGAGAAATAACAGCTAGCTTAGCTCATTAAATGTGAGTAATAACAGCCAGCTTAGCTCATTGCTAGCTTAGCTCATTTAAATGTGAGTAATACCATCTAGGTTAGCTCAGTTTAATGTGAGTAATAACAGTTAGGTTAGCTCAGTTTAATGTGAGTAATAACAGCTAGCTTAGCTCATTTAAATGTGAGTAATAACAGCTAGCTTAGCTCATTTTAATGTGAGTAATAACAGCTAGCTTAGCTCATTTAAATGTGAGTAATAACAGCTAGCTTAGCTCATTTAAATGTGAGTAATAACAGCTAGGTTAGCTCATTTAAATGTGAGTAATAACAGCTAGCTTAGCTCATTAAATGTGAGTAATAACAGCTAGCTTAGCTCATTTAAATGTGAGTAATAACAGCTAGCTTAGCTCATTGCTAGCTTAGCTCATTTAAATGTGAGTAATAACGGCTAGCTTAGCTCAGTTTAATGTGAGTAATAACAGCTAGGTTAGCTCATTTAAATGTGAGTAATAACAGCTAGCTTAGCTCATTTTAATATGAGAAATAACAGCTAGCTTAGCTCATTAAATGTGAGTAATAACAGCCAGCTTAGCTCATTGCTAGCTTAGCTCATTTAAATGTGAGTAATACCATCTAGGTTAGCTCAGTTTAATGTGAGTAATAACAGTTAGGTTAGCTCAGTTTAATGTGAGTAATAACAGCTAGCTTAGCTCATTTAAATGTGAGTTATAACAGCTAGCTTAGCTCATTTAAATGTGAGTAAAAACAACTACCTTAGCTCATTTTGATATAAGTAAAAATATGAATATGCGAGTAAATAATGAACATTTGTTAACCATTATTTAAATTTAAATTTAAATAAGTGTAGAATAAAAATGAATAGTAAAAGAGTTTCATTCACCAAACACATTGATATAAAATCACTTACACATTTGTCCTTCTTCCATGTGTATGGTTAACACAGCAAAGTACAATATATACAAACTGTAGTGTATACAGAAATAATCTTCCCCTGCATGTTTAGTATCCTGTAAAGTCAAAGTCAAGGGCAAACAGCGATTGTTAATGGAAGATGTGTAAAAGGTGGAATTTCTATTCTTGTTTCTCTGTTTCTGCAAACTAAAGCAGGGTCACACACAGGACACACACAGCAGCGCGACCATACACACACACACACATTATTAACGGCCATTGTTTCAGCCATCTCTCAGCTGTAAGGTAGTGTCAGTCACTGCTGTTACTGTGTGTCTGCCCTCAGGCTAAGTAGACCTCCTCCCCTCCAGCCTTACACATACAGAGGCGCGCGCACGCACACACACACGCACACGCACACACGCCTCAGTATTTTCATATATACGAGAGACAGTCGCTGGCTGCATCCTATGTCACTTATAATCAGTGCTAAACTTAATGCATTGTGAACACTTTGACCCAGCAAATGTTTTAATTGCACCTTCACCATCATTATTGTCTCTTTGGTTGAAAAGAAGCTGCAGACGCTTTGACTGACATGCAGATAAAGTTGGCAGAAATTCTGAGCAAAACATGAAAAAAAAAGATAATTTTAATGGATGAGTTTTGAAGCATGCTGAATGACAGCGTGTTAAATTGACTGAGCTAAATTGGGCACAAACTGACAAACATCAACATTGCAATTATGTCAGGTTTTGCTCTCCATACTTTGCTGATTGCTTGCTTGAATAAAAAGTGTAACAGCCAGATAACAAACCTCAACAAGAGGAGTATCTGGGAAAAAATGCTGTCTTCATTTTTATACTGTACATTTATTTTCTTACATTCTTTGCTCACACTGAACATTTGGTGTGAGTGGAAAATTAGGGACTGTATGCGATTCATATTTTTATCTTTAACCTTAATTTAAAAAAATGTGAGTCAAATTCTTTCAGCTTTGATTTGTGGTCCAATTTATCACACACAACATTCACTTTACTCTAATGAATGACGTGTTCACTGATAAAAAGTTACCCAGAAGGAGCTGCAGAAAAATAATCAAAGCTGTTAATGCAGAAGTTAGTGATGGGTGTACTTCGTTAGGCAGGAATGAAAAGGTCACAGCTAATGAGAAGCTCCTCTATGAATTCTTGCATTGCATTAATATGCAGCGTTATTAGGGATGCTTTTGTTATCTTCTGTTTCTGCTAACAGCATCTTTTTATTAAACAGGAGCACACACGCCAGATGAGTGGATTGGTTGGTGAAAAGTCCCTGCTTTATTGCATCATTATAACTCTCAATTTCATATTTGTATTTCTATTGTTTTGTAATTCACCGTTTTGGCCTCTGTTAAAGTTGATCCATGTTGTTTTTTACAACTCCTGGCAATCAGCCACAGTTTCTTTACAACTGATGGCCACTATCTTAGTGGAGGCAGGCATTATGGCCGCCTGCTGTCCTGCTAGCTCCAGCTGAGCAGAGGAGTGCTGTGCCAAAACAGACAGTTTTCAGGAAAAGGAAACTGCAGGCTGGAATATGACTAATAGAAAACAAAATATAGTTTAATGGGCTCATCCTCCTGCTGACAAATGTCCCTCACTTGTCGCACATGAACATATTACAGACACATACAGAATATTCACATTACAGAGTGGCATAAATTTCATTGTTGGGTTTATCAATTTGGACTGTAGAGCGATGATAGAAGGCCCCCGTGTCCACATAGCGCCTTTTTCAATCGTTCCCAATGAGGACAGAGAGTATGTGGCCGCCTATTGAAATAGCGCTGCACCCAGCGTCTTTTTTGAGCGGCCTCTCCAAGCGCTTTGGGTTGAAAATCTCTGAACTTTTCAGAAAGTGCTTTTTTCAAGCAACAAATCAAATGGTGCGCAACTCGTCACCCTCCAAACATGGAGGAGCAACTACCCGTTTCTGTCTACCCGGAGCTGTACGATATGACATACATACAGTATCATAATAGAGACTGAAAGGCCCATTTGTGGGAGCAGATCGGCCAGACACTAAATGTTGATGGTAAGTGCTGTACGTGTTGTAAGCCTGTTGTTAGCTGTGTAGTAAGTTAAATGTATTGTTGTCATAGAAACAAAACCAACGTGCAGCGTTTTTTCTCTCCCAGCACAATCACTTCATCCCAGCGCTCCTCAGCGCCCTGCCATAAAAAGGCGCTATGTGGACACGGGGCCTAAAGCAGCATGACTCTGTGAAGGAAATCTAATTGATAACATTTGTTACAAAGAGACTGCTATAGGCAAATCACTTGCTATTTACAACGATTAAATGAATTAAAATTAGATGACATGATAGATAAAAGATGACACAGGAGAGCACATTTATGTTGAACCTCCTCTGCATTGTCGTGCGTCCAAAGTCGCTGCGTTTCACTTCAAAAGGACGTCGCCGCGCAGAAGACAAATCGACAACAGCTGCAACTTTGACAAGAATTCTGAAACTCTCGCTTTTATTAGAAACAACTGAAGTGAATGATGCAAAGTGAGTAATGATCTCCCCTCCATGGTTCCTGCCTCAATATTTCATAGTAAGCGATGATCTCCCAAACATAAAGGGTGTCGTTGCATCCATATTTCATTGGAGAACAATGCAGTGTAACTGGCATACACAGTGAGGAAATGTGCTTACAAAGCATCAAAAGAACTGTCACACAGTATGGATGGCTGCAGAAGAATATAGGGCACTGCAGGATGGATGTAACAAGCTTCATAGCTACACGCATCATTTGATCACATAATACAAAGCTAGTGTGTGTGTCTGTGTGTAAGACACGCATCATTTGATCGGGTAATATAAAGCTTTGGTGCCTGTGTTTGTGTGCAACTTTGCTTGACATGCATCATTTGCCCTATACTACAAAATTGCAGTGTGTGTGTGTGTGAGCGTGTCACATGTAGCATCTAGGTAACGAAAAAACAGGGTACACGCATGTATCTGTGTGTCAACAGTATGTGTGATACGCATCATATACTTAGATAATACAAAGCATGTGTGTGTGTGTAGGCTACAAACAGTGGTGTATCTAATAACAGAGCTTTCTGAATGAGAGAGTGATGAGTCCTGTCACTCCTGAACCCGGCGTACACACAGATGCACGCATGCTGGCTTTCTGCTAAATTAAGCATTGGAAGAAACTACAGACAGTACATCAGACAGCACAGGCGCGCACACACACACACACACACACACACCTTCTGACACAGAAAAAAGCTCACAAACAAGCCGAGAGACACTTATGACTGGGAATATATGCGGGGCATGTTTACGCACACACACACACACACACACACACAGATAAAAATGCAGACATACTGACAGAGACGCATGTGCCAGTGCAATGCGACACATAAATTGGGGCATGCATTATTAAGTGTCGGGATTTCAGAGCACATGTTGGGACGGTTGTACCTCAAAGACGTTAGAAAGAAACACAGGCAGACACTGTGCTCGACAACAACAACTCAGAGATACTGAACGCTTTAAAGAGGCTATCATATATGAATCTGAGGATTTTTAAAGTTAAAACTAAATAATAAATAGTCAGTTAATAATTCAACGAATCAGTGAATCAATCAACACTAAAGACTTTTCACTTGGGACCATCTGATTTTGTCCTTTATTCAACTGTTCTGGATGGTTTGGACAAGGTAAACACAAAAAACAACAATATATCATGTGCATCAATCATGACTTTACAGACACCAAAGTAGTCCACATATCAACAGAGTGTTGCAGGGTCAAATCACAAGAGTTACAGAAAAAGAAACTAAAATTAATGTCGGCGTGTTTGGATAATCCACAGATCTTCCCTAAGAACAGCTTTAACTGGAACTAGACATTTGTTTCTCCAGAGTAACAGAGAAAAAAATAAACCAGTTCCAAAGCGCAAAATTGACTTTCATTGGATTTGGGTGCTAGCAGAACGCTCAGATGTGCGTGTAAGCTAAAGACACCACTGCAGGTAAATGAGAAAACATGAAACAACCCTTTAATTTGGCAACAGAGCTTGTAAGCACATACAGAGGGTATGTGGTGCTGATGATTGTTTCTGATTGGTTAATAATGACCATAAATCAGCAGCCAGCATTGTTCACCTGACCAAAGTGTCATAACATATTAACTAATAAGACAGTTTCAAAAATAGATTCCACTTGACTTTGATGTAGGAGGCAAAAACCATAAAATGAAAGATAAAAACACCTTCAAAGAAGATCTGAAAATATACTCTTCTTGTCTCTTATTCAAAAATAAATACATCAAAAGGAAGGTTACCTTTAATCAGAGTATTGTACATATTATTACTCCTTTCCACAGAATAAGATAAAACACACTGTAAAGTAAGCACAAGTCAATCCATCAACAACTTAAGGTAAAACTCTGTAACAGGATATTTGCTCTGTATCTCTTAAAATTAGGGTCCAAATCTCCAAACACAAGAATAAAAGTGAAACTGAGCATGCTGAAAAGTCGTTTTGTTCTAGTCCAGGGAACTAAAACATGCTCAGCTGGTTGAGTTGTGCTTAATTTATCTGTAAAACAGCTTCATAGACCCAAAAACATGATCCAACACTTCAATAGGTTTATGGACAAAGTCAGGCTCCAACCCTCGGTGAACAATAAAGCACTTTACTCAAACTAAGTTGTCATTTGTACCAAAAAGTGTGTTCAGTATGAAACTGTGTGTGACCTGTCGCTGCCCACAGAATTACTGACATCACTTTGTTTGGGGCAAACAGTAAAATGACTGCTACGTGATAAACTTTGCCTTTTAGTTAAAAAGTAAAGATCAAACTATTTTAAAAACAAGACAAATCGTACAAAACATTCAAATCATCCTTGACTGTTTCGACTTCATCTCTTTTTCTTTGGGTTCATTGGAAACTGAATGAGAGCAGAAGGAGTTTGTTTCGCTGGATCGAAGGAGGAACTTTAAAACAACTTAAAACAGTTTGAAACAAATTTAAATGTCCGCGTCCTCGTCCTTGTTCACCTTCCAGTTTGCTCCATCAGTACAGTTTCTCTACAATGAAAGCCAAGATGGCTGCTGCCAGAGTGAGTCCGATTCCAAGTTTCTTCAGCACTTCCCGGTCCAGACTGTACGAGCCGATCAACACGGACGAAGAAGGCAGAGAGGCTGGACTTTGGACGCCATTGGCCATCGGTTCCTGTGTGGAGAAAAAAAGACATTAAAGTGAGATTTGTGGAACAATTAATTTGCGTCCTGAAGCTGAAAAACAAAACATTACTGACTTCTTCATGGTGGACTTGGACTGCTCTCCTCTGTAAAGAAATAACGGCTCCTGGATCATCTCACATGAGGAGCAGGGAGAGCTTGGTACTCACTGAGAGGAGCCTCCCTGCCAGACGTCTCTCTAGGAGTCAAGTGGGGGCTAAATAGTTTCAATATTACAACCTTAATATCTCTGGTGATATTATGCGAACATCCCTGCTTGTAGACACAGATGGTTGCAGCTCGGAGCGTAAGTCGTGTCCATATTTCATAATTAGGGGATCATGGTAAGATTAAATCAGCTGGCCACAGTCACAAATCAAACAGCCAGGCTCGACAGCACAGCGGTCAGTGATCCAACGCATCAAATGTCTGTAATCAGAGAGTTCTGTTCAGTCTTAATGTGTCGGACCATTAAGAAGATATCCACCACTGAAGGGGTGTGACAGTGAGAGATGGGAGAGAGCAAAGTTGAGAAGAGCGGAGCGGGAGGGATTGATAGGAGGGCGAGAAGAGGAAGAAGAAATTCTATTTTGGTTTAGTTTATTTTGCACATTGATCAGCCAAATCATGATTTACTCTGCCCTTGGTTCTTCATAAAATGTCCATTTATGTGAGGGGGTATATGATCACCCTTCATGGATCATTGCTGCCGATCATTATGTACATTTAGAGATACATCTATGATGCCACCGAATATAAGGATCCCTAGATACTTCAGTGGAGAGCAAAGGCTACTTCCTCCGCCTTCTCCTCTCTCTGTTCCTCTCATGTCTGTCTCTCTCCTCAGTTTCATTTGGAAATAACGGGCACATAATTAACAGAATTTTAAATTCACTGATTATTTTGATATTTTGTGGATGAAAGCATTCGTAAAAGCAGCAGTTTGCTTATGCAAATGAGTGCATTTCAATTAAGATGTCATTATCTCTGTGCAAAGCAGTTAATGCAGTTTTGTAGTGATCCAATTATTAGAGAGTGCTGTCTATTGAATCAAGCCGATGTTGATGAAGGTGCATTGTAATGTTGTTACGTAGGTAAGCTTGGAGAAATTTTGTACGAGTTGGCCAATGTGCTTTGCTACAGTGTTTGTTTATCATATAACTGCTTCCCATAGCGACAACATATTCTCACTGTGCACCGAAAGCAACCAAAAACACTGCACATGACGTTGTTTATTAAAACAAGTATAAAGGCTGCTGAGCGCGTTAATATAATTCTGTTCATAACACTGAATACTGAGGCGGCCCAATATGGTCTCATCGATCATAATTCTGTTTGATTACACATTCATTTAGTTTTATCATTCATGGTCTCATCGCCAGCGTCTGAGAGTGGAGACCTGAGGCCGACTTCAAGCAAAGCCGATCGACTGCTGAATAAATAATCCCGCACACGATGCGGCTCCTTTTAATTTGAGCTTTGAACAAATGTGATAAGAGAACCAACACTTGTCAACACCTCTGGCTGGAGTGGAAATTGATCTGGATGACCTTGTAGTAGTTCCTCTACGTCTCCTCCTGCCTGACAGCTGGTAAAAATTTCTTATCATCACCACGGTAGATGATGCCGGGCGGTATTGAGCGATTGATCTGTGACTTTTTAGAATAACCTTTAATCAAGTTCACCAGGGATAACTGTAAGAGGTTCTGCTTTGAGATCCATCATAGTAGACTCCTCTCTTTCTCTACACCCCCTCCGTCATTCTCCACCTGTAAAGTATCTTCATCAACTCTTCTTACATTACCCTTTTTGTGAGGGTAAGATGGCTCATTTTCCTGCCAGAAACAGCCATCACTTTGCTCTCCTCAAAGCCACCAGACTCTATTCACAAAAACAGTCATTTTATCAGAGAACAGGAGATGCTGGTTTACAGCCACCACGATAGAGCCATTTGTTTTATTGTTGTGTAACTAGTGGACTAAAGGTCTAGCTTACATTCAACACAACAACGCTAACAAAGTAACAGCTGTGTCTGGATAAAAAACACACTGTCTACCTTAACAAAAAGATCTATCTCTGCGGCAGTACTTTCTGTTGTGTTGTCCTCTCGGAACAATCTGAGCCTGTCAGCGGCAAAAACAACCACAGGAAGTGGACGTAGTGATCATTTGCCCAGAGGATTCACGTTGCAGCCATTACAGCCCATCTTGTGGCTTCCAGCTGAAGTGATCAAAACTTTTAGTTGAGTAATTTGAGACCTCAGAAAATGTTAAAATCAAGGCCCAAAACTAGAAAACTTTGAAGCACACTTAAAAAGTTGTAGCGGTAAAGAACTTCTGTGCATAACTACGGCCCTTTGGACCTTTGAACTAAGAGTAAAAGAATGAGAGATTTTAGGAGTGCGAACACCTGCCTGCATGTACAGCATGCATCTGTATGTAACCGAGAGTCTGTGCACGCCTACACGTGTTGCATGCACATGGCGGTGTGTACGAGCAGCTGCACGGTGTCTGTCCTCTCCCGCTCCCCCTGTCCTCTCTGATGGCTGTGAACGCTACCCCGCCTCCCACTCTTCTCCTCACCGCTGTCACTGAATGGTATCCTCTGTTAGCGCACACAATGGAGGATGGATACTATGACCATCAACGCCTACGTGACACATCCATAAGTCACTAACAGTAACTTCAGACAATAGTTAGAGGGAGGATGAGTAACAGAGGTCTGGCTGACGTTTCTGGTCGTGGTTGGAGTCCCTGATGGAGACACTGATACGCTGTTTTGTTGCTTGAAGAACAAGAAGTCGGCAGAAGTAGGGTGTATGATGGTAGCCATGACTCCTGACATTTTCCTAAAGACAGTCTGCCCACAAAGTTTTCTAGAGTTGCCCTCACAGCGGGAGATTTTCCCTGTTGGACGAGGGGGAGGGGGGGGGGCAATATTTGGCGACTAATTCTATCATGTGTCTTTTTTTATCCGTCAAAAAGATCGTCCAGGATCGATTAACTTACTGGACACTTGCTGCTCGCTCTCTGTCTCTCCCAAACCTGGAGCAGCGTCTCCACACATGCTCGTGCACACACACGTCCGCTATTACGTCCCTCCTGTAAATGCATTGATTGAGATGCGACGTCCTCTGTTAAATATGGACCTTCTTATTCTACTTCTTATTGTAACGTCTTTAAACGTGCAGCTCATGATGAATGTAAACAGAGCAGATACACGTAGGGTGATGTAGGGCGTTCACACATCGACGATCTTCCTCACATTTTACTAGGAGGCTGGCAAGTAAAACGTTGGGACAAACTTGGGGTCAAAAATCTGGCCTTAGTGTTCACACATGCAGCCCACACGGAAAACATCAGGAGTGCAGTGCATGTGTGAAAGGGGCTATAGTGAATAGTGCATATGCTACTTTTCATTAAGCCTCAGTTCTGCACGCCTTCTTCATTCTTTTGAGGATTAATTAATAAACAGTTAGAAAGAGAAACAAAGGTATTTTTTATCATTATTTATTACTTTTTTTTAAATAAAACTGCTCCCTGTAAACATAAAGAATTCCTGCTTACTTGAGGAACAAAAACTGATGAATATTTAATGGGAACTGAGACAATACAAGAAGCAGACTAAGAGCAAGGAGGAAAAAAAGTTGAGCACCAAAAACCATTATCCTTCTCGACGCTGACAGGCCAAGTATTCTGCCTTCCTCTCCATCTATTTATCTGTCTCCCTGCAGGTGTCTTCTAACAACGGGGGGCCAGGAGAGAGACTGAATAGTTCTGTCGAAAATCTATTACTAGTAGGGAGGATAAGTGAAAATCCAAGTGCCAGTAGGTGTGTGTCAGCACAGTGGGAGGGAGGGGAGAAGAGTGGAGCGAAGTGCAAAACTCGAGTCGAAATGAGCAGACGAAGGAGAGGAAGAAAGGGGGCAGGAAGAGATGAGGGATGTGGTTTTCAGTGATAGTTCACCACCTGCTAGCTGGCATGCTGAGCTGGTGCATATGTCTGTAAGAGAGAGAGAGTGGGAGCATTGGTATTTGTGATTAAGTGTGTGTGTACGTGTAGGCCTGTGCTGGATAATGTCTTTCTCTGGGCTCGCAGCGGCACAACAGAGCAGAATAATGCCACTTTAAAATCATCTAACGGTACACCAGGGGTACAGCCCGGCTAACACAGCGAGATACTTTTCCCTCAAGGTCCCGGACTCTCACGTGCCTCTCTGTGTCTTAAAATCTCTGGCTCCGGTTCCACACATGCACCCTTTCAAAAAAGAAATCTGCCTGGGTGTCTGGTGCAGCCTCCGCCAACACATCACACAAAGACACACACAGTGACACACACACACAGAACATCACGAGAGCCAGAAAGCACAATACACAGTGGTCACATTTCTCACATGATCCCCACCAGCTGTCAGTGTCACTCCAGACACACAGAACCAATGGAAGCAGTTTGTGTGTGCGTGTGTGTGTAAACAGATACTGTAACAGGCTCCTTAGTCACGGGTGATTTGACAAAGCCATAGTGACAATCACAATGAGCTGCAGCTGTATTTACAACTGGACAGAGGGATGGAGGGAAATTAAAGTGCTTACAAGCATTACATCTGATGAATAAACATCTTTGTTTGAACTCTGTCACTGACTCATGCACAGTTTAGATTATGACATTTGTTGAACGTGTTTATACAAAGATAGATGATAGAAAAAAGGAAAGAGAAATGGAGGCTCTGTGGGGAACTTGAGTCATGTTCTCCTTCTGTCTTCCTCTTTCTTATCTGT
The DNA here is from genome assembly GCF_022749685.1 of Semicossyphus pulcher. Taxonomy (NCBI): domain Eukaryota; kingdom Metazoa; phylum Chordata; class Actinopteri; order Labriformes; family Labridae; genus Semicossyphus; species Semicossyphus pulcher. The sequence continues at coordinate 13,649,975 of NW_027211770.1, forward strand.
CATCTAAAGTTTCCCTCATCACTGCGGCTGTTAAACCCTCTGACACATGAGTGTACAGGTTTACCTGTTGTCACTGTACACACACTAAAAGCACACACACTCGTAATCCAAACATATTGTGAAGTTACAACTTGATAGGACTAGTTTCTTCTTGTCACATGTGTGTGCATACACGTTGGCTGTATGTACATGTGCGAGTGGAGTCACACGGTATTAGAGACACACAGCACGTTTACATTGGCACACATCCTTTTATAACAGAGCAAACATGTGATTAAAAAGGTGAATCAGCTTTTGTCTTATGTTTTATTTTCCAAAATAAAACGACAGCCTGTAATTAACACAACAGTGCATGTGCTAATGTATGCAGGCCATAGGAATGGAAATCAAAACACAACCAGAAAGTGAGAAATATCTCTAATGATCGAGGAAACTGTTTACTTACACTTGTAATGTAATGTTACTGTGGTATTTAATTGCTTTAAAGAGCAGCTCCAGTCATGTTTTAAGACATAAAATGCTCTGCTAGCGATAATAAATTGTGTCTGATATGTTTTTTCTCCAAAATATGTTTTATTACCTTGTAAAAATCCTCCCAAGGCATCTCCTCCTTCTCCCTCATTAAAAATTCCCCAGTCTGCATAGGCCCCGCCCACTATGCAAATTTCCAACCGCTCCCTCCATCGTGAAAACAAAACACGTCTCTGCCATCATTTAGTGACAACTAGCTTGAAATGTAGTAATTAGTAGTAGTAACGTTAACGTTAGTAGTCAGTAGTGAATTTGCAAAAATGACAGTTAGAGGTGGCTTGCGCATCGCTGAAGTGGTTGCCATAGGATACACATAATAATATGCATAGCATCACCCCGTCCATTAACGGGATTGGCTCCTTAAGTTTGTGACGTCTCAAACCTGCCAATCTGAAAGCGTGTTGTTCAGCCTGTCCTTGGTACACTGCAGTTTAAAAGCAGACAGGCCCAGCCATGGAGATGACTGCTTATGTTGTCCCTGATATGTCTTGTAGCGCATGAAGAACACCACATGGAGATGTTTACAAGGTTAATCACTTGATCTGCACTGGAGGGGGGCTTTAAACTGTCCAGTCAGTCCTAACCAAGCATTCATTTGACACAATTTGGAACATACTCAATTATCACAATGAGAAGAATGAAAGAATCACAGGAGGAAACGAAGGCACACATTGAAGCCAGACAAGCTTTTGTTTCGAGGATTGACCTATTCAGGATTAAGGATTGACCCTCCTTCAGTTAATAATTCTGATTGAGTGTTACTTGCTGCATAGGAAAAACGTCACTGAAGACATGGGGTCAGTGGATTAACAAAACACATAAAAGCCTAAAGTAAGCTTTTATACCTTCTCTTTATCAAATTGACCTTTTTAACACTAGACAGGCGGCCTGCTATGTATTGTACCTACACACTGCAGTATACAGATTTCTCTGTACACAGAGAAAAGCTGTCTCCTGTTACTCAGCCATGTTGTAAATTTGCCTTTGAGCAAAGAATAGAAAAGGCCTGAGGCGGTCGTAAGACAATCATGAACACGTGTCAGGTTTAATTTGACATTGTGTAATACACCATTATATTAAGTAACCTGCTGTTTAAAGCACTTAAACAGACATCTGTTTATAGTCAGCCCAGGTAATGTTCCTCTGGTGAAAAGGGAGCCTGAACCTGGGACTAAAGAGGGCAGATTACTTTTCTCAGGTGGATCCCAACAATGTAAAAGTTGTAATCAAACCTGTAGCCTATTATGGATATCGTCAGCAAAATGTAATACTTGAAACCAAAATCCAACATTTAATATTTAGTTTGATCAAAACTTCCACTGAATCTTTATAGGTAGCATTCAGCAGCACATTAGTGCAGGAAAATGCTTGATAAGTTAGCCAAACAACACAGTCCTTGTAATAGTCATCACACATCGAGCACATTTCTACATATGTACCAAACCAATAACAAAAGGGATGTTAAACCTCTGAGCCTTATGCAACTCAGGCTAATGGGTTCACTTGAGCTGCTTATACGGTTCTTATGTTAAATATAATGTTTCTTTATTCTTTTCTTTTCTAGAACCCGAAGAGAAGAACTCTTTTCCTTGGGGCATGTGTTGTAAATAAAGATCTCTCTCAGTCAGTTCATTAATATTACAACAACAATAATTAACTGCAGCATGTGGAGCTTCAAGTCATTTTGTCCCACCAGTGGAAAAACATTTGTCAAGAGGTTGTTTATCAGTCCAATACTGGGGGAAAGTCCGTTTTTACAGTAACACGGAAGAGAAAAACAAAACAAAAACACGATTACTTTATAACTTAACTTTTTCCAAAACACTTGTGGGCTGAGTGATCTGTGGTTTACATCTCCCATCTGTTGTTGAAAGCAAACTCAAAGCAGTGGCCATTAAACCCCCTCTGACATGTTAAATAAACAGAACAGAATGAGGCTGCGTAATGCTATTTGACATGTATGGTAAGAACATTGAAAATAGACACGAGTGATATTTTCTATGGCTCAACATTTATCCCTTTGTTACTGTGACTTTGGTTCTGAGTACACACAAAGCGCAGGCCATGTAATACAATTTGACATGCTAAATGAAAAGCTTAAAATAGCTGCGCCTGCTGTTTGGAAGGCAAAGCAAATTATTTACGACTGGAGTAAATAAAGTCACGCAAAGGCCAAGCGAAACCTTTTGACATTACAGATGAAAAAGTTTAAAAATAGATTTGAGCGGATTAACTGTATCCCAGCCATAAAAGACAGCTTAATCTTTGATTTTTGTTTTTTTCCTGACAATACAGATGACAACATGCGAGCATAACGCAACATCAAAGCAACAATCCATAACAGTTACATGTCAACACGGAGCCGTTCAATTGTTTGGGGTGAAAAACAGATATTTGTTCGAGTGCCTGTTTGTGTGTTTACATGTCTGTGTTTGATTTGTCTACATGATGATCCTGTGTGTACAGCCAGTGTATCATAGAGCCTCCGGCTAGTAGGAGGCCGCCAATCACACCAGGGGGCCTGTGCGTCGGTGTGTATGAATGTGTGTGTATAAGGATCTGTGTGTGTGTGTGGGTATAAGCCATGTTTTACAAATAAACCTGTAGTATGTTGGTGTGTGTCTGCGTGTATGTACTGTGAGCATTATGATGCAAAGAACCAGCAATCCCACCCACTCAATTTGTACTAGGAAATATAAAGATACCATAATAAATGGACTACATACAGTATGTGTTTCTATCTTTGCCAAAGAAGTGAAACACACACACCAAACACACGGGATGGGCAAACTGATTTTGTAGGATGGACGAGCAAGAGGTAAAAGGAAGAAAAGTAGTTAAAGAAACGATGAAACATAAAACAGGAAGAAAAACTCAATTAAATAAACAAACAAAAAGAAACATAAAAGAAAAAGTAGAAAAAAGACTTAATTGAGGCTGAAAACCACGAACACCAGCCCCGGAGAAAGGAAGAAGAGAGTATAGAGCAGAGATTCGTCCATTCACCTCCATTTTTTGTTGTTCTGTCAATTTGTAGCCATGGAGGGACACTGTTCCCTTCACCTATACCTCCATCTCTCCGAGCTCTCTCCCTTTCTCTTCTGTCTTTCATACGAGCTGTCAATTTGCTGTCTTATGGAGGGAGCAGAGCCGTTTTCTTCTCTCCCTCCTATTCTCTCGGTCTCCTTGAGAAAGTATGCTGTGAAAAGAGCTGATTATTGGATGGCACTCAAGCTGCTTTTCTGTCTCCTGATCTCTCCGTCTACCTCGCTCTTCCTCTTTCAATCCCGCTTCATTTTTTGGCCTCTCACTCACAACCCCCCCCCCCCGTCCCCCCCTCTCCTCTATCATTTAATTTCATCTGAGGATGAGGACTGGTGAAGATACTTTCTCTTTTTCTTTCCTTCAGCATGCTGTTGAGTGCTTTCTCTGCTATTGTGTCCCACTAAAAAGACTCATTACTGTCCTTCCCTTTCTGCGGAGAGTGCTGTTTCTATGAATGAAGGGCTGACAGGCAGACAGAAAGAGAGAGAGAGTAAGAGTAATGGAGAGAGAGAGAGCAGAGAGAGGAGATGTCATCCATGTCAATAAAAGCAAATTTCTCAAAAACCTTGGTCTTGTTTCATGGAATAAAATGGCAAAACATCAAGGCCTTTTAATGAACATGTCACATCGCACAAAGGAATCAGGGAAGGAAGGAGATGCGTGAAGGAGAGAGGGAAATGAAGGCTGAAAAACTAAATAAAATTACAAGAAGATGATTGAATGGAGATAAAATAAAGAGAAGATATAAAATAACACAAACAGGATCGACTAATGCATCGTCCATACCTCCTCATTTCTATTCAGGGTCAGAGGGAATCATTCCTGCGTGCAACAGGAACAATTCCGGTGAACATGTCGGGCGTATCCAGTTTAGCCAGCGGTTGGCAATAAACGACTTCCAGTCAACACTTCCTTTATCGTGCGCTGCATTGTTTACAGTCCAGTTAGCAACTTGAAAAGTGACCGTGTGTTCAGACAAAAAAGTGGAGCCAATTTTGCCCTTCAGGCATGTCAGCAAATTAAACGTCGTCATTTCTTGGTTTATGAAATCCCCCGAAGGAGCGCCCGTTCATCTGTTTGTGATCAGTCTCTGTTTCACTGTAAATAGGCTTACTTCTGGCTTACTTCAGCGTTTTTTCTTGTGACTTACTTGTTATTAATGGGTCTTACCTTTGCAGAAGTTACAACATCATGATGCAGCTAAAAATGAAGCTTTGTCAGGTCTGTCCTCAAGAGAAAACTTTTAAAATGCTCGTTTGTTGAACGGAGGTCGGATCCATCATTTCTGATGCAGCCGAGGAAGTCGGGAAATCTAAACGGCTTTCGTGACGCAGCGCCAGGCGACTTTGTCTCAAATTGAATTTTTGATCTAGAGCAGATTGTTAGCTGTTAGCTTGCAGATGTTTGTTTATAGAGATTAATAAGAAGCTAAATTATCGTCAGATGACGGTGATGGGAGCCGGGATGTCATTACGGCGGATTACGTTCCGCCTGCTTCTGCTCTCCACACGGACTGCTTTTCTTGAATATGCTGCAGCCTGCTGATACGTGATTGGTCAATACTACTGGGACTAAAAGCGTACTACAAACAGAAATCAGAACACTTCCCCTGCCAAAAATCCACGTCCTTGCCTAGAGATGATTAAAACCTTAAACTCAAGAAACCAGGGACTGTTCAAAATCTGCCAATCAAATTGAATCAATTAAAAAAATGAACCAGCAGATATTTTGAATCCAGGAAATTGTTTTGGGGATTTTTTAAAAATGTCACATTTTGCAAAACGTTTGCTGGTTCAAACTTCTTAAATGTAAGGATTTTTTTAAAATGAGTCTTAGTTTCAACTTTTTGACCAATTTGAAGACATACCAATGGGCTCTTAAAAATTGTTTGCAGCTTTACGACATTCTGTAGACTAAATCTACTGCTTAAGTGTAAAATAATCTGCAGATAAATTGATAGGGAAAATAATCACTATTTGCAGTTCTAAATGTGGACAAGAAATATGTGAAAACCAACCAAAGTCTGCTATAAAAAATAAGAATTTTGATGTTGGACTGGGATCTACTCTAACACAGTGCTGTCGGGCTGCACACAGACAAAGACCAGTGTGCCATTAGATCACTGAAACCATCCTCACTACTCATCCATCCATCCATAATTCCTCCACCTGTCCATATATTCACACATCCATGCATCTGTTCATCTGCTCATCCATCAGCTGAGTGTATCTAAGCCATCACGTCTCCCGTCCATGCATCCATATCTATCTGTCCACTTTCAGCTCCATCCATCCACACAAGCTTTTACATGCCACCACTCCATAAATCCATCCATCTCTCCATCCGGCCATACCGCTTCATTCCAACACACATCAGTATGGATGCTGTCTGCTGTGCAATCATCTCTCTCTCTCCATCTGTGAAATGATAGATCTCTCACTTTGTTCCTCTTACAGACCTTAGTGGGTTCCCCTGCCTATCCAATCACCCACTTACCCACCGCTCTTTCTTTTTCTCACTGTCTCTCACAGCCCTCCTCTGCATCTTAGATGAAAGGGCACAGCCCAGACTCCGAGCATCTATCAGCAACCCAGCTATCATGGACCTCATCGCACAATGTCTCTCCTCCCGGTCCGTTGTCCTTCTGTTTTTCTCTCGCACTCTGACAAAAGCCTGTAATTATAGACCCCGCTGTAAGACGTGGGGGTGAGCATCTATCTGCCTTTCTCTAATCACTCATTCATCTCTGCGCACACACACATCCAGCTCAGTGTGTGGTGGCCTCACGCAGAGACTTATAGAAAATAGATGGTCTTCAAATATGTATAGGCCGACCACCAGTGTGCGTGCAGAAGTGCATATCCTTATCCTCCCCCTGTGTGTACACATGCTCGTGCAAGATTGTACTGAATGCATGTGTGTGTTCAATCGTTCCTCTTCACTTATAATAATAAAAGTGAATGCAGCTACTAGAACACTGATGTCAAGGACATTACATATACCACAGGGCTGTACTGTCACTGCGTGTGCAGCTTGCAGATACAGCTGTGTTTCCAAACCATTAGGTCACTTATCTATTAGCACTGTGCTCCAGTGCCGCTCTCCTCTCGCCATCAAGAGCGGACAATGCGGGTCACAAGGACTGGATTACAGATGATCCGCAGCATCACCGGAGATCATTTAATGTAACAATATGTTAATTGCCAATATGCTGTGGACAGCAGAGACTATCATTAATGAGTTTTCCAAGGGTCACTGTATTACAACATGCACTGACCTGTTACTCAACCTTTCTGTCGGTTCTCTATCTGTATTCTGAACACCATTATACAACAAATAACCATAGTGAATTTTGTACATAGTGTTTTTACATGGCGTGTAAAACAGACATGAAATGATAATATGTCCTCCTCTGCTAATCTAAGTCACAGGATCCGTGTGCGCTATGGTTCTGGTTGCGTCAGACGGCATGCGCTGTAGGGACTTGCGAAATCACACGATAACATCAATGTTAAACAGTTCAAATTGCACCTCAGAGTTTGATTATCTGCTCATCATTCCGTGATTTTTGTGCTTCTACACGGTGATAGGATACATGGTAATAGGATATAAAACTGGGAGTCTGTACATGGTGTTTTACTTTGAAATGACCGGATGCTCTATGCTGTTTTCCTCTCTGACTTCCTGTTTGGATCCATCTGTTTCGTTCAGCTTGACGCCTAACTCCATCAAAAATAGACTCGAAACACGAGCATTGACCAGAGTGAGCCTGATCAACTCCGGAGGTCGCGGCGCACACGGAAAGCGGTGGACACGGATCCTGTGGAACCCAGGCTTCCTTCTCCGACAACCTCATGATCTGGAGAAAAAAGTGTTGAGGTGATGACTTCACCTCAATTTTCTTGTGAATAATCCTCTGGAGACACATTTAAAGTAGATCCTGTGACTGGTACTGTGTGGCGTCTGGAAATATCTGGCCTAAGGTATTTACAGTATGAGGACCAGAGAAAGTGTGAGTGTGAGAAACTCAGTGATTAAAACTGTAAGAAGAGTCTGACATGTGATGTGTTTGTTTGAATCTACGCACACGAGAGTGTTCGGTTACATCAATCTAAGAGAAATGAAGGCCTTGGCATGTTGTGTAAGAGTGTTAAAAGGGTGTGATTGTCAGGGAAAGTAACAGGCAGAATGATTGCTAGCGCGTGTGTGTTGCTGGAAGGACTGCAGACTTTATGAGGCCACTACTTTTACAAGGTCTAGTCCCCACTGCTGAACTTTTCATTGCTAAGTGACGTGTCGCTTGGCTTGCTGTGAAACCTTTCTCCTTCTTTCTTTTTATCTCGTTCTCTGCCATCCATTTCTCTCGCTCTCTCTGCTTGCTTTCCTCTTCATCAGTGTCGCCCCCTCTCTCTCTCTCATGTCTCTGTCTGTTCCTCTGGTCCCCTCCCGCTCTGTCTGGCAGTAAAGGCTGATGGAGTGTGAAATTAGAAAGTGTATCATATTCTGCTCTGTGGCTCCATGTCCTGAGCTATAAGCTACAGCTAGTCAGAGTGAAAAATAACATGCAGTGAAACAGATACATTAACATGCTGTTTGTGTGTGCCTGTGTGTGTGCATGTGTGTGTGTGTGTGTGTGTGTGTTGGAAAGAAAGAATGGAGGACAGTTTAGCCAGCCACAGCTTATCTTAAATTACTTATCTCACGCCTGGTACACTGGTGCTTTCCCACAAACTGCAGAAGCGAGCATGGATTAAAAAATGTGGCCCAACACACACACACACCGTACACACACTATACACACTATACTCACACACAGACCTTGTTCATTTGCTGATGGAACAAAATTTGAATAGCTTGTTGTAAACTCAACTGTGATAGTTTTGATAAGGAAGGAACACACAGTGAGGGCTCGACAGATGTAGGATAACTACTCTTATTAACTGAAAAAGATGAGAGTACACATTCACACTGAGTCTGTACACCAAATTACACACACCACATAGGCGATAGATTCAAAGTTTCTGCATACAGCTTGCAGCCCTGCACTGAACTTTTTACTGTTTTACCAGACAAAATAACTTAATGTTGAGATGTAACAAACAGATTCGACTTAGAGTTAATACATTGGTGCAGTGCCATGATGCAAACAAGACTAGATCCAAACCTAGTATGTGGCTGACCCCATCAGATCAATGTGCGCTTTGTGGGCAACACTGGAAGCGTGGCATGTGCGTCACGGCGGCTGGACGTGTTCATTTTCATTTGAAATGCATGAAAACAGATTAGTCTTCACAATGCAGGAGGCTCACCTATTTTTACCAAAAGCCACGCACGGTTCTCAGTCAAAATACACGGTGAAGGGGTGCTGTTTAGCTCAGTTGGTAGAGCAGGCGCCCCATGTACAGAGGCTACAGTCCTCGTCGCACTGATCGCAGGTTCGACTCCAGATCTGCCGATAATTTGGTGCATGTCATCCCCCACTCTCTACTCCCAACATTTCCTGTCTATCTTCAGCTGTCCTATCTAATAAAGGTAAAGGCCAAACAAATAATCTAAAAAAAAAAAAAATACACAGTGAAGATGAATTGTGATGAGTCTTTTTGATCTCTTCCTGTAGTAAAAGTCACAGGCATGGGGAGTAAAGTAGGTCAACACTTCCGGTATGCTTTTTCAAAGTAAAAGCCTGATCTGGAAGTCTGACTCCCCTCGTTTGTACACAATGCTTTTATTTTGAAGTGTTTCCCGGGCCGTTGTTGTAGTTTTTTAGTAGTACTTTATGTGGCTCTAAAAGTACTGAGTCACTCACTCAGTCAGTCACATACGGACCATGTGTAGGGCCGACCCCGGCGGTCAGCCAAAAACAAATTCTGAGTGAAATTTCAGGCCTATGTGTGTGCAGCATGTTTGTACTAACAACAGAGTGAAAACATGAAGAGTGAATTTCCCCTCAGGGATCAATAAAGTATATCTTCTTCTTCTTTTTCTTCTAAAACATTGAACAGTGATGTTGGATTGGAAAGTGTTTTTTACCCCTGTATCTGCTTTTCTCAGGAACCTCAGTTTTCCGCTGTCCTGATTAGTCATCATTCATGTACTTACCTTTTTGTTATGATTAACATGTACGTTCCTCTAATTACTAACAATAAGTGAACCTCCTTCATTTGTGTCAGTTCTATATGTTGTGCAATTCCTTTTGTTTTATGTCAGCCATCGAGTGAACTCAAGTTTCAGTTCATGTTATGCTGTTATATTACATCTCTTTTGCAATACAGCCACGAGTGTTTTCATCCATGACTCATTTTGTCTTGTGAATTATTTTCTATGTCTCTTTGATTCAGAGGCCTGTAGCAATGAACATGTGATTCTAGAGCATTAACTTGTGTCTGTATGCAGGTGTGCATTTAGTGGTGTGTGTTTACCTGCATCAGGCCAGACACCTCTCCTTTCTGAAGCGGTGCAGCGATGGAGGGAGTGAACGGCTTACTGTCCTCTACCGGTCGGCCTTTCAGGAAGTGTTTTCCTGCCTCATAGATGTCCACCTCGATCATCTTTCCTTTGAACTCAGCCCTCTTAGGAACCAGCACCTGCAAAGGAGAGGAACGCCATAATCAGAGTTACCTGCAAAAATAAAAAGCCTGAACAACAACATGACTCTGGAAATACACTTCCAAAGACATGCTCGCTAGGTTATTTGGTGACTCCAAATAAGACGTAGGTGTTGAGAAAAGAAATGTGTCATTTAGTGACTGCATCCAAGTGACCAGAGAGAAGAATCCAGCAACTTGCACCTACAGCTTTATAACCATTCAGTCCACCCAATAGCCGCCCCTCTGCATGTTTCTCCACATCTGTCAATTACATTCTCAATTAACCGCTGATAGAAACTGTTTTCCCCAACGCTCCCCCACATTGTTATTCAGCGAGTCCCTGCCTGCGAACAAAAAACACACAGGCCTGAGTGTTTTCAATTCCATTTATGGAAGCCCTCAAGGTCAAAAAAACTATGGCAACAGCTGTGAGATAAACCAGAGGGATTTGCTGGTTTGTCTTATTATTTCACCATGGAAACTATAAATCTCGGCTGATCACAGCAGGAAGGAAGAGAAAACAAAGAGTTATAATTACGGCTTAGTGTGAAATGGAATTTGTTCTTAATGACTTACCCCTGTAAATAGCGCCTTTCCTTTCAAAGTTGACAGATTGACAATGACGTCATTAGAAGTTCTGATTTACTTCTTTACTACAGCCCTTCCTTTGGTAAACACTGATAGAATAATTGTGCTATGATGATGGGGGGATTTAAAACTTTAGTCATAAGAGCTTGTATCAATTATTATACAAGTAAGCCCTAAGCCTTGTGTTGTTTTAGTCCACTAGTAAAGAAAAAAAGGCTCCCTCTATATGATTGATGACATTATGAAAAGCAGTGTTGTACTGAATATCTGAATAAACAAACATGGCTGAATATTTGTGAAAGAGCTTCTAAATAATATATAATAATTTAATACTAACAATAATAATGGATCGATCATGTATCAATCAATGTTTGGATGCCTTTCCGCTTGCCTCCCACCATGGCAGATCACAGGAAAGGATCAGCAGCAGAGTAACCTTGGACCTGCAGGGGATTCAGCGTCTTGCACGAGTAGACTTCAGCGGGGTGGATTGCTTGCTGACTCAGATCATCTGGTGGTCTGTCTAACCATTACACGACTCTGCAGGGCTAAGCTACTGACTGGGCAGAGGATAGCACGTGAACTGGTGGAGGGAGAGTGACTGCTGCGATGGCAGGAGCGAGCCTGGCTCAGTGTTAATCTGTCAGTCTTTATCCAGCTGGTAGAATACGATAGGAGATGGAGAGCAGGCCAGACAGACACACAGCCAGCGCCACACCTGCCTAATCATCACACCTGCTGCTCGACACTCTGACCACTGTGAGGGTACCGAGCGGACAGGCTGGGAGCAGAGAGGTAACAGCAGGGCTGTGGGGGAGGTAGGTGTGTGTGTGTGTGTAGGTGAGGGTCATTCGAGGCCCATTACAGGGTGATTAAATGATGAAAGAGCTTGTCCGATTTCATTGGAAACCCCCCCTCCTACTTCCTCACTCAGCACCTAACTGATACACACAGGCATGCACACCGAACACGCACACACAGGTGGGCTGGGTGCCTATTATACCCGTCAGGATAGATATCTATCCGATGGTGTAAAACGGAAACTAGGCCATTTGTTCACACTCACACCTTTCTCTACCTCATTCCCCACTTCCCTCCTCCCACACACCCTCCTCCTCTCCTCTTTCTTCTGTCCCTTTCTTTACTCCAGCTACTCATTTCACTTCTTTCCTGACCTTTGACCTCGCATTTTTTTTTTCACTTATCCACTCAGTTTTGCTTCTATCCTTTTCTACTTTCTCTGTATTCTTCTGTTTTTTTTCAAGATGTTAGAGCTAGAACAGGGGTTCTCAACCTTTTTGGGGCCAGGGACCCCTTACAGGGGAGAACATTTTCCAAGGACCCCCTCATAATCGCAACACCGATTAAGCATATGCTTACTACCATCTGCACTCTGAGATGCCATTGGAACTATTTAGTATTGTTCATTTTTAGTCTGTCCCTGACATTTCAAGTATGAGCTCTTGTGCAACTTTGTGTGGCTTCTTTTCTTTAGCAATCGTTTGAGCCACCAAAGTGCTCTGAAGTCTCTGAAGGTGTGTGGGTATTCCTCGCTCTTTCGACGGAAAAAATCTTTTGTTTTGTTTTTATATGTGGGGTGCTTTGTACTCAGATGTCGCTTTAGCTTGGCTGGCTTCATAGCTTCGCTCGCTAGCACCTGAAAACACATGATGCATTTTGATCTCCCGTCACTGCTCTCAGAAAAAACAAATTTTTTATACCTGTCCACTTATTTTTTTAAATTTAACTAGTTTGGCCTTAGGAGTACTTGGCGATGTGGACTGATTCAAATATTTCTCTATGCTCGCCAGCTAGCAAGCTAAGCTAAGCCACCGCAGGAACAGTTCATAGTGACCAGTGTGATGGACAGATTGATGTGATGTGTCACAATTATATCAGTTTCAATTGGTCCAAAGCTAACGTGGGTGGGGGTAATGGACACAATACGCTTGTTTATTGGCGCAAATGGTCGTCATCTGTAGACAGGCAGTTTTTAATAATACAGCACAATTCTATAATCTATCATAAATGTATTATAATTATTTTGAGGGTTTGGGATCCCACTTTGACTACCACTGATCTAGAGTGATGTACAGTTAAGTTTAACCTTGACAGATAGAGTATGACTACATTATGGACCCAGGAAGAAAGATTGAGGTGTAGAATAAACATAAATATCAGAATCTGTTAAAATAAAACCTTTGCTGCGAGTCTGATCTCTGTAATCTGATACAGCCTAATGTGTACACCTCAGTGTGTGTGATGTGGAGACATCCATAGACTGTACATGTACAGTAACATGTTTCAATGATGAATCCCTTAGAGGGACAGACTTAGGAACACACTGGAACATTATGTTTTCATGTCTTTTTTTTTCATGTCACAGAGTGATTTAAGAGTACAGGATAAATACTTAATATCCTCCACCCCCCCAAAAAAAATGGGAGCAGGAAAACATCAAACATGTCAGCGTGCTCTGCTCTGGAGTACAGTGAACTTACACACATGACATACATGCCTGCCTATGCACAAATGCACACATGCATGAAGGAGTTTGCTCAATGCACACATGAACCGAGTGACACTGGTAACTTAAGTTTATAGCCTGCAGAAGGAGGTGCAAAGAGGGAGGAGAGGTGGGCAGGGGAGGAGAGGAAAGTGGAAGGGAGGAAAAATTATTACCATCCCCTGCCCTCCCTGCTAATAAAAAGCATAACTTCAAACATGTTTCTGATGATGGTTAAAGCAGGAGGAAATTGATTTATTTGAAGATGTTTTAAAGTGAATTTTTCACAGGTTGAGAGAGGGTCTTTGAAGCCATGCGGATGTGTGTGAGTGTGTGTGTGTGTGAACAGCTGCGTGTGTGTAGGATGGAATGTTCATGTCTTAAGGGCTGACCTTAATGTTAGTACAGTAAAAAAAAAGCAAAAAAGTAGTGCCGCTATCAGCCGCAAAACGCTCTCATGACCACCGCAGGGTGTGTGTGTGTGTGTGTATTTGTGGGTATGTGTGATATTATAGCTAACCTACTTTAGTCAATACAAGCTTAAGCTTGTGACACCTGCTGAGAGTACTCCTGTGACATGCAAAGCAAAGCTTCTGATCTGATTTACTAAGTGTGAAAATAAGGAAGGGTTGGATTAGCTTCACACACGGATATTTCTCATCAAACGCAGATTAATTTGCAGCTTCTCAACTGTATGTTTGCGACGGTGGATTGAGTGTGAGGCCAACAAACCTATTTAAGGATTCATTCAATGCATAAGTGTCAACAAACATCCTGCGTGAAGAATTGTCTCAGCAGAAACTGATATCCACATCAGCCCGTCCAACTTAGATATATTTTGAGTTTGATCCCCAAATATAGGATAAAAAGTAGTAAACTCACACTGGTAAGAAACAGATGGGCCTTATGGAGTCATTTATTCATGTATTGTAACAATTATCTTACCTGTTCGTAGAACTTGTTGTGGGCCACATAGTATTGGGCATCGAAAGACTCCTCTGTCACCAGCACATGTTGCCTCTCTCCGACCTGCACAGAGAATAAGAGAGATATAGAGACATTAGAGCCCTTTTTCCACTCGTCAAAAAACCCTAACAACCGCTAACACACGGCTTTTTTGCTTAATGGGAAAGGCTACAATCGGCACTGAGACCCGGGTCAGATGACTCTGCAGTAGACTCGGGTAATTCTCGCCTCGGCTCCGAACGATTCCCATTGATGGGAACACAAAACCCGTGTCGACACGTTAATCTCCGCCTCCTTTCCGGTGCGATGCTATGCTCCGTAACTTCTGCGACTTCTTGTCATCTCAGCTACAAATTCCGCTCGTCTCCGTCCAAGCAGCGCTCGAACATTGTTCACATTTTGTCTGTAACAGGTTTGATAAATAGATACAATAAAGACCTAACCACCGCAACCGCGGCGTGTTTGTGATGTCAGACAGTGATGCAGCAGAAAAGTGACCGAAAGGCGTATACTTCACTGGCAATGGGAAAAGAGACAATCGGCATCTATAAGCGGGCCTTCCCGGGTCTGTTTCGATGGGAAACTTGCTCACACACCACACACCAACCACATTCAAGTTTATTAACAGATGACACATCAGGCTTTGAAGCAGCATTTGTTCAAATGTGTTTTCATCTTTCACTGATGTGGCCATCTGTGTGTGTGTGCATGTCCCCAGCCATATGCTGACCATAACCTGAGCAGAACAACAGGATAAATATCCACAGCAATAACTGAGCAGCTTCCTTTAGCTGCACTTTCTCCTCCTATCTCTGCTAATCTACCCTGTGAGTTGATTATAGCGGTCAAAGATGGAATTCTTGCGCTTTAGGGCCAGACAGCGCACATACTCACTTTTGTGCAAGCAGAAGAGGGAACAGACTGTAAAAAATACATTAAAGCTACTTTTACATATCTGAGACTCAAATACTTATTATTAAGTATTAATAGGAGGTTATTTGCTCCTACTGAGCTGGCAGAATCAAACAGCTGCTGATGTAATTGATCAAGAAAAAAAAAACCTTCTTATCTTATGGATGTATAGATATTCTACTGTACGTGCACGCCTGGGCGATGGGTTGACCTCTTTTGTCGCACATGCCGTGTATAAGGGTTGTTTCAGCAACAAGAAAGCTGCCTCTATCATATGCTCCTATTCATCAACATCCCAATTCAATCAAAGTTTTGCACTTCCATGTTTTTTTCATGTTTTCTGTGCAGTTCACCATTTAATTACAATCTCAAGGTTCTCCAAGCCACTTCAGTTTTAGCGCTTTGGCTGAGAGGATAAGCGAGCGCTATTAAACTCAGGTCCTTAGAAAGAAGAAAACTGAATAAAAGGAAGGAGGGAAAAAAAACACACAAGGCTATACTGGATACAATTCAAATGCTCACAGAAAACAGCCTATTCAGGACATCAGAAAATCAAATACTGCAACAAGGCCTCTCGCTAAAGACATTCAGCACGGGATTTAGTACAGGATGATACGACAAAGTAGATTTTTTTGTTGAAGAATGTTGATTCAAAGGCGGAGAGAGAAGAGAGGAGAGTAAGAACTGTATTAAAAGTGCTGCAGACATGAATAAAACCACTTTACGACAGAAAGACAGATCTCTCTTCTGACTTCTCCTCCGTGGGCAAGTATGTTCACATCAATGTCTCACCGAGACTTTGATTTATGGTCTGAGCAGAGCTTTAAAAATCAAGACAATGCTTTGTGGCCTGATTGATGTACAATTCATCTTTTTTAGCACATTAATGTCAGCTGAAAACAAGTGCCCAGGATGAGATACATAACATGTATTTTGCCTCCTGACTAATGATAATGCCAGAGATCTTGTCAAGTAAGGAAGCACCACAGAAAGTGAGAGTCCCAGAGAGCGACTGGCGACCAAATTCAGTCTAAAACCCAGCAGCATGTAGTTGTAATTGTTGGGAACAGAGTGTGCTGTGGCCTCAACAGGCAGCATTTGCATTTTAACTCTGTCAGTGAGGAGCCCTGCGCTGTGCGACTGTGCTGACTGATCATTTCCTTAGCAATAAGTCAGAGTCTTAGAAGTCATGGCTCTGACGCATTGCTCAGGGTGCTTCCATTTTTGCAGACACCAATCTTCTGTGCTCGTTTCTTCCCTCCTTCCCGTTCCCTTCCTTCTGCTTCCACCTTTCTCTACTATCTCTGGGCGCTTTCTTTGTTGTTCATACCTGTCTTCTTTTCACATTAACGCTGATTGTACTGCATGTGTGTGTGTGTGTGTGTTCCAACACAGACAGCACCTGCACAGGCATGCTGACAGACTTAAAAAGAGACCAAATAAATCACTGTTTCCTGCAAACAGAGCAATTTTCAGAAAAAGGTGGAAAAAATATCCTTTGAACATTATCACTGGATGCTGAACATTTGATTGGGGCCTTTTGTTTGCTTCTTTGGACTAAAGACAGATGTCTCGGGGTGCTGGTTCAGTTGGCAGAGCAGGCGCCACATGTACAGAGGCTACAGACCTTGAGGCACTGATCGCAGGTTTGACTCCTGGTCTGCCGATCATTTGGTGCATGTCATCCCCCACATTTCCTGTCTCTCTTCAGCTGTCCTATGTAACATAAAATAATGTTTAAAGGGAGATGTCTGACAATGCTACCACATTAAAAAAAAGTATTTTTAAAGTGTTTTCAGGGGAAAGTCTTTTAAACCCTTAAAATATAGGGAAGTTATTTTTAAAAATTGTATACATATGTAAAGCATCAACCACTTAACATTGATCATCATGTTTTAACTTTGTACCTTGGTGTTATTTTAGTAATTCTCTTTCACCCATTAAAGGGGGGGTATTATGCTAATTTTAAGCCTCATATCGCTCGTATCTGTGATACCTGTGGAGTAGCTTAGCATAATTTACAGTTAAAGAAACTCCTAATTTTTCTCACACTGGTGCTCTGTGCAGGCCCTCATACAGCCTCTGCCTGAAACGGCTCGGTCAGCTCTGTCCCTTTAAGAAACCCCGCCCCTACAAGCCTCGCTTTCTTCTGATTGGCCAGCTCTCTGATGCTCGTGTAGAACAAACTGTTATGAAACCTGGCGTTCACACCAGCCTGCAGACTGAGCTGAGAAGCCTGGGGATTACCTACAGATTTGAAACTTCACCCACGTTTAGCCTGGACATCCAACATTGTAACATTATATATATGTCTTAAAATGTGAAACAGCATAATACCCCCTCTTTAATGACAGAGGCATCATTTAAGAGAAAACATCTTGTTTCATGGATTAGCTCTACAGCAATAAAGAGCAGTGCTCCTTTAAAAACGTACAGATTGGTCATTATGGGCCATTTATTTCTGTGTTGGTCTTAACAAAGCTTCTTATATAGTTTTCATATATCCTGTGAACTAAAGAAGAGATGCTGGACTGACAGCTTGATGTGTACGATGTGAATGTGTATGAATCTGCCTGCCTTGATATGTAATCCCAATTTAACTACCAGCCAGGAGCATTGATCTGGGATTAGGTGTATCCTTATATGTTGAGTGAACTGTAAATAAAAGGATGATGCCGCATGTTCATGAAAATGAGAATGTAGTGCAATCAGTAAATATGAACTTGATGAGCTGTGTGTTGTTAGCAGTTGATGTGCTGGTTTCTGCGCGTGTGGTGGCTCTTTTTTCCCTCTTTGTATTTGATATTCTGTATTTAGATTTGTATTTACTCCATCTGTTGGAGACGTCACAGGATACCAAACAAGGTGTGTATGTGCATGTCTTTGCACAGTGAGACGTGTATTTACTTCGCCATCCAGAGAATAACATCCCATGATACGCAGCAGATCCACCACAGATTTGTGGGATCATGAGTTTAATTGATAATTAATCCACATCATAACACGGATAATGAGAGAACTGTGGCTTTGAATTGTAATCAACATTTTCATCTACCTCACAAATAAAAGGAGCAGTTCACACGAACACACTCCAAAATCTCTCGCTGCATCTGTGGTCTTTTTCTTTTTTACCATGCAACTGGATTATGTTTGTCACCAGAAGAAAACGCAGCCGCACTGTTGGATGGGATTAATTATGGGGAGTCAGTGTTAAAGAAAAAGAACATACGAGCACTAAAAATAGGCTGTTTATACACCGGTTCTTGTGCAAAAGTGACAACAGTAAACATGAGAGACAGCAAAGTTAGTGTGTAATGTGCAGAAAAGTCACATTTACCTTGACTGTCCTTATTCAAACTCATGTTGTGCGTGTGAGGACACAAATCATTTTCCTGTGCTTTGCAATATATCCTCACTTATTTTAAAGCTCACACTAAATGATTGCATAAGAATCGGATATCACACACGATGACACCATTTAAGTCAATGATGTAACATAAAGTGTGACCATAAGTCACAGGGCTTTAAGGCCCCAAATTTAGCTTTTTTAAGCAGTACATAACAGGGATGTCACTTTTTAATTGAAATCTGATATATCGTTCGAACCTGGTGAAATATTAATAGCCATAGTAGATTACTGTTTACTCGCAACGCTTGCAGAGACCGGAAAAGCAGCCGCTTAGCTCCGCCTACCCTCTCTGGCAGACTGCTGGGTGATGGAAAACGCGTCACTAACTGGGCGTCACTTGTGAAGTCAGCACAGACACCCAGTCTGTAATACTGCAAATGCAAAGGCTTTCATCAGTGGGCCATCGGCTCAATCACCATTGTGTTACCACCTTCGGCGATAGATAGTGACTTAACAGACATTTATTTAAATGAAATCTTTAAGATTATTACTTGAATAAAGTTTTACCCGATCAGTCAGCGTTAATGACTATAAGTTTAATCCTCCAACAACAGACTCTCCTCATTTGACTCCGAGATAAGTTTAAAATCTTAGTTTGTCCTGGCATCCTTCTTCAGATCTTACGATTCTCCCTTGTTCTGTGATTATTTTGCCAATCTACATCAAAGTACTTTATTTGGGTATATTCATTTCAACTGTTTGTTGTTGTTTGTTTCAGAGAAAACTTTTCCCCTCCAACTGTTTTTTTTAGCCTTTCATCATTAGCGCAATTTTCAGCAGTATCTGACCAATACACAGCCAAGTGTGAGCCGACCCCCTGCTGTTACAGCAGTGGCTTGCAGGGTTATGCATCACCAAAGCTGAACTCCATTCTCATACTTATTTTAAATTAATGCATCACTCTCGCCTCCTCGTTTATATTTCTTCATCTACCTTAAGAGTACATTATCCACCCCTATCGTACACACACACACACACACACACAAACAGAATGATGGTGTGCTTTTTTGCTCACAAGCCTTCAAATCAACAGCGAGCACATACACACATCAACTTTTACACACACACTCACACACTTCTTGTGTTGCCCCTTGTAGAAAGAGATTTCGTTTGTTGCCTGCTAAACAATCGTAGCGGGGAGTGATTTAACAGGGCTAAAGAGAGATGCTCTGATCTTTTGGAAGTTCTCTTTGAACAAACTACTTGAAAGGGGAAGAAAAAAAAACACCTCTGTTGGTTTGGGTATTTTGTTTAACCCTCAAAGTCAAAACCAAAGGAAAAGTGACTCAAACTTTCAGTGTTTGCCACAGAGAATGAGGGGATTAACGGTGGCTTTGGTTTAATGTTTGTGGGGACAAATGTAAAATCAACACAGATCAAAGTTATACAAATGAACAGTTTGGAACCGAGCCTGAAAAAAATCCTTTACACAAAGTCATACACCAACAACACGAGACAGACGACAGAGCGAAAGAGACATGTAGGATCACAGCGTGGAGAGATGGAGGGGTTAAAAGATCATCTCGCAGCCTCTCAGACGTGCAATGACATGAGGTTTACTTTCCTATACTTCAGAGGAAACAGGTAGACTCATGATCTACAGCGTCAGGCTGCACTACAGAAAGCACAGTCATGTTAAAGTAATAATTTTGAAGATTTTCATGTAAATAAATGTCTGTTAAGTCACTATCTATCGCCGAATGAGGTAACACAATGGTGATTGAGCCCACTGATGGAGGCCTTTACATTTACAGAATTACAGGCTGAAAAAAATCACAAGCGGCGCCCAGTTAGTGACATTTTTTCCATCACCCAGCAGCGGTTGGTCTACCAGAGAGGGTAGGCGGCTCTAAGCGGCTGCTTTTCCGGTCTCTGCAAGTTTTTAAATCTACTGTGGCTGAACAAACAATGAAAAGATCGATGACTACAGATACAACTTCAACAATAAGAGAAAATCCAAAGAAAAAGAAACAAGTTTGACGCTCAGATGAAGGCAAACAGTCTGAAAAGGAAAGCGACCGTCAGCGAGGAAAATCAAGAGTTACAACCGGAGCCGACCGTGAACGCCACACATGCAACACTGATGTGCAATACAGCACTTTAAGTAACCATATAATGTTCTTAACCTTGAAAGCACACATTTTGAGTTAAACCTTTTCTAACATTTAATTTGCTGCCATTTGTTTGATCAATGTGCTTTATCTGGGAAGTGTGCTCCCGCAATTACCGCTTATCGCCATAGGTGGTGCCAAAGAGAACAAAGCTGAGATCTTCCAGATTACCACTTTAACAGTTTATACTGAATTTAAAATGTGATACGACGACTGAAGGATGATGTTTAAACTATTGGTGGTCATTTTGATGTCAAGTGTTTACAAGACAGGGGTCAATAAAAGACGGAGACAATACTGCAAGTCATGGCCTTCAGGCTTTAAACAAATAAACAGAGTACTTTCTATTACCACAAGAAATGGTGATGACAAAGTAAACAATGACAAAAGCCAGTTTGTCCGGAACTAAACACTCAACAGAGTGAGTCATGATTTACTCGACAAAAGGCACTTCATATCTAATCCCAACTTCTCCGACAGTGCAGTGTGTGTGTGAGGCTGGAGTGTTTGCTAAAGACAGCCAGAGAGCACATTTCTGTTCATCAATGTGCTTTATATTTGTGTTCTATATAGGAACCCTGATTCTACAGAGCAATTACCAGGGGTTCATAGTTCAAGGGAAGCATGTTTTGTTCTACTTTTTAACTCTACACAGCAGCAAGTAAACAAGAACAGGCTGTTATTAGGGAAAAATATCAACAATTTGGGAACAGGCATCTGAAACATAGCAGAACTGTGATTGTTTCAGATCGCTGACTGCAAAAAGAATAAAGTTCAGTGTAAGAATAGATGAATGGCGAACAGAGAGGAGATGCATAATAACAGGCACAAGAAGATGAATGAGGTTTAATATGTGCTGTGGCTTTATTTTAGTGTGTATGTGCTGTGTGTCTGTAACAGAGAGAGAGAGAACGAGCAAAGCAGATAGGAAGGAAAGATTATTTGGCAAGGCAGCCAAAATGTGAACGTTTGATAAAAGTACACTTGAACACACAGAGACGACAAGACAAACCAAATAACACATATACCGACAAAGACCCCAACACACAGCTATACAGAGCCTCTCTTTAGGCTGCTTTAATAACAATTACCCTGACATACCTCGATGAATACACACCGGGCTGATGCCTCAAACGTATTGTGTCTATGTCTGTTTGTTAATGTGCGTGCGTGTGTGTGTGTGTGTGTGTGTCTTGAGGCTATACACCAGACATCTAATGCTTTCTTGGCTCTCGTAGCCAAAAACCGCCCCCCTCCTCTCTTCTCTCCCCCTCTGAACAGGGCTGGGGAAATGTGAGACACTTTGCCAGAACAGACTGTGTACACCTGCATCAAATCTACATCCCCCCTCTAGGCCCTCTCAAGCCTTCCCAAAGCTCAGCAGACCATGCCTCTCATGCACACGCACACACACACACACACACACACACACACACCGATACAAAAACAAATGGTTACTCTTAAATAAGGCTGTGCTGCTGATTCCAAGAAAGCAAGAGCAAGAAGTTTGAACAAGAGAAAGTAAAGAAACACGCACAACAGTTTATCAAGGAGAGATAAGCAAGAGGTGGAAAATATCAAGCTTTTCACCTCACTTAAAAAACACGAACCCGCTCACCTCATTTGTGATATAGTTTTGAAAAACAGCTAACAATAACTTTAAGTGCTCTACTCAGAATGCGCATGACTCAGATTCTTGGTATAATTTGTACCTAAAAGATAAGCTCTCCGAGAATGAAGATTGCTTCCTTTGCTGCTCTGAGTTTGGTCAAGTGAATGTCACAAGGACTTTCGAGAAGTTTCATAAAGACAGGAAGAAAGAACGGCAAACATTCGAAGGTTAGCGTTCGCAGCAGAAGCAGAGGACATACAGGAGACGTCTCGATGTCTGTTTGCAAAAGCTTTTTTCAAGGTTTGTGCAGGTTCGGTCTTAAATGCCGGCTCTGATAAGCAAATCTGAAACATTCCCACAGTACTTTTAAATTTGTAGACAAAAACCTGCAAGCAAAACTTCCATAAAACTTTCAAGACAATGAAAGTATTCATGATATACTGTGACTTCCCTGTAATCCACAGACATGGCGGTTTTACACTTCACAGTAAAATAGTTCAAAAGTAGAGAAGTCAGCACATCACGCTTATACTGATCAGTACAGAGACAAAGCTGCCTGTGTTTGCTGTGATTTGACCCGCATTGGATAAAGATGGATGGATCCATTTGCAGTTAATCATAAAAATATGTCGCTTTAAAAAACATGTAAGGTTATTAATACATTACAGCTGTAAAAGAACACAAAGGGAAAGAGGAAACAAACAAATGTGACACAATTAGGTTGAAACAAAAGTTGTGGCCCGGGACGATGATCTGTTATATAAAAGTGATTTATGTATTTTCATGTTTGCAATATGGGCACGAGGATCATATTGCTATGTGGCGATGTGCTCTCCTCCTCATTGGCGATGCACACAGGCTGCATCTATGCACACAAAACATATTTTATGATGGCACAGCTACACAAAGCACAAACAATCTGACACATACACACTTGATTGCCTCATCAATTTCAGCTAACCAACGGAAAAGACAGTCCAGTCTGTCACCAGTGTGACAGATCTAGTTTGTCTGTAGAGACAGATACACGTCTCCCAACACACACACGCACACACACACACACACACACACACACACACAGGCCTGTGACAGAAGCCCGTAGGCTGTTTTATGTCTCAGATGCTAAAATGAATCACATCAAAACAGAGACATGGCAGAAAACACTAAATGAAAGCATCAGTAAAAACAGTTCCTAAAATACATGATATCTCACACACACAAGGAAACAATCCAACAATAACAAGAAAACGTATAATTGGTCAAATGCAAATCCTGCCTTAAAGCCAAACTTCGAAAGTCAAACATCATGGTTTTAGTATTTAGACAGAATTAGGGTGCTTTCACACCGGACAGCTTTGGTCCAGACTTTCGGACTTTACTTGGAAAGTGCGGTTCGTTTGCACAGGTGAGAACACGCATTCGAGCTCTGGTGCGGACCAAACTACCAGACCATGGTCTGCCAGAAAAGACGGGACTTGGTCCGTTTCCAAATGAACCACCGTTCGGTTCGGTTCAGGTGAGAACATAAATGGACATTAAAAGGTATAATAAGTAGGATTTTCCTTGCATTTTGCCAACAACAAATTCAAACTGGCTCTTCGTCACCAGAAGCTCACTCTCACTCTCTCGTGCGAGAACACGCCCACCCCGCCGAGCTAACACCGACAGCATCATGGTTACCTTTGTGCTAGCATGCCAACTGCCGGTTAGCTTGTCATACCCGGTTTGAGGCACCTACCCGTCCAACAGAAAGAAGGCCAACTCTGCATCGCTCTTTCGCCATGTTCGACGGTCTGAATGGGGCCCAGTTGCTAATTTGAACCACTCCCACACTCACCTACACGCTGTGATTGGCTCAGGGAACCACAACAGCGCCCCTCCTCACAAGGGTCTGCACACACACTCACCAACACACATGTATACAGGCCCATAAGTGATGATTTATAATATATTTGTAAAAGTCTATATTTTATTTTTCTAGGTAAATCCTACTTATTATACCTTTAAGTAGGACCTGATACAGGAAGCAAACCAAAACACTGTGCATTGTGGGTTGTTAACGGATGTTGACACTTGCAGAGACAGCCAGGCAGCAGGATGAGTAGAGGACAAATGTAGGGGAGCGACGAGGTGAGGGCTCTAATAGAAATATGGGCTGACCAAACAATTTCACAAATGCTCATGGAAACGCTCAAGAATACAGAGGTATTCAAACTGTTTGGTGAAAAACTAAAGGAGAGAGGAACTACTTAGGGTCTGCGATCATGTCGAGTGTGATTGATCAGACGGACCTTAGGTGTGAAAGCACCCTTTAACTGAGCAGTTCTACCGTTTAAGATGTAGCTGGCCATTTGAGCTAGATTGTCACTTCTAGATGTTGTTAGTTTTAACTCTCCTTTCGGTATCTTAAGTTCTCCTACATCAGTTATTTATTAAAAAGAAATATTACCTCATAAAAAACACAATATTGGTTGGCTAAAGATCATCAAGACAAATGCCTGGTCAAAAAAGAAACAAACAATACAAACAGGATTAAACAGGTATGTCATGCTCGAACACCCTTTGGCCTAAACCAGCTCTTTCTCTGATACTGTGTTTTATACTGTTGAGCATTGATCAAGTATTCCTCGTCTCCGCTGGGATGGCTGTAATTGATATCATATCTCACGTAGCCAGAGTGATTGGAAATTGTAAAAACATTCCATACTCCTTTATTTATTCATCCACTGAGGGGCTTGTTTGACAGAGGATGTGTGTGTGTGTGTCTGAGGCCGGTGCGAGGGATCAAGCCCTTGGCTAGCAGCGTCCATGTGTCTGAAATTGTGTGTGTGTGTTGGCAACGGCAGCATCAATCAGAGCTCAGCTGTGATTGTCAGGCTGATTGTCCGTTATGTCCCAGTGGGCCTGGAGGCCTTGGTGTGTGCGTAATTCACGGGTGTGTAAGAGAGGGAGAAAGGAAGAGAGTGTAAGAAAGAACATGTGTAATGCACACATCTATACGTCCACATTAATCTATAATTGCAGCTGAAACTAATGCCTCGGCAATAGCAGTATGATTATGATTATCACTGGAGGCCACACCTGAAGACCCAACAAATCATACATGCATAGGAAGGCCTATCTAGCCAACGCGTCTGATTGCTGTTCAAGGCTAGCCCTCCGGATGTCCTATTAGAATGAAAGAAATGTATGTATGTGTTTTGATAAGGGAGAAAAAAAAACATGAGCTACAAGGCCATGCTGGTGGCTCTGCGGGATAAGGCTAGGAGCGTGTACTCCTAATGCCTGATTGGGTTAAAAGCCGGCTCATGACCTTTGATGCATGCTCTATCTCCGTCTCCTCGCTTCCTCTTTCCTGACTTTAAGCAAATTGTTAATCCAAATAAAATGATAAACCTGATAAGAAATTGTGCTGCTGAGAGGAGAGAGAAAAAAGCAGCAGTCTGTTAATGTAACGCACTACAACGGCCTTTACAAGTAGAAAGGGTGGTAGATTATCCAAAGAAGGAATGTGCAAAGAGCAAAAACCTTCCCCAACCACATGTGTTCAGTTGTTTGTGTTAACTGTAACTCTACAATGCCACAAGTCTGTGCTAATACATAGTACAGCGCCGTTTAGGTAGCATGGCAGAAAGTAGTTGGCTTTACTTTGTGGTGTCGTTAGTTTAAGCTAGGTGTAGCTAATAGTTCCTTGTTTACATGTGCAATATGTTTTGTGACAGCCCTCTTGACTTCCTGTGTGTGCTGTCTTTCCCTTTTTAGTAGAGAATCAGGAAGTGCAATCAGTCACTCATTACCACCTGTGTCTGCTGCTCCTCTGTTGCTGTATAAGCTGGTGGATTCAATCAGTTCCTCCTTCTCTTTCTCTCTCTGGGCATATTGTTTGTTGTTTGGGTTAGACTGCTTCTTTATTTACTTTACTTAGTTTCCTGCTTACACTCATTTAACAGCATTACTGATGAGACTGACAAACATACTTAACGTGGGAATTGTTTGACTTAAATTTGGTTAAATAAATCTTTAAATCGTTAAAAGTAGGGCTGCACAATTGATCACATATTAATCACGATTTTGGCTTCCCACGATTATATAAACATGATTGACGGAGATACTGACTTTTAAAATGCGTGCTCCACCTAGAAAACTCCGCTGCATATCAAATCAAGCACCTCCTAAAATTTACAGCCCCTCCCCCAGGGGGCGATCTAGTGGTTATGGCTTCACTTTTGGGGGAGCTAGCACGTCAGGACATGAGCACTTACCAGTTTAGAGGGGAAGCGTAAACAGCGGAGACCGGTGTTTCGGTTAAACAAGTGACCATTTCAACTGACGAATTTCAGCCACATGCATCTGTGGTTGTCGTAGTTACAGCAGCTGTTAGAAATGGAAAGAGAATACGAAGCTGTCCTATTGAATACCTCTCGAGTTTTTCATTATGATCTCAAAATATGCTTATCGGTTACGTCTGCTAAGTGTTGTTTGTGCAAACGTGTCAAGGTGGCTTCTAACGCCCAGTCGCATTTTTTCAACGCTGCCTGTTATTACGCTAAAACAGGAAGAGAGCAAGTCACACCGAAACACCGGTCCCTCAAAATGGCTCGTCATCAGTTATTTGGAGGTATTTCAGGTTTAGGGCAAGTAATGTTAAGCAAAGCAAAATAATATGTGTAGAGTGCATGAAACCTGTGACTGCGCTGCAAAGCAACACAGCTTGTTCAACCACCTGAAAAAACAGCACAATGTGCAGTATGAGTCTATGAGGCCAAAATGTCGCTACTCCCCGTCCTTGTCCAGCGTCAAGTCAGACATCCATAACAGCGATGCTGTACAGTGCGACACCCTATCCACCCAACTCCCAAAGACAGACAGAAATTACCAATGCAGTTTGCATTGTGTTTTGCCTCTAGAAGAGGAACCAAATTCAGGTTAAAGAACCTAATTTTAAGTCTTGAAGATGAGCCGGAATACAGCACAAAATGTTATAGAAAGCATTGCTTTGTTTATTTAAATGTGAAAGTAAAATACAAGATTGTTGTTGCTAAAATTAATAAATAATCATGATCTCAATATTGATCAAAATAATTATGATTATCATTTTGGCCCTAATTGTGCAGCCCTGGCTAAAAGTCCTGTGTGGTCGTCTCCTCTTTGTCCCTTGAGCCGGCCTGTGACAGTCTTGTTCCCTAGTACAGAGTGAATCCCATCCTTGCCCGTAAACTGGCAAAATACTGTTAAAAATTAAGCAAAAAGGTTTTTATTTGTCTGTCTTTCCCATCCTGTCGCATCCACTGAACAAGAAATAAAACGACTTCAGCCCATCAGCCAATGTCAAGGCAGTCTTTAATAACTATCATTGAATACCACAAAGGTTTTCTCTACAATTATGATGTTCTCCCCCCTCTTCTCTCTCTCGTGCATACAGAACACCGACAGGAGGCTGAAGTGTTCTGTGCTGTAAAGTGTTCGCTTGTGGACACTCAACATTTGGATTGTCTTCATGGGCTAACGATTCTTTGTCAGTGTGTGTTTATGTGTGCGTGTGCGTGGCTCAGTATGATTGTGTCCTCTTCATCTGTCCCGATGATGGTACATTCTGAAGTGGTTCAATGATGGACTGTCAAGTACTCTGCTGTTTTTTCTCTCTCCGATGCACTCAGGTACCCAAGGACAAGAAAACAACAGAGGGCACATAGAGAGGAAGAGAAAAAGGAGGGAAATTTATTTTCTTTATGTATTTGATTTTCTCTTGCAGTCTTATTAAAATATTTTCTCCTTTGGTACTTTTGCTTTATTAGACAGTAACAACAGGTGAGTGAAAGTGGAGTCTTTAATGAAGGTGGGGGACATAAGGAAAGATGGTTCGTTCTTCACACAAATAAAACAGCATGTGACCAGGACCTGAAAAACCTTCACCAGTCATCAGTTGTAAAAGTGATTATATTATAATTATCACTATCTTAATAATACCTTTGTATTTTTAATAGTGGTTGGAAATGCAGGGTAACTCATGATACACGGCCCACGATAGCGATAATATTACTATACTGCAATAATTGATATATATGTTAGGGGTGGGAATCGCAGGGCAACTTACAATACGGCACATGATATGTGGCCCATGATTACGATAATATTTTATATATATATATATATATATATATATATGTATATATTGCAAGATAATCATATTATGATACATCATGATATCTGATTAACTGAGGAATACAAAATGCCCCTGCACAATTAATGTTTGCATTCACTGCAAGTTGGTGTCAGTTTCGCAGATTTGCACACAAATTGAGATGAAACAATCTGCTTTTTCAGTCTGTAAATAAATGTGGTGTATTTACTCCAGGTGACGATAAGAAAAACTGTTGGAAAAGTAGCTGGAATTCAGACCAGCCACCGTCGGACATGGTCACACTGTGGTTGGTCTTGCTATGTGGGGCAGAAAGAGCAGAACGAATGAGGATATGCTGACAGGAGGTCTTGATGCAAGGACAGAAAAAAAATGATGAACTTCCTATAGGGAGAAGTGAGCAGAGGGAGAAGTAGTGAAGTTAACTCTGGGAAGCCTTGGGCTATGACTGGTATAGACCGTGTGCAGCATGGAGAGAACATTGGGTTGGAACGTGCTGACAGTACAGATCATATGTATAAAAAGGTCACACAGCAAGAAAAGTATGAAGTCCACAGAATATGGTTCCCTATAGGGAGAGGGCGAGCTTGAGGTGACAAAAAGTAATGTATGCTGAGATGCAAGTCACCCAAAAGGCCTTCTGGACATTCTGGCAAGTTCAGCAAGAAGAGACAGCGACAGCCACAGACTGTATGGTTACCATATAACAAACAGACAGGTGGGACCACTGAATATGCTGCTTCTTTTAAATCATATCTCAACCATGAACCCTTTGGAGCTTCATGCATTGTTTATTTATATACATACCAAATTAGACCTGCTTTAATGTGATTTTTTTTCTTCCCGGCTCTGTTTTCTTTCTGATACTGCGAACAAGGATGGAATATCACAATATATCCGAATACATTAAAAAAAACTACAAATCCCCAAACTAATTACAAGCTTTGAAGCATATATTATATTGTTTATTAGATTTATATTCTTTCTTTTCTTTTACATAACACACTGACTTTAATGCTTGCTTTCCTTCCCTGCAGATGCACGGCACTTAACTGAAAGTGTAACACACAGTACATCCAGCATGTTTTGCAATTGAACATAAATGCTGGTGTTTATTCGTGAATCAAAGCCATCAATCATTTTATGACTGCCTGATGATGTTTAAGCAGCTTCATGTCAAGATAATAACCCATGCATCTTTACTTTGCATGCTCTCTCAGCAGCATAAATGCATCATAAATCGAGTGGGCCCTTTAAGTAAAATAGTGCATACATTGTGAACGTTGCAGAGCAAGTACAGCATGCCACTTATGAGCGCTATAGACAGTGAGTGGAAAGAAGAAAACGCAGAGTTGAATGTAGCATGCCTGTTTAATGGCCACAGGGTCAGATTGAGTTGACAAACCAACACTGATGTGTGTGTGCTTATTAGCCATTGTATGGACGTGTGAGTGTAGCATGAGGTGAAGGCTGTGGTATGAATCTATCTCTGTGTCAGAGGGACAGAGAATGTGACGAGGATGGCAGGAAAACATGTATGTGTAGCCGATGTGCAGACTGGAGAGTGGTTGTCCAGAAGGAGGGTCTTCAGAGGGTGGCGAAGGTATGCAGGATTTATTTTGTCACGATTATGTAATTTGCGGAAATATCCCACTGTTTCTGTGTTGAGATGAGATTCATGTATTATGGCTGCTCGGTGGCCACGGGGTCACTGAGAGCTGACACAAACACACACTGATGTATGCGTGCTTACAGGCCGATGTATGGACAGAGTGCGGACTATAGCATGATATGCAGGCCTTCACATGCATGTATGTACTGTATATGTCAAAGAGACAGAAGTGGTCTGGACAGTTAGAGAGCATAGAAAGATATTATATGGATTAGACCTACTTGTGTAATCCACAGAGAAAGAAAGACAGGAAGACGCTATAGGGACCAAAAAGAGCTGACATGCACACACACACACACACACACACACACACACACACACACGTCTGCATGGCAGATTCTAACTTAATTAACATCAGTTTTAACCATGCTCAGAGTGGACACTCATGATTATTTTAGTGGCTTTTCCTTTAATTTAATCAAGCAGTTGACCTCACTGTTATAGAGCATAAATATATTTCACAATATTAGAGAAGGCCTACATTGAGTAAGTATTAATACATGTATGATATATGCTAGTATATGTAAATATTATAGGTTTAAAGTTTAATTGGGGGAGTACAAATATAAGAAAAATTCAAAACCAGTTCATTTATTTAAAAAAAACTCTTCATATCTAACAGAATACCTTTCGTCTCTCTAACTTCCAATCCAAACACTCCACAAATCATGAGATACAGAGACGCTAGGTCCTGTGATAGCCAATGAACCAGCAGAAAGAAATCAACTACATTATCTCACTGAATCACATTTTCATCCTCTCTTTTCAGCCGATCCATCTTTCCCTGTATAGATGAAAACATGAGAGGGCGGATCATTTAAATATGTAAAAAGTCACAGAAAGAGTCAGACATGTCAAAATCCTCATCAGTAAAATTCAGATCGACTTCAGCAAGATGACACTCCAATGAGCCAATGGCTCACAAAGGGGGGGATATTAGCACTTCAATGGTGTTGATTAATTTATGGTGGGGGCAGGTTGAATTGACTCACACACACACGCACACACACATACATACACACTCAGACATAATGAACATTAATCAAAGAGAGCAGGTAGTAATCAGAGAGAGCTTTAAGAGGCTAGCCTGCTAGTGCACAGCTGTGCCATTCAAACCGACAGTCGACAGAAGCAGACAGACAAAAAGCAGAATCCCTCAGTACTTACTCAAGACGCTTTAAGCTCACACATAGCGCAACCCACGATACACTCATAGAAGCTTAACTGGCCCTTTTAATCCACTCTAAACAAGCGTGCTTAGTGTGCTGCAGTATGCGACTATAAATGGTTAGAGTGAAGCTCAGTCTTTTAACAGTCTGAGAGATGTTGTCTAACTGTAGAATAAAACAGGTAAGGTGAAAATAGAAATCAATATCCTGCTGTATTTATGAACATAACACAAACGTGTAAATGTGAAGAAAGCATTCAATGAATGAGTGTAAATTCCGAGCATAATAGACTAAATGCACATCTTACTGGTGTGTGTGTGTGTGTGTGTGTGTGTGGATGATGCAGGGGGCTTTTGGCAGGCTGAGCCGCTCTGATTATGGGCTAATGGCTACGAATGCAAATGAGGGTCCGAAATGGCTTTAACATCATTTGAATATGCATTATGCCAGCCCTTGTGCGTCTTTGTGTACACAATTATGAATGTGACTCTGCATGTGTTCATAAATGAGTGTGTGTGCCTGTGCTGTTTGACTTTCTGTGCATCACTTCTGCCAGTGAATTTGCCTCCCTCAGTGTGTGTGTTCATTTCTGAGGGGCTGTTTTTGCATATAGTATGATCTGCTGTCTAGCCCAACAGGGACACAGGGACCAATATGCCAGGCCTACACATGTGCCGTTCCAAATCTGCTGTTTAAATACTGTGAATGAGCTTTTTCAAATAGCAACTAGAGGGGGAGTGCTTCATAGAGTGTGTGATTTCCTGCGCAAGTGTGTGCATGTATGCAAATGTATCTGTGTGCAACACAAAAAGTGATGACTTCAGTTTGTGCCTCTTGTTACTGTGTGTTTGTGTTGCAGCAGATGCCAGGCCCTTGGGTGGCATATGGCTGAGTGGCAGGGCTATCAAACGGCCAGTGTTGTGTGTGTGCATGTGTGTGTCTCTGTGTGTGTCGTGTGTGAATAAACCACACGGCTGGGGCTTGGGAAGGATTTGAACGTTCATCCAAAATTAGACCCTCTATATTCATCACCTCTGAGAAACACACACACACACACACACACCTCAGTGTTTGGCACAGAGACCTCGGCTAATTTGTACACAGCCCAGACGCTTGGAGCTACTTTACTCATTAACACAAATCCATATAGCCACACTTGCTCACAGATGTACACGAGCAGAAATGCTTTCCTCAAAATAAACAGGCACTACACAAATATTCACACAGAGTGCACTTTTGTACAAATAAAAACATACACAAATACAAACTCTAGTGTTTCTGCATGCAGAAATAGCTGTTTGGTACTGCAGGATTGGCAGTCATTTCACTAGTTTATGTTATGAGCTAATTTTAGCCACTTTAAGTAAGGCTGCAAAATACACAGATCCATCAAGGGGAAAGAGTTGGCTGCTTTGCACTGCTTTGAGAGGAGGGTAATTTCATTTTATCCCTTATGCTGCAAAAGGATGCTTATATTTGTACATCAGCTTAAGTACATTTCATACATCTCGATATTTTTGTGTTCGGCTTTTTAAGTAAGGGATAATGTATAGTGAGCAGGTTATCACGGAATGGTACCCCGATAGGGTGAGCGGGACCCCAACGCTTATTACACAGCATTTTACTTACAAAGTCAATTATTGGACACAACATATTGATTTGGAAATGATTTTAATAATTTAAAAATGATTATCTTTCCGTTTTCCTTTTTAAAAATAGTCAATACACTTACAGTGAGAGCTGCATCCATAGCAACGGTTACCTCTGTAGCCTTCTTAAAATGAGCTGACCAGTCAGGGTTGTCTGTTAACATTTTCTTTTCCATTCACTGTCTTTTAAATCTGCTGTATCCCGTACTGTGTTCTGTCTGATGTTTACTTCATGCACAGTTTTCAGTTTTGTAGATCTTTCTGTCGTAGCCTTCAGTTTTTGCGTCTTTCAACCTCTCTTGCTCTTGAAATCTCGGCTGTTTTTCCTCTCTTGTCTCTATCCTGCATCTCCCTCTGTCCTATTTTCCGGCCCATCCAGTCGAGGCAGATGGCTGTTCAACATGAGCCTGGTTCTGCTCGAGGTTTCTGCAACTGCTGCCAAATGTTGCTAAGTGCGGCTCATGGTGATTCATGCTGGGTCTCTCTCTAAATAATGTAACAAAGAGGACGGTCTAGACCTGCTCTTTTTATAAAGTGTCGAGATAACTTTGCATGTGATTTGGCGCTATACAAATAAAATCGGATGGATTGATTGATTAATTTTCATCTGTAAACAGACAAATTTACCGGACTTCTTTCGGCGGATTGGTATGATAACAGTTTGTCCGCCGGATTGCATGGTTAAAGCCGCATCCCTAGCAATGGTCTGTTCTTCATAACAATGGTCTGTTATCGAGAAATAACAGACCTCGGAATGCCAGTATTAACCAATCAGAATCAAGTATTTAACACAGCTGTGTAATAATGCTTTTTAATTACCTCTTAAGTAGCAATGCATGCACTTAACCTAATCACTATCATCAGTTTTTTAGCTAAAGCTCAT
Source organism: Semicossyphus pulcher (assembly GCF_022749685.1). Lineage (NCBI taxonomy): Eukaryota > Metazoa > Chordata > Actinopteri > Labriformes > Labridae > Semicossyphus > Semicossyphus pulcher. The sequence continues at coordinate 13,683,754 of NW_027211770.1, forward strand.
TCTCTCAGAGTGGATGATCTTGATGCACAAAGATGTTTTCAGACTGGTTACTGTGTGTAATATACGCCTGGGTAAGGTGGTGGCACAGAGTGCGGATGAACATGGCTTGGGTAGCTAAACTGTGCTGTACTCGTTACTGCTCCATTTACATTAGCCAAGACATCATTGTTGAGCCACACAGGATTTGAATTGTGATGCTTTCTGTAGATCAAATATGACAGATGTGTAACCGACACGCCACAGGGGTCTGAGAATACAGGAGCTTGGATACGACGCTCAACCAGCAGAACCATGTCAATTCACTGCACACACAACCCCTGCATGTAGTCAGTGTTACACCCATTATGAACACATTTTTCACAGCCATAGTCTTAGCACGTAAAGCACAGCCGTGACTACAGGCTCAATCACAGCTGCAGCATCAACCAAAGCTATACGTCTTCCTATTGCAGTAGTCACAATCACAGCTCTAGTCTGTCTCAATCAGCCTCTGCAGCAGTCGCTATGAGAGGCAGTAGCTCTGTTACTTAGCTGCACTGTTACGGAATTTCACCTGAGAAGTTCTTGCGAGGGATAAGGCAAAGGAATTTCAGAAATAGATTTACACTGTGACCTTTCAGGGGCATCGCAAACAGAAAAAAAAAAAACAGCACATAAAGAACATTGTAGCATATATCACTGTTGGGCAAGTCAAGCAGGGGAAATGAATGCTAAGAGACATGATATCACTTTCCTCTGTAAAATATGTAGGGAACTTGTTTGCATGGCTGCATATAGTGAAGTTTAAAACAATATCAGTGACCTTTTAATGCCTCGAGTGGCTGCTGCTGTGACCTTGTGTGTCTGAACAAATCCATGTTTGCCTCCGCTCATATCTGTTAATGGGCTCTGGATAAAAACATTTCAACTTGCAAACTGGCCTGTGGTGAACTTGATACATAAACAAGCCAACTGTATGTACCCAATAAAAGCCTATGGCACTTTAGCCAACTCCATATACTTGTCTGCTAATGGGCACACACTGTCAGCCTCTAATGTCAACAGGCATTTACCGATGAAAAAAGCAAGTGAAAATTACACCATACCGCATTAGATTAATCAACCAGCCTATGTCCTCCATAAGTCCTCCACACAGATACAAGTCAATCCATGCTTGCCAGCAAAGGTTATTCTCTCATATATGGTACATTAGATACATAAACCACTTGTATCCTCAATAAAAGCCCGAGGCCGTCCATGCAGCACTCTGCAAAGTGTTATTTACTCTTGAAAAAAGCTATCACAACAGATAGTTTTCAAGCAAGCTAGTGCAGCCCCAGGATGACTTTTTACAAGAGCCTGAAAACAAACAAGGAAAACGTGCAGGACCAAAGTGTAGCCTGTGACAACCTAATCTCTACTTGCAGATTCTACATAGAAATGTAGGTTGTAGTCTGACTAGTATTGAATCACGTATCAGCAGGCTGCGGCGTATGCAGAAAAAACAGTCCATGTGGAGAGCAAAAGCAGACGGAATGTAATCCGATGTAATGCCATCTCGGCTGCCGTCAGCATCTTCTGACCATGATTCACCTTCTTATTAATCTCTATAAACACACATCTGCATCAGAACAGCTAACAATCTGTTCCAGATCTAAAATTCAACTTGAGATGAATTCCCTGACACCAAGTCACGACAGCTGTTCAGCACTCAGATTTCCTGACTTCCTCGAATGCATCAGAAATTATGGCTCTGACCTCCGTTCAACAAGCATTTTAAAAGTAGTTTTCTTCTCCTCTTGAGGACAGACCTGACTAATCTGCATGATGTCGAAATATCGGCAAAGGTAAGAGCCGTTAATTAAAGTCAATCACAAGAAAAACTGTTGCACCACGCGGAAAAGGAAGTCGTTTACCGCTAACCACTGGCTACGTGCCCCGGCGTGTTCACAGGTGTGCTTAGGGGCTATATCGTCGTCAGACTATAGCTGATGGGATCTGAGATTGGTGACAACCTGACAGAATTCATTTATTTCCAGATCTTATCCAGAATGGTTTTAGAAAAGTCTGGACAACAAAAAATAACATGAAATGCATTTTTTTGCAAATCTGAGCCCCATCTGGTTTATTGCAATTCCAATCAGAGTTTCACATGTATGTCTCAGGCTCTTTGCCGGCTTAAATTGTATATCAAATGTTCACTCGTTACACAACACACAACGGCTGCGTCAAATCCAGGATGATGTAAGTGCATTAAAGTGGCCTATGTGCTCTAAACGAGCCCAGAGCACAGCTGTATGAAGCCAATTAGGTGTAGCCAGTTTAGCGTAGGCAGCATTCAAGGCTGATGGGAAAAAAACAGAGAATCAAAAAGGAACATATATCTGTCGTATTATCTAATTATAAACTACTACAAACAAACATTTTCCACAGTAACTTAAGACCCTGTGATAGTAGTGAAAACCACATACAGACATATAGCCAGGTATACAGACTCACCATGAATAGTACATACATAGAACACAAGGGAACCAACTGTGTACGTTGAAAAGGGAAGTGAAACAGCACACAAGCACTACACAGAAGTGGGCCACAAGTGCAGCTACAGTTCAGCAGCAATGTACACGGCGAGGTCTTTATATATGATACATTAAAGAAATGAGCCAAACATCCTCAACAAAGCCTTAAGCTGGTTGTCAATGCACTCCCAGTAAACTGAGGTTACTCGCATTATAGTTGTGCTACATTGGATACACAAACAGAGCTCTATAGAAGCCCAGAAGCACAGTTATCACTTCCACAAAGTTAATTTACATTATCTACTATATAACACACAATAAACACTACTGACAATTTATCCCACACTCATTAAATAACAAGTCTGCACCCTTAACGCTTCCCTGAATTCTCATACAGCCAGATGTGTAAAAGCTTACACACTTATCAGAGGACGCACAGCGATCCTACAGTGTATGCTGCTGCTGCTGCTGCTGAAGGGGAATTAAATGCACTGGTTGTGTCTTAGCTTAACTTTAGCTCGAGGACATGTTGTCACTACATGTGTTGTCCTGATGAAAAAACACTCTCCAAACAATGTGATTACAATGTGGCCTTGCAGTGACTTGTGCAAACACCGCCTCGGAGTACGGCAGTCAGAACGCACTAAAGAATCGTACACATGCGCGCGGAGGGGGATGCGTTTGTGTCACAGGCATGTACGCTACAAGCACAGTAATACGTTATCCATATATACACACACACACGCTGACTCAAATACGAAACACGAAACACAGAGGGGTGAAAAGACACATTCAAGAACACACACATAAGATGCACATGTTGGAACACACACACACAGAGCTGAGGGGATACTTTGACTTAATTTGTTTATGCTGGCGTTCCTTGAAAAGATCGAGCTCAAAGCAGCGCATCACTTCTGCATGAGAGCAGATGAACCACACTGCTCTAGTGTCTTCTCTCTTTCATTTTTTATCATGTGCTATCCTACATACATAACAGTCCTTCACACAGGCCGTCTATCTTTCTCCCTTTTATTCTACATCTGTATCTCTAATCTCCGGCTCCCTTGACAAATGAGGCATGAGATCTCTGAGGAGGTGCTAAAAGAAAGTGAGGACAAACACACACACACACACTCAAATGTCTTGTGCTAGATACTGCATGTATAAATAAAGCAAATTATGCAAGGGGAATTGAAAGCAAATTTCATGGGAATAACCGGCATACAGATAAATTTGGCAATGTTACGGCTTAAAAACAGTTTGGGTCAAGAAGAGGTCACATGATGACTAAAAGGAGGCATGTATGTGTGTTCCTCTTCTTACTGTTTCACCCTGTTTTGAGTCTTCAAAAAGGAAAGGCGATTATTTCCTCTCTTATTAGGGCTGTGACTGTACTGAGTTTTTCTAACTGCAGTGAAACATTAATGCCCCCTTGAGTTTTGGCCGTTAACCGCAGCTTCAGCCCGCTGCCGCTGTATGTTTTGTTAATTTAACCAAAGCGCGTCGACACAGCATGAGCGGTGGAAATGTGACTTTATTTTCACTACTAAATTCGTATCCTTATTTGTTGAAAAGGCTTGTTGTTGTTATAGCGGCTAAACAAGCATGTCGCGAGACTGTACACGGGCTCTTCTGCGCTGATTAGATGCGCAGAGAGTTAAAACAGCGGTGCAGCAAGGTTTCTTTTGTCTGATGACTGTGATTTTTTGTTAATAATCTATTGTTGTGTTTGGGATAGATGAGGTGCATCGACATGACATGACAGCTCCCTAAAAATGAAGCCAAAACCTCTCTAGCGCTCCCTGCTGACTGGCTGCAGTATATGTCATAAAGCCCGCCTCCTCCATGTTAACAGATGGGACATGAGTCAAACTATAAAATCAAAATACAAGCCGAATAAATGTTTCTCAAACATGGTTTCTGTCATTATAGTTAGTTCTTATCATGCTGATTTACGTCCAAGTATTTTTCTGACACGTTTATTTTTAATTAGTTATTTGATGCTGTAAAAAGGATGATTGACAGCTCTGCTGACAAATACGGCTCCTGCAGCCGATTTGTTCTGGATTAGCAGAGTAGAGGAGGAATGGTGAGTGGAAACGTAACTAAAACAATCACTACAGTCACTGAAGTTTACATATCTGTGAACGTCTGCTTCAGACCAACACAAGAAGCTGTTCTGCTGTTGAACACGTCGACGTGCAGTTTTTTCCGGTAAGTTAAGTGTGTGTTTAGGTTAGAGGAAGTAGCTATGGCGGTGCCACCTGCAGATCTCTACTGTGCAACTCTGGCTCCAAATTATCTCACCATATCAAGGTTGCAGCGCCTATCACAGGGGCTATTTTGGCATCAATTTCGTACAATGAGAGCAGATGGAGACACGTCGTCCATCTTTATATACAGTCATGGGGTCCACCCTGCGGTTGGCGTCACTTAACCGCAGTATTGAGGTCAGGCAGTTAACATCACAGCCCTATCTCTGATATACTTAAAGTTTGTATTATTTTATCACTGGATGCTGTTAGAAGGAGGGCATAGTCGTGTTTTGCCTCTGCCTTTACTTTCTTACTCTTCTGAGTAAAAAATGTGCATGTTTCAGAAAGTCACTACTTAGCTTGTTCAAATCAATTCTGATGTTCTTCAAACTGAATCATAGACCCACCTATATATCAAACAAAAGCCCTACCTTCTTTGCAAAATCAGCCTATTTCCTGATCAAACATAGAAGCAGAACTAATGCACCATCCTATTACAAAAGTGCCCATACTCACTAATGCCAAATGTTCGTTCGGTTAATGTAAATATTTGTTGTCGTTTTATTCAACATGTAAAACAAGCTGTGATTGTACATTGAGTGCTCTATACATTATGGAAATAACATTCAAAACATGACTTGTACAGACTTCAAATAAGAAGTAGTTACACAAGTTACACACACACAGAGACACACACAGGTGGCCATTAAGCATTTGATCCTCCCTGCTTTCTTTCAACAGAAGCATCATGTCATCAAGTTGTCTGACAAGCCCTCAGGGTACAGCTTCTTCTTTCAAAGCCGAACCTATTTTAACTATACGGGCAGAAATACGCGTGACTGATAGAGACAGATGATAGAGAGAGAGAGCAGGGAGAGAGACAAAGACAAGTCCAGGTCATTTTAATTTAAAATGGATGTGTGGGTCTGCTACGCTTCTGATAGTTGATTTATTCAAATTATGTAAATGTATGTTAAATGACTATGCTAATTAGTCACAGACAGAGTTACCTGAGGGAGAGGAATGAGTGAAAGAACTACAGTCAGAGTCTGAATGACCAGGACATTCATTCACATACAGAGAGGCCACTGCTTCTCCTGACAGAGAAGAAGTGAGCACTGGAGAATAAACATTAAATCGCAATAATTCTAATAATGCTCTTATACCACTGGTTATAATACAACATGATCAGTGTGCATGAGAACCCACCATATGAGTGTCTGTTACAACGACACTGGAAACTAAAGCGTCTGAGCTTCACCTGCGCCCATTCACCTTTTTATGTGCCTTTCTGCAGACATCAAATACAACCACAGATGGAAAAACAAGCCGCTGTAGTCAAAGAAAGAGAAAATCCCAGATTCTTTTTGGCTGTATGACGGGCTTAAAGTCCACTCTTTGCTTGGCAGGAGTTCAAACAACTACAACTCGCTTCAACAAGTCCGGACTCTTACACATCAACAGTCACAGAGAGATGAGCAGCAGTGACGCTTGGCAAAGAAATAAAAAGAGAAAGGATGAGAGAAGGAAAGAAAGAAAGAAAGAAAGGAAGAGAAGTGTAAAGTGAGGACAAGATGACGCAGCAAAAAATGGTTGACTGGAAAAGATGGGGGACAGATGTAGAGGGTGCAAGTCATAACAAACAGGAAAGCTGCTTCCCAATTCAGGGGCTGCCTTTGGAGGACGTGCTGTGTTTGAAGGCCGATTGCGTCAAAGCGGTGCGTCAAAGGCCGTCTCATTTCAAAGGCTTCTTCAGATGCGGCCGACAAATGCGTCCTCCTTTTCCCGGGCCACGAAGGATCCATTGGGTGCGTCCTTTGCGGACGAACGTATGCCAAGATTCATGGCACGCCAATTAAACAAGATGGCGGACTCCTAAGCGGGTCGAGGAATACATTTTTGGTTTCAACTCAATCAAATAGCTAGTGCTACACGTTAATAATAATTAAAGGGGCAAATTATCTTTAAAATAATAGCTTCAGTTATGATAGCTAGTTGGCCCGCTAGCTACCTGTTGGAGGAGCTGCGTTTGGTGACGCAAGGTTAAGGACGGGAACAGCTGGTGACGCAAACAGGAAATCAACCGTAGACCAGACTGTCTCATTTCAGTTCGGCCTTAGCAGTCTACAAGTATCCTCCATAGGCAGCATCCTTCAAAGGATACAGCCCCTGAATTGAGACACAGCTTCTGTCGGTCTTTTCATCCCGTAACCAAAAACGCACAGACTCCAGAAGGTGAGGAGTTAAGAGAAACAAGAAGGTGATGAAAGGGTGGGCACTGCTAAAGAATGAAATGCACAGGAACCATCAGCAGTGCTCACTGGGTTACAGCAAAGTTTAACATCCTAGAAAATGTCAGTGAGAAAATCATTTGAGTGCTCTTGAGACTGATGGGTCCACCTACTTTATACACTGTATGTCTCTTTTCATCACGGCATGTGTTATAGTGCCACACTATCTATACAGCTTCCACACTAGCTAATTGAGTGCAGGACACCTCGGTCAAAGTTTATTTTAACAAGAATGTTTTTTTTTACACTATACCTGTGATGTGAAAAGAGCAGAGACAAACATAAACAGTCTATGTTTTGCAGAAAGCAATGAACAGTTTTTAACATAGCAGCCCTCATTGGTTCCTATACAATCTTGGATCCCATCGGCTTCCTTATACGCCTGCTGCATTGTCTACAGAAAATGAACCCGCTTTTCTTGTGATTTACTGTAATGAAACTTTCAACATCATGATGCAGATTTGTAAAAAAGTAAATATGAAGCTTTGTCAGGTCTGTCCTCAAGAGGAGAAGAAAGCTACTTAAAATAATTTCTGATGCATTCGAGGAAGTCGGAAAATCTGAACGCTGAGCGGCTTTAGTGAGCGTCAAGTCAATTTATCTCAAGTTGAATTTTAGATCAAGAGCAGTTGAACTTGCTGCAGATGTCTGTTTATAGAGATTAATAAGAAGCTAAATCATCGTCAGATAGCGGCTGATGGGAGCTGGAATGTCATTAGGGCATAATGCAGTACCTACATTTCTTTGTAGAATCTGTAAATAGAGATTAGTTCTGTAAGATTAACCTTGAGGTCAATTTAATCCAAATGTCGGAATGAACAGGTGAACGTTTCTGCATCCTCTCACTCCACATCCGACTTCATTGTTTTCCCTCTTCCTTCCCTGCCTCACCTAACGACGCCTGTTAATTACAGCTATTTATTAGCCCCAAACAGCCAATTAACAGGCCTTCAGCACAACAAGCAAACACACTAATCTATACGCAGCACATTGAGAGATGACTCCAGCAAAGATTATGAAGAAAAATGAAAATGAGGACCACAGATGTGAATAGGTGTCAAATCTGAAAAGGGGTCTTTGTTTTAATTCCTCCTGTTTGTTGCATAATTATTCAGTTCATTCTTTAGTGTCGGGCTGTTTGTTTTTGTTCCTTTGTCTCACTTTCTCCTCTTCAATATTTGGAAGCACAAGCTGTTTTTTGTCTTTATCTTTCAGCGATTCGCTCCTTTATTCTCAAAATCTGTCTAGGGTGTTTTGACAGAGCAATGAGTAATGATGTTGGCCTGTTTGTATCACCCTTACAGCTGTAGCACGGTTAGCAAAGAGACAGCTTCCTAGTGCCAAAAAACAGCTGCAACAATCAAATCATTGTACCAAAAGGAAAGAAAGAAATCTCAACAATAAAAGGGCAAAGGAGGAAGTATTTTAAATCTGCTGGGTTGGTAACAGTTGTTTTATTCAGACAAAACTCACATAAAGAAGTAACATTCATTGCTAAAGCTTATTGATGATACACAGAAAATAAAGAAATAACAATCAGAATCACTCATGACTAACCTGCTTTCTGTCTCACTGAACAGTAAATATATGAATGGTTTCCAACAGACATGCCGTTTTGTCATCTCAAGCTGCAGCATGGTCGGCTGCAGTTCTATGTCTCTCCTAAATGTTGTTGTGTACACATAAAGCTGCACTATTGATTACAAGTCAACAGCAGATTTATAGTCCTGCAGTGCTGTTATTGGTGAAGCATTGAGACCATTGGATCGGTTCAGCCCGTGAAGCTTTTTTTGGTTTTAAAGTGTAACAGAGAAGTAGCTCACTTTCTCTGTTTGGGAAGGATAACACCACCATGGCAAAACCAGTGGCACTTCAAACTGATAGCATTTAAAAACTTACTGGTCAATAATTACAGTTAGTTCTGACAAAGTAATCTGATTGGATAAGAGCGATTCCATTAGTGCATGAGAACAACACCACTGGGACTTCTCACTGTGTGTATCACTCCGCCTCAGCCAGGTGTTCTGAATTAAATAACATGCACATACACTGATCAAGCTGGTACCTCTGAATCACACAGCAGACTCTTATTTCACTGGTTGATGATAAATAAATACATACAGGTAAATGTTAAAAAAACAGCTGACTTGTGTGTGGGAGAATGTTTAGGTTGCTTGGCTACCCAAACTTTACACCCAAATCACCTGATTAACGAAGATGGACTCACATTCTGGCTTATTGTGCTGCTGGCACTGCTACTAGACTTCCCTGCAGATTTTTTAAACGACTTCTACCTGACTGTTGGCACATTCTCAAATTGACCATCATAACGTTATACTGGAAAATATAGTTAGATAGTGCTAAAATAAAGTGACAACACAACACAAATATAGTCAGATGGTGGGTCTGTACTCTGACATCAATGTAGTATCGTGCATGAAAAGATGCCCAACCCAAATGAGCTTACAGGGCAGTAAGCTTCCATGTACATACATGAGGTGCGATTCATTGTAAGTTTGTTGACAAACTGCTGATGTTGGGGTTGTAGCATTTAACCCACATTAACAATGGACTTGGATAACTTCATTCTTTATAGCCCCATGGGGCAAACGTTACCAAGCGCTCCGCACGTGACGCTTCTTTCAAAGGGAAACCTCCTGACGTAAAGTTAGCTTGCTAACAGTTAGCGCTGAGACGGCCCAGTCCCTGAATCCCAGACTTCAAGTAAATCAAAGAAGCCTTTTTAAAAATACTCTCTGCCTATAATTTACTTTTTTTTTTTCTTTGGTTGTGTGCTTTTATTTCTGGCTTTGTGTCACATATATGAATATCATTGCATGTATGTATATAGGTATCTATGTAGACTCATGTATGCAGCACATTGTAACTTTGAACATACAATATAAATAAAATTAGTTTCATATTCTTGCAGTTTTTTCCACCTGAACAAAGCAGCAGAAGCTGCCTCTGCCCTACATACACCTGCAGTACAGTGACATCGTGTTGAACCACAAATTGGTAAAAAAATGTCTCCTGACTATAAATAGATAAAAAGACAAACTTTTCTCAGAGATGTCAGGATGAGACAACCAGGGAATAATCCTTGTCACACAAACACATACAAAGAACATGAGACTAAAAAGAAGAGGAAAAAAACACTATTTTTTTACTGCCTTCATTTAAAGTCTAAATTCTTTCTTCCCTACACACACACACACACACACGTACAGACACACACACACACACACACACACACGTACAGACACACACACACACGCAGAAAGACAGACACGCAGAGAACATGCCTGCAGTCAGTTAATGTATCATTTTCCCCTCCTGCTGTGCCCCAGTTTTTGTAACTCTGCTTTAATGAGAATAGAACCTTTACAGTAGTGATCGCACATTTGGCCCTATACACACAGCTCAATTACAGGGCCATGTGTGCAGTGTGCGACTGTTTGCCTGTCTCAAAACATGTGTGTCCTAAGTGTAAAGTCACTTTTTCAAAGTTTGACACTGTGTGTTTCCACTGCAGACAAAAGAAGTTGCCGCCCTAGAGAAGGAAATCAAATAATGTGATTATATAGACTGTTTCTGTAACCCTAATGTGATACAGCTGGTGTTATTTTACTCAACTCGTTTTTCTGTCTTGAGTCATTTACAGAAGTTTCTTTGTGTTTGTGATGCTCAATAAATCAAGAGCACACATATTAATGTTTTTTTTGCAGTACAAGTGAAGTAACACATCACTTAGACTTTGTCATTGTTAATTCAGATTCTGCTTATTCATACTCCTCTCCATCCATCTCCATTCATTTGTTCTAATTGATTATTCTTTTTGGTTAAAAGGACGAACAAAGATGTGCAAGCCTAATGTCTATTTAGGAATCAAACAAACAAAAGGAAATAGTCCTTCAATTTGTAATTGGGTCCACATTGTTAACAGGCTTTTGAAAACCCAATGCTAACATAAACACAATGCATGCACAGTAGCTGGGTTTACATGGAGCCTAATATTCCGATTATAATCACTTTAAAGCACAAACTGAATAAAAATGCTCCTTATTAACAGAATGAAATTAAATGTCAAAATGAAAAGGCCCAAACCGCTTTCAATCGGTTGCAGAGGGGTGGTTTCAACCTTTTCATAAACTGATCTTCAACACAAGCTAACTGAGTGCAGGACATGTCGCTAAAATTTTTTTTTATGAAGAATGAAGAAGAAGGGGTTATTTTACACTATACCTGTGATGTGAAAAGAGCAGAGACAAACATAAACCCAGTCTATGTTTTGCAGAAAGCAATGAACAGTTTTTAACATAGCTGCCCTCATCGGTTCCAATACAATCTTGGATCCCATTGGCTATAGTCTGAGGACGTTATAGCCTCTGGGCACAATAGTTGGGTGGGTAGCCAGCGGTTACAATAAACGACTTCCAGTCAAGACTTCCTTTTGTTGATAGACTGACTGCGTTTTTCTGCGGATGCCCTCCGTCTTGACTTCCACTGGAGCCATAAATCCCTCCACCAGTCTACACAACTTTGTAAAGGACCCGCGCGCCATCCGAAAGTTTCGCTTCCATTCAAGATCGGTAAACTCCACCACCTTATCTCTCTCCCACCAATCTCTGCTGCGGACCTTCATCCAGCGATTTCTGTTCTTAGGAGGAGGCAGGGGCAGTAATAAGCTTATGCTTCGCAGAGTAGCTCTAACTGCTTCTCCTCTCCATTGCTTCCAGTAGCAGTAAGCATATGTTAGCGTCAATGGCAACTACTGCACTGAACAGACGTTAGATCTTCATCTTGAGCTGATCTAAAACGTCCCAAACCGAACGCATATTGTGCACACGTCACGATTAAATGCGGCGGTGCATGTAAACACCAGATCCTAATGGATCACACCCCATGTAAACAGTTGGCCCGAAATCTTCAATCTCAATGATTTCAAATCAGAATGACAAAAAGTGTGCATGTAAACAGCTAGTGTCACTATGTGATTAGTTATTTAGTCCTCTGTGTATGTGTGTGTGTGTGTGTGCAAGTGTAGTTGTGGTTAGTTAGTGATCGCTGACTTAACAGATAGGAGGCAGATGGGGATGGAGCAGCCAGACTGATGTTGTTAGCCTCTGGTGGTTTCCTCACAGATGAAGAGATAGATCCTACCAGACTCTGCCACTAAACATCTTTATCTTTGGAGGAACAACAGTGCAGGTTTAACTACTCATGAACTGTCAGAGGCATTGGACAAAGCTCGTCTGCATTAAAAGAACACTTTTCATGAAGACAAAAAGACACACTGACGAACACAGGAAAACAGATTAAGCTTCAGTATTTTGGACTCAATAGACAAATTTAACATCAAAATTGGTTAGAATTTAACTTACCTAAGGCATTATTTATTATAAGTTTCTTTGGACAAGTGGATAACCTGTAAACATGCATCGCTCAAGATAAAAGCTCTGCAACTAGCGGGTAAAATCAATAAGTAAATGCAAGATTTCAAACAGTGTTAACATGTAATTTACAACAGCCGATAAGCTCTGCACAGATTGTTAAATGAGAATCTGGAGTAGCTAACAAAGGAACGGGTGTAGTTTACATCTATCAAGACAAAGTGAATTAATCCCACAGAGATTGGCTGAGTAAGTCCTCTGTCTTTGACGAAGCCGGCGCGACTGTGAATGTGTGATACTGTGATAAGCTGAAATAGGAGGGGTGATGTAATGGCCGGTCTTAAAACACAAACATTCAGACAGTAAATAACTCTTTTCTGTATCTGGATCTTTCCCTCACATGTTTGTCTTTGTGACCCATAAACAGCACTGGAGTTAGGAAAGAAGGTAGAAGAGCAGAAGTCCGACCGCGGTTGTAGCCTGAAACGCATCTGGATTTCCATATAGATTGTAGTGCGGCTGGTTGAATCAGGCTTCTAATGTTTCTAATGACAGGGTATGTTAAGCAATCAGGCACAGACAAACAATTACCAGGACTGATAAGCATGCATACATGCATACATAAAAACACATATATTATAGCATTGGCATGCAGCGCAAAGTTGTAACAGTGAGGCAACTCAAACAGTCATGGAAATACTGCACATGTGCAGACATACACACACATACAACTACAAATGTACAGAGACACACATGCTGTATAATCAGCTGTGATGGTGAAGTGAGGCGCTATCACTAAAGAGGGGCTCTTAATGACAATGACCCCTTGTTAAGGGCAGAGCCAGTAGTGGACTAGCAGGAATTGTACTTCAAAGCGATAATCAGTCTTGATAAGATTGTATAAGTAGCTTTAAGTTCCTCTTGGCTTTGGTATGTTTTTACAGGGCCACAAGATACAAATGAAAACAGTCTCGTTTTTATAGTGAAAAACATTTGCATGCAGATCAATTCAGGAGCAGGGCCAGTTCACACTTGAGTATGATCATGTCTGTGTAACCAGTGTGTGTGTGTTACGTCTGCATTGTGTTCTGGTAATGAATGACGAATCGGGAGACAGGACGTGGGTTCTGGTTCTCTTTACTTTAGCTGTGTAACAGACAGAAATTCAGTGAATCTTGAGCTCTGACTCTCTCCTGATGAAAAAAACAACGCACACCATTCACGAAGCATGGTGGAACTTGCTGCCTAGCATTTAAGCTAAGCTTAGAACGCTAGCATTAGCATTTAGCAAAACCCATTAAAAACTTAAAGGAGCAAACTCCAATCTCTGCAGGACTGACACAGGAAGAGTCGGATATTACATAGTACTTAACACATCAGTTTGAACGTGTCCAAATCACAAATAACAACTTTTATACACATTTATTGGTGGAGAATCACTTAACGTCCACCTACCTCTTGCGTGTGCACTGTGCACGAACATAGCTGAGTCATTACACGTGCGCACACACAGACTCCAAAACACAGGCAGGAGAGATAAACAAAAACAAAACAAAAGAAGAATTATAATGGAAAAAATGTTTTGGTGAAATATACTGAACAAAAATATAAACGCAACACTTTTGTTTTTGCTCCAATTTTTCATGAGCTGAACTCAAAGATCTAAGACTCCCAGAAAAATGGGAGCAAAAACAAAAGTGTTGCGTTTGTATTTTTGTTCAGTGTACATAAGATGCGTCTATTTCAAACTGCTACATTTGCATTTGAAAAATTAGATCAGATCTGAAGTGATCTCTTACTGACGAATGCCTTTCAGCTTGATACAAGTACAGCTAGCATTATTTGGGGGTTTCTGGAAAGTTCTTGGCATTAAAATGCAAACACAACAGAAGAAAACTAAATCTCTTCTTGTGGCATTTACTGTATTATTCCTTTTGTTGGATTTATCAAAAGAGCCTTTTGGTCATGAAAGAAAAGAAACTGCAGCCATTTTCACACCTCAGTCATTCCTTGTTGTTCTGAATAGGAGGAATGATGATTTACCTCCTCACACTATATGTTTGATTTCTTCTAAAGAGGAGAGAGAGTCCACTAAGCCAGCCAGCAGCTGCTGAATCAAAGGTAATACACACTCAAACACAAACACCTTTCCAAATGAGCTGGCTGAATTCAATCTATCGATTGAATCATACAGCATTCACACTCCTGTCGAGGAAACCATTTAGCAACACAAGCCTACCACTGCCCTACTACCTTCCTCATTCATTTATCTTCCCCTTCTCTGTCCCTACCCTCACTCACTCCCCTCTACCACCCCTCCATTCAGATGTCAGTCACATAGCATGCTGTTAAAAAGAGGTAGCTGCAGACCCACTGTTTCCTCTGGACCACTGCTGAGTGCGTGTGTGTGTGTGTGTGTGTGTGTGTGTGTGTGTGTGTGTGCGTGAACCTGTGTGTGATTCACACACAGGCTGACGTCTTTCGCCTAATAAATGGAAGCAATCAACAAGCCATTACAGCACACACTGTGTCACCTTAAGGGGGGGAAATGTGAGTGAGAGAGGAATTTAAAAGAGCACATCTTTGCTTGAGATTTTTATAATAAAAGGGGAATATGTTTCGACAAAGCAAGCCATTAGAAATTCCTAAAAATGCAGTTTTTTTAGCCTTCTCCAATTCCCAATTCAACTTTTTATAAGTGAAGCTATCTGAAGCTGTAGATACAAAACAACAATCTTGTTTTCTTTTACCTTTTTGGCTGCACAACCCTGAAAATATGAAAGCCACATTAGCCTTCACAAATGTTTTCTGCAGTAACTTCCATTACTGAGACTGAGGTTTTAAAAGGCTGGTTTCATGTCAGCGGAAAGGAAAACTTTAATTAACTTTAGTAAGAGTACAAAGTAAGATAAAAACACCTCTGACCAAAAGAATCTCGGTGTAGAAAAACCTTGTGAAACCTGGCGTTCGTAGCAGCCTGCAGACTGAGCTGAGAAGACTGGGGATTACTCCAACATACTTTAACCTACACATTTGAAACTTCACCCACGTTTAGTTTGGACATCCAACATTGTAACATTATATGTCCTAAAATGTGAAACAGCATAATACCCCAACTTTAAGTTCCAGAATTTCTTGTCTTCCAGGAAATTTGCCAACTCCTCAGAAGATGTTTGCTCCAAACATTCTCTTCAACAGGTGTACGGAGATGTGACTTTAAAGTAACGGCAAATCAATATCATCGTCCGAGCTTCAGCCACTCTCACAATATGCAGCTGATAGGATTCTGCCATGTTGTGTAATAAACAGAGCTGGTTAAGCGTGTTTATTCCGAATGCTACATATTTTAAAACCTAAAGCCGATGGTTGCAGCAACATGAAGGTTTAGTTCCACGCCTGCCTTCAAAAAAAGTGGCAGAAGCAGTCAGATTATTTGGGTATTTGGTATTTATGTTGCCGGCTTTGCATTATGCAGACAGCAGATAACATACCTAAAGGATGGGATGATGAAAAAATCCATACTGGTAACAGCATTTTTAACGTCAGAGATATAACAGCAGCTCGTTTAACAATGTAACATGTTGCAATGCTTGACAGAGTGTTATACTGTTTTGTAGAACAAAAAAACATGTAGCTATAATGTGCTGTTGCATAAATTAAATAAATAAAGAGCCTGGGAATATTTCAAAGGCGAATGTTTGTTTTGGCACCAAACAGGCTCAATAATTATGGATGCTCACACGTGCGTCTGTACTTTTGTGGGACCATACATGTGTATGTGTTTTGCAAGTCCCTGTTGCGTAACCTTGACAGATTGGGAGCATGTATACATGCCTATAGTGCTCTGCTGTACGGAAGCAGGAGAAAATTATGTCTTTGGCAAGCTGCAGTGTAATGTGGGTGGAATATCAGTGCATGCACATACATGTAGACGTACACGACAAGGTCTTATTGCATTTGTTCCATTTCTGCTGCCTTTGATCAAACAGGAAGAGCAATATTACCAAGCGCACTAGGATGTTATGTGTATCCATGCCTGAAACACTCACAAAATGTCTGGAACGAGCTAAAAACACAAGATATGACGGTGTCAAGAGACAATTTCAGCACCCTATTTTCACTAGCCAGGGAAAGGTATAGACAAACTCACTGCTGTTGGTCTGCCTGCTTTTGTTGGAGAGATGATCCCACTAAATGGAAACAAATTAAATATTTTTAATGTAAAACTTTCTTTAGATTTGCCAGGTAAATCCAACATTTAACCTAACATAGATCAAAGCCATGCCTTGCGTATAGCTTAGTGTCATCGTCGACAGTGTCAGGATCCCACAGTGTGATCTTTTCCTGCTGATGCCACACGCCATAGAGCCTTTATCAAGTTTTGTCGTGCTACAGGCTCAGTTTGTCTGTATGGATGCTTATAAAAACACAGTTTTGGTTCCACCAAGGAGCAGCTTTAAGGCATTTTCCTGTTGTTTGCTAGCAGTCAAAAGTGACCAAAGTCAATGAAGAGCAATTGATTGTTTTCAACTCTTAAATGCGCTCTAACTCTGTTCTCTCAGTATGATATTTGGCAACCAATCAACGCTTCTGAAAGTCGATGTTACTTGCAGATTAGTAAAAAGTAAAAATGAAGCTTTGTCAGGTCTGTCCTCAAGAGGAGAAAAAAAACTACTTTTAAAATGCTCGTTTGTTGAACGGAGGTCGGATCGATCATTTCTGATGCATTCGAGGAAGTCGGGAAATCGGAATGTTGAACGGCTTTCGTGACACTGCGTCAAGTAAATTTATCTTAAGTTGAATTTTAGATCTAGAACGGATCGTTAGCTGTTAGCATGCAGATGTCTGTTTATAGAGATTAATAAGAAGCTAAATCATCTTCAGATAGCCACTGATGGGAGCCGTGATGTCATTACGGCGGATTACGTTCTGCCTTCTTTTGCTCTCCACACGGACTGCTTTTCCTGCATACGCCGCAGCCTGCTGATACGTGATTGGTCAATATTACTCGGACTACAAGCGTAGTACAAACAGAAACACTCGCCGTCCCGTAAATCCACGTCCATGCCTACAGATTCTACATTTCTATGTAAATAGAGATTACTGAAAGTGGTACATACAAAAGTAAAGTACAGAAAGTGAATATGTTGTCTGAACCTGGGAGATATTGCATCCAACAAACTGTAGGTGTGTTTAGATTTCCTTTCAGAGAGTATGTGACACAAGCATTCCTGGATCACACAGTTTGTATCTGGAGGCACTGACAGAGATAAAGCCAAGTGGTGAGATAGTGACAAGGGGCTGGAATGCATCCTAAATGATGATCCAAAACTACCACAATGAAAACATTTTCATTTATTGGTGAGTGCAGCCTTATTACCAAATTAGATCCGGCATAGTTGTTGCCTATAAATAAAGGCGACATAATCAACTGTCTTTGTATGGTAATAATAAAGAGCTCATCTAACAGTACTGAAGACTTGAAATACCTATAAAGCCTTAAATTTTTGTAAATTAAGACATTTCACGATTTAAGAAGAGTCATACTGAGGACAGCTGGAGTCAGACAAAAAGCATTGCATTCACAGAAAAGACAAAAACAGACATATTGATGAAGTAATAATGAGTAATTCTGTATCTTTTTTTCTCCCTTTCTCTCTTTCTCTCGCTCTGAATAATCAGTTAATTAACAAAAAAGTGCGGCAAGCAAATGTCAAGTCCAACAAAGATGGAGGTCAGCTTCTCAAATCAGCGATAAAAAAAACAGCAGCTAAAAAAGCAGATTCTACAAAATAAAAGTAATTAAAATAGTCGAGAGAGCAGAATGCTGCTTGTTAGGTTTTAGCAGCGTGTGAAAAACACAAAAAAAATGTGATCTGTTGGGAGGAGAGAGGATTGTTGGGTTAATTAACAGTTTTTCTTTTTGTTCAAATGATAAATAATTATGTGAACTTGTACGAGGCAAACTGGGATGTCAGGATAACTGAAGAGGGGGAGTTTATTGTGTGTAATTAAGTGTTTTATTTCCTGAAAATGCCAACTTTCTCTTTTTAGTCTTTCATTAAGAGCCTTCCATTTAGCCACCCCACCTCCCCCTCTATTCCCAACTTCCAGTCTTCAATCTGGCTCAGTGTGTGTGTGTGTGTGTGTGTGTGTGTGTGTGTGTGTCTTTTGTGGCTGGGCAGGTGCAACGGGCCATGTTGACAGCTTGTCCCTCCTCTCTTGCCGCAGGGAAAACTGTCACCTCTGTCATTCAGGCCTATGAACACAGCATGGAGAATGTGTGTGTGTGTGTGTGCTCTCCAGAGACTGTGACAGTGTGTGCTGAGAGGGGAGAGGGGCTTTATTAGCTGTGCCGGAGACAGCTGAATGCACGGACACTCACACACACACGTTAAGTTTGCAGAGAATGACTTCAGCATGGTGGGAGTTTCACAACCTGAACCTGGAAGGGCAAAGCCTTCTGGGAGCAAAACTTTACACCACATGACACGGTGATGCAGCAAAGGGAGAGTATGTGTGTAGTGTGGTCGTGCACTTTTTTACAGCTACACACACACACATATTTGCACAGGGGAATAAACTGTGGTGTCTCCAGACGAACAGGAGCAGGACAAGCGTGCTGGTAGCGGCGTGTATCACCTCTGACTCTCACTGATGAATAAAACAGGAATAATTAGGTGTAATGTTGACACATAGAGACAGACACAGCAGAGGTCGGCTCACAGTTGCCAGCTCATATTCGTCCAATTAAAAAAGGGAACAGCCCTCCATTAACAAGTTAAAACTCATCTGTGATCAGGGTAGGAGTAGGCGATATGACCTAAAATTTATATCAGGTTATTTTTTACATAAAGCCTAAACAATTAACAATCATACTTGTTATTATTTGGGACTTTTAAGTCTATTTTCTTCTAACAAAACAAAATCTCCCCTTCTTTAATTCACGTCAGCAACTATGCAACCGCGTGACAGTAGTAGCAGCTGCAGTTGCGTTAATACAATATGTTATCTACCATTTCTGACGCTATTCAAATGTATGTTTAATTAGCATGATCAGCCCCGTGACAGGCTAACCATCTTCTACTTGGTGTCGGCACGCACAACCTCACGCTGTGTGTCCGCTCCGTGAACCGTCTGGCCACAGCATTCAGAACCGGGAGGAGGCGAGAACAGGAATACACTCACTGAAAAGCCACCTCGCGTAAGCTGTCTGCCGCGATCATCCCATATGCACATCTGTGACGGTGCAGAGTTGCGCGCATGTTTACGGTTTACAGGCAGGTTACAAAAAGACTCTGCATGTACAACAGTCAGTTCACTCTGTGCTCTGGTGAAGAGCTGCACTAATGTGATGTCAGTGATTCTGGGTTTTTTATGTTGCATGGGTCATCGGTGTTGGAGTTGTAAATCTCCCTATAAACTATAACGTGTGTTTATCCCTGTATTGACGGTATTGCAAAATCCATCCCGTGCTAGATAACGACACCAGTGACGGCATTGAAACCGGTTCCGCCCACCCCTAGATCAGGGGTTGGAAATATTGGCTGGTCTACATACCCCGTGTATAAAAGGCAGAGGTGGGAAAGAGCGTGATCATGAAGTTACTGGTTCTTACTGGTTACCAAGGAATCTCATATCGATCCTTTTTAACCTCATCATGTGATCACAAGTCATGCACTAAAATTCAACTATTTGACCCTTGAACTCTGTCTTTAGACTGAAATAGGTTACGCACCTGTACACATGAAAACTATAACAGACTAGTATTAAGCGTGAGGCACCTGCCTTCAGGGGGGAGCAAAAAAACAAGGAAGAAAAACAAAGCTCCAACATGGCTCTGTGGGTTAGACAGTACACACACACACAGACTCTCTAAGGCCTCGACAGTATAAGTGTGTGTGTGTGTCCGTTGCAAGGCATTGGCCCCAGACAAAGTGCTCCGCCAGCTTTCTGCCCACTGGTCTTTTCATTGCTGATGGATGGGCCGTGTTCAGCACCATCTGGCTATAGGATATTTCACATTAATCATCACAAACATGCGCGCACACACACACACACACACACACACGTCTCGAGCATACACACACCAGACGAGTTCAATTTTCGACGTTAAATGTAAATGAACACACAGAAACATCTATATTGATTATACAAAGAGACAAAGAGAGAGAAAGAGAAACAGAAAAAGGGGAGGACGATATGAAAGCGAGCCATTATCCAATTTGTGATTCAGAGCTCGCCACAGGAAATTAAAAAACAAGCAAAAAACAATTAGTTCATTTAAAAACATTGTTTCATTTGGTTGTTAGCCTGCAGCTACGGAGCAATAAAGCCTCACTAACCCACTACCCCCCGCTCTGACTCAGTCTTTATTAATGACCTTTTCATACCTAAAGGAGGATGCGTATTAACAAGAGCGGCTGCAGAGACACCGATTTCTCTCTTCCCTCTAAATCTGTGTGCTCGCTCTCTCTTAATCCCACGCACACACACACACACACGGATGTGTTGGTAAACACATAATATCCTTACATAAACCTTAAGCTGAAAGGCCAGACACCCAAGGGACTTTAATGTAAAATGAGGGACATTATCAGACTTCATTTATTTCTATCTAACGGCTATATGGGCTTAATACAAGCTGATTTGCCTCCACGTTTCCGCGGTGTATGGACATGGGCAAGGACAGGCAGAGCAGTGGTTGATCTGGAAGGAAGCATGCTTGACATTAGTTTTATTATCATTAAATCGTATCTCACGGCTATCTGGGCTTGTAATGGACAGGGATTTATTTGCACATCTACACAATCTATGGAAAAGCAATGAGACCTACAGGAATGTGACCGCAAGTTGAGCTTCATGGGAGATTTGCAGGAAACTTGCTTGACATGTTAAAAATCTCTCTATATGAGGGTTATCAGATGGATTGTAATACGATGGGATTACTTTTGACAAATAAATAGGCGAGGTTATCAGCAAGTCAGTTCAAATTAAACTCTCATGGGGATTAAAACATTTGATGGTATGTAGCAGCCATACACGTGGCATATGAAAGAAGAGTTTCTGTTTATCAGTGAAAGTTTGTCATGCTGTTATTCATGAAGCGTGTAATTTGAATGTCAACAATATTAGTGCATTAAAGTAACAGAATGTAATGTGGCAAATACAAACGAATCAATATATTCATGTCCTGTTTTTTATGACTACATTTCTAACATGGTCTTCCAGAGGAGGCTTTTCAGAGGGTCTGTGGCTCCGACTGCAGCGCTGTTTCACCCTTAGCCTTCACTTTGAAATGGACAGGGGCTTCCTCCCTGAGGGTTTAGAGCTGGACTCTGGCTTAGAGTCAAGAACTGTCAGGACAATACAGTTCCTTTAAAGGGACACTTTTCACTAAAAATAATGTAATATACAGCTCACAAACATAAAGTTTATATCCTACCATAAACATTTCTCAAGATGTCTGTGTTAGTTGCCTCAGGGGCGGTGTTAATTTTGGCAGCTATTTTAGATTTTAGACAGTTTATTCATTTTCACCCTTTATAGTTCCAGTCCAGTTGTAGTCCATAAAATGTCTCTCTTTGAAAGTAATTCAATCTGCTGTAAAGCGCCGTCCTTTCATGATTTATTTCCTGACGATGCTCTCCATGGGTAATATACTGTAGATCCTCAGCTGAGGTTATATGTATATGGAAACTTCTGGAAAGTAACGTTATGCATGTAAAGCCACAGAACAAAGCCGTGCAGCTACAGTAGCTCATACTGCACACACCTCTCTTGCCTTTGCAGCAGCAGTGCTGGTATTTACTGTATAAACTTTTTATATGTTCATCAGCGCTTCTCATATAAACAGTCTGACTGAAGCAGACAGCTGGTGATGGCTCCTTTTTGTGCGGAAGAGGTGTCAAATGACGCGTAAAATGTCCGTTTTTCTGTGAGCACATTTTAGTCCTGTCTCTTTAACGGAAACAAAACGTACGTGTCATCAGAGTTTTTACATTCAATGATCTCTTTTCAGTTCGTCAATGTCTCGTCTTTGTCAGGGAAAAAAGGTTGATGAAGGTTTTTCATCATAATTTTCGTTAAATAAATTTACACTGCTCAGGGGTTTCAGATTTGGTGTGTTTTTTAAACTCTGACGTTTCTTGAGGTTTCCAGGACATTTGCAGAATTTATGAATCAGCATATTTAGAAGAACATGCACACAAGTGAGCACAGAAAGTGTGTTCGAGAACAGGTTGTTCAACAGTATTTGTGAGATGGAGAAGCTCAGCACAGCAGGCACAGCGTGTAACAGTCGCACAGTTTCTAAATTCCTCTGGGGACTGTACTTGAGGAGATTGCATGTTCAAAAACACTTAGAGTCTAATTTAGATGCAAGTATGATAATGTAATATGAAGATCTTCTTATCTAACTTTACTAAATTCACATGTGTACCGTTATTAGTTTGCCTGTATGAGTGTAAGGTTGTGTGTGTCAGTGTGTGGGAGGCATAGATCCACGCCTGCCGCCGTGCAAACGTGCTCTCTCTTATATCCTTTTAATTAGTGTGTAACATGTAACAGCACCACCACAGGCACAAACTCCTCTCGAGGTTAAAAACTGTGCTGAAAAAAAAAAAGAAGAAGAGGAAACTTGGCTGTACGAGAGCTTTGCTTCATGACACACTGTGACACCTGCGAGGGAGGCTTCAATCACCAACAGGCTCAGAACGTTCGGCAGCAGGAAACGCCTTCGCTGTCAAATATCTTGTTTCTTAGTCAGGAAAGTACCGCAGCATTAATCAGACATTAGATAAATATTATATTTACCACTGACGAGATGAAAAGAAAGAGGAAAACAAACCAAGTGGGGCATTCATTTGGATGAATCGAGCCATATATACAAGAAGCAAAGATCGTCTAATAAGTCAAAAGGCATTTTTTTCCTTCTTCATGACAGCAGAAAGCGTGGTGACAGCTGTTGTCATGGGGTTGTCACTTTTCAGAAGGACATCTTTATATAAGAACTTAGCACGCACACGCATACACACACTGTTGTCACAAGGGTCTCATCATCATAAGCATGCCTGAAGAGAGGCATGTTCAGTCTGCTGTCATAATGTATGAGCCCATACACACACAAATACAGGAATAATCATACACACACACACGGTTGAGGAGATTTACCTCTGACCTTAGGATTCAATCTCTCACAGAAACACACACACACACTCACAAAGTAATCAGGCACACTCGAGCTGTCTTCATCCACTAGATTGCTGACAAGAGGCGTTCATCTTGAGAAGACGACAAACTCATCACAGCCATAAAGACAATATGGTGACGGTGACCTACAGCTACTCTCGATGTCAAGTGAAGCTTCTGGTCCAGAGGTGAATGAACACTCAGAGCACTCAGCATTTAGAATATGTAGATATAATAACCATTGGGCGACAACGGAAAAGAGACCAGCACATTTTTAAGGGCAAATGTAACACACACACTCTTACCTCGTGGTCGTAGGGGTTGTAGGAGTGGAAGAGTTGTGACAGCTCTTTAGTCCTCTGCTTCTTCTGTAGGCGATAAAAGACAAGAAAGGTAGAGTTTAAAGCCACTCATATAAAACATGTTTCAAACAGCTAAAAAGGGAGATGACAAAAAGCAGAGGCATGACTTTCACTTCATGAAGATTTAATTAGAAATT
Organism: Semicossyphus pulcher; assembly: GCF_022749685.1. Lineage (NCBI taxonomy): Eukaryota > Metazoa > Chordata > Actinopteri > Labriformes > Labridae > Semicossyphus > Semicossyphus pulcher. The sequence goes on from NW_027211770.1 coordinate 13,707,883, forward strand.
CTTGATGTGGAAATATCTACCACTTTCTTTAATACAAACCAAATCATAATTGAGATCCTGTGTGTGTGTCCTTCTGGCTATTTTGGTTTGTAGTGTACTTATTGACCTTTAAAGTGGTAATCTCCAAGATTTAAGTTTCGTTCTCTTTGGCGGCACCTATGGCGATAAACGGTAATTGCGGGCGCACACTTTCCAGATATCCAGACAGTGTCGCATGTGTGACGTCCACGGTTGGCTCCGGCTTCCTCGCTGACGGTCGCTTTCCTGTTTAGCCTGTTTGCCTTCATCTGAGTGTTTAATTTGTTTCTTTTTTCTTTGGATTTTCACTTATTTATGAAGTTGTATCTGTAATGATCGATCTTTTCTTTGTTTGTTCAGCCATAGTAGATTACCGTTTATATATATATATATATCTATATAGATATAGATATATATATATCTATATATATATGTAATACAGATGGACATATATTACACTTTTATTCATGTTAACTTATTGGGTCACTTAAACAGAATCACAATGGCTGAGAAGAACGCCTACAGTAATTCATTAAGGATAATATAGAGAAAGAACAGAGGAGGAAAAGTCTGATTATTTGCCCACCAGCTGTAGCAGAAAATATTTCTCATTTTCTCATTTTATTACGGCTCAAAGTCTGGCCTTAACCTTGCATGTCCTTAATGTGTAATGAGATGCAAAAGCATGAGACATGACTGTTTGATGTGTGGCAGTTGTTAATGCAATCAGTTACATGAGGCCGATGCAGTTACAAAGAGTGCTAATTAGCTCGCTGATTAGGCCATGTCTGGCTAAGGGGGTAGGATATATGTATACGCTGCTCTAGCTAAAGGGAGAGTGCATTCATTGCCGCGCTTTCTCCCCTTCCTCCTCGTCTTTTTCAGTGAATAGGAGGGGCTGGAGTCAGTGTCCTTAGGACAGATCTGAACATGCAGAGCAGAAGGCCTATAAGTCAAGTTTGCTATCACAGAGAGGCATCGTTATAGCGTGACAGACAAACGCAGCTTCAGGATGTGGGGAAGGCAGAAGAACTATAAATGTGTGCAGTCAAGTTGAAATAGATTGACGCTGTTTAAAAGTTGCATGAAATTAGATGACGGGCTGTCCTTATACGAGACGATTGAGGAGGCCAGGGTTAGAAATAAAGACCGAAACAAAACGGGTAAAAAAAAAGGTGTGTGCACAGCAAAGACAAGCAGAGGAAGGTGATATTAGGGTAGAAGTGTTTAAAAATGGCACTCTAGTCCGATGACTGTTTGTCTTTCTTCTCTCCAGCGAGGCCCATCCTTTCATCGCTTGCACATCTCATCGCCCTACTCTCTATTCCTTCCGTCAGTGTATATCTTATTTCTTCTAGCCCTGCTTCTTTTTCTTCCCCATGCTCCGTTTCTACCGACCTCTTACTCATTCTCTGTTCACCCCGGGCTCTTGTGATCCATACAATCCTGTAATCATTGGCCCTGTCCTTCTACCATCCTCTCCTTTTGTTTTCACCTGATTCCCTCTCATTCTTCCTGCCAAAGGGCTCTCCAGAATCTCAAAAATCCTCTCTTCTTTCCTTGTCTTTGCCTTTTCCACGTATCCCTCGGTGCTCTACCTCTCCCTCGCTCCCTGTGTTTTTTCTCCAGTGGAGGAATACTCATACTAATCATACCGTCTCCTCTCTCTCACCCCATCCTCCCGCTCATAAGTCCGTCCCTCCACAATCTCTCTCGCTCACTCGCTCTCTGCCTGGAGCACCTTAGGTGAGAGCAATTCTCTCATCATTTCTCCTCAACACCATCCTTTCGCCTCCTTCCATCCCTTCATCGCTCTCACCATCACTCCGTATGCGCTGATGCTCAACGGTGTGTATGTGTGGATCTGTGAGGCAGATGTAACCGCAGGTAAGGATTTCTCAGCCCGCAATGAGCTCCCAGCTGAATTTATACAGTTCAATAGCGCACACACACATGCCCACAAAGACACACACCATGGGCACAAACGGCAACACAGGTGCGCACATTGACGAACACAAACACATGCTGTTAAGTCAAAATGGATAAAGGTGTTAAAAAGTGCCAAACACAGGGTGGTTCCGACCGTAAAACAAAAGGAACTAAAATAAATTAGAAAAATAAAGAGATTTTAAAAAGGTGTCAAAGCGACAGAAAGAATGTTATATTCTCCCTTAATGGTAGTGAATGAATGTGAAGCCTCTTGTCTTTACTGTAGCTTTCTAAAGAAGTTTCGCCTCTTACACTGAGGTGAGGACGTGAGCTATCGTGATAGTGAGGTTTTCAGTTTAAATTCCGACACTAGTGTGGAATAAGCTGGCTGGGGGAAAGTGAATAAGAAATGCTTTCTTTATCCCGCAACAGCTGCTGCTGGGGTGCCCTTAAGCAAAAACTACCTTTGGAGCCAATCAGTAGCTCCTACTAGAAGTCTTCACTGGGGCTGCAAACATGTGTAAATGTTGCTAATGTGCAGCAAGATGAGGTTGAAATAGGCCAAATACCGTATGCTCTCTATAGGTACTGTACCTTTTAAATGATATTTAATTTAGCTACATTTGCACTACATCTGCCATATTATGCAAGGCTGGACTAATAAACCTGGATTATAGAAGTTTAAATGATACACATAACTTACTTTACAGACAAAACATTGGCAAATACACGCATCTCTTTTCATACAGTTTCAATATAAAATCATACTTGATTAAAAACACAAAGAAAGGTTACTTTGAGAAAATACAACATCTGCATACCTCTAACAAGGACCTGAAATCTATGTCAAAATAGTGTAGCTATTTCTTTGATGTGCTGTGATCTTTATTTAATCAGCAACACTTTTGTCCCTGCTTTTGTGTTGATTAGGTACTTTATGTGTCTTTGCTGTGTTTTTGGATGAAGAGGAGCAATTTGCCCCTGTAAAAAGCCACCGTCAGTCAAAGCTGGTGTTCTCTGTAATCGATAGAAGCAATAATATTTGAAATTGGTGCCAAAGCTGTGGAGAAAGTTTGGCCCATTCTACATTCCTACAACACCCAGCGTGCATTGCGCCACTTCCTCTGAAATGAACAGCCCAGCAAGAGACGCTGGAGTGAAATACTACCGTTTTCGCTGCAGGCAAATGCTCAGAGCGGTACAGAATCCAAAATACGATGAGAATATACTGGTGGATCGTCTAAAAAATCTTCGGGTCTGCAGTCTACATTTCAAACCTGATGATTTTGAACGAGACATGACATCGGAGGCGGGCCTCATGGATTGAGGAAGAGTAGTTTAGCAAGCTCCCTGGCCTCCGCCAGATGATGCGTTTTATGTAGTCTGGCGGAGGTTTTGTAGGGTCCATTGGAGAAGCGTTTTTTGCATTTTTTCCAACCATAATGGCATTAGCTCCCCATAATAGCATGATAGGACTGAGGCTGAAAATCAGCGAACTGGCCCTTTAAGGACAGCCCCAAATTCTAGGACTGCCCCAGAAGGCATGTTCCTTGTTATGCCCCTGACCATTTGACTGAACTGTACAACCACACGTGTTAAAAGGAAACAAAAAGAGGTTAAAGATGGTCTAGCATTGACATAATCTGAGACCCTTTGCTAAAAAGCAGTGGTTCCAGTGGTGATCCATCTCTCAGCAAGCCAGTGTTACCTTTCTTATTTCATTGCATTTTTAATTCTAAGAGCTTTATTAGTGTGCTGCACACTAATGTGTCTGTATACAGGTATGTGTGTGCCTGGTGCACGCATGTGTGGTCCATCAACCAGAGAAGTTAATCTAGCATGCCATCGAGGTTGTGTTAGTGGCAACCCAGCAATGCAAAGCCTCTGTGTGTGTGTTTGTGTGTGTGTCTGTGTCTGGACCTGTCACCACAGTGATGATGAACGATGGTTGTTACCATTACGTCCATCTGTTGTTGCCGCCAGAGACGGATGCTGTGTCTAACGGGAAGTGACATTACATGGATGTGTACACTTGTACTCATACACTGACTCCAAACACATACAGGATTGAGGTAGCACACACTCTGCTGCCACTAACACACTAAAAAACTTACACACTAGTTATTTTACATGAAGTAGCTCTGATGGAATATATGCAAATATTGCGTTAAATTACCCAAACTACCCAAAAATTTCTTGATAGTTAATAAAACTAGCCAAATAGATGCAATATGAGGACAAGGAATTAATCGTCTTCAGACTGGATCTTCATAAAGGACATATTTTAGTCAAAGTATGAAGCAACTGAAGAACAAAGACAATAAATACATCTAAAAACATCAAATTAAGGGATTGAAGCGATAATAAAAACTTAAATAAAACATTTCTTTGAGCATATTCCAGCTGCATTTTCTCAGCATGTTATCAGCTCTGTGAAATGTGTCAAACAGACACTCTCCGTGTATGCAGAGGCTGTTTATATACAGTATTTATGTATGCATGCCAACACAACCAGCAGCTTCCTGCTCTTGGCTCAATTTGTGTGTATTTCAAAGAAAATCCTGAATGTGTAGCTCTCTGACATGAGGCCCTACAAATGTGTTGGTGTGTGTCTATATGAGTAAACGCATGGGCGATATATCAGTATGTCTGAGTGTGTCGTGGGGCAAGGTAACAGTGATCTTGCCGTAGCCTGTACTGTATGGGCTCCCGGCTCACCAGTTTGTCTTTCCCTAATGACGGGCAGATGTTGGTGTTATAGAGCCTGCACCCACAGCAGGAAGTGTGTGTGTTATATTACTCCAAGAAGAACCTCAGGCATGTCTGTGTGTGGTTGTTTCCGTGTGTGCGAGGGATTCACACTTCCTAAAGCGTCACGATGATAGTGGCCACACTGGTGATGCTGTGTGTGACCGTTCTCTCTGGACAGAGGTCACTTCACAAAACATGTGGCAGCTACATGAGTCCAATCTGCTGTGTGTTCTGTTAACTAACATGTATACAAGGCGTGCACTGTTAACTGTTAATAGTGGGAGACACAGACAAAACTTAGAAGAGAAAACAAACTTAAAAAGGTATTCCATCATGTGATTAAGATACACATCCAGGTCAGCAAAACAGTTATATACTGTACAATGACTACATTTATAACTATTAAAAAGTATGTACTGTGAAATAGTTGAATTAGGTGCCCTTAGGAAGATCTTGTTCAAAAACTCTTCTTAATTATTGTTAAGGAAAAACATTATTATTACTATTAAAACTGACTTTTTATTTGCACCAAAGTATGGTGATGTGTTTTATTGGTATAGTTGATATGTTGTTAATATCTATTCTTGATATCTGGACGTTATACGCTGGAAATGCATGTTTTCATTCTGTAGTTAGTTTGCTCATGTTATTAGTCCTCATGGTGCTTGTAATGTTCCTCCGTTCATAAGTTTTATGTTTGTTGTGACAATTATACAGAGTACAACGTACAGTGAGACTGTTATGCAATTCGCTTTGATTTTTAATGATGGATATTAGAGCTTAACACATAATCAAAATATTATTGAAATCGCAATATGGCCTAAAGCAATCTTCAAATCGCAGGAGGCACAATATTTGATAAAGGTGAAATGTGTGTTAAAATACCATTTTAACTTAAGTATTGTGCTGCAGAGATGTTCTGGCCTACACATCATACTCAGACTTAACTATCAAATATCTGTTTGGTTCAGATCCCCTCAAAAATCACACCACTATCATTTTAATATGATGTAAAAAATATCACTCTTTAATAACGCAAATCATATCGAAATTACAAAATAAGTCAAAATAATCGCAATTAGATATTTTAAAAAAATCGTTGAGCCCTAAGGGCTGAGTTTCACGAGAAAATAAATCATAGAACCACTGTACAATAATATATGCAATATGACATCAATATGCAGGGAATAGATGGCAGGTGGATGAATTATAAATCATAGGCATGTGTAAAGTCACCCGTAAAGTCACTGGTTCCTGACCTGAATGGCGTAAGGCTAATGCATGTATTTTGTCAACTTTTAAAAATTTTAAAACTGTAAAGATTTTAAAAATGTATGTTTTTTATTTCTGCTTTTTTCACCTAATAACTGCTAAGGGATCAGTAAAGTTCATCTTGAATTAAATCTACATTGAACTGGTGCTTTTATATACACAGACCTACATGAGATTAGTCCTGCTAAACTTTGTCACTTTCAGTCCCTCCAGATTTTCAAAGGCAAAAAAAAAGTGCATTTGAATGTGCTCGGCAAAAACTGTGATCATTAACATGCAATGTGTTTTCCCTTCCATTGTTAGTGGACACATCCTCATTAATCAAGTTCAGACCTACCTGGCCCTAAACAGCAACTTAACATTAACTCAACCTTAATACCTGTTAGACTTCCTTTAGTCAAGTGCTATTATCTCCCCTGATGTATGTAAGTGTGTGAGTGTGTGTGTGTCTGCATTAGAGACAGAGAGGGGGAAAAGCATACACGTGTGTCTCTATATATCTGTGCATGTGTTTGTGTGTGTGTGTCCAGGCATAGATAAATGATGGTGAAGGTAGGAGATGGAGCTACTAGTGGCTGGCCAGCTGTTTAACTTTGACAGCTGCCGCACTGGTGCGTTCTGGGTAATGGAGTTCTTAACCAATTACAACCTGGGGAAATTAAAAACACTGTCCCACTAGAATAGCTAATCTCCTTCTGTATCACTTTTTTTCTCGCCTTCTCTCCAGCAGCTGCTCTTTCTCAACTCTTCCTTGCATACAAATAGGCATCCCCACACACACATACACACATATACACACACACACACCCTCCATTCAGCAAGTCCATTTATCAAGGCTAAGTTCTAGTCACCTGGGGATGATTATGGAGAACCAAGCTAATAGCATTCACATCCCTTTATTCTCAACATGCGCCCTTCTCTCCCTCCATCCCTGTGGTCTCCTATTCTTTCCATCTGCCCCTGTTATCTGCTCCATCCTGGATCCTCTCATACATCATCTATTACAATAGGTAATAAGTTAGACCTACACATACCTCAAACACCTGGAGCACATCACAGCTGGACTCTCTCTGCAGCTCTACATGTTTCCTCAGCTTCACTCACGGACTCGCTATGTGGTTTTGTCTTGGCTGGAAATGAGGCTGCTGCAGCTGAACTGTATCTCTTAGTGTAACACGATCAAACTGAAACTGTCAGTTTTACCAGATTTCGACATTTGTAAATATGCTATATATATTGTAGGTTTACATTATGGAGTCAAATAAAGGTCAAAAGACTCTGAGCTCGCAGAATAATGTTTTGTCCAATCAGTTGCGCCCTGATTGGTCGGTTTAGCTGCCTTTGATTAGATGGTCTTTTGACAACGTGGAGGCGAGCTGATTGGCTGGTTTGCTGAGGCGTAAAGAAACGGTCAAAATTCATGCTTGTAAATCGCAACTCGTTGCTGGTCACTTCAGGTTCACACATGCACATAGGAAATTTGTGTGTCTGCAACAAATGAGGGTGTCCCAGTTTGGTTATATTTTATGTCCACTGCTGTCAAAGCTTTAAATTCTAATAACCTAAAAAAGTGTAAGTAGGATCGCTGCTTTAGATCGGTTGGTAGAGCAGGCGCCCCGTGTACAGAGGCTCCAGTCCTCGACGCTCTGATTGCAGGCTCGACCTCCGGTCAGCCGATCATTTAGCGCATGTCACCCCCACTCTCACTCACAATAAAAGGGATTTTGAGTGACTGCAAAACTGCTACGCCTTCGATTTCTGATCAGAAAAGGTAACCTTTACTCCACTTGCTTACAAATAGCAGTGTGCTACATTTGTACGACACTGAACACCAGCTTCACTATAGCCAAACTTCCTTCTAGCCATAGTCAGCTACCATATTCAGCAGGTGAGCACTCATAGTGGCCAATTAAATTTCAAAGGGGGTTGCTGCCCCTTCAGGTGCCCCTTGAGGTCCCACTGAACCCCCTGTTGTTGTTGCTTTTGTTCTCACTTTATTTCCTCCATTCATCTCCCATCCCTTTAAGTTTCCCTCCTGTTCTCCCTCCTAACCTCACCTCTTCTCTCCCCCTCTCTCAGGCCTCCTTCTGTGTCCGCTTCCTACTCCATCTACTTCTCCATCCATCCCTCCTGTGGCTTTTCAACACAGTTGTGTTCCAGACAAACCATCTGGTGCACTTTATTAATGACTGACCCTACATGGCCTAGACGTCGCCTAGCTGCCACCGCTCGCTGTGTGTGTGTGTGTGTATGTGTGTATGTGTGCAAAAACAGGTGCACGCTGACTGATGATGTGACTTTGTGTGCAGCTTTAACCACTGAAGCAGGTGTACTGGTTACAGGGACCCTAACATATTAGTTTGACTCTCTCTCTCACCTTTAACTTGTCTCTGTCAAGCACAAATACACTGAGATGTTATTCAGGGCAGGTGAAAACAAATACACATGGTCAGAGAAATTACATGCTAATTCTAGGATTTTAAAAAAGAGGCTGATCTGGCAATAAAAAGGTTTCCAAAAGAACCACACATGTACCACAGTCCAACACTCAAAAAGCTGAGGTCTTGGATAGATGTGTGCTGACATCCAACCGCTGACAATAAAAGTGGGATGAGACAGATGAAGGAGAGAGACAGGAGAGAAAGATAAGAAGAGGAGATCTGCAGTGGTGTGGTTGTCTGGGGATTGATCCCTCTAAGACACACTGAGCGTCTCCTCGGAGAATGAAAAGACGGAGGGGAGAGGAAAAAGAGAATGACTTATGAAGACGCTCCACTTGAAAGAGATGTGTCAACACTTTGATGGTAAAGAGAGAGAGAGTGCAAATGCAAGAAGAGAAAGAACATATAGTGTGGGCTCCGGCATAATGTAGGAGGTCAAAGTAAAGAAGGAAAGGTCAGAGAAAAAATCAGGTTGAGATTCAATAATGTGAGAAGTGAGGCATGCTGTAGCATACAAATGTTTTCCAACCTCTCAGGTGGAGGATGCTGATGCTCAGATGCAAAATGCAACAGTGCAACATGATTACATGCAGACGTAAGTACGAGCTGAGAGCTGAAAGAAAATTAAGATGCTTCCTGCTTATTCAGCAGAATTACATCAACAAGACAGAGAACTTAATTTGATCAAAATACTGTTTGTATGATTTTGAAAACAATCCTGAGTAAAATATGAGCTGAACAGAGAGTATGTCAAATTACAAAGCAGGAACTATGGAGAGTATCAAAGTTCTTAAGAGACATTGATGTTAATGTATGTTCAGCAGTTGTATTATAGATGACTGTGGCTCTGCGAAACAATGATGTAGCTGAGAAACCTCAGAGGCAAAAGGTCAAGATAACACTGGAGCTGCTGATGTTTTAACCTGTGCTTCTCTCTAACACACACCTTTTCTGACAATTATGGCTTCATTAGCCGTTTACTGTTTCATTTGGCAGCAGACTGAGGGAGTTAGAGGAAGTCAGAGTATCTTTCAGGTGTCATGTGTTATACAATGACAGCGGTTATAATGAAGCAGCAAACAAAGTGTTAAAGTAACTCTACTAAATGACCAGAAGCCATATGGCATCACAGGAGCACGTCGGTAATGTGCGGGCATTCGAAGAGAAGGCAGATAGGAGAAGGAGATAAGATTATTAGCTTCTCAGCTAGCTAACGTTAGCTATAGAAGGAGCTTTAAACATTAATATAACACTCTAGAAAGAACCTGATGTCTTTTAAACATCAACTGTGACATTCAACTTAATAGTCCAAGTTACAGCCGCGCAGTGTGATTTTCTCTCACTTACATTCTCAGTCCCTCACCTTCAAACTGTCATCTTTTTCTCTCCTTGTCATCTCTTTTTCTTCCTGCTCTCTTTTGTGTCAGTCGTAGCCAAATCGGCAGCAAAGTTTCTGAATGAAGAACTCATATTTATTGTCTTTATTGTCAGTTAGCACATGCTAAAAAGAACAGCCAACTAAATCTAAAAGCTGTCATTGTGCAATTATTTTTATCTGACTAGTCAACTAATCGTTTCAATAATCGATGATTAGTCGTCTATCATAATAGTCATTAGTTGCATTCCTATTGGACAGCAGTGAAAAGAATTAAGACATGTGCCAGCTAAATACATTAATCCTTCACTTTACCTTTTTAGCGGCATTTTATATTCTCCAGTTAATCAGATATTGTGACGTATCGTTATATGATTGTCTTGCAATATATCATCGTTAACGTGGGCTATGTATCGCGTAGATATTCATGTTTTTTCATCACAGCTTTACAATCTCCAGGGCAAAACTCAGCCTCTCTCACTGACGATGCTGATAATGATTGATTTAAGGAAACACTGAAGCTTTAACTGACAGATGCCTTATCCTCTGGTAGAAAGATGTTTGCTCAACACAGCCTCGCCCATGCGTCTCCACTTTAAACAAATTTGTTCCCAGCTAACTGCCAGCAGCAAATGCAGGATTTTACATTAAAACATTTACACATGAACACTGTGAGCTTTCATTAAGTATGTATAGCGTATGTGTTCTGTCTGAAGTCAGACCCACGCACCCCACCCTAAAACGTCTTTCAGGATTACTTCTATTAAAATTCATACAGAAGTCATGACAGAACTGGAACAGCCTTTTACATTTCCAGATGACAGGAGGCCGGCCCGTGTTTCCTCAATACCACACATGCAGATTTGTGTGTGAACTTACAGTATAGTGTATGCACACACAACGAGCACACACACACACGTACAGTGTCAGTAAGCATATCTTTGTGTACATTAATTATGTATTGCTGCTCGTAATAGAGTCTGTGTTATACATGAGGACGTAATTTGGTAAATAATTACATTTTTAAATCATTTGTTTGGTTTTCAGAGCTGATATCCCTTTTTTTCTCTCTCTCTACATTGTGAAGTTTAGTTAATTGCTTTGTCTTGGCTATTTAAACAGCAAGCAGAGTAGGCAACAACAACAACAGACACGAAAGAGAGTCAGAATGCATTGCCTGTTATTTGCTACAAATACTATTTTGTGAAATCCCAAACATAATTTAAAGACTTGCGGAAGTTACTAGTTGATAAATTTACATAAGTTACAGTCTGTCAGGGGATCAGTGCTGGCCAACATACTGTATTTTGTGTTTAAAGTGCAAATTATATGGCCACATGCTAACAGTCTTATCTCTTTCACTTTCACACCTGACTGCGGAAGACAAGTATAAAAAGTAGGGATGCACGATATTGGATTTTTTGCCGATATCCGATATGCCGATATTTTACAACTCATTTAGCCGATTACCGATACCGATACAGATATTTTTTTCCCGCACACCTAATTGCAGAGATCATCAACTCTCTTCTGTATTGGAATTAGCGTACAGTATAATGTTGATACTCTCTCTCACATTTGTTACAACGGTCGGGGTGACGGGTCTTGAGATGGTTAATCAAGTTTGTAGTGTTGAAAGACTTGCCTTGGCTCCTCCTCGCATCACCGAAGCTGAGCAATTTTATCGGTTAATTATATCGGCGGATATCGGCGTGTTGGCGATAATATCGTGCATCCCTAATATAAAAAGTGTCCTCGTCCGCACTCACCACATGTGCCGGTACTTGCTCCATCTTGGCGGCAGGCGTTCCGGGTCTGGGGTAGAACTGGTTGATGAAGAGACTTGGGAATCGGTAGAGTTTCACCAAGTCTATTGTCTCTTGGAAGTCGTCCTCAGTCTCACCAGGAAAACCACAGATTATATCTGTAGCAATGGTCACACCTGGGACCCTAGAAGAGAAACACACAGAGAAAGAGAGAGAGCCATTTATGTCATACATCAATCTCACTGTTGTGTCCTTGTGGGAAAAACTTTCTTTTTCTTCCACTGCTGTAGAGGTGCACTTCAGAAGACTCTCAACTTCTACTTAATTTCTCGTGTTGCAGCAATATTGTGATCTTCTCTGGTTTAAATATGTTTTTAAGACTAAAATGATGTAATGGCAGCAATGGGAACACGTGTAAGAGGATTGCACCAGTTTGATCTGTTTACGCCTTCAGCGTGAGGTATCGCAGCTCACCCCACACAGCATATATATATATATATATATATGCTTCGGTTATCAGTATTTATGATTTGATCAGGGAGCATCATGGTGAGCAATAGTCTTCATTCCATCTATCTTAATAAATAACCTCAATAACAAAATAGTGTTCAGTCTAACATTATTTATTAACTTCTTGATCAATTATTCAAAATGACTCTGAGGTTTGGTATTTTCCCACTGTTGCTGCACACCTGTGTAAACCATGTGAAGCTCCGTAGCATTAAAGAAGGGCTGAAGCCTTTCCCTGTGGACTCATTCAGCCAATCAAACCCTGATTAGCAACCTCTGCTGCCGATCAATAGCTATTGATTATTGACCTGCTGGCTCATTGAATTAATGGTAGCCAGTAAGGTGTGGGAAAAGATGCATCGATTAGTTCCGTATATTTTGTTTGTATTGACAGCAGTTGGACAGCTTTGAAAAGAACTCCAAGGCTTCGTCATCGCTGTCAGTCAGAGAATCGTGTATCTCTGGAGCTCGTGCTTCACATTCGCATTGATATGTATGCTGTTTTGACGTGTTGGCGTACGGTTTCAATAGTTAGGCTTGATCCCAAAGGCATTTAACATCATCTCTGCCGGCCAACGTGGATGTAAATTACCATAAATGGATAAATAAGCCATATGAAGATTCTGCATTTTACTTATTTAGCAGTATTCTGAGCAGCAGAGATGAAAACGGTTGTGACAAGCTGGATTTCCAATTACTGTGTGTTTTTTTTTGGATGCAGTTAAATGGTTGCCTGGCATTTCTTTCTACTTAAAATTATACTTGGATGTGTCCAACAAAGACATAATTCAGAATCATTCTCAATGTAACTAAGCAAAGCTGTTGATTAAAAGCCATCTAACATAAAACAACTAACTGTAGTAGAATAGGCGGGACACTGGGGCCTCTTAATGTTATATATCGTGTTTTATACGGCAAGTAGCCTCCTACAAGAGCCCAGTTTGACATTAGTAACAGATAACTGAACAGATTTCCTGTAAAAAATCTTTGGATGGAACTATTAATTCACTCCTTCATTTAATCTCTATCCTTGCCTCTCTCTCCTCCATTCTTTACTCATTTGTAAACAAACATCTCATCTCCTATGTTGTTATTTGTCAGCTGTACAGTATATGTTCCCTACTCTTATAGATAAGTACTTGGCACGTTACAAAGAGAGTATTGAAAGACAAAAAGGAAAAGATGAATACTATTTTGTCTCTTAAGAAGCCTTGAAAACTGAACGCAAACAAACCACTCACATAAGCAAACAAGCAACGCAGACGAGGAGAAACACAGCTCGACAAAGACATTAAGAAAAGAGTGGAAGCAACGTTTTCTTTGCCATCGACAACATGATGCATCTTTAATTACATTAACTTCCTGCATCTGCAACCCCATGATAACCTCTGACCTATTGATGACTTCCAATCGGTCATTAATATTAACCAATGGCCTGCAGGCACTGGCATCCTTGACCTCACAGATCTGCCTGACAGCTACCCTATGGAAAATAAAACTAAATACATTTAAATAAAAAAATTAAGCGTTGAATAGTTAAATAGATGAATAAATGAATAATTCTCTATTTGTCATTAAAATTAACTTGAACCCCCTCCAGCGGTTGTTTCTAAACCCCTTTGAGTATTTAACACAAAATACAGTTTTAATCCTTCATTTTGTTGAGTAAACAAAGGACGACTTGCAGCCTGTGGGCTTTCTACAATAATTAATCAAGTAAGAGTCCTGAAATGGGAAGATATGGTTCAGTTTTTAGAGCGAAGGCTCCCTGCCGTGTTACATTATTGTCACCGGTAGGTTACATCAGAAGGGGTTTTACTCTAGAAGCTACATTTGAGAATTTATGTGCAGGCTATGGGATACAATCTTAAAGAGCAGCTCCAGTCATGTTTTAAAACATGTAAAATGCTCTGCTTGAAATAATAAATTGTGTCTGATATGTTTTTTTTTTCTGCAAAATACATTTAATCACCTTGTAAAAATCCTCCCAAGGCATCTCCCCTTCTCCCTCATTAAAAATTCATGATTCTGCATAGGCCCCGCCCACTATGAACATTTCTAACCGGTCCCTCCGTCGCGAAAACAAAACACATCTCTTCCATCGTTAAGTGGCAACTTGTTAAAACTTAGCTAGCTTGAAATGTAGTAATTAGCAGTAGCAACGTTAACGTTAGTAGTCAGTAGAGAGTTTGCAAACATTACAATGACGGTTACAGCTGGCTCGCGCATCGACCAAGTGGTTGCCATAGGTTACACATAATGATATGCATAGCGTCACCCCGTCCATTAACGGGATTGGCTCCTTAGGTTTGTGACGTCTCAAACCTGCCAATCTGAAAACGTGTTGTTCAGCCTGTCCTTGGTACACTGCAGTTTAAAAGCAGACAGGCCCAGCCATGGAGATGACGGCTGATGTTGTCCCTGATATGTCTTGTAGCACATGAGGAACACCACATGGAGATGTTTACAAGGTTTAACACTTGATTTTCACTGGAGGGGGGCTTTAATAAATACATTGTCTCCTATAGGGATGAAACAAAAGTTTTAATATACTCATTAGTTATTACTTTCATTACAGCAGTAAAAAAATATCTATCTAAATCTACTCCCCTAAGCAATTCCATTAATGAAAGTCGAAGAGAATGCAAATGAAATTATCACATTTTTTCCGGCCTCAAAAGATAGGACTGTATTTTGCATCTCCCCAAGGCTTGTTTGTCCAATTTGCTATAGCCCTTTGGTGGTAGTGGTGGTGAGGAGGTATATACTTAGAAATCAAGTGTGTCCTTTTCATTCTTACAGCAGCACTGAGAAAATTTACACCTTTTCTGGAAAAAAAAAAAACTACAATTCAGGCCAAGGTTGTAAAATAACACATGGAGATAGAGTACGGAGAGAAAGAGCAGCGAGAGACACGAGTGTGAATTGGCTTTTGCGGATTTTCCAAAAGGTGGAGGCTGAGAGGGAACAAAAACATGCACGCACACACACACTGTCATTTTGACACCTCTGTCTCTCCCAGATCTGAGGGTGACGGAGGTGTCATGTGTGATACTAATGAACAAGAACCCGCGCTGATACTCTCCTTGTTAAAATGAGAGAGGAGAAATGTATCTTGTTATTGTTCACCTTTAGAAAACGGGAAGGGAGGGAGGCAAAGACGCAGAGAAATCAAGAAAGACAGCAGATTAGGTGTCAGCTGGACTCGCTCTCAATTAAAGCAACACAGGAATAAGGTAAATCTTTTGTCACAAAGAACTGGACATACCCGTGGATGAGAAGTCCATCAGTTCAAGTTACATCCACCCAATGTTTCATCACATTTATTTTACATGTTAAAGACGAGAGGAGACATTCATTCCTCATATCCAGTGTTAAGAGCTTAACAAATGTCTGACAGCAACTGTTGGAACATTTAGAAAGACGTATGCAAATTCCTACATTATGTCAAGAACTGTCACATTAAAGCATGACGTATCTTTTAATACACAAATGCTCTTTTGAATAATTGCAATGAGTTATCTCAGCAATGCCCTGAGAACTGGATGCAGAGTAACAGAAACACTGACAGAGCAAGATGAGCGTCTTCAGTGTGCAGAGAGGAGATAAACAGACGGAGCAGAGGGACACTATCTGTTATGTCAGGCATGGAGGAAAGAGAGAAAGAGGGGGAAATCATCCAGTTTCATCAATGTGATAAATACAACTAAAATTATATAAGACGCTGAAAGACAATCATAGAAGAATGTGTTTCATCAGCCTCTCCAATTAGCATCTTTAAACGCATCCTAAATGTGTGTTTATAGAGGCCAGCTTTAATTAGGTCTCTGTTTGACGACGTCTGAGACGATGAGTGATCCGTTTTAATGGAAAGTAAACTAACACCCTGAGAACATGTTATGTACACGTCTGCGTGATGAGAGAAGGGAGGAGGATGGACACCGTTTTTATCAACAACTAGCAGTCGGTTGCTAACCCCATGGCTATTGCTGCAGTTTGGA
Source organism: Semicossyphus pulcher (assembly GCF_022749685.1). Taxonomy (NCBI): domain Eukaryota; kingdom Metazoa; phylum Chordata; class Actinopteri; order Labriformes; family Labridae; genus Semicossyphus; species Semicossyphus pulcher. The sequence goes on from NW_027211770.1 coordinate 13,723,946, forward strand.
GTCAAAACACACCAACGCCCCAAAGCCCCTAAATCAAAGGAGATAAAGGGGGCAGGAAAATAGGTGAGTGTTTTTGTGTGGGCTTTCTTCCTGTCATTTCTCCTGCTGCCCCACAGAGGCGCAGAGACCACCTCCCTGAAGACAGTCACCTCCATTAGCCAAAGTGTGCTAGCAGCCTGATTTAGCATTTACACAGCGAGCGTGTTCATCGGAGACTGAAGTCGTTTAATTAAAACTCAAGATAAGCACACATCAGGCCCCCATCTGCCTCAATGAGCTGAATTAAGCTTCATAAAACACGCCATTGTCTTCAGCACAATTATTATCAACTCTGTGTTTGCTGAGGCTCTCCTTCATGCTCACATATGTGTGTGAGTTTCGGTATACATAAAGCCATCTTCTTCATTATATATTCAAAATATGAGCATGTGTACGCGAGAGTGTTTGCACAACAGATGCCTGTGAGCGGCCCCCGTGATAAGATGAAGGCGAGACCAGTGGGACAGAAGAACCCTGAAAAACGACAGCAAGGAAGGAGGAGACGAGCGTGGCGTGGAGGTGTAGAGAGGAATGAGATGGGTGGAGGGATGGAGGGATGAGGATGGAAGAAAGACAATCTGGGAAGGTAAATATTTACCTATTCATCTGTCGGAAAGAGCCCATGCTACCCATCTGTGCTGCAGTGTGTGTGTGCGTTCTCTGAAATGATAATGCGTGGCACACTGGGGCTGCTGTGGACAGTGAAGGGAGAGAGAGAGAGAGATGGGAGAGAGATGCGCTGCGGGGAGATTTGCTGTCAAATGTAAAAAGTTTGGAAAGCTTCTGTCTCGAGGAAACTCAACTCCAAAATAAAACCACATTAACATGTAATCTGACGGCTGTGGTGTAATGTGTGAGTGTGTGCAGCGGAGAGAGAGAGCAGCAGCTGGGCTGGGAGCGGAAACAAATTCTACAAGGACTGAAGTCTGAAGATTACAGGACCACGACATGTTATGTGAAGATGATGTTCAAGTCAGACGTAATCAATGCGAGGATGAGCAGCAGGGTTTTTGCAATGAAGCCATCTGTCCTGTCGAATACTGGAAACAATGCACAGGAAAAAATGTGACCGTCATCTGCAGATAATACAAAAGTTATATCATCCCTTTGACCCTATAGTTTGTGCTAATCTGGAAGATCTCAGTTTCTTTCTCTTTGGCGACACCTATGGTGATAAACGGTAATTGAGGGAGCACACTTCCCAGATATTCTTTGGATTTTCACTTATGTTTGAAGTTGTATCTGTAGTCATCGATCTTTTCTTTGTTTGTTCAGCCATAGTAGATTACTGTTTACTCGCAACACCTGCAGAAACCGGAAAAGCAGCCGCTTAGCTCCGCCTACCCTCTCTGGCAGACCAACCACTGCTGGCTGACAAGTTGCACCAGACACCCAGTCTGTAATACTGCAAATGCAAAGGCTTTCATCAGTGGGCTCAATCACTGTTGTGTTACCTCATTCGACGATAGACAGTGAGTCAACAGACATTTATTTCAATGAAAATCAAGATTATTACTTAAATCTTAAATCCATTGATGTTTTGTTTGAGTCACTTGAAGAAGGCCTATACAGTGTATTAATCCTCTCAATGGCACCATGTTTCCCTGTCACTGAATTATAACATGTAAAGAGTCTTTCGTTGTTCGTTGGACCGTTTCACGTTACATTGTTGAACAAAAGTCAAAGTCTCAAAAACTTGCCTCTGTGAAAAGTGGTTTCTGCGAGAGTGAAGAAACACTTCTTTATAATACTGCCAAAGAGCCAGAGGTCATAAAGTCATAATAGGTCAAACATAAAATTCATGTTTGAAAAATGAAACTGGCTTTAAAAAAGGGAAATTATCCATACAACAGATGTCTTTCAAACTGAACTTGACCCTGAAGAGTCTGTGAAATATTCCTTAAAGGAAAAACATCATCCATCAAGCTGACTCGTTCCCCTCATCAAATCCCTCTTCAATACAAAATATACTCGCCAGCAGAGTTTTAAAGGTCACGCGCGTCTTCGTCTTCAGCGATTTCACGAGAGTAAACGTATTGAAGATGTGATCAAAACCTCAGGAATGTGCGCACAGAGACATCACATGTCATGTGCTCCACGCTCACTAGTACCTGCTGCCTGAAATACATTTAATGCAACATTCAGTGAAGTTCTCAGCCTTCCTTTGTGTTCAAGGTCAGATCTTCTTATCTGTATTTGTGTTGTGTTTTTCTCTTTAGTTTGTTTAGAGGTTTGTTTACTTCCCCTCACCTACATGTTTCCTTTCTATATTTTATGGACGCTGTAAGATTCTTAGACTTTTATGTATATAATGCAACATTATGTAAAGCAACCAAATAAAAGAACATCTCTTCCTCACAGTTTTTATACATCTAACAGGAAAAAGATTCCTTCCTGAAGAGGAGACAGAAGAGACCTAAAAAAGGGTGAAGAATAAGGACCCTTGTGCAGAGTGTGAGTAATCACTCAGACACTTAAGTGTTTGATTTAGCCGTGGCAGCTGGAGGTAATGGCACTGTCATGTAGCAGCTCAATTTACAGGGACAGAGAGAGAGGGAGAGAGGTCTGCTTGGTTATCACTCACTTTCCTCAACCACTTCCACCGTCAAGGAGGAAGAGAGGGACTGAAAGAAATGGTCGAGGAGGTGGCAGGTGAGTGGCCAAAGGATGTTGCACAGCCAAACAGTGGTTCTCACAGCGGCTCGAATCAATGGCTGTAAAATGACTTTGGATATCTAATTTAAAGTTACATAATCCAGAGCATGAAGACATCTGACAGGAGAGCTAAATGGAGGATGCTGTTCCCTCATTCGATCCGTTCCTTTGTGTGCAGGAGGATGATGTAAGAAAAATAAAGAACACTTTGTGGAAAATTTTATCAAACAACAAATCCAGTCAGATTTAAGCACAGGAATAAAATGTTCTTCTGCATAAAAATAGAAAGTACTCGATACTCAATACTGGATGTTCTGAACCAGGGAACAGTTTGTGGCTTCCAGTTTAGAAGAGATGTATAAAGATAAGAGGCACAGAGTAATGAAGTGTGCGAGACGTTCTGGCACTCCGAGATGTGGGAGTTGAGAGGTGACAGACAGACGATTAGTTAAGAAAGAATGAGACATGTCATGGCCTCGGTTAGACTTAAAGGAGCTGTCAAACTGTGACAAAAGCACTGTGTTTCCGCCACAGGCGGTCCTCGCCTTTACTTGAAAAGTTTACAAACAGTGTCACAGCTCTTGTCAATCAGATTTATTCGTCTTTTTAATAATACCAAGTTCAGCCGTCATGTGGCACTTGCCATTTTACACTGGAAAGCCGCCCAAGTGTGTGTTTTTGGCTGTTCGCCGGGGTCAGCCCTACACATGGGTCTGTATGTGACTGACTGACGGACTGACTGAGAGAGTGAGTGAGTGACGGTACTTTCACAGCCGTAGAGAGAGAGTTGCGACATCGCAATGGCGGATCATGGATCATATTGGACCTCCACTGACGCGACTCTCTGTCTGTACGGCTCTGGATACTTTGTTCGGAGGAGTAAGCGGGGCTGCTCCTCCACTGCTCGTCCGCTGTCCTCACCTACGTCCGCAGCACGCACCTGCTTTCAAACACGTTGTCATTGGCCTCATAAGGACTGTCCTTTTAACACATTACCCACAAAAGCGCACATTAACCTGATGCGGTTTTGACTTAGTCTCATTTTTGGGCAATTTTGACAGTACCACTGTGCTTCACAAGCACAAAGCATGTGACTGTAGCAGTCAGGGATCGAACCCCCAAACCTTCCGATTGAGAGACAACGACTCTACTGTCGCTACTGTTGCTTCCCCTAAGCCGGCTCAGAGGAGGAATGACTTCGCCCAACCTTTCTGCCTTAGTGCTTTTTTCCTTCAAGATGAGCCGTAACAGAGGCGTAATAAACCAGCCTTGAAGTGGCAGATTAAAAGGGGCTAAGGACCTTTAACCTGCATTTCTTTCCCTTAAATCTGTCTCTTCTCTCGGTCAGTCTTGTAGGTTAAGAAGGTAGAGTGTGTAATGATATCTGTACTTTGTTACACACACAAAGGCAGTGCCACATCAAATACATCTTATTCAAGTATCTCATCCTTTATTATTTATCAGTTATGAGGAGAGATAGTTTGAGTTTTGGATATTTGGAGAAAAAAGCAATCAAACGGATTACTACCAAATGTTAGTGGTGCGGGTAATAAGCATTCTTCTCATGTTTTGTTCTTATTAAAGCCAGAATTCTTAACAATAGGTAAACAACTGATGCAGGATAAAAGTCCATACAGGCTGTGTAAACACCCTGGCTGTGCTGTTAGTCTGCTAAGTGAATACCGAGTCATTTGTCTCCAAACCTGCGGTGCAAAATAACCTCTGTCTTTCCACGGAGCAGGTCATTTGTAAAGATCGAGGTGGCTGCTGGGGAATGAATGGAGAGCCGAGTAAATAATGATCCCTCTGGAGTCATCAGTAAACTTTATCATTTAATGAAACAGCCCGAACACAGCAGAGCAGAACTGCAGTTCAATTTAACACACACACTTACACATGCAGACACACACATACTTCATTAGCCTAGGAGAAGGGTAATGAGAACACACACACACACATTTCATTAGTCTGAGGGAGGAGTAATAAGAGCGCACATCACAGATCCATCCACTCACTCACACGCACACAAACACTTAGGCACACAAGCAGACACACACACACATATATATGCACCATGAGGGCTGCAGTGCAAAGCCAGGACACTCGTGACTGTCTAGCCAGGCGTTAAATGGACAGTCCTTTCGCACTTTATTTCAATTTAATCCAACCTTCATTGACATACGCGCAGAGTGTGATTCATCACTCCATCCCGCTGTGTCGACCCGACCCGCTCAGATATGGATAACATCAAAGCAGCGGATAAATGATGGACATAAAAGCTTTACCTGAATCAAATGAATGGCTGGCTCGATTTAAGTGTAGGCTTTTTTTTTGTGCTCTCTCTCTATCGAGCTGCTCACTCACAGGAAGCCAGAAGCATTGTTAATGACATGAGTTGCTGAAACAAGTAAGAGCACACAACTGTCTTCTCTTTTTGTTCAAAGGGAGATACTGGGGAAAGAGGAAGTTCTGAAATGCTCAGAAGATCAGTGATTAAAAGTCAAATGTTTGAGGGAAGAACATCCTCCTATCCCGTGTTACATTTCTTTAACGGTGAGAAACTTTTTTCCCATGATGAAGACGAGACGTTGACGAGCTAAAAATAGATCTTTGATAATAAAAACTATGATGACACGTGTTTTGTTTTCGTTAAGTAAGCTGGCTCAACAAAGCCTAAAGCACAGTTAGAGATAAGAGGTATGAACTTTCTCCGTTAACTCAGGCTTTCTGCTTCAGGCTCTGCATGCGCTCACGGAAAAAGGGGAGTTTTACACGTCATTTGACGCCTTTTCTGCACAGCTAGAGCGATCACTGGCTGTCTCCTTCAGTCAGACTGTTTAAATAAGAAACAGTGATGAATTTTAAAATGTTTTCGCAGTACATACCAACACTGCTGCTGCAGATGGGCAGGAGAGGAATGTGCAGTATGTGCTACTGTTACTGCACGGCTTTACATGTGTGACGTTGCGTTCCAAAAGTTTCCATTTACAGACATAACCTCAGCTCTGTGGAGAACATCATTAATGAAAGGCTGACGCTTTACGGCCGATTGATCCTGAATCAGGCGAATTAGTTTAAAGAGATAAAACGTTTTAACTACAAGTAATGACTAAGACTAAGACAGGTGTTGACTTTTTATTGACTAAAACTAGAGTAAAACATGAAAAAAAAATATTAAGGGAGTGCTGCACTGGGTCCACAAAAAACTGGCGTAGATGATCTCGTAGTAAAAAATAAGGTGAAGGAACAGGTGCACGTCAAGGATAGGGCAGGTAATGAATAGAGAAGAAGGAAAAAAATGACTGTCCAGCTATCTGACGGTTTAATAAATCCAAGGTGTGCAGAGGCAGTCAACAGGCATCCGAGGCACTCTGGTGTGGAATAAGAATCCTTTATTATAACATGGATAGGTGGAGTAAAACATGTTGATATTTATAGAATGCATAATCATGTGCAATACTTCCACTTATTTATTAGTACCATGTGCAGTGTTAGAAGCAATATAATACTACATGCACTAGTTCTTACTACGTAATAACTGTCAATACTTCTGTCAATTTAACTGCCACCATTACTTCCTGCCTACTTCTGTAAATAACTACTGTAATATTGTTTTTATATCAGTCTCTGCTGCATTAACCAAAACACTTTATGTTTTATATTTTCACTATATATTTCTCTAATTGTGTACTGTATTTTTGGAGCTATCTGGCACTATAATTTCCTTCAGGATTAATAAACTTCTATCTCATCTTATCTTATCTTATGGTAAACAGGGTAAAAATGACTAAAATGTGACTAAAACCAAAAAGCATTTTGTCTTAAGACTAAGACTCAATCTAAAATAGCTGCCAAAATTGATAGCTCCTATCAAGACAAATTAATTGTTTTAAAGTTAAAGGGACACTGATGTATTTCTTCTTTCAAAAATCTAAACTGACCAGCTTACTCACAACACAAGGAGCAAAGCTTTGCTGAAGTTACTTCCTCATAGGGAGGGAAAGTTAGTTTGAAAGTTCAGCCTATAGCTTAATTTTAGACACAGTTGGGCCTAAATGGAGGATAAAATCAAAAGCGTTTGAGATCAGTAGTAACAGAGAAAAAAGCAGAACGCCGTGTTTTATAAAGAGCTTTAGTATATGGTAACATGGCTGTTTTCTGTTAGACATGTAATTAACAGAGTCATTATTTTTAACTAACTAATCATTTTATGAATCATTAAGCTGAGAGTCACAAGAGCCCAAGAACGGCATCATCTGGGCTTTTCTTGAGAATGAGGAAGAACCTGTCAGGGAAAATCAATTAGTGCCCTCTTTGATGTGTGATCTCTGCGGTAAAATGATCTTCACACAGTCTTTGATGGATTCTACTGAACATCAGTCAAAAACTGAACAGAATAAATATAATGTCACAAAGAGAAGATTATATCTCCAATAACACCATAAAATTAAAGATAGATTAAACATATCTACCAGGAAATCTATGAATAACATTGTTACATGTTAGCTACAATATAGATAATAAAGACAGATATTTGTAAATGAGGAAAGTAACTTTTTAACTTTTATATGCAGTCCATGTAATCTGAACACACACACACAAGCTCTAGTATAGACCAGGGGTTCCCAAACTTTTCAATGCCAAGGCCCCCCAACAGCAGTAGCTTCTGGCCGGGGACCCCCAAACCCATAGACAACAGAGAGTGGGACAGCGTCGATTTTTTTGGCAGCATCCTCACCAAGCAATTCTCGGACAATGTCTTTGGTAGCTGGTAGAATCAAATCCTCTCCAATTGTGTGAGGTTTTTTAGCACGAGCAATGTGGTATGAGGCTAAAAATGATGCCTTCAGGGCCCGCTCGGGCACGGTAGCTTGCAGTGTGAATGCAGCAGATTGCCTGACCAAATGCTCTTCTTTACGGCTGAAGAAGTCTACTGTTTAATCGGCCTCTGCCGGATGTTTTTGCATCAAGTGACGCTGAAGTTTCGAAGGTTTTAAACACTCGTTTGAGAGGGTCTCCAGACAGAGGAAGCATTTCGGGCAATCATGGCCATTTTTCTGTATTGCTGTAAAGCCATACTTAATGTATGCTGCCTCATGAGAGTGAGTTCTGCTGAGTTCTTAGGTTTTTTTGCAGCAGAGTCCTCCATGGCAGGGCTGTTGGTCTGCTCCTTCGGTCTAAAACCTGTCCATTTTGCGCTAGCTAGCTACACGCAAGCTTGAGGAGCAGAGCAGCTTGATAACAACCGCCAGGTCTACACAGATTATGACGTCGTTAGCCGAATTTGCAGCTGAATTTGAGATTACGGCAGTTTACGTGTTGTAAGGTTCAGGACAAATGGTTATTAAAAAGATAAAATTTAAAAAAAAAAAAATTTCTTTTTTTTTTTTCCCTCCAATTTTCTGAGGCCCCCCTAGCGCCCCCTGGCAGCCCCCACTTTGAAAACCACTGGTATAGACTTCACTTATTAATGAGGGTATGTTAGTAATCTGTGAATAATGTTTAACTGCTCAGTGTTACATGTGAGGGATATGTAACAGTAGATGAACTGATATTGTACGGGGTCAGCTTTGGCGGCACATTTCCCTCCACGTCAACAACAATGTGCAGTAATTTAATACAACACACCAAACACAAAAAGTGAGATTGGAATACCTGTTGCACAAAAGAACACACACACAGAGTTCATTATCTGTGAGTGAAACTGTGTAGTTGAAAATGAGCGTGACTCACCAACAACACTGAGACAGAGATAGATAATATGACAGACAGAGGGAGAGACTCAAAGGTGAGTCAGACAGTAAAACACGATGGTGTTGTTAGATGTGCCCAAGTATCAGCTGACGCTGCATGTGAGCGCACTGGGAGGCACGGAAAGTTAACACTTTGATGCCTTGCTACTTGACTTTCCATTATGTTGGTGAGAAGTTGTTAACATGTCTCATCGCACCGCCATGCAACAGTACCTTAGTCCCAGTCAGGCATACTTGTGAAGATGTGGGTCTCACTGCCAACCTCTTTAAAGCTAAAGCTAAGGCTAACTCTGGTTGATTTCAGATGTGAAACAGTTCCTTTTCTGTACTTTTTGTAAAACACAAAATTGATTGAACACATATTGGAAGTTTTTATGAAATCAGAGGTAGACAAATCGAACTTAACAGAGAACAAACAGTCTCCACATAAATCTAATCTCGTGCAGTTTCAGTTTGTACTTGTCCGATTTTGTTGGTGGGACACAAGCCATGTACTTTCCCATACTGGTGTACAAATAAGATTTGTTTGAGGGAAAAGGGAAAAACAAACACCAGAGAAAATGTGAAACGAGTGAGGAAACTGTGGCAACTCAAACATAACCTCAGTCCTTATGGATCACAGATAACCTCAGGGTCCATTACTCAAACGCACATTAAAGCATTTCACTGATAAAAATGACAGTCAGTTAGTAAGGGACAATATTTACTGACTAAATCTGTCTTGAAATTTGCCTTAAAAAAGACAGAAGGCAGATAATGACCAGGTAAATACGTTGAAGGAAAAACACCTTGTTCTTTCTCGATTGCTCTGGTTGGGTGCGTGTACGGACCGGCCTGTTTTGACACCTGCTCTTTGTGACCACTGGCAGGCATAGAGTTTCACTGCTGCTCTGACATGTTTCAAAGACGCACACACATCCTCTTATGCAAGTGTCGATACTCTCAGTTCACCTGTGCTCTTCTCCCTCCTTCCTGAATGCACACACATACACATACACACTAACCTCCTGTTCCTGTGTGTGTCTCTCTAAAGGATGGGTAATGTGGTCTGTGAGGCCTAATGGCAAATTAACACTACTTAATGAAGGAAAACCTGACTACTGTAATTAAAGTAAGGCTGTATCTATCCTCTGTGTGTGTGTGTGTGTGTGTGTGTGTGTGTGTGTGTGTGTGGTTTGTGGAAAGGAAATATGGTATAATCCAGAGGAAGTGTCAATAAGACAAGGATGTGCCAGGAACTGCCAAGAGTCATTATCCTCTAGCAGTTTCTCTCTCTCGCAAGCACAAACACACACACAGACACACACCTCGGTTTCAGCTTGTTGTGAAGTTAATGACTCGTTCTCTCCCTGTTTCCTGTTGTTTAAACTGAGCCAATTCACAATGCTCGACTTATTGACACACACACACACACAGACACACACTGCCAGGTATGAAGGCAGGAAGGCTCCCTCCCTCTTTCACGGCTTCCTGGACTAAATCACTTCTTCACACACAAACACACAGCATAAACAAACAGCACAAACAAAGCAGACTAAAGGGATAAATAGTAACCTCATACCTATCTGTAATGTTAATCTAAATTAGAATGTATTCTTTTCAAAGCAGAGTAATCATCAGGTAAACAGACCGTTGTTTTAGTGCTAAATGTTCAGTTTGATTAAGTAAGATGTGCTGTATCAACACTTCAAGCGCACTGTCTGGAGTTTGTACAAGTCCAGCTTAAATGGCCAAATAGATTTTAATGGTGTTATAATCACGCCACTCCTTTGTAAATAACACTTTCAGAGTTATTATGTACTTACCAGCGTGCATTTGTCTGTGGAGGCTGTTAAAACAGCCAATACAGTATAAACAGTGCATTTTTAAAGGACCTGCACACATCATGAATCTGCTACCAAATGCTTTCACAGTCAGCTCACAAGTATTTGTCTCCTTATTGCTGCTCAGATTTGCTGCTCGTCAGCAGTGACATGTTTAGTCACAACCGGTTAGTTGTATTCTGTTTTGCAGCAGTGGCAGCAGCAGAGTGGAAGTGACATCAGCAGGACCGCTGAGGAGGTACGCACTGGTGTTTCCAGCCTGTAGCCTACTATTGTGCTGATGTATAATTTGTATAATGAGACACAATAACAATAAGATAGATCAGTGGGACTTTCAGGGGGGACTGTCAGAACATGTGAGCAATCGTCCACATTTTTAAACGCTTTGACGTCTCCCCCCTCTGTATGAAGTCTGGCTTATCAGTCCACCTTCAAGTGTGGCCATTTGGGGCAGCTGTGGCTCAGTGGTAGAGTTGGTCTCTCAATCGGAAGGTTGGTGGTTTGATCCCTGACTGCTACAGTCACATGTCGAAGTGTCCTTGTGCAAGACACTGAACCCCAAATTGCTCCTAGTGGGTATGAATGGGAATAGATCTGATTGGCACTTAGGCCTTTGCCATCATTGTGTGAATGGGTGAATATGACATGTAGTGTAAAAGCATCTTTGAGTGGTCGCAAGACTAGAAAAGTGCTATATAAGTACAGTCCATTTACCATTAAGAGAACTATAAACCCTTTTTATTTGTCATGACATGTGCTACAAACCACTTATTGTCTACAGTAGTGTAACCCAGAGCTTAGGCTGACGTAACGCGGTCCAGAAGCACATGTCCATATCTTTCGTGAAGCATTTATGTATTTCAAACAACTCATGAACAAACACAATAAAAGTGAAATTATTCTAAAAACTTTGGGGGATTTCCATTGCTCATAGAAGACCACACATTTCCCCACACAGGATAAGCCTTCAATTAAAGTGGAGGTGAAACAAGTATTTGGAAAACATGACATGTCAATCATGTGGACGTCAAATGGAGCCGCTGACAGCTGAGTGTAAAGCGTGCGTGTCTTAGTGAGAGACGTTCCCTCTGCCTGCCGTGACTAACCCAGGCTGTTTGTCGTTCATGTTTTTTCTTAAGCGCGTGGTTAAATAGGGGTTTTAAATCAAAGGCCGAGAGTCAAACACACAGAAACCCTGACTGCTTCATTTACTTCACCTGCTGAATCATCAGCTGGAGGGCAAGGAGAGGTGAAAGGAGGGGTATACTGTTGACAAGTCCCACCAGTATGGCAGGTTATCGCGGCAAACCTGTCTCGCTCACTGTTCTCTCTTCCCGCCTCGAATGCCCTCTCATTTTCCCCCCTCTCTTTTTCCCTCGCTTCTCTTATCTCTCTGTTCTTTTTCAGGCTTTTTTTTTTTTTTTTTCAACGCCTTCAGGGAGCCGCTACCCCTCCCACCAACTATTCCAGTGAAACATTACCCCAGGCTGATACCTTAAACCTTAAGTGTGTGAGTGCGTGTGTGTAAACTAATGAAGGTATATCTTCAACAACAAACAGAGCGAGAGACTGGCTCCAAACAGCACACACACACACACACACTAACACACACACAGTGCAGTCACGCTACTGATGCATGTGTCCTGCGGTAACCCAGGGAGGTTTGATATAACCCTGTCACTCCTCGTGACTAATAGAGCTGACTAACACATGTACACACTCGCACACACACACAGCAGACACAGTACACAAACACAACTATCTTGGAGCTGTTTGTTAGGAGAGAAACAGGCTCTATACTCAGGAGAGACTGAGACACACACACACATAGACAGAGAGTTTATCATCAACAAGTTATATCAACAGTCCCGGCGTCACTCTGCCAACACACTGGACGTTGCAACACACTTAAAGGCGCCCCTAATACTAGGAAGCCTAAACAAGCAGACTGTTCTCTCTACAGGGGGTTGAAAAAAGGACCAAGTATCTGTACTGTTAAAATTGTTCTGTCAATTTTCCTCAATTAAAGGGACATCATGGTAAAGCTAAATATACTATGTACCCGTTTTCCTTTAAGTAGCAAGCAACCTACATCACACCTGACTTGCTATTCTCATGATTACAGCAACACAAAATCCTGCCAGTCGTGCCATGTGATTTATGAATCAGTTCTTTAACCATGTAAACACATTTTTTGAGGTATCTACGAGGCCAAAAATATGCAACGTTTGTTTTCTGGGTTGTTTTTTTTATTGCTTTGTGATTGCATATGAATTCCAATGCTGAAAACCATGAAAGGCCATTTCATTTAGTATTTTTCTCCCAGGTGGGAACGTAGAAGACAAAGGTTAATTATGGTGGCACCCTTTATGTATAACACATGCCAAAAGTTTTGGGCTACTTTTTGAGCTTCTAAAACATGGCACTGTTGCTTTTAGAGCTTCACAGCCCGTCTCTTTTATCCTCTGCCTCGCCTGACTCCTCTTTTTGTTACATCTTGTAGCCTATTAACTCTGTGTTCTTGATTTGTTAGTTGCTAAACAATAAACGGCTTGCTTGCCTGAGTACATCAGCGTTATGTTGCTTCCCTTATCCCTAGACATTTTCTGGGTTTCAACAGGTACATAGGTTGTAAAGTTAAGTGAGGAGCTTTATCATTTCATCAGCAAAGGGATTAATGGCATTGAGCATTTTGGGGTTGACCTGTAATAGAAGGGACAGGGTCAGGAGCCTTGAGATTTGAACCCACTTTTTAGTGAATATAAGGAGTGAACATAAGTCCAATCAACAGGGTGTTTTGAACAGCTGCGCGTTTAAACATGTGTGAAGTGATAAAAGGTTTTCTTCACTTTATAGATAAGAACTAATACCTTTTAAGTCGGACCAAGAAATCCAGAGACCACCCGTAAACATGGCTGTCTCTGTGGCCGTTTGTGTCTCATAAGTGATCATTTTAGAATATAAGTACTTCTGGGCAACAGAAAAGAGACAGTGTTCACTAATAGCTCCTTCCCTGAGGTCTTTTGCAACAATCAAGACAATATAAAACAAAATCGTTCAAGTAAAAGATCATCATTAAATGAAGTCAGGTGCAGCAATAAGAATGTTTTTGCACTTTAAATGAGCGTGAACGAGCACAATTTTGTTCGTCTCTGGTTTCTTAATGTTAAAGTGATTCACTGAAAGCTCAATGCCAGGCAAACACAACCCATGTAAAAACATCACAATATGTTTGATATCATAATGGTTTAAACCCATGAAGCAATGGGAGACAACACAGCATAGAGGTAACCAAATGCTCTTATGGAGATTGGATAGGGAGTGCTGGGTTCCCATAGGTCATGCTGAAGGTCAAAGGTCATCGTAAGTCAGCTACCGAGGTCTCATAGATTAATCACCTGTTGACCTATCCAGGTCGTCATTCCTTTGGGACCACACCTGTAAAAGCTCCACAGCTGTTGCAGCTGGGCATGCCCTCACTGTTACGTAAACTTCGATAATAAAGTGCTCAACTGCTCTCTGACAGCATTACTGGTGATTTCCCCCTTGCATGCGAGTGTGTCTCTTTGGGAGAGGGACCTCTATGGCCTGAGATTGAACGGGTTTTCAGAGGTCATGAAGACATAACCTCCAGGGAAACAACCTACCACATTGAGGGGAAACCACAGAAGGTCTGAGGGCCGCTCAACGCCTAACCCTCCAATATCATCTAACCTTTTCTTGTAACATGATGGCCTCCCCCCTCCTTTACGCTCAAGCCTACTAGCCCTAAAGTTCAACATTAATACTGCCAGGCTCTGCTTCCCTGCACACACGCAAAACCAACCCCCATCCGAAAAAGCTTTTCTTCTCCAGCCGTTTCATCTTTGGCCCCTGTGAATAAAAGACGCTCAAACCTCAAGAGTCGTGTGTGGAAAAGTCAGCTCAGATATTAGGGCAAACTACAAAATAACTGTGGAAAATCCTCCGACCATGTTCGCTCGCTCTCTAACAGCCTTATTCCACCATAACAGGATTTTCTCCATACATGATTACATAAAGACTGCACTTCATTATGTGATTTTAATTGATAGAACCAGAGAGAAAAGGGTGTAAAAAATATGGTCTGTGTCGGCAGACGAGGACAAATTAACCATTTTAATGAAATAATTATTCTACTGATTGTTCGAATTATGCACGGCAGAAAACATTTCAGTTATAACAACTTGGAAAATTAGTTATGTCATTTGGAGGAGAGAATATTTAATGCAAGTTTTCTCTGTGGATATGGATGAATTCAGTGTGAAAGCTCTTTGAACAGAAAATTGGAGTGTGAAGTAGACAAAATATTAAAGCAGAGAACAATGGAATTATACACAATATTAAACCAGTGTCATGAACTTGGCACAGAGGAATGAAAACCCTGCAAGAATGAATAGACTGCAGGATGCATTTTAACAAGACTAGGTCAAAACCTAGTATGTGGCTGACCGCATCAGGTCAATGTGCGCTTTTGTGGGCAATGTGTTACAAGGACTGTCCCTATGAGGCCGATGACAACGTGTTAGAAAGCAGGTGCGCGCTGCGGACGTAGGTGAGGACAGTGGACGAGCAGCCCTGCCTACTCCCCAAACAAAGTATCCAGAGCCGTATAGACAGTCGTGTGAGTGGAGGTCCAATATGGTCCATGATCCGCCATTGCGATGTCGCAACTCTCTCTCTACGGCTGTGAAAGTACTGACCCCGGCGGTCAGCCAAAAACTACACTTTTAGTATACTTTGTAAACTTTGGATATGCCTGACTTGAACTTGACCAATCATACCAACAGCATTGGTGTTTCAGGGTTTCCTAATTGTTGTCATGGGGCGGCTGTGGCTCAGTGGTAGAGTCGGTCGTCTCTCAATTGGAAGGTTGGGGGGTTCGATCCCTGGCTGCTACAGTCACATGTCAAAGTGTCCTTGGGCAACACACTGAACCCCAAATTGCTGTGTATTAATGGGCATAGATTTGACTGATTGGCTGTTAGGTCTTTGCCACCAGTGTGTGAATGGGTGAATGTAGCATGTAATGTAAAAGCAGCTTTGAGTGTTCGCAAGACTAGAAAAGTGCTATATAAGTACAGTCCATTTACATCCACAGTGGGAACCAATCCAGTCCGTCTTGAGCACAATCTTAAGCAATGCCGAATTGATTTTCTTCCACCAGCTCATCTACACATGTTTCAATAAGGGTCACAAAAGCCCTGATTTGTCGTTAGGTTTGATAAGTGTGAATTAACTTCCACTGACAGATAATTTGGGCACTCAACCTTCAAGAGACCTTTAAACTTGATGCATGTTTGAGTGTGGAACAAATCAAAGTGTTCGAACAAGCTGCCCTGTGGTCACCAGTGTGACAAATGAGCTTTTCTCCTCAGTGAGCAGTTTTTTTCTTCATTTCTGGGAACAAAAGCAAACGTTTATTTAATTAGTGAGACTAAGATTTGTTTGACTTTCCACTGCTGGAAACTTGTCGCATTGTTCTACAAAAAACCTGTAGTCACATCAGTTGTTTAGATGGAACATTTGTAGCCTTGATTTTCTGGTGGTCATGTTTACTGCGTCATGATTCTTAGGTAGATGTCGTATCTTTGATCTCAAACTAAGAAAGAGTGCAGTGTAAAGTATCACTGGTCATAAAACTGGAGCAGCAGGGGATGGAGTCTCACTACACTCCCACATTGTAAATTTAATGGGGATTCTTTGAACTTTAATGTTTTTCATCTGATCATGGTGGATACTTTGCGATTCATATTTCCTTTCAGCTTCCACATTAGCCTCAATGTCGTATTTCCTCCAGTTTCACTCTCTCAGCAGTGTTGAGACAGCTTTCAAACCTCTTCAGAAAATAAACGCATTACACCAAATATGTGCTGAAGAAAACTACCATAAAATCTGGAATATAAGTCGCGAGCGAATATAAGACGCAGTCTGTTTTTGGGGAAGATTTTCTAAAGCTTTTTATGAATAAAAACGTGTTTAGTTATTTCAGCACTATTACAATTTATTTTCACATAAAACATATTCAAAACACACACAAATTACAGCGTATCATCTGTTTTCACCATGTCGAGTTCGCAATCCCGCTAACTACCGGTGCTGTAGCTAGCAGTAGCTGGAAGCCTACAATAGCGTTAATTGTTGTGAGGGTGGCGGCTGCAGTGGCGATCATGATGGTGCATGACGAAGCGTTAGCAACAATCAAGTTAGTTTTCTTAGCTTCAAACAGCGAGGAAAACAGCACCCCGGCATCTTGAAAATAGGAGACATTGTAGCGGCTTGGACCGACATAGTTTAACGCGGAGATGGGACGTCACCACTTAACAACCGGACAGCGCCATTGTCAATAAAATACCTCTCTCTGCATGTTATACTGGTATAGTGGTTGCATCGGACGCAGCCCGCTTTTTAGATGAAAATGTAATAACAGCGCGTCTTATACACAGAACCGTAAATGAAGAAAAGGCTACCTTTCAAAGACGATTCATGTTGCCTGAAGTTCATAATGGAGTTCAAGATCCTCAGTCCTCAGAAGGATGTCAAAGAGGGAGGTCTGATGTGTGTCTGCATGTATGTGTGTGTGCTGCTGATAAGGAAGGCCAGAGGCGTTTGACCCCTCATGACCTCTGCAGTGCCGGTGGCATTAAGCTGTTTGTAAAGAGAAATACATTTGTCTTCTGCTGCGTGTGTGTCCGTCAGATAAGCTCTGACCTCACACATACCTGCACAAGGTTCCTGTCTGTCACATTCTTTGAGGTGAACTTTATGTGGCTCAACAAAGGAGTAATTGTGCGAATCTGCATTAACAGACACCTGCGAGTCTGAGTCACTACCACACACACGCGCGAGCGAGCGCGCGGGGCTTCGCCTTTCACCTTGAGCTGCTCTTTGCATGATTGCACCTGCGTGAAAAGTGGAGTGAATCAGTAAAAGCACTTTGTGGCTCTCTCACATACACAAACACACACAGAGAGCTCGGTGTGGGGCCTTCTTTTAAGGTTGGAGAACAAGAGAACGGGAAAAACACTAAGTTAGAAACAAGACAATGTAACCTGAGGCTAAAAAAAAGGTTAGCCTAAAAGAGAAAAACAACCGGGTGAGGTAATAAAATAGATTCAAGTAAGCCAATCTTATTATTGACTTTCATTTATTCATATATTTTTTAAACTAACCAAGATCATGTTGCTTATACTACAATTACGGTAAGACGCCGAGACCACTAATAGGTTGGGGTTTTACTGCCTTGCGCAGTACTAATGAAAGAGTTCTGGTAAACTAAGAGAACATTATGAATCAGCTTATAATCATCAACTCATAAAAACCTTGTGTCAAAAGGCTACAACAGTAAAGCACACAAACAGATGACACTTATACAGGATGTTTAGCCTCGCCTGCTGCTCCCTCTCTCTCTCTTTATCTCTCTGAAAAGCTTCTGACGGAGCCAAATCTGAGGACAAGGTGCTTTAAAAACACTTCCCTCAACAAAAAAACAACTGTTTATGTTTCACACAGGCTCTTGCTCTCTCTCTCTCTCTCTCTCTCTCTGACACACACACCCACACACACACACAGAAACACACAGTGGGTGTTGTTTTTGGCTTGTCCAAAAGCCTTGGCCTCTCTCCCAGACCCTGACCTGTTCCCCAGCTGAAACTGCTGCAGCCAAATAGGTCAGACCACTGGGTGTCTACTGGTATTGATTTCACACAACCAACAACACTACTGTGTGTGTTTGGACGTGTGTGTTTAAGTCACAGTAGCCAAAAACCAAGTAAGCGCACAAACAAATACACAAAGGCGCACACACACACACACACAAGTAGACAGACAGTTTATGTAAACAAGATCAGATGACGTGTTACGCTGCGTGTGGGGAGCTTGTGTGTGTGTGTGTGTGGTTGTTTTGTGTCTCCCATGACCATTTGCCACAGTGTGTCAGGATCTCAGCTGGGTCAGGGCCACTGTTTGAATTGCTATTGGACACTAAAAAAACAGCTGTAGACCTCTTCTCCTCAACAATGGCCTAAAATGCAATGCAGTGTGCATACAGACTCGCGCACACACACACACACACACCAAAGATAAGCATCTGAGTCAGTGTTTAAGCAAACACAGCAGCATCACTCCTCGACTCAAGGCCCCCTCACGAGGAACTTAAAAGGAAAGATGTAAAGGACTAAAGAAGCCGAATAAAGAATGACCGCACACTGCTAAAAGACGCTCTCGAGTGCTGAGAGGAACAGAGAAAGGTAAAGACTCCAGTTTCAACTGATGGACCTGCTACCCACTCTTACACGCACAAAGATCTGGAACGTTAAAACAGGCTCGTACAAAGACGAGAGATGGAGATAGAGAAAAAACAAGTCATTGAGAAAAACGAGAAAAAAAATCCAAAGTGAAAAACAGGATTATAACACTTTCAAGCATCAAAATGAACACCACTACAGATTTCAAGCTAAAACAAGTTTGTCCCTCTCTTCCACGAACAATCAGGCTTCTGTGTGACTTTTGTCGAGCGTTTTGTAGCACAACTTAAAATAGTTTATGGCAAAGAAAAGGGAGAGGCTGCTGTTCCCAACTAAATAAGAAGCTGTTTATGACAGATAATAGAAGCAGAAGTAACACAACACAAGTTTCGTCCCATGAAAAAGCCACTGTCAGTCAAAGCTGGTGTTCTCTGTAATCGATAGAAGCAATAATATTTGAAATTGGCGTCATAGCTGTGGAGAAAGTTGTACAAACAGCTCGTGGTTTCACCCATTCTACATTCCTACAACACCCAGCGTGCATTGCGCCTCTACCTCTGAAAGGAACAGCCCAGTGAGAGACGCTGGAGTGAATTACTACTGTTTTTGCTGCAGACAACGACTCAGAGCGGTACAGAATCCGAAATAAAAAAATCTTCAGGTCTGCAGTCTACATTTCAAACCTGACGATTTTGAACGAGACATGACATCAGAGGCGGGTTAGATCGAGGAAGTGTAGTCTAGCAAGCTCCCTGGCCTCCGCCAGATGACACGTTTTACGTAGACTGGAGGTTTTCCAGGGAAGCGGATAGCGTCCTCCAAAGGCACAGAGCCAAATTGCTTTTTTTCCCGACCATAATAGCATTAGCTCCCCACAATAGCATGATAGGACTGAGGTTGAAACTCGGCGCACTGGCCCTTTAAGTGCTGCTGAACAAGGGAAGGGATTATTTGTTGACAAAGATTGCTTCTCATCTAATTCAACCACCAGAAAATAGAGCCATAACCAGCGATGATAATAATACAGTAACAGGTTGAGACTGATGTTTTACAATTACAGAAGTGGCACTCTGAAGCCAACAACAGTATGAGGAGTTGACAGAAAATCCAGACTGGCGGGAGACAATAATAAAGTCAAAGAATGAAGAGAATTAAACCAGTGGCTTGTGTGTTCAGGCTGTTTGGTTTCCACACAGCGCCAGCAGGAAATAATAAAGGGTAAGTTGAAGTGGAAAGGATGGGAGAAGTGTATTGAGGTAGAGGTGTGAGAGAATAAGAGAAAGTGTGTCAGCGGGATCTTAAAAGAGACTTACATGGTTCCTAATGCACAAAGACCACTCTCGAATACTTACAAAGTTTTTCCCCCAGCACTTCAGGCTGCTTGTGGTGAGTGGTTCAATGAACTATTTCCATATAGTTTCATAAAGAATAAAGCTTTAGCTGTGGATATCTGTACAGTGACCTGAATAAAAATGTACATTTTATATCTAAAGCCTATAGCCTGACCTACATGAAGCAGCTACATGAAATCTATTGATTGCTGCTGCACATGGATCTCATCCGCTTAGAGCAAACTCTATGTTAACAAAATGACTTTAATCTGCAACATCAAAAAGACATGTACGCGAACATATAGATATTAATATTGAAGATTTATACATGGGAACCAGGCCAACAGAATCCAAGAGTGAAACGTTCATACCTCATTGCTAAGCATTCAGTGTGCTGAATAAGGTACAAAATCCCCTGATTATGGAGATATCGATGGGGCTAAATCCAAGTCCATCCTATGATTTGACTTTGTTTCTAAAGCACGTACTTAGGCCGTCTTTAGCGCTGTTTATCTAAGTCCCTGACAAACATAACAAAAATGAAGTAGAAAAACCTACTAATCTTAAAACATGCATGATGTCATTTCATTTTCCAGGAAAAAGGCATACTTCAGAGTAATACGCAATAACACGCTTAAATATACAATGGCATACATAAACATCTTTCCTCTAAATCACACGGTAATACCCAAAGACTTACGGCAGAAATGTGACCCACTCTTCTTAATACGAGTCCCTTCATAGCGCATTATCATGGCATCAATTCTATATTTATTCACCCCCCCCTGATGTGCATTGCCATAATTAATCATGCTCAAACTCTATGAAAGATTATCCTTCATACAGTAAAAGATTAATCATTTCTTATCTTCTGCACCGAGTCAGAGGTCAAACCCATGCATTACGTGCTCGTATCAGAATTGTGGATTTCTTTAAAAAAAGCAGGGTGTTTAATCAATGTTAGGAATGTGCTTGTTTAGTTATAAGATCCATGTATGTGTTAAGTGTGCATATTTTAGAAGAAGATGAAGTGAGTCGAGAATCAAGGCTCAAATGTAGATAGATATGGTATTTTAAAGTTCAGGAGCAGAGTGCACCAGCTGGGCGTCCGCCCGGGTGTAACGTTACGTCAGACTTAGAGCTGAAAGTTACGACAGACTTTAAATTACGCCCTGAGAACCAGTAAGACTTAAGTTTGTGTTGCACCCGGGTATTTCATTCACACCTAATATGCAGCAGGAGTAAGTTTAGAAAGTCGGACTTAAATCCAAGGTAAAACAAATGGTAACAAAGAAAGAAAGAAAAACATAGTGACAGCGTATCTTGTTGTTTCACAGGATGAAGGTTTTCTTTTGACAGACAGGTCCTGTTTGAATTTATTGAAGCGCTCTCCCCTAGGCTGCAGCATGTGTCCGACACAAACGTGGTGCTGTCCCCGCCCTGCAGGTGCTGAATGAGCTCAGGAGGGCTTTTCAAAACACCGTGGGGGACATGATAAATGTACATTGTACACGGCATGCTTATCATTAGTGATTGCCGTGGTGATCAATTTTTCCTTAGCTTTTGTTTGTGTGCGTGTTGAACAGAATATTTTTATATGTTATGTATATGTATATGTTAATTTATTCTGCAAACAACTCTGAGTTTCTTTATTTCACTAAAATGTATTTTTCTTTAATGTTGTTTTGTTTTATCTTCTGTCGATAGTTTAACAGAAGAAGTTAGAGGAGACGTGTTTTGCTTGGCAACAGTCACCACTTTGCGAGTATTCACATGGACACACATCATAAGGCAGTCAGTCAGTCAGGCTCGGTGCACTCGGTGTAAATTTGAATCAAGAGGTCGGTTGTAGCTAAGTCGGACGTAAGAGAAAAGACACCCAGCTGGTGCACTCGGCTCCTGGCTGGTTAGTTCTTTTTAAGGTTATTCATAAAGGTAGGCTGAATTAAAAAATATAATGAGGAGATTTACACTTGTGTTGTGTAGTAAGGACACTAAAGGGCAATACACTCTACACTGCAGCATCACGAGTCCATAAGGGCTCCATCTCCTGACTTACCGCTCTTTAAGGAAGTCCACCACTCTTTTGAAGTCATCGATGCAGTACTCTCTCTTCATGTCCATCAGGACGCTGTCTGAGGCCGACTGCACGGGCACGTGAAGGAAGGCGTAGACGCGCGGATGATTCAATATCTTAGCCATCTCCTAATGAGACACAGAGGAGAGAGGGAAAAATACAGGTTTTATATGTATGGAAAGGGAAGGCAATGAGGTGAAATCACTAACACACAGACTTTTTACTTACAACCTACATGAGTTACAAGTGCACAGAAAATATACACTATGTGACACATTGATTCCTACTAGCACCATTGGTATTGTGGCATTTTCACTCAACATTACTAAAATGATTAATTAACTCTTAGGATAGAAGTTTTCTATGGATTTGCTGAATAAATAGTTAGCAATTAGTCTATTAATAATGGTGGCCAAACCTCGGACAAATTCTGAACAAGTCCTGTCCACACGCGAAGGCTCACCACACGGCGAGTGCTTTCACGTGACAATGGGGCGAGTTAAGTCAAACAGACGCTCGGATGAATGCTAGCTGCTACCTTTGAATATGTGAAGGTTCCATTAACATTCCTGCCTCTCTCTGTACTCTTTTCGCTCCAGTCCTTCTGTAACAGGCTGCCTCTTTCTCTCTTTTTCTGTTTCTCCTTTTTGTATGGGGGAAAGAAAGAGAAAAGCAGCCCACAGAATACATCGCGAACGCACTAGATCCAAAGTCAAAAGAGTCAAGGCTGCACCAGTGCTTGTTCTTTATGTCTGAAAAGTCAAGAGCTTTTACTGAAGCATCCAGGTCCACGACTCAAATCAAAATGATGGGCGGAAGAAAAGAAAAATTCAACATGTCTATAATTAACTCAGTAAGTAAAGCAGCAAGTTATAAAGTTAGGAATAAGAACAGATTAAATAAATATGAACATAAAGGAACGATCATGTATGGAAGAGACATTAAAAAGCTGCATTTCTTCTATGCATTAAAATCAATCGAATCAAGACGATGCTTTCAACAGCACACAAGGCTCAAATTATGTAACTGTTATTATAATAAATTGTGTCACACTGAGAAATACTTTTTCTATCGTTGTCAACATGCACAAATAATCAAGATAGAAAACTGTGATGCTATTTTCAAGTAGTAAAACTGTTAGTGGCATATTTACTGTTTCAGCTTTTAAGCATCGACACAGATGGGTTTTACATTAATTTGTAGAGCTGGAAGGTTTTTGGTTTTTCTTTCATTCTTACTTTTATTCCGTGTGTAAAAGAACTGGAGAGACTACAGATGTCAGATCTTTCTGATGGACATAATCAGGATGGTATCATTACCATGCTAATCACCATAAGGAGGAGTAAGAGAAAAAGACAGGGGAGGAAGAAATGATTTAATGATTTCCTACAAGTATATGCTGATTGCAGTCCGTCTTCTCAATTAAGATCTATTGTAGAGTGTTCCCTGCTTCATGCGCACACAGAAAAAGCATACGTGTGCGTGCGCACACACACAAACACCGCTCAGTGGCAGCGCACCACAGGGGGTTGACCACTGGAAGCTCCAAATTAGAAAGAATTAATTTGGTTGGAAAATGGAGCTTGATTGCTGACAGAAATCAGCCTGCTGCATATGTGTGTGTGTGTGTATGTGTGTGTGTGTGTGTGTGTGTGTGTGTGTGTGTGTGTGTGTGTGTGTGTGTGTGTGAGAGAGAGAATGAGCCAGAGAAAAACATGTACAGTAATATATACAGTTATGTGCTTTAAATGCTTTCAGGGGAGCAGGAACAGTCGAGTGATTATGTCCCCATGTGTTATTATTTCAAGTTTTACTCTTTCCTTTTTTTTGGTGTACAAGCTTTAGCTAGTGTATTTTCAAAATTCTGGCATTCTGGCTTTTACATAAAGTGGTTTTAGCCATATACACTAGATACTCATGTAAATAAAATGGTCTTTTTCCCCTTTCCAAAACTTCCTCTGGTGGTTTTAATTTCAAGGGGAAACCTTAAAGGGGCCACATCTTTTAAATGGATATTTTGCATGGGTTTCACATTTGTGGGTGTTTATTGTTCACAGTGAAAAAGTAAAAACTGCATAATTCCGTGTTTTTCCAGAATTACGTTTTTTTAAAAGGTCGCCTCTGAAATGGGCCGTTCAGAACAGCTGCAGGTTTCTACATAGAACCTTGCTTTCGTTGAAATCGACCAATCGTCATTCACCGTCATTTACCTCAGGCTGCCTTCTCGCACAAGCTTGTTGTCAAGATTTCAACTCACCATTCCGATACCTCCTGCCGATTCTGGTCACAATAGGTACATTGATATAACCTATGATAATATGTGCTTTGTAAATATCCTTTCCTCTTAGTCCACATCATAGTACAGGCTGTAGTTTAATTCACAATAATAAGCTGCTACAGTCTCATTAGGTTCACTGAAGATGATAACTTCGCAATGATTGCAACACAGCCCACAGATTGTCTCTCTTTGTGTGTGTGTGTGTGTGTGTGTGTGTGTGTGTGTGTGTTGTGAGGGTGAATGGGGTCTCAGCGGATGGCATGCTAGTTTGAGTAGCAGGGCACTGCTGATGGCAGTTGGTGATTAATCTATAAGGGGAGGACTTTTCATTCACACAAGCCATTTATCATGTGTGTGCGTCTGTCTGACAGAGTGCGTCCCATCCTCCAATGATTATACAGCGCACTGATATGAATCTCTTTTGTTGCAGATCCCTGCAGAGTTGAGGCCTTTTCAGTGTTTGACTGCTGATGACAGACAGTTTAGTGAGTCTGAAGTGAAAATGATGCTGTGATGAGGATCGGTGGTGCTCAGTTGTGGCCGGTGGCAGAAATTAAAGTGCTGCTTTAATGCCTCCGCTCCTGGGTGGATAAACTATAGCTCAAAGCAGCAAATTAAAAAGCTTTAAAAAAAAACAATCAGGAAGTGGTTGAGGGAGCTTTTTGATTTTGTTTTTTATCAGTCTCGACAGTAAAGTAGAATATTGTTTTTCTCTCCGTGACACTTTATCCCTCCCCCCGCCAGGCTCCTCTCTCTTATTCACACAAACAGACACACAATCCTTTCATCTTTGGCTGATCAGCTCAGATAGACACATTAGAGAAGATCTATCTTAACTGGCTTAGCATGAAGGATCTAATATCTATCCCTTCAAATCAGATACGACAGAAGAGCACATATGGAGGGGAGATAGAGAGCAGCCTCGTCTTCTCTGCACAAAACTGTGTGCGCCCTGTGAAATCACCCATCCCTTCATACTATATTATTAATTGATAACTATTCTATATGAGGATGATATGTTTCTTTCTGCTCTGTTTCATGTGCTTCTGTCCATCATGATTTTTTTAACCAGGGATGGAATTAAAAAAACATTAAAAACAAACAAATAAGGAAAATGGGGATTGCGCTCGATCTGAAATTGAGGGTTGTGCAAGACTGAGTGTGTGACGGACTCTAGCATGCTAGCGGACTCGGTAAATGAGGTGTGAAAGGAGCCTCCTCGTACGCAGCGATCAGCTGTTTTAAATGTTCTTTTTGTTACGTGCCAAAGTTACCTAACATTTGAGATTATAAAATGATGAATGATGAAACAGGCCAGGAAGGATCACTATAACAGTCTGTCCAGACCTGTTAAATAGTGTATGTATTCATCATTATTTATGATATGTCACTAAAACATCGGAGTGCCTTGGGATCTCCCAGGAGCCGGGGAAGGTTTCTGGGGAAAGGGATGTCTGGACTTACTCGGCCTGCTGCCACTGCAGCCCAGGCCCCAGGTAAGAAGAAGACAGTGGACGGATGGACGAACAGATGGATGTGACACTGCCTCAAGTGTTCAATTGTGGTTATATTTAGTAATGACTAACTTATCTTCCTAAACAAGCTGTAAATTATGTACATTTCCAAACTGATACATTTTTCAAACCAAGTTCTATATTTGGTGGTATAGAGGCATAATATTGCTGTTCAAAAGAACAGAAAAGAAAGGACCAGTAGTACATCTAAAGCTTGACAGAAGGGCTGCAGCTACAATAAATTTCATCAGCAATTAATCTGCCAAATATTTTCACTACCAGTCCATCAGTCATAATCAAACTCATTCTATAAAATGTCAAAACACTGCTCATCACAAGTTCCCAGAGACCTAACTAATGTCTTCAATTTGTGTGTTTTGTCCAAACAACAGTCCAAAGCCGAAAGACTCCTTTTTTATATTCATAGATGACAAAGAACGAGACAGACCCTTACATTTCAGCAGATAACACCAGCAAAACTTTGACATTTCTGCCTTGAAAAACGATTGAAACAACTAACAGAAAAAAATTATGGCAATTATTTCTCTTTGATAAACTAATTGATTACTTGACTAATCATTTGCAGCTCTACTTGACAGCACTTCCAAAGTGAAACATTTAACAGCAGAGAGGAAAAAGCATTTTGGAAATGAAGAAATACTTGACTTGTGCTGCATCTTTTATAAAAGGAAGGGTTACATTTTGAGAACAGCTTCATAAAACGAAACATGTCGATGACATTTCTCAACATAAAAAAGTCACTGAATGGAAGAAATTGTTTAACTTCCACAGCACTTCAAGACAAAAAACACCCGCTGGCGATACACTCCACAGTTGCGTGCCATCACTTTTTGAGTGTCATGGTGCTGCACACTTTTGTCTCTGAATGAAGCAGCAACCTTGATGGTGAGTAGCGACTCAAAGCAGGAAAAAGTTAAAATAATCATTTTTACTTCTGATTTTTAAATTTATTCAACTTGAAATAGGTGATGAAGTTTTAAAGTTGCAGCGTTATGGCGTGCGACAGTTCCGATTAGCTAAAGGAATAGCACAATATAGTAAATAATAAAGACTCATTGGTTATTGCATTATAACAACACTCGAACACAGCTGGACTCCCCAGAGTGCCACCATGCAGACAGACAGGGTTACAGTCTGGTTCAAGTCAACTTCTGAAGTAAAACAAGCCTAACAGAACCTAACTGCATCCACACACACTGCGAAACATACACGCAGACCTGCACATCACAGAGCATTAACAGGGTTCACCCAGGGGAGTCTGCAGAGAAAATGATTCTACAAGCTGTTCCCAGGATAATACGTCAGGTCCCCGTGTGTGCGCGTCTGACACACACAAACACACAGTGTGTGAGAAGTGTTTTCAGTAGCAGATAGAGAAACTGAGCTCCCACTGGTATTAAACATTTCAAACACTTCAGACTGCACTTTTCCCTCGAGGGTATGCGGAGCCTGCAGCACCTCACACAGTGCAGAGAGAAGCTATGTGCTGCACAGTAAGAGGGAAATTACGTCGTGTTTGAATGTCACACTGTATTTTGCTGTTTGCATCATCTGAGCGGGAAAACACGCCACCAATAAGCACTTTGCTATTTTACATGGAGTTTTTCATCATAATGACTGTCTGAGTTTGTTTTCAGGGATTTCAACAGTGAAACGAGGCGACCGAAAATACAGCAAATCCAGTCTGCATGAAAGCACTATGCTGATGATTTCTCTGCAGCTCTGGATCACATTAAAAGATGCACATAATTCAGTTAACTCGCTCCCACTATTGCCATTAAAAATCAAATCTGAAGCCATAACAAAAGGCGCAGCAAAGATCAGTTTTAAATGGGCAGCAGGCATTTAAATCCCCATCTTTCAGAACTCATAATTCACCGCAGTAATTCAGAAAACATAATTCACCGCAGTAAGTCAGGGCTCATCATTTAGAAGCACATCAGAATAGCTTTACCGTGTGCATTCATTTGGTGTCGGGTCCCTCTCACAATGCTACATTAGGCCTCTAATGTGAAGAGGCTCCCAAAGGCTTCATTAAAATGAAAATGGTCTGAGAGGGTGTGTCTAAGTGCGTTCCCGTACAGCTGTGCTTGTGTGCACAACTGAGTGTGAAGGTGAGAGATGTGTGTGGGTGCGTTTTCATGTGTGTGAATGCTTGCGTCCTGGTTATGAAAAATATGAGCCGATGCGGAGGATGGAGTTTTCACTTTGTTACGGGTATTTGGTACTTTGTCAACCTTGCAAAGGCCCAGTGCATCGAACCGAGAGCGGTAACAAATAGCTCAACGTTTATGGAGAGTAAATGGATAAATGAAAAAAAACAATTATGAAGGTAAAAACAAAAACAACTAAAAGAGACGAAAACATAATAGATTCTGTTTTATACGTTTGTGAAACGGTTAGGAAATACTCAATTACACTTTATGTTTAAGATTCCCACTGGACAAAAAAATTTCTTGAACAACAAGAACAATGTCTGAGAAGATTCAAATGGAAATGGTTTTATCCTTATTAATAATTTTAATGGATGCATTTGAATAAAAACATTGCAGAAATATTTTTAGTCACTGGAGATTCAAAAGACCACATTTTATGCTTTTGCAAACTTTAATTTTAAAGATATAATCTCGAAGGTTTTCATGTAAATAAATGATTGTTGAGTCACTATCCATCGCCGAATGAGGTAACACAAAGGTAATTGAGCCTACGGCCCAATGATGAAAGCATTTGCAGAATTATGGACTGGGTGTCTGTGGCGACATTCACGGGAAAAATCACAAGCGGCTCCCAGTTAGTGACGCGTTTTTCATCAGCCAGCAGTGGTTGGTCTGCCAGAGAGGGTAGGCGGAGCTAAGCGGCTGTTTTTCTGGTCTCTGCAAGTGTTGCGAGTAAACAGTAATCTACTATGGCTGAACAAACAAAGAAAAGATCGATGACTACAGATACAACTTCAAAAATAAGTGAAAATCCAAAGAGAAAGAAACAAACTCGACGCTCAGATGAAGGCAAACAGTCTAAAACAGGAAAGCGACCGTCAGCGAGGAAAATCAAGAGTTAACCGGGGACATCACACCGTTTAATATCTGGGAAGTGTGCTCCCGCAATTACCGTTTATCGCCATAGGTGCCGCCAAAGAGAATTTTGCATACAAAATGCTTGCAGCTTCATGAAACCAACTGATGAGAACTGAGTTACACAACATAGAAGTACAATTTTTGTATCTTTCTGTGTCATTTATAAGATCATATTTTGGACTTCAGCCGTCTAAGTGAGTTAAGATAAGCAAAATGTTGAGTTAAATCACTATTTTATTACAACACTACAGTATCACATTACTGTTTCAGAGAGCTTACTATGGAGAAGATGTGAGCAGCATATCTGATGTATCTCCAGTCAAACTGAGATAAGCTCTGTGGAGGATGTTTAATGGACAACTGCTACTTCATTCATCTCAGCCCGACTGATGGCTGCGTACGAGGAGGCTACTTTCACACCTCATTTACCGAGTCTGCTAGCATGCTAGATTCAATCACACACTCAGTCTCGCACAACCTCATGCACAGGTATCTGAATGCACACGCACGCTTCTCATATGATAAGATGACCTACTGTTTCGCTTTTAAAGACCTATTGCAATTTATTGATAGGTAGGTGAAGGTAGATAAAAAAATGCCACCAAGTGAAAAAAACAACAGTAGCTTCGTGAGAGACATTTTTTTTCTTGCAACTTCTCAGGTAAAATGTCCAATGTCTGCACGATGCAATCAACTAAAATGTCAGAGACAAGTGGCGCGTGAGAGGCGATTGGGCCTTTAAATGCTCCAATCAGCAAATGGTGCTATGAGGCTGTCTACATCTGTCAAGAAAAACAGGCTGCACATAGGAAGAAATTGCGTGTTCTCGCGTGTCAGAAGTAGACAGTGTAGAAGCATCAATCTGGGTGAGTATGTGTGAGAGGGTAATCTTTTCGGGGGGGAGTGGAGAGGTTACTTGGCCTTTTCAGCTTCAATCAGCTTCGTTCAGCCATTCAGCATGATGCTGTTATATAAGCGCTGGTGTTCTTAAATCTACTTTTGGAGATTTGGCCTTTATCATCATCACACTGCTCTTATTGCTGTGATTACCAGCATCATGAGGGGAATTGGAGATGGGAGGCAGAAGAAGAAGTAATTAGGAGGAAAAAACAAGTTGGGGAAGGATGACAGAATTAAAACTGTGGCAAGAAGAATATGAAGTGTTACGGGAAAGAAAGAACTTGGAGGAGAGAGGGAAAAGGAGGAGAAAGGGCAAAATAAAGGAGGAGGAACTGGGCTCACAATCCTTGACAGTGTATAGAAAGTTCATAAGTAGGGCTGGAAAGAGAAAAAGGACGGTGGGAGCGGGGTGTGAAGAGGGGCTGGTGGGAGAGAGGAGAGGAGAGGGGAGTGGATAAAGGGTAAATGGGGGACAGGAGCAACAAAAGACAATGATAAGTTAAAGAAGAGCACTCTTATCTTTCCTTATGTAGGTTAATTGACTGAGGAATTAAAGCAAAAAAGATATAATTCAATTCAATGCATGGACGTTAACAATGAAGGGGCCGGTAGCATATGAAATGATTCTTAACATCCACACACACTCAGAGACCAAGCCGGGGTGTCGTCCTAGTATATTTCTAATTATCAGTTAATTGTTATTCCCTATCATTAGGAGGGTGGTTTTTTAATTGTAATGTAGCCAAGCAGAAAGCCTACCTATACATGTGGGGGACAATTAGCCACCTCCATTAACCCCTGGTTAATTACAACCTCCATTGCTGCTTCCCACAGCACTTTCCCGCTCCTTTTTACCCCTCTTCTCTATCCCCGGGCCTTCATCCCCAGTTTTTTTTATTTCTGCCCTCATTTCATTCATTTATGATCTCCAGGCTTTCCTGATTGTTTGATTCAAAAGTATATCTGTTGTGAACTTCACTGGCCTCTTTTTTTAAACTACAAAGTTGTGTTTTATTATAGTTTTCTAGGTTACCATCAGCCTACTTCTGCCCTTTATGTCCTCACTGTTTCCATTATAATTTCTCTCCACCACTCATTCTACACGACTTTCCCCAGAGAGGAGGCAGGGAACACTAAAAGGCAAAACTATATCATATCAGTTTGATGAGGTGGTGCTGACATATAAACTGAATCACTTAATAATTGAAGAAACACATCCCTAACTTTCACTCACTCTAACCTAAAATCTGTTAGTCAGTTCTACTCATCTACCTCCCACATCATAGAAAAAAAGAGCTTTTTTTCACAGTTATAAATATATAATGCAGGTCTACCAATTTATGTTCAACCCATCTTAGAAATGAGTTAATGTCCTGTTTTCACAATCACTGAAAAAATGTACAGTTCCACACAATTCACTTAAAGACTATAGAATAACAAAGAATGATGTAATTACAGAGTAAAGGTACCTTAACTCTGTCTAGCACTGTCTCTCTATATTAAGAAAAACATGATACCTATTTGAAAAATAATTCAGAAGTTATATATTATTACTCTCGATATCTGCATCTTATAAAAAAACTTGAGACAAAGTCGCTTGATGCTGTATGAAAGCCACGCAGCTCTTAGATTTCCCAACTTCCATGAATGCACCAGAAATTGAATCGGACCTCTATTTAACAAACGAGCATTAAAACAGATGTTTTCTTCTCCTCTTGAGGACAGACTGAAGCTTGTTATTTTACTTTTTACTAATCTGTATCATGATGTGGTTCGTTCTGCAAAGATAAGACCAGTTAATTAAAGTAAATCACAAGACAGCGTTTTTTGTTTCTTTTTCTGGTTCATACCGCTGAAGTCAGCCCGAGTGCAGCCTCTGTGTAACTGACTATTTACAGTGAAACTGAGACTCACCACAAACACATGAACGGGCACTCCTCCGGGGGATTTAATGGAGTGTGAAATGATGCAGTATATTTTCCAAACATATCTGCACGGGCGGAATTCGCTTCACTTTTGATCTGGACACACAGTCGCTTCTCAAGTTGCTAACTGGACTGTAAACAATGCAGCACACAAAGGAAGTCTTAAACTGGAATGCCCACAAAATTCACCATCACTCCCAGAGGCTATATCGTCATCAGATGATAGCTGAGATTGAGATTGTTACTCTTGATAACTGCTAACCGCTACATTACATGTATCTGTATAGTGACTGCCTCAAAGGGCCATTAATGTGCTTTTACTTAAGATCCAGCAGACTTCCTGTCTGTGCAGCAGAGAAACAGTGAGACAGAAGCTTCTGATGGCTGCTGTGAGACAGGGTTCTAATTCAAGTAGAGAGGGTGTAGTTAACTTTTAAGTTCACTTAACCAACCCAAACTTAGAAAAAAATCTCATTGAAAGTAAAGAAATTATTATGGTGCTTTTTTTTTTATTTAAATATAAAACAGAACATTTCACTGAAGGCAATAAAAAAACGTTCGCAAAGTTAAAAATGGCTACCCGGCTGGACCATGAAGTACATTACTTTTTCAATCTGCATCAATATGACAATGTCATCTTGTTGAGTCTTTAATAGTATTGTTTCAATTTTGTATTAGAAACGTATTGTTTTGATGGATTTGTACCATTATGAAATCAGGTCATTTAAGAGGGCTACACCATGACGTGCACCTAAAACCCAGACACATACATAAACTTATTTTCTATAATTTCACACCATTCATAACGACAAAAATTGTGTAACTGCATGGAAAAAGTACTGATTTCACACTGCTGACTGGATTGTATTGCTTTTGAAACATGTTTATCTTTCTTAGACCTCGTGCTTTATTTACCCACATAATTTAGACAAATGTGTGAATGTTTCAGTCGACATCTTCTCTGTATCCAACACGGCCTTCTGCCATCCCCTATCCCCTTCCTCTCCTTTCTCCAAGTCAGCTTTTTGTCTAAAAGCAGAGACCACATTTGCCTACCGTCCACTGATGGTGGAAAATGGCGATAAGATGTTATAAAATGTTGTAACCCAAACATTCCCAGAAACAATCGTTTAAAAAATGTAATTTAAATGATAGAAAAAACATGAAAAACATGTCTGACAGGCAGAGACAGACATGCAAAAACATGTGGAGAGAGAGAGAGAGAGAGAGGGGCAGAAAGAGAGAGAGAGAGACGGTATAACAATGTCCATTGTTCCATTAGCCAAGACAATAATGACTGATAAAATGAGGTTGCTAAAGAGGACACAATGGTCCTTAATTGACTCATTAGGAAGAGGAGAGAATGAACTGCACTAATGAATGGAGGACGAGCGCAGCAGCTAAACTGCTTGGTAAGCAAAAGGGAAAGACATTTAGTTTATTAAATCTTGGAAAAGCAATATTATTTGTTAAAAGAAAGGGATCGCACACGAGACAATGGGGACTAAATCAACATGAGGGAAAATGAAAAATAGAGGGTGAAAGCGGTGACCTTGCGCTGTGCATACCTCTAGGTGTTCCAGGATGTATGGCGGGTTGGTCATACCCAGCCTCAGCATGGCTCCTTCAGGAATCTCCTCCACCAATCTCCACAGCAATGTGGGCAGGTCCGTCCCTATGTCTCTGCCATAAGCTCCTGTGTCCTCACTGGTCAACCAGATCTCACACACTCCCTCTGGAAAGAGACAAAGACAAGGATTAAACATGATTAATAATTAATATAGACGATATTTTCTCTCTGTAGCTTTCCTTTGGCGATGGACTACAGTTTTGCAAATCACATTTCTAAGATATTATGATGTAGCACTGTTGCTCCTGCGAGTTCCCTCGCCGTGAAAGCAGGCTCATGTTCTTCTCTCCAGACAGATTTCCATCATGCTGGATTTAGGTCAGGAAGTTTTTATTGGTATTGTATAAAGTCATATTTATTTACCTGTAACAACATTTTCAAAATTAAAAAAGTTTAAGTTATTATTAGTACACTTCCTAGACACACTCCCTGTCTCATCCCTGAAGATAAATGTACGTGCTTTTCACCACATTAGCCCAAGCTACAAAGCTCCCCCGCACTCACGGCAGCTTTTCTAAAGTATTATTTCATAACCTTTAGGGGTCGCTTCTTGTCACTGCCTAAATGCACCAAAGCCTTGGCAGAGCCCAGCTCATGACAGCCACTGACAAGTATTAAAAATACCCATCTTATAAACATGCATTCAAGGAATGTGAAGGTCACATACAGCAAGAGGGGAAGATCTACTGGCTTCATGCTAAATTAGAGCAACGCTCACTGCTAGAGCTTAATGATCTAACTGTCATTTGGCTGTGGGTCTGGAAATGGTTGACTGTCTGCCTAAGCTATGTGTTAAGACATATCATATCATGCAGGCGCACAAAAATACATTTGCAACTGCAGAGGCATACGCACAGACACACACAGAAAACGCACAAGCATCATTATCATTAGCTGTGCAGAGACAGACAGAAAGATGCATGTGGTCATTCAGAGAGTAAAGATGGTGTTTGGCTAATTGGACAGTTTGCGTGTGTGTTTGTGTGTGTGTGTGTGTGTGTGTAAGAGACGGACTAAAACTGTGTGTTTAAAGGCCTGCATGGGCCAGATAGATTAAAGATGATGACTGTATAATTGTCCGGAGTGAGAGAGTTTCCAAACCTCATTATCATTGACATTAAGACGCACTAATGATTTCTGGAGCCAGCCATGTCTAAAAACACCATCACAAACATGCAGCCATCACGTGGGGCCACATCTGAAGGCTAACAAACATAATACAACGTTCATTTTCTTGGGTATGAAATTATTCAGAAGCATATTACACCTTGTCTAATAGTCAGTAATAGTCTTGTTCATTAAATGTTCTTTATCATGTATTAACTGACTCAGTTTACTTTACTGAGAGGGTAGGGTCTGTCTCCCTTCACAGATGGAGCTACCTGTCTACCTTTAGCCAGAGACATGCTATCATCAGCTACCACTGATTCACAATGTGTCTGTTTCCTAATAATAAAACCATGGGTGATTCTCTGCAGTCGTTTTTAACAACATAATCTAAGCCGTATTTTTTTTTTTTTATCTTTCAGGCCTGAAGGAAGGTGATGATAGCCAATTCCCAGAGCAGCTAAAGTCAGCTTGTTTGGACTCAATTATCCCGATCCCTCTGCCAAGGTCTTACTGTGCCTGCATCATCTGCATCCCAGGAGTGAAAGTATTCCTACACAGCTATGTCCCGCAATAATATTGGCCAAGTGGTCTCTTAATACAGGGCTAGACCTGAATTAAACTGGCCTAGGAGATAAATTGGTTCCTTCCAAAACAACATTCCTGCAATTCCACACACATCATGCTGCCAAGCTAGTGCAATAACTGTTTTTAAATACCTCTTGTGATTCCTGTGTTAATTATGTTTTGAACCCAGTGATGCTGTGGAAAAGTCTCAGGTGTTTATTCAAGGCAACAGTCATACATAGATCTGCAGATAAACTCAATAACCTGCCCAGTTATTTTCCCCTTTGGCCTGCTCCCCGGTCCCTTTTGCATGAGTTGCGCCAATGGTTATTATTGTTGGCCAAAGACACAGAGAAGGTGGCCGTTTTATCAGGAAATGTTAGTCTGCTCTCCCTTTGCTATCTGCTCTGATACACAGCACACAGCTGCTTCCTCTTGGTTTGGTATTTCTGGGGTGGAGAGAGGAGTCGGTGGAAGGCTCAAATGTGTCTGTGTATCAGACAAGCCAAGGTCACAGTCAGATAAATCACCACACAAATATTTATCGGAGACAACATTTGGAAATTCTAATTATCTTAAACTAATAACTTACTTTTATCACTGTGCTTTAAAAGCTGCAATAACTGTGAAAATCAAGGCCTTAGAAACAACAAACTGGGCCACATTGTGAGGCTGACATCAAATTATGACAATATAAGATTTTAAATGATTACCACCTCAAGGTGTGTAGGGAGCACGAGCAAGAGTGCAAGAGTGACCTTGTGAAAGTTTTGAGCGTGTTTTAACAGGTGCTTGTCTTGTAGCAAACCCTGACCTCTGACCCCTATGTCAACTAGAGACGGCTAAAGGAGAATTTCAACTCCAAATTTTACTGTTTTATGAAAGTTGTATCTCTGAAATTAAATCAGCAAGTTTCCACTCAGTGCTGACCAGTGTGTTTGTGTTACAGTCCCTTCGCCAAACTCCCTGTGTCACCTCATATTATAGTGATGTCAGAGCAGCTACAAACAAGGGTGGGGAGCAGGACTCTTTTCCAAAAAGTGATTAACCCTCATTGAACTCTGACACAGCAGAGCAAGCACAGCATGAGGACGAGTGAACAGAACTGCACATCATGGAAAAGAGGGCAGGGCAGGATGAAAATAAAGAAAAAAGAGCGGGACCTGAATTGTTTGGGGTTTTTGCTTCCAGGGTTGGGACTGTTGATACGGCAGGTAGCATGAGAGTGAAAGAGATTAAGAGGGAGAGCATGCACACGAGGAAACAGCTGTGTGTATGAGCTGCATTTGTCTTTTTCCAAGATTAACATCATGAGCATGTCTGATAAATGGCATACACATATCAAACAATCATCATCCCAACTGTCTGCCAAATACTTGTTTGCTAATGTGTGTATGAGCGTGTATGTGTGCGTGGGCCCATGGGGTTTCCTAAGGGAGAGCTACATGATGAATTCAGTTTTATGTCTACCTTTGAGTCGGTTTTGCAAAGCCATGGCCTAACAGTCTTTGGACAAATGGTTACTGGACGCAATTAAACAGCTTTTTACGATTTCTCCTGTCAACACCTGCATACACACCGATGGAGGTAAGCTACCCTCAAAGGTGCTGGCCTTACCATTGGGAACACTGTAGGGTTCACAATGTTGGCCAATGACACATTTGGATATTGATGGGAGGAGCTGGAGATCACAAATCCTGCGATCAGTGAACGCACCGCTCTCCCCTCGCAAAATGCAATTCTAAGTTGATGGACAGTTTTGGCAAAAGATGCTTCAATTCATTCCTCATCACCCCGACAAATCTGTTTTAAGTTTAACTATGACAATAAATGCTGCAGCGCTTCACATCACACTAGCATGAACTGCAGCAGACCTTTATATATCATTATACTGTTTACATATATAATTTCACATGGCCCCGTGTCCCCGCTCCGCCTCTGGATAAAAGGATGGGAAGAGTGGGAGGAGAGAAGAGAGATGAGGGCTTTGAAGTGGTTGCTTTGAAGAAGCGTGACAGAACCAATTGATTCAGGTGATTGGGAGCTTTAGTAAAAGCTACTGTTGAAATGGTAAAAGGGTCTTAAATCATAAATGAGACACACAAGCGGCACAACATGACCACACATTTTCATGTCACGCTTGTTTCTATTAGCTGGTACATTCTTGCTCCGATAACATACGTAACATACATTAAAACAGCCTAGCCTGAATTTTGGATCTTTGATCAATTGTTTGGCACAGTGGTGTAAAATTACTACTTTTCACATGAAGAAATGATGAACGCAAATTGAATTTAAACTTGATAAGTGATAAAACTTATCAAAGAAAATACTGTAGCTTGTTTTTTTCCCCTCTGATTAACATCAGACTGGAAATGAAAATGGAAACTGACATCAGATCTAGAAGTGCCATAATGTATCATATTGATTGTAATCAGCCTTCTTTCTGTCACTTAGCTATTATAGATTGAATAAATTGGAATTGGATTGGAAATTGCAAGTTTACTTTCTTTGGACAGAAATATACTCACTAATGTAAACTATATACACAAAGAACAGGGCTTTTAAGAAGGGGTGGGACAAAATATCGATATCGCAATATATCGTCGTTCCAACTGGTGTGATACAATTATCGTATCGCTGGCGCCAAATATCAATATCTTCATTAAAAAAAAAATCAGCACTCTAAACAGATCTCCCTGCTAATTTGAGTCACCACATCATCGTCAATTTGTGTCAAAATTTGTGAAACTGACGCCCAATTGCAGTGAATAAATACATTAATTCTGCACTTCACCTTTTTAGCAGCATTTTGTATTCTTCAGTTAATCAGATATCTGGATGTATCAGTATAGGATTGCAATATATCAATTATCGCAGAATCACTGTATCGTGATATTATCGTTATCGTGGGCCACGTATCGCGTATCATATCGTGAGTTACCCTGCACCCCTAGTTTCAAAACTTTTTGGACACAAAAAAAACACTGGAATAAGTCACTTTTTTTATAAAATTATGAACATAATGGCTTTTTTTGTTTTATTATTAAAGATAAGGTTACCTGATTCAAAAGGATATGTGTACAAAAACAAAAAGATCCTGGGTCTCTCTGGTCTCCCAGCTGGGTATGTAAGAGTAGGTATCCTGAAATATACACATTCATTGATACTCAAAGGTGCATGTTTTGTTTGTGTGATTGTATGTTTGTGTCTTAGTCAGTACAACATGTGTATTGTGTACATGAATAAACACATTGAAACATAGCCTTCTATCAATCGCACCCTACATAAATGGGTTCAGCATTTCTACTTATCTTAATCTCTTTGGCATGATGTACATTTTGATTGGCTGCCACAGGCTATAATGTTGAACAGATTATAGATTAGATGATCCTATTAAAGTGCATTAAAACCCCTTTTTCCATAACACAAGTCAACACATTCATTCATACATGGGGAAGGAGAGAGCGTGAAAATAGAGTTAGAGGGAAAAAGCTCTTCTAACTAAAACTGTGTTGGTGTTTAAACCAATGGCCTTAAACAGCGTTGAGAGTTATGCAGAGCTGCAATGTTGATCAATTATTGTTTTTTTAGATTTTTGATGCCCTTTAATGAGGCTGAATACACGTCTACAGCCTTTGGGCCTATATACCTTAGCATACAGACACACACACCCACTCTCTCTTGCATCATGGCAGCTTAATGTACACAACATGCTTAGCTATGTGTTGCTTTGTGTCGTGGAAAATAAGGATTTGATGCAGTATAATAGGATCATCTTTATGTGCATATAATCTCTAATCTATTAAACATTACCCCATGCGACCAATCAGAACGTGCCTGACCTTATATACGGCGATAACAACTTCTATCCCGTAGAGATTTCCACTCTGTAACTTCATGACTTAACGCACATCATTAAATACTTGTGATTGCATTTGCTGGTATTATTTGTTCATATAGTATTAATATATTCAACTGACGGCCTTTAAATGAAAATCACCATCTCTTTTCTTGTTGGTAACCATGGAGAGCAATGATTAGGCAGAATATAAATTTGCACACAACCATACATCAATATTAATATCATGTTATTTTATATTGGATCCATACAACCAAACTTGATGCCCATGTTCTAAACATAATGTCATATCAAAGCAAACATAAGAAATTCTACTGATATTTTTTTATGTTTGTTAAGTATATGCAGCTATAACTTTGGTTCGGTGTTATTTTTTCTATACCTAAGATATTTAAAGTGAAAATCAAGTGCTTAACCTTGTAAACATCTCCATGTGGTGTTTCTCATGTGCAACAAGACATATCAGGGACAACATCAGCAGTCATCTCCACGGCTGGGCCTGTCTGCTTTTAAACTGCAGTGTACCAAGGACAGGCTGAACAACATGTTTTCAGATTGGCAGGTTTGAGACGTCACAAACCTAAGGAGCCAATCCCATTAATGGACGGGGTGATGCTATGCATATCATTATGTGTAACCTATGGCAACCACTTGGTCGATGCGCGAGCCAGCTGTAACCACCATTGTAATTTTTGCAAACTCACTACTGACTACTAATGTTAACGTTACTACTACTAATGACTACATTTCAAGCCAGCTAAGTTTCAACAAGTTGCCACTAAACGATGGCAAAGATGTGTTTTGTTTTCGCGACGGAGGGGGCCGTTGGAATTTTGCATAGTGGGCGGGGCCTAAGCAGATTCAGGTATTATTAATGAGGAGAAGAAGGAGATGCCTTGGGAGGATTTTTACAAGGTGATTAAAAGCATTTTGCAGAAAAAACATATCAGACACAATTTATTAATTCAAGCAGAGCATTTTATATGTCTTAAAACATGACTGGAGCTGCTCTTTCAGGTTTGTAACACAAATGCCTGCCCACAAGACACAGCTGTTTGTTAGGAGAAGGGTTAAGGATTGATTTATTATGTACTTATTCCTTTTTATTCTTACATAAAATAAGATGAAAATCCCATTACTGCAGATTCATGTCTGTATTTGGCTACATTGTTATTCATTTAATTTATTTTAATAACATAACCCTGAGATATGACAAAAAAGGACAACAGGATTTGTTGTTCGGTTATGAGGGACTTTTGCTGGACAATTCCAACAACTATCGTACTTAGCATATGTATGCCACAGCAAAAATATTAACTTTAGGCTGATTCCGCAAGTCCACTTTCAGATTAAAATGACTCTTAAAGCGAGGGAACACGACCTCACGTATGTCAACACATTACCCTTCTAACACCCAAAACTGAGACAGACACATGCATACATTAGCTACTGCTTAGAGCTATCAATTCATCAGGCCAACATGAATATCTACCAGACAACAAATTAGGACACTCTCGAACGAATTTGTACCCGCCTCGCAACACACACACTCTCTCCACCATTCTTTATAAATACTATATTAATTTCAACCAAAGACTTTTAAAGAAATAATTCATCACATGAGAAAACACACACGCATACCCCTCATCTGCATATAACCATGTATAAGCATGTAACACTTCAGTGTAAAGCCATTGACTGGAAGGCCTGTCTGACCTTCAATCACATTAGTCCCTCCCCTGTCCTCCCCCATCAGCCAATCCCCTCTGGCTGTCTGCCTCCACACTAAAACCTCCCACCCACCACTAGACAGTAAAAAACTCTGGGGCAGATGTCAACAGCAGCAACTTGAGAAATGAAATGATGAATTTGGAGAGAGAGAGAGAGGGAAAAGTGCGAGGCTGTGTGGTGAGGTTGGATTATGAGGAGTGAAGGGTTTTTTTGGAAGAACAAGGGCAAACGGGAAAAAAAGGTTAAAGATTTCCTCCATGTGTTGGAATAATTATGCAAATATAGAACTGAACATTTTGCCATCATCTAAATTTTTATACAAACTATAAAAATCCCTACAAAACTAGTTAAGAAGCATGATGCCACTGAAATGATGGAGGTTGCCAACAATATAGTTTTTACTGGTGTACTTATGGGGATGTTATCCATCCCTGTATGACATATGAGCGACATTAGCCGATATGAAAAAATAATCAGAGCTTGTCCAATATGAAGAAATTATGCAGAGATTATAACCATTTTTCTTCAGGTTAGTATTCAACAGCTTTCACAGAAATTCTTGATCTTTGCTAATCTTTGATTCACAGACATGCAAGGAAATAAACATTCAAGCAGCTTCACATTAACACACACATACACAAATTCTCCCATGTAACACACTGTAACTCATGCACAAACACCACACACAGAGTTTAATTGCAGTAATTAAGCAGCTTAATTTAGAGCAACAAATGTTGATGTGGCGCGTGGGCGTCTTGGCAGGTAGCATCATCATCACGGATTAACCCAACACACACACTTGTATATGCAAATATTCTCTTCAGGCATGTTTACACTAAATACATGCATGTGTGTATGCACGTCTATGTGTCTGCGTGCATGCACACATGTGGCTGCACATGCATATGCATGGCTTTAATGAACATCCTACACAATCCTTTAAACAACAACATGTCAGCTTTAACCTAGTTTCACAGAGTTTCTGAACTACAGGCGTGACCTTCTGTGCACGCCTGTGCATGAGAGAGTGTCCGGATACATCAAAGTTTGTATGCGTGTGCGTATACACACGCACTGGAAATGTGTGTGGTACATAGGAAAAACATGCCATAGTGTATATGGGTCAGATATAGTGTATGGATATATCAAAAGTAATTGGCAGAGGGCCTCCAAGTACCGTTTGTGTGTGTGTGAAGTGTGCATGTATGTGTGTTTGTGTGTGTGTATATATGAATGTATAGGGGATAATTGGGAGAGAAGTTATTTCCCGTCTTTTATCTTTTTTCTGTGTTTTTCTGTGTGAATGTGTGTGTTGTCAGAAAGGAAGTATCTTGTGAAGCTTCAAAGCAGATAGACTGCTGCATGTAAGAGAAAAGGGGATCCGTGGGGACCAAAACAGACCCTTATGTAAGCCCCTGACACTGCCCTGTGACTCACCAGTTACAATGAACTCAAAGAACGAGAAGCCACAAGTTGAAGTTGCTAATGCTCAGACAAACTTTTGCAATCCAGATAAAATGAGGATGTGCTAAGTGTGTTTGCTAATCATCTATTTTCACTTAATAATTAAGGATTTTTTGGGACAGAGTGCCAGTGTTTGAGGAAGTGCAGATACAGTTTTCACTACTAGCTTGGGGAATTAGACAAATATTAAATTTAGCACTCTGCTGATGCTGAAATGGTTCAAATTTTTTTCCTTTCCTGTCGTGCCTGAAGTCCAACACAACACAAGTTTAACACAAGAAACCTGAGTGCATGAATTCTGGTTTTAAATCAATGTGCAAAAATCAAAAAGACAAGTGATAAAGAAACAAGAGTTTCAAAGACATCATCAGGATTTAATAAAAGTTAGACAGGCAACACGGCTCAGTGTCACTTCATCAATAGGGTTGGTTTTCTCTGTCTTTAAAGTCCTAAATGTGTGGATGTAGTGGCAGCCTATCCACATTGTAGACTGCCTCTCTTCCTGAGCATGCTAAGACAGGCAAATATGCCTATATCTGCATGCATGATCAGGAGGTAATTGTGTAGGATTATTAGTAAAGTGTGACTCAGTCACTCTCACAAAGTTCTCCTTGTTTACCTATGCATAGCTACTATAAAACAACATCCCGAAAAACAGAAGAATGGAAGCAGGAGAGATAACAACCGACAAAGTGCAGATAAGAAGCGGGAGAGAGCGTGCGAGACCCGTTTACAGAGGAGGGTTTTTTCAGGAGTGAGACTAATGTTATTAGTGATTTTGTTAGCAATCAACAGGCCTTGTTATCTGCTCTCATTAAGAAATGCTCTCATTAGTGTCACTTAACATGCAATGAATGCAATTAAACAGAAGACTGGAGAAAAAGATGCAGTTGTCACAACAGGTCGAATTCACCTGATGATAAATTGTATGGTAATGTGATTCAAAGAAAACTTTTTCTTTAGTTGAAAGAGAATTTCTAGCAAATCATTAAATTTGATCGGCTGTCACGAGCACGTTTGGCATTTTTACTTCATAAGAAATTGATTAAATTGGCACATATCAACTGATCGAAATCAGATTGTTTGACGCTAATTGAAACGTCTGAAAAAGAAGAAACTCTTTGATTGTGTAACTGTACGAAGCAGGGGTTATCTATCAAACAGGGATTATGCACACTGTCTGGAGATTTGACCAAATGTCCGTCTATCAAGATAATGAACTTGTACTGTACGTCATTAAAAGCACATGAGATGAAGCCGAGGGGAGGATGAATAGCTGATGGGGCGCGTGGATTAAAGGACAGGGAGGGAGAGACACTGAGTGTGGGGGGGGGGAGTCAAAGGAAGCTATAGGGGGCAGATCCCATTTCTGTATGCTTCAGAGACCCCGGGAACTGCGAGGCACTAAGGGCCTTACGCACACACATACACACATGTCCTAACATTGAGATTACATATGGAAATGAGTTCCTATTAAAAAGTCATTGAGGTGGTAATGGTTAATATCAGCTGTCAAAGAAAGTCAAGCCAGTGGACGCACACACACACAGCACTACAGTTGTGTTATTAATCAGACATAATAAGGTTTAACTCTTTCTAATTCAAGGCTGTTGACCTAATTTCTTTACATGCTGTTTGTGTGTGTGTGTGTGTGTGTGTGTGTGTGTGTGTGTGTGTGTGTGTGTGTGTGTGTGTGCTCGTGCAGGCACTAATTTGATAAATAATAATACGTCTGGTCAGTATTTATGCTAATATATTCATGACCCACCAGCAGGCATCGTGTTTGTGTTTGTTAATTCACTTAGCCAGTGTGTGCGTGTGTGTGTGTGTGTGTGTGTGTGTGTGTGTGTGTGTGTGTGTGTGTGTGTGTTTGAGCCTTTTTCTATGGAATGAATAACTGAAGCAATCCAGGATGAACTTTAAACTCACCCCGGCTGCGTCTGCGTGTGCGTTAATTAAGTTAGTGACTCTATAATGTATTGTGCATGTGCTTTTAAAGTGTATTTGGAAATTTGCTAATGTAAATGTATGCTGTACGTGCGCGCGCAAGTGTGTTTATTCAGTGAGTGAATCTGTAAACATTATCTTATTATGTAAACATTAGTGTTTTTTATGTAAACATATGGGATATTTGCAGTATTAAAGCTCCAGCCTAATGACAGTGGTTTGTTTACAGAGGAGCAGATAGAGGCCGCATGCAGTGCTGCTGATCCCAGTCTGCTCTACGTCCCTCTCTACCGTCCTCTGTTCCTCCCGCTTCACATAGCACCAACAATTTCACATGACAAATAATTAAAGGGACAGTTCGCCAATTTTCAATCTCAGTCCTATCATGCTTTTATGGGGAGCTAATGTTATTATGGTAGAAAAAAATGCAATTTCGCTCTGTGCCTTTGGAGGACGTAAAACGCGTCATCTGGTGGAGGCCAGGGAGCTCGCTAAACCACACTTCCTCAGTGTAGGACGCCCGCCTCTGATGTCATGTCTCGTTCAAAAGCATCAGGTTTGAAATGCAGACTGCGGAAGATTTTTTAGACGATCCACCGGTAGATTCTCGTCATATTTCGGATTCTGTACCGCTCTGACCCATTGCCTGCAGCGAAAACAGTAGTATTTAACTCCAGCGTCTCTCGCTGGGCCGTTCCTTTCAGAGGGAGGGGCGCAATGCATGCTGGGTGTTGTAGGAATGTAGAATGGGCGAAACCACGAGCTGTTTGTACAACTTTCTCCACAGCTATGGCGCCAATTTCAAATATTATTGCTTCTATCGATTAC
Source organism: Semicossyphus pulcher (assembly GCF_022749685.1). Classification (NCBI taxonomy): domain Eukaryota; kingdom Metazoa; phylum Chordata; class Actinopteri; order Labriformes; family Labridae; genus Semicossyphus; species Semicossyphus pulcher. Next base: position 13,768,736 of record NW_027211770.1, read on the forward strand.
AGAGAACACCAGCTTTGACTGACAGTGGCTTTTTCCAGGGGAGAATTGCTCCTTTAATGTAGGTTCTTATCTTCAATTATCAGAAAATAGGTGCTTTAAAAGAAGCTGTGCACTGATCTTATATTAGCACACATACAGTAAACACTCCAGCCAATTTAACTCATGTCACTAACCCCGTAATACTTTTCCTCACAAGTCCAACTGTCTCATTTTCAATGTTAAATACTCAAATAGCTCAATTATTGATGAGTTACAGTATATCCTCAACACTCATGAATATACATACACATTAATGTTCAGACCGTGTTCAGCCACAAATGATGCTGCATGGGAATTCTACAAAGAGAGCGCAGAGGCCCAGATGTACAGTACAGTCCCTTAACAGAGAAACAGAGAGAGAGAGAGAGAGGCAGACAGAGATAAGGATTGAAAAAAGGAGTAAAATGCTGGAGTGAAAGAGCAGAGAGATTATTAAAGCTGTGTTTGACAATTGGCTGATTTATGTCAGTTGCAAAAACACACACACACACACAAGTCATGGTAAATGGAGTTATTGTCGCTCTTAGATACCTACACATGATCACACCATCATCCCCGCACACACATCCTTCATGGCCACTTTAGAGCAGAGCAGCTTAAATGGAGCAGACGTGCGCTGATTAACAAGCAGCTTTGGAAAGTGACGGACAACAATATCCTCTTTGCTTTTTCTTGAAGAGAAAATAAAAAAGCTTTTTTTACAGAGTAAGTGCAGGTATGCACATGAAGGTTTCTTTTAGATGGATCTCTCATGACAGTTAAGGCTATAACTGCAGACACTAAAAGCTGAAAAGCAAAGTAATGCACACACACACAATCCTCGCTACAAGGCAAGGGGCTTTACAACAGAGCACTGCCCTTAACACACACACACACGCACGCACACACACACATACACACACACACACCAAAGATGCAATGGGGGTCGAAGGGAATCAGGCATGGGGTTTTCTGCAAAGTGACAGATGTGGCGACAGGCCGTCCAGTCAAGCAGAAACACTCAACGGCTTCTTCAGCTGAAGACCTGGAGTGACATTCACTGCGGCTAGAGAGAGAAAAGTGTCAGCACAGTCTCACACACACACACACACACACACACACAGGGAAATATACAAACATAAAGAACAAGGAAATACGAAGATGTCTCCATTTACAACACTGCTGTTCTTCAGTGGAGAAAAAATTCTAGCTTTAATCAATGATTGTTATTGTTGATATATTTGATGTGTTGAAACATCTAAGGTCATAAAGCAGGGTTCACTGAAGCTGAATGCCTCACTACAGCAAAGGGCTGACAGTAAGAGGTGGACAGAGAGATGCATGTTGAAGACATGTCCGAACATGTTCAGACATGTAACCCACTGTGAGGGTAATACTGTGTGTGCCTTTGCATGCAACAGCATTCTCTTTTCTTACTAGTAGATGGAAACCATGTGCTCTCTGTGTTTCCTATATGACCAGAAGCTTTAGTACCCTGCACACAGTAAACATGAGAACCCTAAAGCCGCTTTCCCACTGGTCAAAAAACCCTCTAACACCCGGCTTTTTCTCTTTGTGGGAAAGGCTACAATCGGCATTCAGACCCGGGTCATATGACTCTGCAGTAGACCCGGGTAATTATCGCCTCGGCTCCGATTGGCATTGATGGGAACACAAAACCTGTGTCAACTCGCTAATCTCCGCCCCCTTTCCGGCGCGATGCTATGCTCCGTCGGTAACTTCTGCGACACCTTGTCATCTCAGCTACAAATTCCGCCCGTCTCCATCCGAGCAGCGGTTTGATTAGCAGACTGAATGATTAATAGATATAATAAAGACCTAACCACCGTAACATCTTCACTGTTTACTAACACTGTTTCGGCTGCATTTGTGGCGTCAGACGGTGACGCAGCAGAAAAGAGACTGACAGGAGTATACTTCACTGGCAATGGGAAAAGAGACAATCAGCATTTATAAGTGGGTCTTCCTGGGTATAACTTTTCTCCTTTCTCCTATCCGTCAGTATTGTCCATCATGTTGATGTATAGAATCATACACAAAACTTCCTTGTCCATCTCAAATCACATGCAATCGTCCACACTTGATATTGTTGATATTCTAACAGAATTAATCATAAACAAAGCTGCAGCAGCTGTTGAAGAAGTGCTTTAGAGGTTTTAGTCCAGCAGATCTAATGTAAGCTGGTTGTCTGGACATAAATACATCAATTAAACTGTGGATTAAATGACAGACTTTTACATACAGCAATACATTGTTGTTTTAATACAGATGCAATCGGATGTTCTAAGTCGCATTTCTTTCTTTCAGTCCATTCTGACTTTTGCCTGTAACAGATTGTTCAATAAATTCTGTTTCCTCTTTTCTTGTCTTTCTCTGCTCCTAATTGTGAAAACTGAAAGTTTGGGAGAAACTTTCTTATGTTCTTTGGATCAGCAAACAGGAAAAAAGAGCTTTTATTTTTCATGTTGGCGTCCTATATTCCTATATTTTTACTTTTTCCAGCTAAGGCCAGAGAAAAAAATATGTTCTTCCTCTCCATTAGTAGAAAAGTACATTTGGGCTGTAGAGTAACACATGCAGTAACCCTACACCTGCTTGGTTTATTTGACAATGCCAGCTCCCCACCCACTGTTTTGATTTGCATACTGTGCATGAATATGCCATCTGATAACACCGCAGACGAAATATACACAATGAGTAGGCATGGAGTAGCATCTTGGATGCAGATCAGATTGTAATCTAAAATTCAAATATTGAAGGTCTTAAGAACAACTCGAAACCCAAAACTTTAAAACAAAGCAGCACAACAGTGGCTGCATAAATGAACGCAGTAAGCATAAGGCTTGCAGCTACGTGAATTTATCAACTGCTCTGGAGTACAAGATTTAAAAAACGGGTACGACTTTTGGGACTGACTAAAATGTTCCTAGAAGTGTATGTTTTTAATGGAGGGAGATATAAAGCTAAATATTTCTAAAGAGTTTCCACCCGCCTAATAATGCTCTGCTCATAAGGTAAAGTAATTATAGTTTTTCTGATGTCACGTATCCTTTGAAATCAGATTATTTCCAAACTAAAACTCATCTCCCACAGTTGCTCTCATCTCCACACACCAATGTACGCACACACATGAAGGAGATTAAATGTGCTCTTTACAGTGCACATTAGTGTATGTTAATCTCTTGCTCTATATGCGATGGAGAATGTTATTGTTAGACTGCAGTTGGCCAAAACAAAGCTTGTTTATCAAAGGGCCAATGCCAAGTAAGACCTGAAGCGACGGAGAGTTCCAGTTTAAAGCGTTACAGGGAATATTTACTAGAGGACATGTTTAGTAGTTTCCAGCTTTTGAAAAACATTTCTCCTGTCCGTCCGCCTCTCCTCCTGTTTGTGTGTGTGTGTATGTGTGTGTTTTTGTGTGAGTCTGTGCATCAGCTGTCCCCCCTGTAGCCCTTTCATGTCACCCAACACCAGGGGCTCGTGGCTATGGCCACGGGTGGTCCACTATGTGAGAACTGGTTCCTGCAGGGGGTGTGAAGAGACCCCCTGATGGTTTCAAAATATATACCACGGGGGGATAAACACACAAACACACACAAGAAAGTCGCCACAACCACCATACACTGCTTTGAATTATGCTCAGAGGACGTGGGTGCTGTTTTCTAGATAGACACAGTTTGTTTCATCATTTCTGTCAGTTGTCAGTCCAGAGACAAAAATACAGGAGAACAATTAAACAGGACAGATATATGACGTGATCACAATTAAATTCAGATTGTTGGTGTAAAGGTTTTGAATTGGGGGGGCTACACTTTATTAATGCTCTCACACTATTTCGCTGTGTGTTCACTCATGTCTTTAGCACACTGAAATGCAGCACAGAACAGAGCTGGCACAAAGCTAACTGGTCTCACTGAAGGTCACAGTCTGACGAATAGAGAAAAGCAGATAAGTGTGTGGGAGGAAAGAGCCTTCATATTTGAAGAAAAGGAAACAGCAATTATTCGGAAACGTGTTACAGTTTCCTGACTGGATGAAAATAATGAAATAATTTACGAACTAACCATCAGCACTGCCTCAAATGTGTTTTGCAGAAGTTGGTTTCCTTGTTTCGTGTTATTTCTTTTTCTAACATAATGTGTACAAAGTGGAGAACAGCCTCTGTGCTGTAACACAATTACAAGGGAAACCCATCGTTATCCACAGCACTGTGTAGCTGCAGGCGGGCTATTGAGGAGTTACTTTCTTCACCTGGTTGGAGCTGGCTGTCCTGTCAAGTGTTCTGGTTCTGCAGCTTATTCACCAGCTGATGTTCAGTGCTCTGCCATGCTAACGTCCTCTGAGGGAGAGTATTCACAAAGTACACACTACTGAGCCCTAAAGTTCCAATCTTTATGTTCTGTTAACATCGAGTTTACAGGATACAAAATTGTATGTAATACGAATACAAAAGTAGAATTGCAATGCATGTTTCTATCAGAAGGAAAAGTTAAGTATTTTTGCAGCAGACCTTATCATCTTGTGTTTAAAAGATGCCTTAATTTATGTGCTTTTGAAGAGTGAACTGACTGCTGTGCGTCTGTCTGTCTGTCACCTGCATGTGAACTGTAAACAAGCATGCGACACTGCTGCTGTCACAGACAATGTCTGCAGGACGATCAAGGCAGACACTCAGTTAAGCGATGTGGCTTATAAGTGAGTGAATTCCCGTTATCAACAGCATCGCGTCGCCGTGTTGGTTAATGCTGTGGCTACATACACGGAGCAGACGTGCCGCAGAGTGTTAACTTCTAGTGGCTACACCTGCAGCACACACACAGTGCGAGGTTGTGTGTGTCGACAGGAAGTAGAAGTGAGATTTCGTTTCAAGAAGTTACTGTCACTGGGCTGCTTAAACATTCATTTGAACATCGTTAGAAATGGTAGATGACACACCGTATAACTAACACAACTGCAGCCCACAAGTCTGTTTATTTTATAAAGAAACGTGTCGCTCCACCTGAACCCTCTCTACTTTTCATGTGGGTGTCAGAGTCGCTAGACCAAGAGTGGTAAAAGTAGTCGAAGTAAAGCCTTAAAAGTCCCAAACAATAAACTGTATGATTGTTAATCGTTTATATGGACATGAAAACACACTGTGTTTATCAGGTAATAATTTTATTTTGTTTTTGTTTTTTTATCGCAATAAATATTGCAGAACAAAATGTTTTTTCCAATATCGTGCAGCCCTATCTCCTGGTTATTTGGATCAGTTACATTTGTTGTTAGATATAGAAGATATAGATATAGATATAAATATACACCTTCTATATCTATATCTATATGAAGGTGTGTTTTGTTTTGGTCAGATAAGTAACGACTGAAAAGTTCTGAAGGAACACTTAAGCATCAATATTATCTGTTTTAAAGGGTTGTATCGACTATTACCAGTGATGCACTTGAATAACAGGAACTCAGTGTGCTCATCTCACAATCACTGGCCAATGGGTTCCTTGGCTGAAGGCACAGATGCTTTTTTTCTAATACTATTCCCTTAGTGTTGTTGTAGATTAGTCCCACAGGCAAGTTGGAGTCATTAGATTAAGTAGTAAATAAAGTAATGTATAAATATTTGTTTGTGTGATTGAGTGCCTAAAGCTCTCGATAGTGAGACTGGTACATGAATCAGTGTAGCACTAAACTGAAATCATTGTTAATCAATTATATCTACATATCATGGGACAACCTCCCCATAGTACGGACATTTAAATGAATTCATAAATACAGAATAGATAAATGCAGAATCAAATAACTTCAGGGCTAATGTTTTGCTGCTGGGTTTATTCATACAGCTGAATGGGAGATAAATGGGTGGCTGATGGTATAAGAGGTATGTGACGGCTGTGAGGAGTGAACTGGCGTTCATTTTGTAAGCAATGTTTTCAGCTGTCTGAATCAAGGTAAGCCAATAGCTAGACAGAGACGATAAAACAATGAGATGTACAGCGGTTGGTTATTGACAAGAGAGGCAGAGACATAATGTGAAATAGTAAAAGCAGACTGATGAGACAAAAAGGTGATAAGTTAGAGATGTACACACAACAAGATTGCCCGAAGGAAATTGATTTGAACCAAAATAGAAAGATGTGAATGCGAAGGAGATGGAATTGATTGAAAATGAGAGAAGATCAAAGACGTGGGAGCTATAATGACAGAGGGAGAGAGAGCAGAGTGAGGAAAGAAAAAAGCGATAGACGGAAGACTAGAACCATCATGGGGAGTTAAGTGGGAGTGAAGTGATGGAATAGATTCAGACAGGAAAACAGACTAACAGCAGAGCTAAAGTGGGACAGTTGCATAATGTTTCAGACTGAGCAGGAATAAATAATCTCAATGTCTGTTTTTCTTCTTAGAGGGCTGTCATGAAAAACAGAGAAAAACATGTTTTTATGTAATGTTAAAATAGAGATTTGTCCACTCACTGGGACAAAGTCAAGATATCTCTTAAGGAAGCCGATCTGCTCTCTCCGTCACTTCTCACTCTCACAGCTCAGGCTTTCATTAGTCTCAGTCTTTTCACTTTACTCTATTTTACAGGTAATGAGTTGTGTTGATCACACCAGCCACGTGAGGTTTAAGTTAATTACTTGTAGAGTAAGCAGTTAATTGTGATGTGTGTGTGAAGTGAGTGTACAAGTGATGTGTTTAAATGAGAGTGATAAAGAAAGGAGGCCAGTACCTTGGAAAACTGAGGACAGGAAGAAGTTTTCACTTTGCTGAGTGCATGGCTTAAAAACGGATCAAATTGGTTGATTGGTTAAATGATTAGTAATTAACTGATTATAAACGGGTTCAATGAACGACTAAGTTGATGGAGGAAAAATGTGAAGACCAGGTGTTTCTCCATTAGGTCAACCTCTAATGTGAATGGGGTCACTTGTAGCCGGGCATTCAAAGCAGTTAAGGATATCCAACTTGCAGTTTGACTTGTTATTATACATCAGCAACAGCAGAAAGGCAACTTTGGTGACGTGCTGGTGCACATAATGGTCCATTGGGCACCTAAATGGCCAGATTCTTTACTCAGGAATTGGTGGAGACCAAAAACAGAGCTAAAATTACAGCAAATATTGAGCTTAGAGTTATAATCTTGAAAATCTCAGTTTCGTTCTCCTATGGTGATAAACGGTAATTGCAGGAGCACACTTCCCAGAAATCCAAACACTGTTGCATATGTGACGTCCACAGTTGGCTCCGGTTGTAACGATTTTAACTCTTGATGGTCCTTGCTTTACTTTTTAGACTGTTTTCCTTCATCTGAGCATCGAATCTGTCTTTTTCTCTGGATTTTTACTTATTTACCAACCACTGCGGGGTAATGGAAAACACATCACTAACTGGGGGCCGCTTGTCATTTTTTCCGAGAATGTCGCCACAGACACCCAGTCCATAAATCTGCAAATGCAAAGGCTTTCATCAGTTGGCCATAGCCTCAGTCACCTCATTCGGCGATAGAGACTTAACATTTATTTAAATGAAAATCTTTGAGATTATTACTTTGATAAATGGCAAGATTTTGACCCTTGGTGGAGCCCAAAAACAGAGCTAAAAATAGAGCAAATATTGAACTTAATACATTAGGTAGCCATAAAGAGACTCCGAATTACTGCTGATGTTGCTTTGTGTCCACTTGATGTGCAAAGAGAAATGTTTGCTTAGTTTATAAGGTCATAATTGTCTAATATTGTGTTTGCAGCTTGTTCTGCTGCCCCCAACTGGACACAACATCTAAAAAATCTCTCTGTAATTAAGACTACAGTTAATGGTAATGCATCTTTTGTCTCATATTCCAGATAATCATTTGCTGTTATGTAAAGATTTTCATGTAGCCTGTTTGGACGTGGGATTGTGATACATGTAAGCAGGCCGAATCCTGTCCACCTGAAAATGTGTTAATGTAACACATGGCTGTATAATAAGAGATCTGTACAGACGTGATGAAAGTGGAATAAATTATAGAAATGCGTACTGTCATGTCCGACACGCTCATAAAGTCCACCGTGATACTCTAAGCCACTGAAAACATGACATTTATCATCTACCTTCATTGATCTGAAGCATTCTTCTTGGAAATCCACATGACACAAACACACCACATGGCAGAAACTTTAATCCCTGCAGGTATCTGAGGGCTTTTGTTTTGTGACATTGCCAAAAAACTGAAAGGGTTCAAACAAGTGACTGTGTAGATTAAACGGTCCAATTAATCTCTCCTTCTCCAGCCTTCCAACTCCAAGTCTAGACTTCAAAGCCCTGCATAAACTTAAGGACCTGAACCAGTTGTAGCCTTTTATTTTTTTCCCCCCTTCACACTGGTGTGCGAGTATCATGACTCATTGTGGCTTAGGGAAACAACCTTGTAGTCATGTATTTATCTGAAGAGAGAGCAAAGGCTTCCTTGTGTTCCTGGAGGATATAAAAACTACACACGTGAAAAAAACAAACAAAGGAATTAAAACTCAACTGAAATGCTTTAGCGAAGGAAAACCGCACCTGGAGCAAGGCCTCAGTGTTATGTTGGTATCCTTGTTTTAAGAGAAAAATGTGGGGAAAGAGACAGATAAGATGAAGGTATAGAGAGGAGAAGGATGATAAGGGCAGGGGATAAAAAACAATGGCTGCTCTATAACACTTTATACCTTTATCAGCAGATTGTGGTATGGAGTGTAATTCTCACCCGACTTTTAAATCATTTGCCCCTCAATCTTCACTAAATATGATTTAGTCTCACAATGTGCAAAAAAAACCAAAACATGATTTTTTTTCTCTTTTGTCTGTTTATTTTTCCTCCAATATAATTTTTCTTAACTCGTTTTAAACACAAAACAGATCAAAGGGGAATTGAAAGGGGGATTTCCTTCAGTGGGCAATCCTGACCAATATTTACAATGCTACAACAACAGAGAGGGAGGTGTCATTTATTTTTTATCTTTTGTGGCTCGCACGGACTAACCGGGGGGAAGTTGGTATGTAAACACCAGAGCAGCAGTGTGCTTAACAGCTTGGGAAAGGGAACACGCTCGCATACACAGTGGCGTTTTGGGAGGAAGAACTCAAAGCCAAATGTGAGTCAGAGGACTTACAGCAGTTAAACATTTTAACAGGCACAAGCCTGCGCTTAGTGTGTGCGCAGGACACTGTGTTTGTGTGCAAAGCCATGCAGACAATAACAAGGCCAGTGAGCCGAGCACATGGTCCGGGTGTAAATCTAAGTGTCCTACTGCCACCTATTGACAGACTGTGGAAGTGCTCTCCCCTCCCCCACACAGGGTTGTACAGAAGCATAGCAGTACACACAGCATTTATGGGAGTGGGGAAGAGGGGGCACAACCAGAAGGAAATATGTCATGAAAGGAAGGGGAAGTAAAAAGATGTTCAACCCAGAGAGAAACTAATCTAAGACTCTCAACTGTTTTTCTTGCTTCAGAGGTTTGACATTCTTTATCATAGGCCTTCAAGCTTTCATTCCCATAATGCATCTGTTGACTTTGCTTGAAAACTATTTATCCCACAGGGAAGAAACCATACAACATAATGTAAGAAATATTTCACACAGATATGTAGAATAGATAATAGAGAGTAATTATTCAGTACACTATGGATGAAGCTCTCCTATACTGTAGTAAAGATTATGTGGAGACTTTTGGATTGACTATAGGGCTATTAGATACTGTGTATAGTGGAGCATGAACAGAACAGTTCAGGGACAGAGTAGTGGATTTAGCTGCATTGCATCAGCACTAATAAAGGACAGTTTAATTATGTATATAGCTTAAAGGATAACTTCGGTATTTTTAAACCTGGGCCCTATTTTTACAAATCTGGAGGGTCGCAGTGACTCATGGGAACAAAAACTTTTGGAATCGGTCCAGTAGACGGCCTCCGCCGGTTCACCCTCCTCTGCCTGTTGCCCCTCTCTCTCCTTGTTCTCTCTTCAATTTCTATGAGCTCTTCGTCCGTACACTCTGACTCAAATAAAGAGGGACGGCCATCGAATTCAAATGCCTCATCTTCATCGTCATAATCAAGTTAATTTTCAGCCGCGGCCTCTACGTAAACAAATCCTCTCTCCAACTTTAACTCAAGTTTCCGGTGTCCTGTTCCTGTTCCACCTGTTCCTGATGTTCTCCTTGAGCGAGAATTCTGTTTCTGGTTACACCAAAAGGATCTTTTAAAAAAGGGCCATCTTTGTAGGAATCATTTCCATAATGTAGTCGGACACCTGAGGTAAGAATCTGGGCCTGTCAGCGGCAAAAACGAGCACTTTTAGTGGACGTACTTTTATCGGGCGCAGGGGATTATGTTGCAGCCATTGCGGCTGTATCGCGGCTGCAGGCGGAGGTCGTCTACTGGACTTATTCCAAAAGTTTTTGTACCTATGAGTCATTTCGACACCCAAATTTATAAAAATAAGGCCCAGGTTTAAAAATACCGAAGTTATCCTTTAAGGTGGATTTTACATTTAGCAGTATGGGAGCTCCAGAGCAGCACAGAGGGATGCAGATGTTCTTTAAAGTAAGGTTTTTAAATGTATTGTTAAATGACCTCACTGTATGAGTGTATAGTGAAGTGGAATAAGGAGAGAGGAAAGGTGTGGACACGAGTTCACAGAGGACAGAGCAGATGGTGTCTGCTGGACTTACACAATCTCACATACACACACACACACACACAAACACACACTGGTGACATAATAGCAGCATGCCAGGTGTGCAGTTGGTGGCCTGCAGTCTGGCATCTACTGTGAGTCGTGCGTGTGTGTGTGTGTCTGTGTATCCCGTGCTCTCTTTGTGTGAAAGGGGCCCCCTATTCACTGGTCTCTGCTGCCAGCTTGGCACTAAATCACAGGACAAGACGGTACACGCGCACAAACACACACACACACTCATGCACACACACACACACACCACCCTCTGTTGTCTTTTTGTCCGGCCTATGGAGAGAAAGAAAAGAGGTCAAACAAGAAGACAGAGGCGGAGAAGCAAGAACGGGACTAAGGCAGTTAAGTTGAACTGAGTTGAAGGAAAATAAATATTCAATACGGTAAAAGAGAGAAAACAAGAGAGACAGAAAATTACTTTTCTCTTTTCTCCAGTCTGTTCTCTTGTATCTCAGTGTCTGGCTTAAAGTGAGAATACACACACACACAATGGGTATCATGGCCATGCATAATGAGACGTAGTAGAGGTTACACTGCAGCTGGGTTGTCCAAGCCTTGCCTGAAGAGACTGCCTGAGGAAACACTGCCTGTGCACGTGTGTGTGTGTGTGTGTATACTTTATATTCCTGGATATAGTGTGAATGTGTGTATGTTGAAAGCCAGATGAGTAGCAGCTACCCAACAGGCCAAGAGTCTGCTCTGTATCACACCAGTAACAATAATGACACAAGCAATTAAATATTTACACAGAGAGGAGGAGAGAGAGAGCGATAGACACAAGCGGTGACAAGCCGACGAGAGGTGGAGAGCCACAGATACGAGTACAGGATCCTCCTGGATATCTTGAAAGAGAGAGATAAACTGTTCACAACTGGTTTTCGCTTCACTCCAGTGCAACTTGCCTTGTGGTAAGACATGCAACCCCTATGGCAAATCCAGCAGGCTAACTGTTGATGAATATTAATTCAAGGCAGATAGCAAGAAAAGCACAGCTGGGTCAAACAACTTAAATGTCTTAGTGCTATTTTGGTGTTACTTGAAATGAGTGCAGTCATGAGTAGCGTTAATAATAACACCTACGTTTCAAAGTCAAAGTGTACTGTGAAACACAATGTACTTGTGTTCACTTGCATTACTACGGAAGCCCGTATGCATTCAAATATTTTATTTACTCCATTTTCCCGTGACTACCAGTTCATTTCAGTTGTTTTCTTGAGATCTCGGGAAAACAAAGCTGGTTTTTCAGATTATAACAGATGAATTCGGCCCATTATCTCGAGATAACAAAGCTGGCGCTCTCGTGAAAACGGGATAACTTTCCGGCGATCTAGAAAACAAAACAACAGGTTGGTCAGTGAGATATTACAGACCATGACATGCCATGCTGCTATTGCCCAAACTCATGAGGGAAGCCTGTTTCTATGTTCAATTTGTGCTTTTACAACTCTGTAAGTTATGATCATCATCTGACGTTACAGTGGACCTGCTTCCTTATCTCATGATAACGAGAGGGCTTCCGTACATTACATCTCAATTCATACACAAGTATTTTGAGAAATTATATAATTAGAAATAAGTTTAATCAATGTTGAAAGACAATATATTTTTGTTTTATTTGCCAAAGTATAATGTATACCTTCTGAAGGAGTAAATAGAGACTGATACACATCTCCCTGTTAAACTACAGATGTTTCATCAGCATAGGTAGAGGTCAAAATAACATTATGGTTATAATGTCTCTTCTTATGTTCCACGTGATGCCAGAAAAAGCCTGTCTTCTGTACAAACCGTTAAAAGGGATGGTTCACAAAATATATATAACTTGCATGAAAGGCTTTCTGTGAACTCTGTGTACTGTGTACAAGGAAAGAAAATCTGTATTCATTTTCACCCACAGAGCAGAGTTGAACCCCTCCCCTTCGTATCTTTAGCACTTTAAGTGTCATGCTTAATGCATGAAACTGCACAGTGACACTTGAACACATTTAGTAAAGAAACGTTAGACTTGCTTTCACTTCTTGCTGCGTCTGTAGCTGTGACATATGTTTGAACTCTGGTGCGTGTGTATGTGTATGTGTGACTGACGTCTGTTTCGAGTTTACTCGCTACACGACAGCCAGCTTATGAGAAACTGTTGCCGGAGTCTGAACTGTTTCTCAGTGCAGGAGAGCACACATGGAGAAACTTCTGTCTGTGTGAAAAATATCAGCAACTTATCGGCCTGGAGGAGATTCAGAAAATCCATTTTTAGCTTCTCCGCGAGAGCTTTCCCAGAGGGTAATAAATTTGACTGCTTCCACACACACACACACACACACACAGGAAATTTGTGTTAGTGCTTGCATGCTCAGCAGATTTCCACATGGTCTTTTCAATAGGAGGCACTTTGATGGTGCTGGTGACTCAACTATGATCAATGTGCCCCTATCAATATTTCAGTCTCTCTGCTCGTCTGCCTCTGTGTCTCTATTTCCACTCATCTCTCAATCAATAAGAGACAAATTAGAGCCCAGCTTTCCTCTGAACTTCTTAACTCTCTTTAATGCCAAGTGTACACTTCACAATGACACATATGCATATAAATGTGTACGTATGTGTGTTGTCACATCTACAGAAAAACACCTAAAACTGTTAAGAGCTACTCTGTTGCTCTTATTTTCCATCCTGCCCTTCTGCCGTGACAATCCAGTCTTTTCTCCACTGCTGTGATGACCGAGCGTCCGTCCTCGCACGGTTCATTTACCTCTCTTGTAATCTCATCTAAGGTGTAATTCAAATATACACACTAAACTTCAACTTGAACCCCCAACCTGTAGGGACAACTGACCCGTAGATAACGATTCCTGGCGAACCTTGGCAGCCTTGTCTGTCTTTGTGTCACGCAGCGGCCACGGCGGAGGCAAACAGGAGCTGACACCTGTCACAGATGCTGGAGCTAGCCCAGCGAGCTAGCCCGCATATCTGTCCGTCTATGTGTTGCTATCTGTCATATGTCATCCAGCTGGAGCCTGGACACTAAGCAGTGTCATTTCTGCTGAGATCCGGGTTCGACACTGATGGCGTCAGTCATGTGGGAATGAGAGAAAAAGCAGATTTGTGTGAACGTTTGTGGGTGTATTCATCATTGTATGGTTTCATTTTAACAGAGGATAAGTGATATTAAAGCAAACAAGATAGCTGCGGTTTTAGGACTCAATAAGAGCTCATGTTGAGGCATAAGACTGCATTTCTGTGCTTTTGCTTGGATCTTGGACATTTCTACATACGAGAGAAAATCACCAGCTGTCAGGTCTGGAGAAAAGGCAACACTGCTGATACGAGGTTTCAGTTTTGTGTTGTCATTACGCCAACGCTCTCTAGAGCCCAAAAATCAAGCTGTGACGTGATTGCTGAGGCGCATGTCGCACACTAATGTAGTGTGTCATGTGGGAGTGATGGCAGTTTGTCTGCATCTATGAAGCGGCGCGTCCCGTTTTAGACGAGGCCCTCTCAGACACACACTGCTGATAGTTTAAAATGACAAGGCGACAGCCACAGTGAGGGTTTGAGGACCAGCACAAAAATAGGGTTTTCTCTCTTCCTCTCACTCTGACTGACTGGCCTCATGTGTCCTGTCACATTTTTAATGGGCAGCCACTTTGCTTACAAGACGCCGTATCGACAGGTTCCAGAGGTTAAAGCCTCCAGATTGACATCTTAATAGGAAATATTTGAGTAAGAACTGACAATATCACGGGCATCATAAAATTCTGCTTTATGTAATTAGGATGTGAGAATCAATATCTATCTCATGAGGCATGTGCAGTTGGATTTAAATGTATTTTTAACTGGATATTTTTCATACAAAGTCCCCAGACACACACAAACACCCACGCTTAATTATAGGCATGGTCACACATCATCATCTGTGATCACATCACCACTGAGAGCAGCAGTTTGTAGATTCAGTTACTGTTATACTCGCCATTTAAAATGACCCACTCTACTGTGAAGCTGTGAAGGCTACAGGTTTTTGTAGCCTGTCTATTGGCGCACAGGGACTGCTAAACACAAGATAACAAGTGTCCAGAACTCTAAGTGAAATAGGAATTCATTGGCAAATATACGTTGCTTGTAAAACTTTTAAGATGTTTTACATCATTTTTAAACATTAGTACAGTAGGTGGGAGTAAAATTACGTGTACAAACAGTAGATTAAATTAAATTTACTGGTAGCATTTAATATTGCACTAAAAAGAAGGACAGGTTAAGCTCAGCAGTTAAATCGGCAGCCAAATACAGAGGCCATTGTCCTTGATGCGTCGGCCCCAGGTTCAACTCCTGCCCTCTGCCCTTTGTCACGTCATCTCCTCCCCTGTTTCCAACACTATCCACTGTTCTCTCTCAATAAAGGCATGAAAAAAAAACAAAATCCTAAAAAAGGAGGACAGGGGAGTAAGAATCGAGACAAGTGATGTAGAGGCAGATAGAGGACGACTAGAAGAAAGGAGGAACGACAGGAGGGTTAATGACAAGAGAAGGATGAAGCAGGAGGTATTTGAGTTTAGAGGACTACAGGAAAGTGAGGAGGAGAGCAGCGGTCGGTTTGCCGGCAGGCTGCTGGTGGATGGAGGTTGTTTACCTTATATCTACTGTAAACACCTCATATTGAATGCAGCCATCTCCAGGACTGCTCACCCAGAGCAATATGGTTAAATATTCCTCTACTTCTGGCTTCTGCGCCGACACACACACACACACCAACCCACACTCAATCACTGTTTCCCAGCATGTCTCCTTCACACACAAAACTTCACATACGAACCCCCTATACACTCACACACACACGCCCACAACCTTGTCATTTCCTATGACATCCCCAGCCTCCATTACCTGCATATATTAAAAACCTCTCTGATGTTAAAAATTATACATTCATACATTTGAATAATTCAGATTATTTTAAAAGCTGTGCACTCACTCACTTTCTCTTTTTTTTTTCCGGACGGAAAGAGAGCTATTTACCTCAAATCGCATTTGAATAAATCCCATAAATCCTTTCAAAGTTCTCTGCGATAAACCAATCAAATACCCCCAACGCTGGCTGACTGGCCAATCAAAATTAGCATTCATCCTTGCAGCCTTTTTTCATTCAAAAGACATCAAATAGCAAATCGAATTGCAGCCTATTTGTGAGGCTCAATTTGTATGCGATAAGAAAAAGGTGGCTAATAGAGTGAGAGTGAGAGAGGGAAAGGGGCAGTGCTGCACTGTTATAATGTGATTCCAAATGTAACTAAAAATATTTGATGGAGCAAACAGCGAGCCTTTGATTCATAAATGTGGTAGATGATTCTATTTGTTCAACAAAAGAGAAATATATTACATGTGACAGACAAAATATAGATTAGATGGCCACAGGGTGTGGACGCCCAATTATTCCTGAGATGAAACCTGCTTATCACGCTGTCAGTTGGTGTGTATATGACTGTTTGTGTGTGTGTGTGTGTGTTTGTGTGTGAGTCAGAGGAAACAAAAGTCAGGAAACTGGTTTGTTAGACTTTTTGTCTCAGTGTCAGGGACTAAGGCCATGTCCACACGTACACAGGTATTTTTCAAAATGTTTTGGCCTTTAGTCCGCACACAAACGCCATTTCAGGTCCCTGAAGATCGATCTGGTAAAACTCTGGTCAGGGTGAAGACTTCTAGAAACTCTGTTTCCGTGGAGACGTATGGACGGGGTAAACGGCGTTTTTGGCTCGTGACGTCAGGCTGTGCGCCATTATCTCCATGGTGACACGTCACTAATGAGGCGACATTTTTTGCAAAATGACGGATGCGACAAAAACAGTGATGCTTCACAGGACTTTTTACATGTTTACACGTACAGTTACTCGTCTATTACATTGAGGAATAGAGGCGTCGAGATAGATTTTTTCAGACTTTTGATTGGCCGTGATTCTTTTTCTTCTTCTTTGCATGACCGGGTTATATCGCTGCCTGTTGGTGTGGCATTCTCATGACAGCGTTTCTGTTGTGTTTTTGCATTTTCTTTTGGACAGGGATTTTTTATAAGAGTGCTTGTGTGGACGGGGTTTTTTGGAAACGAAGGAGACATGGCCTAAACCTGAATTGTTCTGTACGTGTTGGTGTGAGATGCAGAGTTACAATGTGTATGAGACAGAGCACAGACAGTGAAACTTTATCTCTCAATACACATCTCTGTTATAGTCCAACTGTCTGTAAATCATGACAGGCGGTAACCTCCTGCTTCCTCTTTCTCTGTTTTGAAAACAACAACTAACCGTCTCTGACACTCATGTTTCCTGCCTTCAACGGATTACACACACACACGCTAAAAAGAGACACACAGGTCTCACTGAGTTTTACAACAAGGAGTATTTGAGACATAATTTTTTTTTAAAAAGGCAGCACCAACGGACAGGTCTTCCCAAAATATCAATATCCTCTCCAGACTTTTAACTTATCTCAAACAAGTGTGAAGGGCAGGTGTATCTTCACCAGAAACTGACACACACATGCACCACACACACGCCAAGGTTCAAGCAGCTGGTGAGTTTGCCCTTGACTGCCCACCCCCGGGCACTGCAGTGGCATGGATGCAGCTGTTTTAAAGAGTTCTGGGTGGGATTTAGAGGGCCATGTCCTTGTCAAGGGTAAATTCTCATTTTTTATTGACCAGATCTAAACTGAGACTCTGAACAACAGCAACACTGCTTTAAATATTTTAAGCTCCCTATTCAAATTCGTAACAACTGTGTTGGCAGTGCAGGTGTTGTGAGCAGGTGACTCCAGCTACAGGGTCGAGGATTTTAGTACTGCTATATGACAGTAAAACATCATCACAGATAAGCATTGTGCTAATTTTCACATCAGTGCTATGGCTCTGCCACAAAGGAGTTTAAATAGCGGGGCAGC
Organism: Semicossyphus pulcher; assembly: GCF_022749685.1. Taxonomy (NCBI): domain Eukaryota; kingdom Metazoa; phylum Chordata; class Actinopteri; order Labriformes; family Labridae; genus Semicossyphus; species Semicossyphus pulcher. Next base: position 13,786,392 of record NW_027211770.1, read on the forward strand.
TTTTTTTTTACACCTCTTAAGGTGGGTTAACATTTAGCTTTGTTGTTGTTTAACTAATAGATGCTAACATAACTAACAGATGCTCAAGGTAGGTTAAGGTTTAGTTCAAACTAATATATATATACACACCGGTCAGCCATAACATTATAGCCACTAACAGGTGAAATGAATAACATTGATTATCTCTTTACAATGGGATGTGTTAGGCAGCAAGTGAATCTTTTGTCTTTGAAGTTGATGTGTTGGAAGCAGGAATATGCCTAAACATTGTTGCAGACCACGCACACCCCTTCATGGAAACGGTATTCCCTAATGACAGTGGTTTCTTTCAGCAGGATAATGCGTCCTGCCACACTGCAAACATGCTTCAGGAATGGTTTGAGGAACAAGACAAGTTCAAGGTGTTGACTTGGCCTCTATATTCCCCAGATCTCAATCCAGTCGAGCGTCTGTGGGATGTGTTGGACAAACAAGTCCGATCGATGGAGGCCCCACTTCGCAACTTACAGGACTAAAAGGATCTGCTGCTAACGTCTTGGTGCCTCAGCACACCTTCAGAGGTCTAGTGGAGTCCATGCCTCGATAGGTCAAGGCTGTTTTGGCGGCAAAACGGGGATCTACACAATATTAGGCAGGTGGTCATAATGTTATGGCATATTGGTGTTAACATACATGGTTAAATCTTGTGGTCTTTGACACATCCATCATCCCCAACCACCACAGCAAGCCTTATCAGCCTTTCAACTACGTCACTCAGCTGCTTTGAATGTCTGATATGGATGCAGATGGGCTATCATTTCGGTTAGCTGAAGGCCCACAGCACACAGAAGCTAAAGGATAGCTTGTGCATCTGTATCACACGCACAGGTCGATGACAAAGCTCTGTGTGTAAAAAGCATATTCTCTTAAGGTCTACTGGTTACCTTTTAGTGATTCTGTGATTGTGGCATTAAAGTGACAAAATTGAAAATGACTCTAACTTGTCTGTTACGGTAAGCCCAAATGAGGTCTTTGTTTATCACTGACTCTGAACAAACAAAGCGTGGCTTTGATCAGGATAGAAAACACAGCCTTTCTAAAACATTCATGATCACATTCTCAGGTTGAACTACGTCTTAATTATGTGAAAGAGCCATTAAATGTTAATTGAATGAGACGATTGACCTTAGCTAGTTGCACAGTACTCCCGGCAATGTGACCCCAAAGGCAGCAGTTGACATGAGGCTAAAAGGTTTGTAATCCAGCGGGGAGAGGGATCGGGGGGAGGTGAGATGCAGAGAAAAAATTAACATGGATTGAATTCAAATGCATTCCGTGATTGTTTATGTTCAGATGAAGCACACAGATTTCAGACTCAACACCAGATAAAAGCAGTCAAACACTCAGATAATAAACTGTGTATGATAAACGCTCTGGAAGTGAGATTTGTGTTTACAACGTTGGAGACTTGCCCTTGACTGACCCGCCGGAGGCTCTAATAGAGACACGGCCTGCTGTGCCGCTGGGGATTCTGGGAGTCTACTCTTAAGGAACAGATGCCAAGGTACAACAGCTGTTCATTTGGCACCAAACTCTCCAAGAAGCAACTTACCAAAAAATCAGCACTTTCAATTGTCCAATAGCAGCAACTCCAGTTTCACAGCATATAAATCAAGTATGCAAATCAGCCACTTTCAATGACCCATTTTAAAGGAGAGCTAGAAACGATGCCGTATACAAACACTGTATTTTAAATCCACATTGTATTTATGTGTGTGCGTGCGTGACAGAGATAATGCACTCACCCTGGAAAGACTGCTTGGCTCTCTCCACGAGCTCCTCGATAGGGTAGCTGGCCAGGTCTCCTCTGGCATGCTTCGTCTTACAGTATGTACACGCGTTCAGACACCTGGACAGACAAACAGAAGGAGAGAAGATGAGGAGGGGAAAAGGACGGATGCCTCTGAGAAGAGTTGTACTCTTCAATCATCAACCAACACAGGATAAATCGTTAAAATTGAATACCTTCGAACAAGGAGCAGTGACAACTTTGAATTATTGATTTATCATTTCAAGAAAACGTGATGCTACTTTAACTGATTACATTCAAAATGTGTTTCTTATCACAAACTTAACTGGCATTAAAATTAGCAGCTAAATATGTACTTGCTTTTGATAATCAATTTGTTGTAAAACCACAGAGTAACAACACTGTTAATCTTCATGAAATAAAATTTCCAAACTGAAATCTAGAGCTCAACGTTTTCACTTGATGGACTGTTGACCTTGAAAGGATTGAGGAGGCCATGGTAAGACAAGACTTTCAATGTTTTCATGACATCAATTGGTGCATAATTTCCCAGTAGAGCACAATCGGGAGAAGAAGCCGTCCTTTCTTTTCTAAACTGCTTATATGGACTCCAGCTAGCTTTGAATTAACTCGGAGACAGCTGTCTCTCAGACCATGAAAAGCAGTGGAAAGATCAGACTCAATACACTGTTTTGTTTTACAACAAGTAGAAAAGCTTGATTCAAATTTGCCATGAAAGGGAGGGAGTGAGGCAGTAAGCAGAAAAATTAAAATAAGAAACACTGGCTCACACCAGATCCAAAAGCATGGCATAGTATCAACTGTAGTGGAGTCTTTGTTTTGGATGAAGGGGGCTTTTCTTTGAGAGTCTTCTGTAAATCAGTGCTGAAAAGAAGACTGAGGAGCACTGTTAAATCTACTTTTTTATTTGCATTTCTAGGGTTTTATTTCTGATCTCTAATTTGTCACACTAGGATAAAAATAAACACTGTTTCTGTCATCTTTGAACTCCCTCTTACGCTGTTGGCTTACGTTTCTGGCAACAGCTCCAGTTAGTTACATGAACATGCTGTTGGTTGAACACGAGTTTAACACTTTAATTAGAAGTGTGTGTTTTTGGGATCAAGATATTAAAGGAAAAAAGAAGACCATGTATCTATTTTCTCTCTCTTAAAAGAAAAACTTCATCCTCTGCCGTGTGTGCTCCTGTACGGTGCAAAATGATGAGTTACATTTCCTGTGGAGCCACACTTAGCACATGTATACTGACAGTGTTGTAGTAGAGCACAAAATACATCCCATAATCCTGTGGAAAACAGTATGCAAAGCGGTGTTTTCACTTAACACCCTAAACTGACCAAACTGTAACTAATGACCACCGTTCATAGCACTACTAATGCAACCTTTTGATACAGAATGAAGATCAAAAGTTACTCTTCAACATAAGTGTCACAGCTCACTAATGGGTTTTCTGTGGACTCTATACGCTCCGGTGCAACGGCAAAAATATTGTCTAAATGATAAATTACCATAAAATGCTGTTATCTAAGGCAGCTAGTGCAACATTTTAACATCAGACAGTTGTACATAACAAGCAGAAACACTGCATTTGACCATGGCAGACCCATGGAGAATAACAGGGGTTTCCCAGAAGCTCCACACAAACAGGCCAACACAGAACGCAGGCTGGACCGCAGACACAATTGTTGTCCTGTTTACATGATGTGCAAGTTTGTTTTAAGTTTATTATCATTCTGGTTCTGGCAGCTCTTAGAAGATTAGTATGTGACAGTACCCTGAGAGTTGAATTTAAGGGAGAACTACTTCTCAGACTGTGCAGAGACATAAGAGTTCACAGACGCTGAAAATGGTGTTAAAGTATCACTAACATCTTCTCAGAGGAAAGGTTACCTTAGACTGCATGGGCTTCTAATAATGGTTCACATTTATTCCCCTACACATTACCCCAAGCTGATAACCAATAACTTTTTACCAAGTATGATAATTGATGATTGACAAAAAAAATCCAGTGAAACTCAAGTGTTTAACCTTGTAAACATCTTTCATGTGCTACAAGACATATCAGGGACAACATAAGTAGTCATCTCCATGGCTGGGCCTGTCTGCTTTTAAACTGCAGTGTACCAAGGACAGGCTGAACAACACGTTTTCAGATTGGCAGGTTTGAGACGTCACAAACCTAAGGAGCCAATCCCGTTAATGGACGGGGTGACGCTATGCATATCATAACGTACCTATGGCAACCACTTCAGCGACGCGTGAGCCAGCTGTAACCGTCATCGTGATTTTTCTAAACTCACTCCTGACTGCTAACGTCAACGTCACCACTACTAATTACTACATTTCAAGCTAGCTAAGTTTCAACAAGTTGCCACTAAACGATGGCAGAGACGTGTTTTGTTTTCGCGATGGAGGGGGCGGTTGTAAATTTGCATAGTGGGCGGGGCCTATGCAGATTGGGGAATTTTTAATGAGGGAGAAGAAATTAAACATATTTTGCAGAAAAAAAACATATCAGACACAATCTATTAATTCAAGCAGAGCATTTTATATGTCTTAAAACATGAGTGTAGCTGCTCTTTAAGATAAATAATTAAAAAGAAGCCAAGCTTTGAGAGGTAAGGGTCTCAGGAACCAGCCAGATTTACCACAGTACGAAAGTCCTTCGTTTTCCACTGAAATATCTTCTAAATCGTTTGAAATACAATAAATGTGATCATGGAAAAAGCTGAAAAACAAAAGATAACACGGCTATTTGTCCATCTATCCATCCATCTCTCCCTCTCAGGGTATTGCTTATCCTCGATGAGGGCACTAAAGATGGCAGCTAGGTCACAGGACCTAGCTGTGGAGAAAACACAGACAGATGGGGCCCTGCATGCGCGCGCACACACACAAAAACACACGTCCAGATACCACCAGGGGGTCCATCCATCTTAATGTGATCAGGCCCAGCTGAGTGGATCACACCAACATTAATCTCAAGAGACAGTCAGTGGCCTGTTTGGGTGTGTGTGTGTGTGTGTGTATTTGCATCTATTATGTGTGAGTGTATGTGTGTGTTCATGAGCCTGTGTGAGTATGCTGCTGCTGAACATTTGTCCAGTATCACAACAACGCATTAGCAGTTTCGACCTCTCCATCAGCCTAAATATGCTGCGACATGTAGTCGGCACCCTCAGACTGACAGTAACTGAAGGAGAGGAGCAGGGTCACTCTATCTGACAGACACAGACACACATGTTTGCTGTGCTTCTTAAAGTTGAGGAGGAGAGGAGACCACAGCAGTGTAAGAGAGAAATACTTCTAAAATTAAAACAACTCTCCTCCTTATCGAGCCACCATCCTTTCCCCTCCTTTGTTTCTGTCCTCTTCGCCTTCTGTTTCATCCCAGTTAATTAAACCACAGAGGTAGCAGTTGTACCTGACAACAGTGTAGTTCATCATGTGCTACAATGAGAGAGGCCACCTCCCCTGTGTGTGTGTCATTGTGTGTTTTATGTGTGCATAAGAGAGAGAGACTATTGTGTGGTTGCAGCCTTGAAAAGGTAACAAAGAAAGGAAAGCCCTGAGGTTCTCTGTACATTTACAAACCTCCCTCCACACACACAAAGGCATGCACATACACACATATACAGTACAATTCACTGTGGAGGGGCCCCCATGTGCAGACTCTTGCAGACACAGACCGGGGGAGAGTTGATAAGCATTTAGGGTCTACACATTAATTAGAAAACTGCTCTATGCATAAACAAAGTGGGCCATGTGTTCATGTAGGGTAGTGTGTGTATGTGTGTGTGTGTTCATGGGGGTTCCTATTGTGCAAGCTTGAAGATGCAATTATAAAAACAAAGCTTAAACTGTGCGGGGAAGTCTGAGCACTTTGTAAATTATGAAGCAAGATTATTCATTGCACTTATTGTTGAGGCTGAGCGAGAGGGTGGAGTGGGTATATGAGCAAACAAAATCTTAAATCTGCTATTATACCAGTGAACAAAGCCCGCAGCCTGTAAGTTCACTGTTAGAGTCGTCTCAAAGTCAAAGTGGAGGTTGCAAAATAATGTGGAGTCAAGGAACAAAGAGTGCTGACACAATGGAGTAAAGACCTATTAGAAGCAATGAATAGAGGATGATTAGTTATTCAGAGAAAGGTTGGCAGCTTAACTCTGTTTACCCTTGATACACTGCCATGAGTGAGAGTTGGTTGCATTCAAGTTAAATGGGAACTTTGCATGCGCACCAATGCTCTTGTGTGACAAAGAGATTATTCCTTACACTTTGTATCTTATTAGGGGCTCTTTAATCTCTCATGATCAGGATTTGGGATGAAACTAAAACTTTTGTGTGTCTAGTTTGTCACTGAACTAACCTGTCAGGGCTCACTTTTAAGCACAGAATTGTTAGGTTCATTGTGTAAAGACACTGAGTGCAAAGAATCACACCCAGAATTGCAAAGAAACGTGCAAACTGTGAGCGACAACTGTATTGATAATGTTAAATATGTATAATATTTCTGCTTTTTGTTGACTGTGTGAATGGTGGTGACGTAGGATATCATACCAAAATTGGGCATGTGACAGGCTCTTATCTTACCTTCCTATGTAAAACCCCCACAAATTGTTTAAGTGCATAAAACAGCACGTAATGACTGACAGCAAAACAAGTAATGTAAAGTGATGCTCAGGTTTTTAAACACCACATTTTTTCGTGAACACATTTGTCACAGGCTTTTCAGAAATGAAAAAACTACCTAACAAACAGTTCTGCTAAAGAAGCCTCTAACCTTCAGGTGTCTGGTTGAGAATCAGTAGAACAGCTGACTTGTCAAAGAGTTGTTTACTCTTCTGCCAAATAATTATCTGATCGCACTAAGGAAAAAAAGTTTTCTCACAAAGTGCATTTTTGTGTGCACGTGTTCATGTTTCTTTCTATCTGTGTACAACAGTGTGTGTATGAGTGTGTCCTAAGGCAGCTGGGACCCGTTCCTCTCGGTGTTCAATGCAGCCTGTGTGTCTGACCTCTTGAATTCGGCTATTTAGTGTTGTGTTCCCAGCGCCGCACACTGAAAAAGATCTGTGTGTGTGTGTGTGAGAGAGCGAGAGTGTGTTTTGGATGTGTCACATGCTGACCTCGGTTTTTTGTAACTACTACAGCCGCCTTGCTTGTTGTTTTGACTAGAGGGGGACAGCACGTGCATGTGTGTGAAACTCAAACCCCATGTCTACATAGGAACCGTGAGTGTTTTCACAACTTCTTGTTTTGTCTAAAGACAGACCTCCAGACGGTCTCCGTCTTGGATCAGCCAGCCCATTGTTACTGGACAAGAATGCTATGATGTTTGTTTGTTATGGAGAACCAGGCATACTGAAAACAGAAAAGTGATACAACATTTGACCTGAAGTTGGACTTGCAGGCTGGCCGATCAACAGCTAAGCCAGCTGACTTAATACCTTAAGGGCCACTTGAGTGTGTAAATGACTTACTGATGAGATAACTTAATGTTGCCAACCAGGCTGAATGACAAGCTGTCTTTATTGATAGATTAGTGATGTTCTGACAGATGACTACTGACAGTTATCAGTGGGTACTCTCAGACTTAAGCTGTACTGCTGGGTTACCCTCACAAAATACCTCATTAGCTAGGTGTATCAATGCAGGCTTGTTTCCTGTCTCTCTGACTCCTCTGCACTCACTCAGACACTCAGCATGCTGAACTTATCTTGTTTACAACATTTTTTAGTGTGCAAGTTATTAAAACGTGTTGTAGCTCATCTGTCAAAATGTCCATGCTGTGCTCCGATCCACACATTCCATCCTCAATTGGAAAGTCCCTGTTTATGTGTCCCTGAAAAGAATACAGCAAACATCTGGTCCATCATTTTTTCAGAGAAGCTAAAATTAGATTGCATCTATTCTGTTGTTTTGCTTTGCACGGGACGTTTTCAGGAGGGGCGCTGTTGTGGTTCCCTGAGCCAATCACAGCGAATAGGTGAGTGTGGGAGTGGCTCAAATTAGCAATTGTGCCCCATTCAGACCGGTAAACATGGCGAAAGAGCGATGCAGAGTTGGCCCTTATTTCTGTAGGTGCCTCAAAGCGTGTAGGACAAACTAACCGGTGGTTAGCATGCTAGCGCAAAGGTAACCATGCTGCTGTCAGTGTTAGCTCGGTTGGGTGGGCGTGTTCTCGCACGAGAGTGTAACAGTGAGCTTATGGTGACAAAGGGTGCAGGAGGAGGGGCCCAGTTTGAATGTGTTGTTGACAAAATGCAAGATAAAATCCAACTTATTATATCTTTGACATAACGTTACTACTGTCTGGTTTAGCTGACATCCCAAACAGTCAACACTGGAGCAGAAAGCGACCATGCAGCAGGCCGACCTGCCCTGCTGTCCGGCATCACTCTGCCCTTTAACCCCCTTCTCAGCCCCCAGTTGGTTTCATGGTTTGTGGTCATTTTGAGACTTGGTTTGCAAAGATTACAGCCTACCATGCTGTTGCTCATTTATTGCTCAGTGTTCAACGACCCAGCCAAAAAACAACAGTATGCTTATTGACTGATTGGAAGCCATAGTGGAGATTGCTTCTGTACGAGCCTTGCTGAGCATCAACATGTAAGGGTTACAGTTCCTGCACACACATATATGAATCATTGCGGATGTAAGCACGCTCACATTACAGTCAACAGGGTGTTAAACCGTAGTACCAGTGTTTCCAGGGAAATGCATGGTGCAAACACGATATAAACTGTGTCATTGTACAAATAATTCAACTACACTGCATATGTACACACATCCCTCCTGACAAAGAGAGACAGCCTAATCTCTTGCTTGATGATTCTGTCTTGACAACTATGGGCCATTTACCTCTTGGAAGGAAACATGTAGGAAACTGGTTTAGGCAAATAGTCTGTAGGACAATGTGTTGTGTGTGTGCGTGTGTGTAAACTGTGTTTGCCTGTGACATACTGGGCTAATTCAGTTACTCAGGGGTTCTGTAGTGTAATGCCTTGTAATGACACACAATCTCATTTTGTCCAAGGAGACACATCAATCTTTTGGATTTACTGTGGGGAGCAGAGTCTCTCCTGGTGAGTGAGTGGGAAGAACAGTGGATAGAGAGAGTGTGCGTGTGTGTGTGTGTTTTTGTCAGGCTTGTATTTGTGTGTTTGTGTGTTAAGCAGTGGGGAAGAGGGAAATGGAATAATATGTTCAGACCAGTGGAGCTGAAAACTACCCATACATTGGTTTGATAAACAGCAGGAAAGGCCACCATGGTACATAGCTAGAAGAGGTGTGGGTATGTGTGCGTGGGTGTGTTTGACTGAGTGGGAACGTGTCTGCATACGATCACGCTTGTGTCGGGGAATGAAATAGAAAAAGAAAATGGGAATTCCTTTGTGGGGGGCAATGCGTTTGTATGTGTTGTATGTGCGCTAAAGTGCAAAATCAAAAGAGATCATGTGTATATTGTGCAATCATGCATGCCCGCGATCCTACACACACATGTACGTGATCAGAAACCCTGGTGTAAACACTCTTCACTCCTCTGTAAGTCGACTTTTCTGAAGCACATCAGCACATTTTCTCCCTCTTTTGTTGCTGCTTCACATGATGCATTTTCACTTCTGCTCCTCCGGGGGGGAAAAAAAACAACACGGCAAGGAAAGATGAGATCATTGACCAAAGAACAACAAAATGAAAAAGCAGTCAAGTAGAGCGATGTTATGTGCCTTGTGTATTTGCTTTTAAGATGAGGGAGAGATATGGAAACATTATCTGCAGTGAATATCGCATGAACCTCGGTGGTGGAGATAGCGCTGCCTGAAAAGGAGTCTCAAGCTGGAGAAGTATCTGCTGAGATTGTTTGGTAAAGCGTACGTGTGTCTCTCCCTGGCATCTCAGGCCAAACTAGCTCCTCATTCTCTTAGGCCTTATTCACTTCCACACTGTAATTGCCAGAGACATTCAAATTACAAAGGAGCACATAGGCCTGATTCAATTTGCTTTAAACTCGGCTAATGACTTCCCATCTCCACCCGTTTGTCCCCGTCTCTCTCTGTGGTTGAAAGAGGAAGAGGAGCAGTACCTAGACTTTTATCTGCAAGAACATCTTTTCTATTCCTACAGTGACTCTACTTTTCTGTAGCGATAGTCCTTATTAGAGGGTTTGTCACCAATGTCTTTTTCAAGCCACCATGTCAAGGCCTCTGGCATCAAAAACACGATGTGCTGAGTGCGACTGATCTCCAAACAGAAAGCGTTACAAGGAAGGCGGAGAAAAGTGTCCCGCAGTGGACACTTTGATGAATGCTGATTGGGGAAGAGTGAAGCGTGATCTTCTGCTAAAAAGCATTAAAGAGTGCCAGTGAGAAATATTCAATATAAGAGAAGTGAACAGTGTTTATAAACTGGAAAGCTGACTGGATGGGTAAATTAGAAAACGCAGACAAAGGATGTGGTGTCACAAAGAGGAGCTGATGTTTGCATCCGATATTACATTTGATTTTTGTGTAATAAAGAAAAGGCTGTGAAGAAGAAGAAGAAGAAGCTTAACTTCCAAGAACGTATTCAGCCATGATGAGCTCAAGCTTCGTGAGGCAAAGTTTAACCATAAACAGACACGATGTTTTCTCTTTTCATTATGTGCTGCGTGTTGTTGTTGTGACTTTTTATACAAAACATATGGCCCAAAATAAAAAGAATCCTGTTAATTTAGTGTTTTTTGTGTGTGAATGGGATATGATCATGAGACCTTGTTCTCAGTTTAACACAAACATGTGAGCTACACCACTTCTTGTGTACAGCGATGGACTGTCAAGCAGCAAAACATGGGTAGGCGGAGCTAAGCGGCTGCACTTCTGGTTTCTGTAAGCATTGCGAGTAAACGGTAATCTATTATGGCTGAACAAACAAAGAAAACATGGATGACTTCTTCAAAAAGAATTGAAGATCCAAAGAAAAAGGAACAAATTCGCAGTCAGATGAAGGCAAGTTAGAACCATGACAAAGGGAGCCAGCCGTAGAGGTCGTTGTGGTTACATTGGGAAGAGTGCTCTCATAATTGCAGATTATTTCCAGTGTATTTTTAAATAAAGTTTTATTTAGAAGAGCGTGCTAAACAAAGACTGTAAAAGAGCGTTCGCAAAAGTCCAACTTTATATAAAAAAGACGTGTTGTCACTCTGATTCTGCTGTCACACTGTTTCAAGACTTAACAGAGACAGGGAAGCATGGTCTAAAAACACAGCTTAGATTAACACTGGGTCCTTAACTCGTCTCCTATCAGCCTGGGAGCAGCTAAATATTCCTTCATTTTCTATAGCTACGTTCAGCTTTTCTTATTTAGTATCTCAACATTGTTTCTGGCCCTGATACGATGAGGACAAATCAGGTCAGGAGCAGGAGCAATAAAATACTTAGTTTTAACCTCCTCTTTAAGGTAATAGGTCTACCTCTGACACACAGCCAGGTCCTAACCCTGACTCCGCCTGCTTTGAGGCTAATTGTTTTCCCTTTCCATCTAGAAGCCTGCGACCCCAAATGTACTTCTCTCTGAAGCCCTGAACGTTACACCTTGGCCACAATGGGTAACAGAAATCTATGTAAAGGTCAGCAGCGAGGTTGATAAGACCTATTATTCCAGTGTGTCGGAGCGGAGAGGGGATGGAGAAGTTGCTGCAAATCACAGGAAACAAGCAGCTAACACACAGGGGGCCAGTCAGCGAACACAAACACATTCACAATGCAAGCTAGGGCACAAGCAGCAAGACACATTTCACTCTGTCGGCTTTGTTTACATAGTGTGTGAGCGTGCGTGTTGCAACAGTTACTATAAGTGATTGTAGGAATCAAGGATTTGGCAGGGATAAAGGTCTGTGAGCCGTTTTAAATCCTTTATGATTGTAGCCAACCACAGAAATGAATAGAATTGAAAATGACAAGGAAAACAATGATGACAGATTAATACTATGAACCCAGAGTATAGACTCCCAAACATTCATGTTTAAAGGGTTTTAAATATCTTTTCAAAACACTGACAATGGAGTCGTGCAACATTCAACCTGGCTTAATGGACAGATTAAATTAGCTTTCTGTTAAGAAGATAAATATTTACTATTGGTGTCAGGAGGTGAAAAAAAGGAAAGGGGGGACATGAAAAGAAGGTGCTGAACAAAGTAAATTGGATAAAATACTGTACTGGCTCCAAGGTTGTCTTTTATACTCTCTGGATAGGAGGCCAGTAGCTCAGAGAGTTTGAAATTTCCACTCTCCAGCGACAAAAACAGGACTGTTGGATTTCTTTATGTATAAAATCCTTCAATGTTTGCACCTATTGAAGACAAGTCAGAACGTCTGTTTGTCGACCTGTTGTAAGCTTAACCTTGCAAGCATCCGAAGGACGGTGAAGTGCGGGAGGTGGATGAGGAAAACATTAAACCAGCAGAAGTCAAATATTTTCATCGTATCGAAGGAAAACATCATATTTTAAATGGTACGGGAGTTTAGTTTGAGATTGATCCATCAAAGAATATGTGCACTATGCAATCCACTACAGATGCTAAACATAACTTTGATCATGGTGTCATGTCAGAATTTATTCAGCTCATGAGCGATCACACATTAAGGAAGCAGTCAGCCCGCCAACTATTCCTCACTCTTGTTTGAGAGAGCTCTCAAACCACAGGAAGCCAACTTTCGCTGCCTAGTCCCCGTCTACCTGCCCCGAGGAGAGGAGTGATGAAGTTGGTTATTAGTTCGGGGTTAGAGCGGAGGATTATGAGTACCTGACTTTAAGCACATTGCAATAACAATGACAGAGATTATGACTGCCAAAAATGTGACTAAAGAGAGAACAGGGAAGCGACAGATAATGAAATGAAACGAGCTGTAACTGAGGAACAAAGGGCTTTTTTTTTAAATGCCTGGAGTCTAATGGCAATGGTTGACACAAACAGACACAGCGACAAACACACACACACAAGTTTAATGACCCATTCTGACTGAGAGGTTGTAAATTCCTTGTTTATGACACCGAGCATCACGATTTAACTTGTTCACAATGGGGCTTTCACTGTCGCTGAGACACACACACATGCGCATACACAAAGAGCAAGAAGGGACCGTTAGTGTAGCCTCGGGCTAAACACACACACACACACACACACACACATACACACTCTAGCTTTGCTAATAGTATAAAGCGTGCTTAAACTGGGACACAAAACAGAACATTAGAAAGGCACAGTGAGGTCTTTTCTCAGTCTGACGCTGTAAAGAATATGAACTTTGCCTTCAGGCGGTTTGCATAAAGACACTGTGGAGGATATAACATAAGACAATCCAAATGTAAATGCTGGCAACAGGAACGTAAGCCAATTAAAGGCCAACATCAGCTGCTGGAGGAAGCTTCATAAGAAAGAGCAGGAAACGAGACTGATTCAATCTCATGTTCATTCTACTACTCCCTCAACTGTGTTCAATTTACACACTGACATGATATACACATGTTAAAATAGGTTTCTTTTGCATGACTGATTTAAAAACAGCTTTTAATAAAAGTTAATGTTTTAATTTTCAAAGTGTACAACTTCCAAAAACCTTGGCAGAAAGCATCTTTTGTGTGACTTCATCTTCAGGTGCCTGTTAACATTCCTGATATTCAAGGTCCCCGAGAGGGCAGAGTGATTATGCTGTTTGATGTCTATTCATTGTATGAAAAAGAGGCTGCTGAAATAATTATTTTTAAAAAAACATTTGAGATTCAGTTAATCTAACTATATTTTATCGTTCATCAAACTGAAATTTGACAAACCTTGCAAGAAAAGGTAGCAAACAAAATCAGGCACATTTAAATTTTCATTTAATTTAGTGTACATCTGCAATGAAACATCACTCGATATTTGACCTTCACATCCTGAATGTTAATAATACCGTGTCTGCAAGTACATGAATCTAAATGACAGCTCAAAAAGTGAACTACATATAATAGTATTAAAACAAAACTGTTCAAAGTGATATTAGCAATGACATTGGTGCAACATGCTGCATTGGACCGAACCTTCTAAGAAATAATCAGGGCTTTGCTCATTAATGTGTCAAGGATAGATGAATCAAAATAACTGTGCTAATGGCCCAGGAGGAACCTGACGATGTTCCTTTAATACAAAGCCAGAGGGCATTTGAGGACTAGCTGGACTATGTTGGATTTATTTTCTAATGGGGATAAAATTAACTCGGTTGAGAAAAAAAAGCCAATCTAATTTGGATTTAATGGGTGCAAATGAATTAATATGCAACTTAATGAAACTAATATTGTGAATCAATTTCAACACGGAATTACATTTTCATAGTAGTCCCAGGTGAAGCTCTATGCCCGACCGCTGTAAAATGAGGGGATTGTACAAAGTATTCTCTGTCAGACCCAGACTAATATTACTCTGCAGAATACTTTCAAATGAGTGAAGGGTTTTTACTTAAAAAAATTAATGTTATTGTCAGAAGTCATAGTGTGTTTTTTTTTTCAGTATAAAAAGACACTCTGGGGTTTTTTGGTTGATCTTAAAGAGGCCATTTTAACCAAGAAAGAGCAACAGGACAGCTATTTGGTCCTGTCTCCAAAGATCCTCCTCTGCTCTGCTAATCTGGAACAGATCGGCTGCAGGAGCCGTATTGGTCAGCAGAGCTGTCAATCATCATTTTTACAGCATCAAATAACTAATTAAAAAATAAACTTGTAAATCAGCATTATAACAACTACATATAATGACAAAAACCATGTTTGAGAAACATGTATTTGACATGTATTTTGATTTTATAGTTTGACTCATGTTTCATCTGTTAACATGGAGGAGGCGGCTTTATGACCTATACTGCAGCCAGTCAGCAGGGGGCGCTCCAAATGTTTTGGATTCACTTTTAAGCCGCTTTTCCACTGGCCAAAAACTTTTTGCTGGGAAAGTTTACAATCGGCATTCAGACCCGGGTTAAATGACTCTGCAGTAGACCCGGGTAATTATCACCTCGGCTCCCATCGGCATTGATGGGAACACAAAACCCAGGTCGACACACCAGTCTCCGCCCCCTTTCTGGCACGATGCTATGCTGCAACTCCTTGTCATCTCAGCTGCAAATTCTGCCGGACTGCGTCCAAGCAGTGCTCGAACATCGTTCCAAATTGAATGCCAAGTTGGATAAATGGACTGAATGAGTAGATACAATTAAGACTTAACCACCGTAACATCTTCACTGTTTACTAACCCCGTCTCCGGCACGTTTGTGACGTCAGACGGTGATGTAGCAGAAAAGAGACCAAAAGGAGTATACTCCACTGGCAATGGGAATGCTACATTTAGGTGGGATAGGGGAATTAGAGAGCTGTCAAGTTGTCCATCTTTTTATACAGTCTATAGGCCTTTTTACATTGCAATTCTGTCATAGTGCCGTAACAATGCTCTGCCGTCATGCGGCCTTTGCCTTTTGGCGCTGGACCAAGCAACGCTTCTGTTACGCCTCTGTTACTACCTCTGATGCCAGCTCTTAGGCGGAAAAACTTTCCGCAGTCCGTGCGTTTTACATAGAAGACGGAACGTAACAGATATGTAATAATCCCGCCTTGAACTGGCAATGTAAAAGGGGCTTGATCTCTAACTGGTTAAAAAAAAATGTAACCTTAATTATCACAGCGATAAAGTGTTTTGTTTTTCCCTTGCCCTCTGACAGTAAAGTAATTCACTAAGTACCACAGCATGTTTGGTTGCATTACACATGCTTTCAAAAGTATTACTTATACCCAATAGAGACAATCCCCTCACACCAATGATAAAGCTGACAAGTACACTGTTCACCATGTTCTCTCAGTATACAGTAAGAAAATATCTATGAAGACATGTTACAACATTTGAAAGTATCTAAAGTTCAAGACTTTTTAAAGGACCAGCAGATGACCTGTGGAAACACGACATGACCTTCACATGTGCTCAGACAACAGAGGGAAGGAAAGAGAGAGCGCTTAAATGAATGCATCCCACATCATCACACACAGAGAAACATTAAAGGCCACACACACACTCCGAGTTAATAGTTTCAAACGCTCTCCTCTGACGCAGAGGCCGTTTGGAGAACAACTGCAACTGATGTTGTGCATGTGTATGTCAGACAAAGATCTCTCTGTTTCATCAGCTGACAAATGTCACCAATGATGTCACTACTACCTCAGAGGAATATTCAAAGCAGACTATCTAAAAACAGACGCGCACAAAGAGCACATTCTCTCCGTTTTACACACACACAAGCACATCACGAGAACCATGAAACATTAGTGACACTATGACTGACCAGAGACGGAAAAGCACACACTGAGCTTGGATTTTCAGTAACACCACTGTTATTTGGGAGATTTGTCAACAGCTGCTCCATCCAGTCAACATATTCGAGTAATCCCTCTGCCTTCAAAAAGAGTTCCAGTAAAAAGAGTAAAAACAAAGGGATTTATTTGAAGCCAGCCGGACCCTTTTGAAAAACAACCATGAGTTCATCTGGATCAGACCCCCTGCTGGAGGGAAGCTGGCAAGGGACCGACATCTGCCACACATAAGCACACATACCACAACAAACATAAATTTACACATCCAGGCTGGAAAGCCCACAGAATCAAACAGACAATAAAATGGTCGTACAGGAAAGGACATGATCATCGGGGAAAGAAGAACAGATGTTATTCAAAGTGACCAAAATAGAGTCAGGGGAGGAAAAGAGAGAGAGGGGCAGAAAGTCATTTATCAACATTATTAAAAACACAGGGAGGCTGTGACAAAACCAGAAATGAACCAATCAAATGACACTGGCGGCCAATTGAGGAATGGTTCATAGGGAGGGCAGTGAATAAGACTCTTCTAATGCTGGGCAACCTGAGTGGCAGTTGTACCACAGTTGTACCTTTTCCTTTGGTCCCAATTCTCCCATTTTGCCCTCAAACGTTCCAAATTTGAAGTTGTCCACAAGTGCCGGCTGAAGCCGATGGATTTACAGTTTCCTCGTCGTATTAGCTGAAGTGTAGTCTAAGAAGCTTTTGTCAGTAATAAGGACCACTGAGCTCTGCAGACTACAAACAAGCCAAACACAGTCAACTGTTTAGGAAGGCGCTCACTGGATGCGTCTTTGAATTGAGGCAGGAAGTCATAATCTGGAGACAACGTTGTTAAAACATGTCAGGACCTTTTTGATACAAAGTGCCAGTTTTAATATGTTCTTGTTACTCTGTTTTCCATATCAACATTAAGGTTAAAACCCAGTTTAATTATGACACCACAACAAAATTCAACTCTTCACTGAATCTGTTATTTTATTTAATCCATAGAGGCAACATGCACGGCAACATATGTCTCTAGAACTGTACAAGATTGCAGCGATTCTTATGAAAGCATCCACATCTGAGATGAAAAAAAAGAGCTCCCTTATACAAAGCCGTGTGTTTGCTACACATAAACCACTGTCAAAGGGATCCCCGGCACTGCTTTCTTTTGCTGAGCTCCATTATCTGTGGGCCGTATTTAGTTACTTTAAGTTGCACACAAGCTTGGAGTGGTCAGTTGTCAAACAGCAACCGGGAAGCAACACGTAAACAAAACACAGCAAAACTGCGGCGGCTGATGGAACACCATCAGCTCCTAAAAGTTCACAGCATGGTCCTTCTAAAACACTAAACCCCACTCTTCTCTCCACAAGGGCTGGAGTGCGAGCGGGCCCGCCATCCTCCACCGAGCCTGCTCTGGTAGCGTTATGTTTTTTTTCTCACCTGCATTCTGTGAAGTGTACGACGTGTATTAGCCAATCAGTGGCCGAGTGGGACGGGTCTTCAGAGAATGCATTCAATAAGATCGGAAAATAATCCATCAGATTACCGTAAATAACATGAGTGGGCATTTCAATATTTCAAAAAAACAATGTTGCACACTTTAATACAATCTGGGAGCTACAATTATCCTTATTATGGAATTCCATTAATCTATGTTTCCAGTGCAAAAATGTAAAACATTGACAGACTTAGTGGGACAAAGTGAAGTACAGTACAGTACAGTTATGTTGTCACAACACAGCATTATAAGGTATACACAGCATCAGTATCACACCCAAACTAACCATAAAAACACTGTGGTAGTAAATCTGGTAATAAAACACTAATAACTTATAGGTCAGGACCTGAAAACAGGTCACAGCCTTCTTATTAGTTGCTCACTGTGTTACACCGACAAGGACATTGTCGCAATTAGCCGAGAAGGTTCAAGGACAAGAATGTACAATACAATACAGTACAATGTTTGAACCGCCTCACTGACAGTAACAAATGTGCACACAATAGGCTCAAACAAAAGAGTGTTCTACTTTCATGCAGCACTTCTGCTGTGTCCACAAGTTATTTACTTCCTCGCTTTGTGAGTCGAGCCATTAGTGGATGGACATTGAGGACATGCAAGAGCATGATTGATGGATTATCATCAGTGGAGGCCCAGCACAGTGGAATTAGTCTGTCGTAACCCTTTCTAACTAGCCCACTGAGACCACAGCGCAGGGTTAGCAGGGGCATACAGATCTGTAAACAACATGAAATTAGCCCATAAAAATGCGGGTGTACATGTGAGGTTAGGTGTGAGTGTTTGTGCCTGTGCATCTACTCATAAATGGAAATAGGCATGTCTATCCATCCATCCATCCATCTATAACATTTCTCTATAATACGCACATTTATTTATCTATCAGCACTATTAAATCTTCTTTACGGGCATTGCTCTTTATGGTACACACCACATCAGTATTTATGAACAAAGATGAGAAAACAAAGAATAGTAACAGGATAATAGGAAACATCACAGCTAAAGAAAAAGATGACAAAGGAAGGGGATTTATCTATGTAGCTGTTTGTGTTGTTTATCTGCTTTTATGATAGAAGTCAAAAGGAAGCAGAGACAAAAGACACCTGTTGTGTGTCTGTAACATTTATATTTAAAGAACAAATAGCACTATATGCGCACACATACAACCCCCCTTCTACACACACATCCCAAGCAAACCATGTGAAATTGATAAAATTAGAAGCACAGAGGGGCTCTGTTTAAGTGGTTGTGCAAAGAGAGGGAGACAGAGCAAACACACCCACACACACACTATAAACCTGAATTGCAGGGAAGCAGTGAAATTGAATTCACAGTTAAAGCTGAATATTTTATGAGCCATGCTCTCTGCTCGTGTGTCTGTGTCTTACCCGGTGTTAATGGAGATGATTTCAATGAGAGGGTTCTTCCTGATCTTGGGCAGGTCCAGTCTGGCTCCTCCGAGCCTCCGGCCTCCATCTTTCTTTTGACCCAACAGACGAACTGAGTGACCTGAAAGAAAACAAAACAAACATAACGCAATCATTTATAAACTAACATTATCTGCCATTGTCTGTGTTTTGCTGTTGTCTACTTGTTGCACCTGTAAAACACGAGCATGTAGACCTGTGTGTGAATGGATGCGAAAAAATAGGTTTATTTCATTGTAAACCCTGATTTCCTCTGCCAGAACAAATGAAGGGGATTATTCAAATGGTAAATGGACTGTACTTATAAAGCACTTTTCAAGTCTTTGCGACCACTCAAAGCTGCTTTTACACTACATGTCAAATTCACCCATTCACACACACTTTCATACACTGATGGCAGAGTAAAGTAAAGTGCCTAACTGTCAGTCAATTATCACTGGGTATGGGGTTCATTTGGAGTTCAGTATCTTGCCCAAGGACACTTCGACATGTTAGACTGAAGGAGCTGGGGATTGAGTCTCCGACCCTCCGATTGAAAGACGACCGACTCCACCACTGAGCCACAGCCGCCCCTCATATGTTCACTGGCAAACAAGTGAGACAAAATAAGAGATTAAAAAAAAAAAAGTTGGATGGATGTTTGATGTTTGGATGGTTTGATCACTTCCTTTTTCTGCATCCACCATAGACTGTATAAAAAGATGGACGACATGACAGCTCTCTAAAAGTGAAGCCAAAACATTTTGCGCGCCCCCTGCTGATTGGCTGCAGTATAGGTCATGAACCCTGCCTTCTCCATGTTAACAGATGGGACATGAACTATATGAACTATAAAATGAAAATACATCTCGAATACATTTTTCTCAAACATGGTTTCTGTCATTACAGTAAGTTCTTATCATGCTGATTTACATCTAAGTGTTTTTCTTACAAGTTTAGTTTTAATTAGTTATTTGATGCTGTAAAAATGATGATTGACAGCTCTGTTGACAAATACGGCTCCTGCAGCCGATCTGTTCTGGATTAGCAGAGTAGAGGAGGATCGGTGAGAGGAGACGTAACTAAAACAATCACTTCAGTCATTGAAGTTTACATATCTGTGAACGTCTGCTTCAGACCAACACAAGAAGCTGTTCTGCTGTTAAACACGCCGACGTGCTGGATCTTTGCTGTTATTTTCGTTAAGCTAAGTGTGTGGTTTGGTTAGCGGAAAGGGGCTACAGCGGCTCCACCCGAAATGACATCACCAATGCAAGATGGCATCGCCTATCACAGGGCTGTTTTGGCTTCAATTTTGTACAATGAGAGCAGATGGAGACGCGCCGTCCGTCTCTTTACAGTAAACACACATTGACATACACAAAACATATACGTACAGCCTTTCACCCACAAAGGACATATAAAGTAGTTCTTCAATAAACTTGTATGATCTATGCAGCTGTATTTTGAACAGCATACAAGAAGGGTCAGAGCAGCACATCAGAGCAGATATAAAGTGGTAAAGGTTTGGTCAAAGGAGCTGCACATTTAATGGCAGAATATTCTGACCTCTGGCAGCAGGTGCTTTATAAGTTATCTAAAGAAGAACATGAATACACATATAAAGAAGTAGGATAAGAACTTCATATCCAAGATTGTCAATACATGTGAAAACCATGAAAGACAGACAGGAAACAGCTGAATCTTCAAAATAAAGAGGGCTATTTGGCTCGGATTCTTTACCTTCTGCAAACTGTAACAACTAATAAACTAGTGCCACTTAGTAGATATCACACTGTCACAGAAGTGTTTGAGTTGAGTCTGATAGCTAATAGCATATGATGTCTGGCCTTTGGTATGCAGACATGGGATGCAGTGGTCTCTCCTCTCTGTCTAATAGGCGACCAGCTAGAGGCTGTGCGAGACGGAGGCGCTGAGGGATGGAATTGTCTTCCTGTTTTCATCCGCTTTACATGGGTCTCCTGGGAGGGCGGGCTCAGGGCAGGAAGCATGGCTATCAATTGGTAGATAAAAATGACAATCTGCCCCAGAGGAGGACAAAGAGCCAATCGGTGGGGCGTGACTGGTTGTAATATCCCCGTACAAGCAAGGAAATTAGAAAACTTCCCTCGTGGAAAACAGCTGGGACTCGGAGCACATTCGGCCATGCTTTCTTCTAGCTAGCCATCAACGTGGCCGCTTTTGCTCATAAAACATTGATTTAAGAATCATGCATGTTCTTATTTTCTTCCCTCTGTATCTTTTGCTCCATCTGTTTACTGATCGATCACTTCATTCGTTCGATAACACTGCGTTTAATAGATAAGATTCGTAGTTCCACTGCTCCTGAACTGCAGTTTTTAATATTTTAGGAGTAGGAGCTCAAACGTACGATGTGAGAGGGGGAAGAAAGTTGAGAAAAGAAAACATTTTGAAGGCCAAAAAATTAATGGGAAATTAAAGTGTCTGCACTATTTCTTGATCACAATGGCTCAAGGCCTAAAGTTAAAATCCAATCAACCCGACTCCCTTTTTAAAAGCATTAGAAATTAGTTCCCTTTTGTTTGAACCTCTTTAATACTGATCACTTTGTCAAAATTAAAGTGAAAACATGGGGTCAATTATTTCTTCACCGAAAGCAACCTCAAACATTTCCACAAGACAGGTGAACCTAACCTGTCTGCCATGAATAACAACAAAAAGACACAATATAATACTCATTGCACCAATCACACTGGATGTTAAAATTCAAAACCTGTGGGATGCTTTCACAGAACGAGCCAACCCACAGAGGTTTGCATGGTGAGGTTCAACAATGGACTCTGGAGCTCATATTTGGGAGATGCACAGATTGAGGGGCAGAAAAAAACCTTGAATTAAGATCTGGCTCGGGCCTTTTGGTGAAGGATTGCAGTGATTTCTTGTTCAAAATTCCAGTTGACATTACTTTTATTTCTGAGAAGATTTGTATTCAAATAAATGTCTGTTAAGTCACGATCTATCGCCGAATGAGGTAACACAATGGTGATTGAGCCTATGGCCCTGCATTTGCAGTATTACAGACTGGGTGTCTGTGGCGACTTTTGTGGAAAAAATCGCAAGCGGCGCCCAATTAGCGAAGTGTTTTCCATCAGCCAGCAGTGGTTGGTCTGCCAGAGAGGGTAGGCGGAGCTAAGCGGCTGCTTTTCCGGTCTCTGCAAGTGTTGCGAGTAAACAGTAATCTACTATGGCTGAACAAACAAAGAAAAGATCGATGACTACAGATACAACTTCAAAAACAAGTGAAAATGCAAAGAAAAAGAAACAAACTCGATGCTCAGATGAAGGCAAACAGTCTAAAAAGGAAAGCGACCATCAGCGAGGAAAATCAAGAGTTACAACCAGAGCCAACCGTGGACGTCACACATGCGACACTGTTTAAATATCTGGGAAGTGTGCTGCCGCAATTACCGATTATCGCCATAGGTGCTGCCAAAGAGAAGGAAACTGAGATCTTCGATATAACAACTTTAACTGTGGGTAAATAAAGTTTAGAATACCTTCTTTCACACACAGACATGTCAGGAAAAGGCATTTATCAGTATCGTGCTGGACATTGTTCCTGCTCATCAACTTTTTCTTATAGTCGTCTTACCATCAATTTTGTGCTCGTAAATCTCCACACGAACGCTGTCTGTGTGACTGCCACCGCAGGCTCAAGAAATAATCTCACTCCAGGCAAGGACTCACTCCAGGAGTGTGCCAAAAGCCAAATTCAATTTCAGGGCCGAGGGGACCATGAATGGTAATAAAGAGATAAAATAAGCTAACTTGAGTTGCTGAAGAAAACTGAAGAACGCCGCCCTATTTGTCATCTCAATTACAGAGTTTAGAGAGGCCAACCGCTGTGAGGAGCAGCCCAGACACACACACACACACACACACACACACACACACACACACACACACACACACACACACACACACACACACACACACACACACACACACACACACACACACACACACACACACACACACACACACACACACCCTTCAGCACATTTTGTAGTCACTGACTGCCCTCAACCTTTCCCTCCTGCGTTTTTTCCAATCCCTCTCTCCTTTGTTCGTTTCTCTCCTTCATAAATACAAACCAACATAAATCCTTCCATCCACTCATAACTGCCCATTATAACATGCTAGGGAAGAGGAGGGAGGGAAGGCAGGGATAGATGGATGGATGGTCGGGCGATGATAGAAAAGAAATACATCACAGATGAAAGATGTACAGGATAGCCTGACGGATGGTTGGATCAGAGAGGTAGGGAGCTAAAAGATTGACCTGTTGACCTGTGTCTGATGTCTCATAAGTGGTGGGTCTTGTTGTGCTCCCAGGTCTGATTGTAAAGCAGCAGGCAGGATCGGGGGATGGGGGTGGCAGATGAGGACAGGAGGGGTGTAATGCTCGTCATATGTCCTCTCGATATATAACAGGCTATTAGATATGTACGACTGTCTTTGAAGGAGCAGTTTATTTTTATACCAAATGTCAGACGAATCAATTTTAACGTGGAGTATCTAAGGTGAACATCACATATATTACTTGGTGGAGCGCTGCTGTGCCTTCATGCAAATATCTCTAAAGAGCGCTTGCTTTAAAAAGACATACAGGAGGCTTTGATGCTTGACAGTGACAAGCTCCTCCACAGAGGACTCTCGCATAGGTCACTGAGCATTAAGAGACACTGTTCAGAGTAGCTTCAGATGACTTGAAATGTATGTGAATGCATCAGCTTGTCTCTTTGTACCCGCTTTTCATTTCCTCCTGTCTGACTGTCACGTCTTTATACTATTTTTTTCCAGCATTGATACACGCAAACAGTTTGTTTATCCTGGTGAAATAAGGATCATGAGGTTATATGGATGCCATATAGCCTCTGATCTGTAGCTAAGTAGATACATTAGCCCGTCTAACCTTTTCTGACCCCCTGTTCCTCTGTCACACACTCACACACACACTAAATCTAATTCGTTCCTGAAAGATAAAAGAATGTCGGGTGAAATCGTATCATCCGAGGCTATCATCCCAGTGAGAGAAGATCAATATTAGGAGGCCAATAAAGAAAGGAAGACATCCAAACGGCCCTATAAAGAAAAAGGTATGGCGGTTATTTATTAATGCTACTAAGATCCGACTTCAGTAGGAGTGTGCGTTCCTTAAGGAGCCTTTCGTGTACGAAAACCCTGCTTCTTTGCGATTTCACTCTTCACATAACGAGTGATTCTTGTGTTTTTGTTTGTTGAGCATCACCAAGAGACATGTGGCTTGATGCCCTTGCAAAAATGTGTGTCCACGGGTGTCATTAATTAATTTTTATGGATCTGCCAGTGGAGTTGGAATACAAGATAAATCCAAAAGCTTTGTTTGTTGTTAACAAGAAAATCCACATCTGGCACAGCTGAGAAAAATAATTGATTTGGAAAAGCAAAGGCTTGTGACAGCATTAACAACACTACCCACCAAATCACTGACGCTGCACAGTGGCAAGCACCGAGACACAAGGCAGCGGTTGTAATGTGTATGGCTGTGTAAATGAAAAGTACTATGTGCATGCTCAGCAGGACAACCTGAGATAACTAACAGATAAAAAAAAGCCTGGTCATTTACAACAAGTAGTAACAGGAGCTTTATGTTAGGTACATGCACTACAATTAAAAGCAGTTTTACTGTAGTGAAGTAACCTCGCAGAGTTCTTTGAATAGACTGTCTCACACCTCAAGAACCAAGGTCATAAAAGCATACCAGTACTCTTGTCATGTGGAAAACAGACCTGCAAGCAATTTTGGTGTGTCTATTAGCTGTTCATTGAAGTAAGTATTTTAGTAGCCATTACGAAAGGCAAATCCCCGAGCTTAAAGGTTTATGCCCAGGCCTCCGAGCTGAAATAACAGCTCTCAGTTTATACGAGGTCATAAAGAACTGTAATGATACCGGGGAAATTAGTTTCTATGGAGGGGGTGGAGGAAGGAGGGAAGAATGGAGAGAAAGGCAGAACGAAGAAGAAGAAGAAAGGAGGCACGGAGATCAAAAGATGCTGATGAACCGGAGGAAAAAGAAAAGGGAAGAAAAAGGAAAGAATGAGCAAATCACGGAGAAGAAAGAGAGGGGGGGATAAAAGTCACAGGGTGCATGTGTGAACGCGAGTGTGTGTATGTGTATGTGCAGCCAGACGATTTAGGGTTGATGACACATTGTAAAATTAAGCCTCAGTTCAGCTGTCCTTCATTAGAGTAAGGCCTGCAGTGCAAACTAGTCAGTCATACACACATACACACGCATGCAGTGTAAGCTCAATCTGTTCTTTATTAGAGAACAGCTGGGGGTGCATGACAGCTTGACTGGACACTCTCACACTGTAAACTCTGCCTGACCTTCATTAAACAGTTAAGTGCGGTGGTTCGCTAACAGTTTAAATGGATGACCTAATCACTGCCATGTGAGTCCGTCTCGCTGTCAGTGAGCGTCTCAGACGGAGAAGACCACTTAACAAGCTACTCAGACGGCAAGACGGGATTAGGATCTGCAAGCGACACTGATCAGGTGCTTAGAAACATTCATCTAAAGCATTTATCTTCCTGAGCTATTAAGTGAAAAGGAAGTTGCTGTATGCGTTTCGTTTAAGGAAATGTAATGTCCTTTAAAGAGCAACTTGCACGTTGGATGAATTAATACAGCACAGTGGCTTCTGGAGTCATTTGTTGTACGTTGTCTTATGATTACGCATGAAAACAAACCACCGGATGTGACGTACTTAAAGAGTCCTGCCGATTTACGAAGGGTTTAACATTAATAAATATGGATTCATATGCCAGTCTTGTCATTGCAGATGAAGAAATTTTTCATTCATACGCATCGGACGGACCGCAGGCTTATAATTATAAGCCTCCTAGGCGTCAAAGAGACCAGGAACAGGCCAGGATGAGGAGAACTAACGGCCACAGGAGAGACATTGAGCTGTAGTGCGACAGAACAGAACAGGTGTTGCTTTGCTCACATCACAACAATGCAAAATTTATCTCAAAAGCAAAGGCTACAACAAATCATGAGTAGTAGCAAGTGGGAGCATTAATACTTACCCATTACAGTATGTAAGTAATGGGCGAGTTGCAGCCTGTATCACTTGTTTTTCTAATTGTCTTCTATAACGGTAAATCCGTACTACGTTTTACGGTGACACACACATGACTAATAGCAGGCATAGTGAGAAGGTCGGCTCCATTGTATGGGCATGGGATCATGCGATTTGTGTGCTTTTCGACACTGGAACGACAACATAAACAATGTTATGTAGTTGATGATACTCTTCGTCTTCTTCTTCTTCTTCTTGTTTTTGAGGTGCATTCCCTCCACCTTCTGTTTAGGGGTTCTACTGCAAGTGTACATGGGTACAGTACAAAAGTATTAATGTGAAAGCTGACCGGCGGGGGAGAGGGCCCTAAAAGTATGTCCCTGCACTCTGAACAAAACAGAGCTCCCTAAAAACAGTTGATCGTCGCAAAACTATTAAGACATAAGAGAATCAAATGTTTAAAAGTGTTAATTGTGAGAAAAAACAGAAAATAATGTAATTGAATGATCTAATTATGTACCAGTCTACAGGAAAGTGATATATTGCTGCACAAGACAGTCATTTCTGGTCCTAGTGCTCTGCTTTACTGAAAACCATCATTCATCTTCATTTCCTATTCCAACGATCAAAGGACATCCGTTCATTCATCCATTCATCAGCTGATCAATGCTTTGTTACTTATTCACTCAAAGAGTGAGTGTTTTATGTGTGTGTGTGTGTGTGTGTGTGTGTGTGTGTGTTTGTGTGTTTGTGTGTGTGTGTGTGTGTGTGTGTGTGTGTGTGTGTGTGTGTGTGTGTGCTAAAATACCTTTAACAGCCTCGTCCACTACTTCCACCACCCGATCAATCTGCTGGACCTGAAACACAGACAGACACACGAGGGAAAACTTTATCGATGCTGACAAACCCAAGTCCACCCGGCAAACAAAAGCCTGATATTGACAACCAACAAACACAAATATACTGATCCACATTCAAACAAGGTTTGCATGTAAATATACACAAAGGCAATGTGGAGTGTGCACACACACAAACAAGCACGAACAGATTCAATCACACAAAGTTTTCTCCAGACAGGATTAAGTGATATAGATTTTCTAAATGCCACGAGGTGTCTATGCAGCTGGAGCACCACTTATTTTATGTATTGACAGAGACACAGTCTGGTGTTATGACTATGAACTATGTTACGATCAAGCAAGAGACTTTTTCTCTTCATTCCAATCTATGGAGAAAAACCCTGCAGATCTGCGCTGAAACGAATCATCGTCCTCATGCCACCTTTGTCATTTTACATTGGACCACGTAACACCGGCATAAAGCCGCCCCAGTGTGTGTTTTTACACAGCGTTCGGGCGTTGCGGAAGCAAAACGTGCGCGAGGTGTAAACAGCGGATGCTTTAAATACACACACATGGCGCTGTTCCGCCCTGCCGGCTCTGCAGTTTACACAGACGCCATTTCGCCTGTTACTACTTCCGATGAGGTGGAACGTCTTCGCCCTACCATTCTGCCTCCGCGTGTTTTACATAGAAGACGGAACGTAACAGAGGCGTAATAATCCTGCCTTGAACTGGCAGTGTAAAAAGCTATACTAACACCTCTAATGTATGTACAGAAAACATGCAATACCAGACATACAGGAGGTTGTGTTGGATACTAAAGGAGCCAGGAGTTTTCTGCTGAAGAACTGATTTAACTATCTACCATCATTGCCACAGAGAGTGACAAGATAGTTTTGAAGTCATGGTGAAGCAGGAAGAATAATTTCTCCTGACATTATTTCTTCCTCTTCCTCCCACCTCTAATTTACTCCCTCTCTCCACTCTTAGAGGGCTGTGCTTTAGCCTGTGGCAGCCATTCTGAATGCCTCCAGGCCCATTACCCAGAGAAGCCTTTCTTCCAAACACACTCACACAGATGCACACTGTGCCTTGCAGGCAGCAGTTATATGCATGTTACACACTGAGATAAAACCTTTTTTCTTCTAATGGTCAGGCAATCTGGGATCATTGAGTGCAGCAGCAGGTGTCCAACACACAGTATGCGTCAGATGTAATTTACATTTAATTGATGAATTCAGAGTTTAATTCAGGTTCTTATTGAATCCTGTTTAAACCAGCCTGATAAGTTTTACTTATAGAAACATTTTTTTAAACTAACCTGATTATTTTGTTATTGTTTTTGATAACGTGTTATAATAACACTTTCATATTGCCATTCACAAGTAAACTGTTTTCCAAAAGGTGGTCTTGTACATACATAGAACAGAGCAGGTGTATTCTATGCCAATCACATACAGTATATACACACACAATAAGCCTATGAGAGAGAGAGAAAGAAAGAGAGAGAGAGACAAAGAGTACAAGTAGTAAGACATGTTTCAATAGCTGGGTTTGTCGTTAGTCAATCTGGGATCCCATCGGCTATAGTCTGACGACGATATAGCCTCTGGGGAAAATGGTGTGCATGTCAGGCACGTCCGGTTTAGCCAGTGGTTCATGATGAACGACTTCCTTTTCTGCGTGCAGTTAATTTTATTTCGTTGTAATTAACGGGTCTTAAGTTTGTCGAAATCTGAACATCATGATGCAGATAAGCAAAAAGTACAAATGAAGCTTTGTCAGGTCTGTCCTCAAGAGGAGAAGAAAACGTTACTTTTAAAATGATGTTTGTTGAACGGAGTTCAGTTATATCATTTCTAACGCATTCGTGGAAGTCAGGAAATCTGAACGGCTTTCGTGACATAGCGTAAAATAAATGTATCTCAAGTTGGATTTTAGATCGAGCACAGATTGTTAGCTGTTAGCATGCAGATGTCTGTTTATAGAGATTAATAAGAAGGAAAATAGTTGTCAGATGACGCTGATGGGAGCCGGGGTGTCATTACAGTGGATTACATTTCGCCTGCTTTTGCTCTCCTGCATACACCGCAGCCTGCTGATTGGTCAATATTACTCGGACTACAAGTGTTCTACAAACAGAAACCAAAACACTTGCCATCCCTAAAATCTACGTCCCTGCCTACAAAAAGAGATTAGTCGTTACTAAACGAACACTACGGTTAAGATATATTTCTGTTTTATGGATTAAGCACTATAAAAAAAAAACGAAAACCTTTTTACTACTTATGTACAAAGAAACAAACAGAAAAGGTCATTTGCATAATATAATAATAGTTTCAATAAGCTGTAATGTTAAGTTTACATGATTTGAGAGTAATTGGGCTTAAATATCAAAAAAAGAACAATAACTGGGCTCATCAAATTCACTAATGTAGCAAACACAAGGCATACATGCATACATACTGCGCTCTGAAAACACTGATGTGCGTGCTTCTCATGTTTACAACATTGCTTACCCACTGTAATCCTCTGATTACCTAGCCAGCACTGTGAGCGAGTGTGTGTGTGCGCGAGTGTGTGTGTGTGTGTGATGTGTCTCAGATACAGGATGTGACATGTCTAGTTCAGAGACGTGAAACACAGAAGGCTTGCGTGACTGTCTGTGTACCTTTCACACAATACACTGTCATTCACTTCACAGCAGCTTCAGACAGAAAACACAACAGAAACGCACATAAAAGCTGACACAAGGGTCAATTAAACTGAATGAATTCAACAGGAAGCACTTTTTTTTAACTACATCCCTTATCTAGCCGTTAGTGCAATCACAATATACAAATTCACGACTGGTTATTTGCATCTGATTTGCATAAACCACCAACTGTCACTGTCATTGTGTGGCTGATTGTAACTACCAAGGATGCACAGGGGGAGTGTGTGCTACACCTCTGTCTGAGTTACCATGTGTGGCTGTTCATGCATAAGCCTATCGGTGTGTTTGTGTGTGTGCATAATCTACTCATGACAATGAAAGGACCGGCAGTGGTAAACTTCCCAGATGTTCGTGCCTCGCCCTGAAGGCTATTACATATACAAGCCTGTTTATCTGAATGTAATTATATTATACATACATGCCACTTGATTTGAATGTAATTATGTTACACGGTGGCATGTTGACTTAAATGGAATTACATTATTCATGGTAAAGGATATTTAACGTAACATTTCAGACGACCCCTGTGCATTATTTTTAAGACAGTGGAAGTCATCAGCGTTGGGTATTGGACTGTTTCATTTATCCCTGTTTTCAACAAGGCACTCTGTTTGTATATAAGCAAATAAATTCAGCATTATGTAAAGATCAGATCAAGGTCTTCTGTGGTGATTTGTAAGGCAAAGCTTGTTTCTCTGTGAACAAAAGAATAGATGCATATATGATACTCCTAAAATAACCAGCTGTATATGTATTTTTTTTAGCTTTCCTTAACATGAAATAAAACTCCATTCATGTTTGTATTACACATCACTCATAACTACAAGGGTTGTAAAGTGACAGCAGATAGACAATCACTAATTCCCTAATTATAAACACCATTAATGATTTAATGAGGAATGAAAAAAATTGCATATCTTTTGTTTACTCCTGTAATTACTGAGCTGAAACAGACCGACAATCAGAAAATTCTTCCACATCACAGTTTGAGCGACAGTCTACTCATAACTGCACCACAGGGTTATAAATGGAAATGTAATAGCAGGTGGAATGCAATCTGAAATACGCAGCAAATCCAGTTAAAAGCATATTTTTAACCCTCCTGTTGTTATATCTGCATATTTCTATGACTCCCCTGAGGTAAAATTAATTTCCCTTTTTAGCTGAAACACGTTTGTGCTGTCTCCTGGTTCTCTCTGGAAAGTGTAACCATCCACTCTCTCACTTCACAGTATGAAATCTATAAAACTGGAGGAACAGACTGTCCAATGTCACCTCCAAAAGGAAAAGGGAACATAAAAATCCTGTTTGTGATGAGGGACAATGTAATGGAGTCTTTGCATCATTCATATCTAAACTCTGCACGGCTTAAGGGTCAACACACCTGATCTTTCTAAATAATCTGCATGTGGAGGACAAGAAAGTCATGTA
Source organism: Semicossyphus pulcher (assembly GCF_022749685.1). Taxonomy (NCBI): domain Eukaryota; kingdom Metazoa; phylum Chordata; class Actinopteri; order Labriformes; family Labridae; genus Semicossyphus; species Semicossyphus pulcher. The sequence continues at coordinate 13,817,577 of NW_027211770.1, forward strand.
GTACGAAATGGATAAAAGGACTTATGGGATAATTTTACTGGGGATGCACCAGCTTAACATCGGAATCGGCCGATGTCGGCCGTGTGGACAGACATCAGCCCATCGGCAAATTAGAAGCCGAAGTTTTTATTATTTAACTGCTTTAATTGTGCAGTAAATTTAATTGTAACATAAAAGTATTTATGTTTTCAGATCGATTTTGTTAGGATTTGTAAGAACTGAAAAATGTTGATTCAGGTGATTCTAAATAAATTCTGATGAAGGCCTGGATAAATTAAATTTTTTATAGCGTTTTTAAAGTAAATTTTGGCCCCTTATCCAGACAAGGGCATTAATAATTACAAGAATTTGAGTTATTGAAAAACACATCAGTATCGGCAAAATTGTTGTTTTAAACATCGGTATCGGCCCCGATTTTCTCAATCGCTGCATCCCCAAATTTTACCTGGACATGTAGATAGTCTCTGGGTTAATGTTTAAACGGGTTAGAATTATGTTTATCCGACTGATTAGCATTTATGATCAATAAAGTTGGCGGCATATTGCATAATAAAAACAAGACACACTTGAAAACATTCTCATTAATTAACTTTAGTTTTCTCAATTGTCTTAAAGTTATAATCTCGAAGATCTCTGTTACGCTCTCTTTGGCGGCACCTATGGCGATAAACGGTAATTGCTGGAGCACACCAGATATCTAAACTGTGTTGCTTGTGTGACGTTCACGGTTGGCTCCGGCTGTAACTGTTTTCCTTCATCTGAGCGTCAAATTTGTTTCTTTTTCTTTGGATTTTCACTTATTTTTGAAGTTGTATCTGTAGTCATCGATCTTTTCTTTGTTTGTTCAGTAGATTACTGTTTACTTGCAACACCTGAAGAGAACGGAAAAGCAGCTGCTTAGCTCCGCCTACCCTCTCTGGCAGACCAACCACTGCTGGGTGATGGAAAACGCGTCACTAACTGGGCGCCGCTTGGGATTATTTCTGCGAAAGTCGCCACAGTCTGTAGTACTGCGAATGCAAAGGCTTTCATCCGTCATGGGCTCAATCACCATTGTGTTACCTCATTCGGTGATAGATAGTAACTTAACAGACATTTATTTACAAGAAAATCTTCGAGATTATTACTTTAAAGACACTGTTTACATGAAGCACTAAGGTCAATGATTTGCAGACAAATTATAAATCAACAACAATGATTTACAGGCCGCATGCAGGTCCTTTAACTGCTGTATGCTTTGCTTTCATGTTGTTTAATTTCTTACCTCTGGCTCTCATCTTTCATGTACGTTAAGATTATTATCTTTCTCCTACCTATGTCCGGCTCCTCCACTACCCTCAAATCCCCTCCTCACCCGCTATACCCCTCCAACTTTTCTCCATCCATCCGTCTTTCACTTTGTCTTACTTTTCTCCTTCCCATCATGTTCATCTTGATAGTCTTGCTCTCGTCTCCAGGGGGGTCTATTGATCAACCGAGCGGCAGGGAAGCCGGGATAGAACGGACACAGCAGGTTGTCAGCCAGGTGAATGACAGGTCAAACTGTCTGTGTGTGCATGTGTGTCTGTCTGTCCTCGTAAAAGGTTTTCCATTAGACACAAATAAAGACATAGGAAGGGCAACACCCTGACAAAAGGCAGACATGACATGAACACATGCCTGAAGTACTCAGATTATCCCCTCTATAAGTTAAGGTACACACACATACCCCAATGATGCTGAGTCCTTTGAGGTACTCCATCCGTGGCTGGGCCTGGGGGACACAACCTGCTACCACCACCTTTTTCTGCTGATCCTGGGCTTTTCTGTGGAAACAAGTGCCAAGAAAATGGAGAAGAAGAGATTAACATTTAAAGAAAATGAGGCGTTTTCACACAAACTGTTTGCACAATCACAGCCAAAAGTTTCATTTAGCGTGTAATAAACACGACGGTATAAAAGGCAGCTGGCACCACACCAGCACACTGCTGTCTGGCTGTCGTCTCAAAACTTTATGTCAACCATAAATTCTAATGTTTCTGGACTGGCCACTTTATTACACATGCATTTTAGGCTTCCCTATGTAACCGTGTGTGACTGTATGGTGGAAACTTCACTACAACATTATAAAGCGGGCATATTTGAATAGCAGTATTCAATGGAGGTTAAACAAGAAGCTTCACCACGACAAAAGGTTCTAAAAAATAGTTTTTCCTAAACAGTTAGTTAAGGTATACGGGATGGACGGGACTAAAAGGCATGCAGAGAGGCAAACACACACACATACAAACTGGTCTCATGTCTGCATCCTGTATGAAATATAAAAATACCTGAGGAGCTCTATAAATCAGTCTAACAGGTCTGTATTTGCGAACGTCTGTATTAAGAAGAAAATAGTCCTAAAACGTCACTCTGAAGTGTAATGTCCGCACGTTCACAAGGCCATCATTGGAACATGAAGTGCTCATACTTCTATTTCAATAATGGTCTGTGTGCCTGAGGACACCGTGTTACCGTTCTGTGAAACTTTCCTGCAACAAGGAGAAGTTTTTACTGTTTTTCCTGGTGGCATGTAAGCTATTCCCTCCTGAAGTGTCTGAGAGAGAGTGGAGAGGAATTTACTCAAGGTAGTTCCCATGGTGCAGATTTGGTTAGTGATGAATTCTTTCTACATTCTAATTTACATGAATAGTGTATTCTGCTAAAGTGTTCTTAACTGTGCGTTGATCCATTGTGTAATTCATATAAAAAGCTCAAACATTCTTTTCATCAGTTTCTCTGTGTCTTGCTGTGTTTAAGCTTCAACAACTGAATGCGAAAAGAACAAACAAACAAACCCAATGAATGCCGAGTACAAATGAACAAATAGTGAGATATGAAGGTAAGTAGAAAACGAGGATCATTCATTGCAATTACAACTCAAATCGGCCTAGGGATTGAATAGAAATACTAATGGAGGACAGACTGTGCATCATTGAATGCTTTTTTAGCATTGTACAAGTTTTTGATACAAGCTTCTTGAAGAATTATTTTATACGTCCTTTGTGGGTGAAAGGCTGTATGTATGTTTTCAGTATGTCAATGTGTGTATATACATTGGAGTTTATGCGGATACCAATGACTGTATATATAGATGGACGACACGTCTCCATCTCCTCTCGCCGTTCCTCCTCTACTCTGCTAATCAGGAACAGATCGGCTGCAGGAGCCGTATTTGTCAACAGAGCTGTCAATCATCCTTTTTACAGCATCAAATAACTAATTAAAACTAAACGTGTCAGAAAAATGAACACTTGGACACAAATCAGCATGATAAGAACTAACTATAATGACAGAAACCATGTTTGAGAAACATTTATTTGACATGTATTTTGATTTTATAGTTTGACTCATGTCCCATCTGTTAACATGGAGGAGGCGGGCTTTATGACCTACACTGCAGCCAGTCAGCAGGGGGCAGTAGAGAGTTTTTGGCATCACTTTTAGGGAGCTGTCATGTCGTCCATCTTTTCATACAGTCTCTGATGTAAACACAGAAGCTAGGGTTCAGCAAGGGACAGGTTGGGCTTTTCAATGTGCTACTAAGGGTTTGCAAAACATTTGGACTTCAGGAAACAGCTGGATGGTGTCTGAGCACGAGGCCAGCAGTCGAGCTAATCCCTCTGCTACTATGTGGTCGAGCGATGCAAAGAGGCCCAGGTTAGCTCAACATCAGCCTTTTTTCACTATCTGCTGGCTCTAATGTAGCTGCAGCTGGATGTAAATATATGTATATATAACTATTTAGTCCAATTTTGTTTATACAATTCTGTATGTTGTGACTAATACGTACTGTCCAATCAGAGTACATTACATGATATTCTCCTGTGTTTGCACATAGACGGGGAAGAGACAACTGTGACAAGTATGACTGTGAAACAGTGCAGCCCTCGTCTGATAAAAGAATCAGTAAAACATGATAGAAGACATGAAACAAGGAATTCAAAACATTGTTTTTCTGACAAAACAGATCACTGTGACATCCAAAACGATGCCAACCAAGCCAAAACTGGGGATTTAAAAACACCACAGTGAGCGTCAAATATTTAAAACATTCATGAAGAGCGAGGCTCAGCGTGAAGTTGTCATTGGCAAGAGAGTGAGCACTGTTCAAGTATTTTACAATGAATCATTATTAGGAATGAAAAGTAGAATTAATAATCCTATTTTCAAGATGATTTGACTTATAAAGGGATGGACAAAGGATAAAAAAACAAGGAGTGTGTGTTTTACTGTGTGTGACTGTGTGCATGCGGGTGTATGTGAGTTCTTTCTGTCACCTCCAGTTAGTGGCAGTGAGATTTGAGACACTCGGTCTGTCTGACAAAAGCTTTTGGAAGAGCTGCCCAGACTCCGCCATGAATCTTTAATAATGAAGCCTCCTGACAGCTGGAGCTAGAGAGGGAGGGAGCGATGGGAGGGGGAGACGCCTAAGTGAGGGAGGAATCGTGGGAGGAGGACAGAGGAGGAGCAATGAAACTGGATGCAAACTGTCAGCTGTGCTTTAATTCAGGCTTCTTGCGTATTCTTCAGCAAAACAAAGAGCGACAGTGATGGAGGTTGAGGGTGTGTGAGCGAGCAGAGGGAGGAGGGAGGGAGAGAAAGGTGAAGGTAGACGACTCAATTCAAAGACAGCTCCCATTGTCAGGTGAACGAGGAAGGGAGGGATGGATGAAAGCTGAGGGATGAGTGTAGGAAGGGAAGAGAGATGAACGCAGAAATGCGTGTTTTTATGATTATTTCCACTATTCATAGCCGTTTGTTTTTCACAAGTCCTCTTGTCTTTGTTTCTCAATCAAACTCGTCATTGGCACAAGTGTTGTGAAAGGTAACAACAAATTACTTCAGATGACAAAAAAGATGAAGAAAGGACAAAGCCTGATAAATACGAGGCCTCACAACACTTCTGCAGATTTCTTCACCATGCAAGTTAATTTCACTACTTTGCTATTTTTATTGAAGGTCAAAAAAAACCACTGCGACTGTCGTTTCTGGTATGAGCAGATCTTAAAAATTGATATAATACTAGATTTGGTAAATCACAAAAGGTGGACGGACAAAAATGTCTACGTGAAGTGACATAGAGGAACAAAAAAAGGGGGATAATGTCTGCTTACAGTAGGTTGTTCTCCCAACACTGTTCCTCATGGAGGACTCAAACTGGCATCACTGCACACACAGAAACACACACTCACACACACAGTAGGGGTGCGTCTGCATAATTCACACAGTCTCCTGCCAAAATGCGCCAAACGTTCCTTTAATGCGTTCCTCGCTCCCCGCCCACAGACTCGGAGACGTAGCTGACACAGAGAGTAAGCAGACAGCGTCTGAGCCGTCGCCTCGGCACCCCAGGGGGAACGGGCCAATCACGTCGCACACAGCTCGTGGATGGGATGAGATGGAATGGGATTATGCGATGCAGTTGCCGTGGTGATACTTTTGAGCCCGACCGAGCGCTCGCTGCCAGTGACCCGGACCAGAGCAGATGCCCCCTGAGATCAGAGGACAAGATGTGTGTGTGTGTGTGTGTGTGTGTGTGTGTGTGTGGGAGTGTAGTGTGGTGCGTACACGTGTTTTGTTGGCTTCCTGGCACCTTGCCCTAAATCTCTACGGCCCCCTGTCAACTCTGTTACTGCTCTCCATAGCCTGAAGACCACACACAGGGTCCGAACACCCACATGCTCCGACATACTGTACTCACACATACCATTGGTCATGGATGGCACTGGCCAAGGCGCACAGTACTTTATGCATACATGTATGACCTCTGTGGTATGTATGTATGGTAGGGAGGGCAGTGCTGTACATACTGGTTTTTAACAGCTCAGTGGACACAATGAATCAGTCAAATTAAAGCAGACTAAATGTCCAATTGAATTGATCAGGTTGACTTGGAGGAGCCCCGTGCTGTAAGTACAACATTAAAATTACTCTAGGCATTAAGATGCACTGCACTGCATGACCTACATAAGGGCCTCTTCAACTTTAGCACGGAAAAACTCGAAGAGAAAGAGAGGCCCTTTTCCTGGTGTGTTATGGGAGTCTTCTGCTGTGCCATTTACATAACTGCAACCAAAATGTGGTGACATCATCATAGTTATAAGTCACACTGCTGACGCTCGAACAACTGCCACAAATGTCTCACATCAGTATGAAGAGCTTGATCCTTTTGTTTAAAGGGCCAGTACGCCACTTTTCAACCTCAGTCATATCATGCTTTTATGGGGAGCTAATGTCATTATGGTATTTAAAACATAAGCAATTTCGCTCTGTGCCTTTGGAGGACACTATCCACATCTCCAATGGGCCCTGGAAAGTCTCGCTAAACTACACTTCCTAAATCTACGACGCCCTCCAATGTCATGTCTCGTTCAAAATCGACAGGTTTGAAATGTAGACTGCAGACCAGAAGATTTTTTAGACGATCCACCGGTATATTCTCGTCGTATATCAGAATCTGAACCGCTCTGAGCTGTTGCCTGGAGCGGAACTGTAGTATTTCTCTCCAGCGTCTCTCGCTGGGCCGTTCCTTTCAGAGGGAGGGGCGCAATGCACGCTGGGTAATGTAGGAATGTAGAATGGCCGAAACCACGAGCTGTTTGTACGACTTTCTCCACAGCTGTGGCGCCAATTTCAAATATTATGGCTTCTATCGATTACAGAGAGAGCTTTGACTGACAGTGGCCTTTTCCAGGGGCCAATTGCTCCTTTAATATTTCTTTTGCTAATTTTGTAATACAGTAAATGGATACAATGAATAAGTTGGTTTATTTTGTCACACATTAGTCTTAATTCTTCGCTTTTTTTCGCATTGCCCTGTGGTAAATACATCATGGAGAACATAGGGGTGTTGCTTTTTAATTTATTTTCTCCTAACGTGTCTCCCTAAGTTATCTAGAAAAAAGGACAAACATACCAATAAAAGCAATTTAAGCAAAATATAATAAAAGCACATGTTACTTTCAGGTCCAAAACAGGCGAGCAGCTGTAAACTGTGTTGTGTGTGTGTGTGTATGTGTGTGATTGTGTGCCCTCTCAATGACTCTCCCTGCTGCTAAACACCCTCAGCCCTATACAGATAGCTACATAGGGGGGGAAGAGGATGAGCTCATTACACGCACACACACACAGAGCCAGCCATATGCTCCTTAGCAAACATGTTGCTTAAAGAATGAGGTCATACTGGTTAAGAGTAGTGAGGAAAGGTTGTGTAACTGAGATGTACATATCTACATCCTGATTAGCTCTGTGTGCGTTTTAACACAATGACCTGTTCCTGTGACCTATACTGTTTGACCTATAGTGTTACAGTGTGTTCAAATACCACCTGTTATTTCTCAGCTAAATATCAATGCATCCTTTTTAATCTAAAGAATAAAAATCATCTGTCCTTGCTCCTCAGTCCTCTCTCGTCCCTCATCCGCTCATCCGCACTCCCGACAGTTTTCCGGCTGAATTGACAGCGAGCCAGCCAATCAGCACACTCCTGACCTCTCTGCATTAGCATAAGCAGCAAGGGGCAAGGTTAAGTACCCATCAAGCCCCAGTAATTAAGATGTGAGCTGGTGTGTGCACGAGTGTGTGAGAGTGGGATAAAGTGAGTGAGAGAGGGACCAATTGTGTTTAATCTTCCACTCTACATATTTTCCACTTCCACAAACTTCTTCCGACTGACACAACAATGCCGTCTCAGTGTTGGTCACTGTCCCTATTTCTATTCCACAGTGGCTAGTGCAGTACATTACAATAATTTAACTTTGATGTATATGTATTAGTGTTATGATTTATTAATTTCCTTAGCATGAGACGTTTCTCCATCGCTGACTGACAACCCAGACTGAATCAATGTGGAGAAAACACACTTTGCTCCTCTGAAAGGGGAGAACAGCCGCTCCTCTGTGAATAAGTGCACTGGCAAAGTTTACTACAACAACTGTCAAAATACAAACAGCATAAATAAAACAGCAGCTAACTCGGGGCCTGTGGGATCTGACTGCAGGCACACTCAACTAAATGAAAGCTGTTAATGTACCAGACGAGGGCCCTCCAGGAGACGTAGCCGAGAGAGGCGAAAGGAAGCGGCAGAAATGCATGACAGTGATTGACAGAAAACTGTCAGAAAAACATCTTTATAAACCTGTAAAAAGGAGAGAGAGGAGGAAATGACACAGGTGAGTGTGAAACAGGAAGTAGCTGATGGTTAGAGGAGATGAAAGGCAGGGAAACATGACAGATGAAGCAGAGGGAGAGTCGGTAAAGGTGTCCCATCAGTGCCACTCTAGGTTAACCAGCAGTTTACATAGTAATCGTCTAATGTGTGAAAATTCAGCTGTCCAGAAGAAGCTGTCGAGTTGGCTGGCTTTTAATGTGAAATCCTGTCTCAGGGAAATCATAGTTACAGAGATCCCATGTAAACATTTTAACATCACTGCTTTGATTTTATTCTTGGATAATGTCAAATCTGCTTTTCACTGCCAGCTTTCCTAATTCAGTCATCGGACGTCACTCTAAATCTTAAAGGAAACAGAGGACTTAATCACTAGTTCAGTTGGTTTAATAAGAAAAAAGTGTGTGATAAGAGTATTAAATGCTCTGTGTGTAAAACCTTAAACTCTTTAAATTGGATAACTATGAATGATTCATATATTACTCTTTTGCAGAGGTGGAAGGTACAAGTACCCACGTTACTGTAATTGAGTAGCTTTTCCGTGTACTTTTTTCAAGTAATTAATTTTGCTTTTACTTCAGTAAGTTGTAAATGAAGTAAAGTAATTTGCAACATTTGTACATCCATCCGTTGAGTGAAATATTTATCTAAGGATATTGCGAGCTATAAAGAAAAACTGACTTGGACCAGACGGCAATCAAATGCACCGCATCAAAAACAGGCCAATCAGTTCAAAGTGTCATGCATCAAGTAAAAACAGTGGTACCGGTTGATTTCCACTGAGTCAGAATAGAAGAAGAGCTGTGACTACTAACCTCACACATAGCGTTCGGAGGAAACGCCTCCTTTGACAAATACCCCTTTCCCACCGAAATTAGCGTGTCGACGCAGGTTTTTCAGACCGGGGAAGACTTGCTAATAAATACCGATTGTCTCGGTTCCCATTGCCAGTGGACGATACTCCTTCGGTGTCTTTTCTGCTACGTCACCGACTGACATCACAAATGCGCCGGAGACAGGGTTAGTAAACAGTGTTTACGGTGGTTAGGTCTTTATTGTTTCTATTACTAATTCAGTCTGTTTTTGAAACTCGACGCCGACAAATTTGAAACGATGCCCAAGCGTTGCTTGGATGGAGACTGGTGGAGTTTGTAGCTGAGATGACAAGGAGTCGCAGAAGTTAGCAACGGAGCATCGCAACGGAGCATGGCAACAAAGCATAGCGACGGAGCATAGCATCATGCCGGAAAGGGGTAGGAGATTAGCGTGTCAACATGGTTTTTGTGTTCCCATCAATACCATCAGAGCCGAGGCGATAATTTTCCGGGTCTACTGCAGAGTCATCTGACCCAGGTCTGAATGCAGATTGTAACCTTTCCCACTAAGCAAAAAAGCCGGGTGTTAGCGGGTGATAGTGGGTTTATGGACCAGTGGGAAATGGGTTTCAGAGATACAGCTGTTAGATCACTCTCTTCAAAGGCACCAGACTCCAAACAAACAACAAAAGCAGTAATTTTACCTCCCAGAACACCAGGACTTGCTGGTCTACCGCTGCCTCGTTACGCGTTGTAACACACGTTAGTTCGGAACCGAACTAACCCTTTACAACACAAACAAGCTAACCGATCGCGGCAGCGGTAGACCATCAGCAACCAGGTTAAACAAATGATCTTACTCTTTAACATAACCCTGCTTTGTGAAGTCATTTATGGCATTAGTTGGAACACTTATTACTGTATTATAATTATTATAAAAATCTGCGGGGCAGGAAAGTAACTTACTAACTTTGACTTTGAGTACTTTTTAAGTGAGCAACTTTTTACACAAGTACTTTGACTTGAGTACAAAGTAACAGTTCTTCTACTTGAGTAGAATATTACAGTATGCTTTACACCTCTGCTCTTTGTTAAACAAATCCAACCGTGTTGCTCACTGAACAAATAAGTCTTAAATGTTTACAGTGCATCCACTTCTTATATCCATACATTGTTTTATGTTCTGTTTTTGCACAGTGCACATTAATCAACATGTATATCTTGAAAACATCAAGACGAGCCTTAAAGCTCATTTGTGTTAACAGACAGCTTTGTATAAGAACGCACAAAAACGTCAAAATGTAAAGTACGCATGTAAAAATCTAAATAGAGAGGGGGAGTGGAATATGTCAGGAGATACAAGGGAGTGAGTGGCTGGCGATGAGTAAAAGGAAGGAAAAAAAACAACCTGCCAAAGAGCACATCTTCATCACAAAGTGGGGAGAGGGAGAGGAAGGATGACAACAGGACTCAAAAGGAAATGAAGGGGGAGGACGAGAGCTCGGAGGCTGTGAAGGAGGATTGTGATTGAGGGAAGAAAGAGGGGTTTGAGAGGTAAAGCTGCACAATCCTCTGGGATCTCTCTCTCTCTCTCTCTTACACACACTCATCGACTGTTGTTGTGCTTCAGTTGTCGCCCATAAAAGGAGTAAATAGGAGAAAGACTGAAATTAAAGTACAAAAAAATCTCAGTGCACAAGAAAAGTAAGAAAGGGCAGGAAAAGGGATGTTCAATGTAATTAAGACAAGATAATTACATTACAAAGCCGCTCCATAAAAGTGAGTTGTGGTAAGTGATGTTATAGATTTGTGCAGCCTAAGCACCTATGACAAGTTGCAAAGGCGTGATTGCCTCTCTTAAACCCTTGTTTCCAATCTTTTAAAGACTAATAGTAACAGAAAGATCGAGGTGAATCTGGGTAACAACAAGCGGGGCGGAGGGCGGCGGAGGGGACTTGTTCTCCACATTTATTACCAACATGGTTAATAAAGGCGTCCACGTTTGAGCTGAGTTTTACAGGATATAGGCAATCTGTTGACCAATCAATACACCAATAACTTGGCTAGTTTATAGATAGCTCACATGGCCTCCGGGTTTATCAGAGATAGGAAGCAGCCCAACTGTCAACCTGGGCCTAGTAAAGTACGGTAAGAGGAAATGCAAGGCTTTCAGATTATGACCTTTTAAAAAAATGCCCAGTGCTGTGAAATGGATGACATCTGTCTTGTAAAAATGAGGTGAATGTGTGATAAATATTGCATTACTGCAAATGAGTTGTGTTCGCTGCTTGAATGGTTCATAATAGAGAAAATGCTAATAAAAATGCAGGAGCATGGGCAAAGGCCCACACAAGCATTCAGACACACATATGTGCAGGGAATTGCATTACAGATGAGCTTTTTACTGACGAACGAAGAGGGGAACCCCAGAGCTGAATCCTGGGAAGAGTCCCATGAGTCCTATTTCTAATGCAAAGTCCTACTTTCTATAGGAGAGGCTGTTATGGGACACTGACATGGGAGCTGCCCCTCGGCCTGAGGCTGTTTTTCAGAGACACACAAACATATGGAACTAAATGTTCAATATCAAAATGACACCAGAGGGTTGGTGTTCTTAAAGGGATCGCTTACAAAATAGAAACTTTCTAGGAACTGCGAAAACGTCAGTAGGAAGTCATCATGTAAGAGATAATGGTTAGCAAAAAGGAGGAAATAACAGAAGTGCTCAGTGTTACAGACGGTTTGTCCAGAAAATCACCTCAAGATTTTCAGTCTTTTCATCCATATAATATAAACGGGTAAAACACACATGTAGCTAGTGTCGGGAGCAGTGACAGTCATGTGTAAGTGTGGCAGCTTTAGTCTCAGACTAAACAGGTCAGGTCACAGGGCACAAACAGGCATGTATCATTCAGAGCCTCAGCCACTCCCCATGAGGCCTTTCTCCTCTCTGTGAATCAATCTGAAAACACATGAGCATATGTGTGTAGGCAGAAATTCACGTTTCTGCTTTTGTGTATACATGATTGCAGGTTTCTGTAAAGCTGTGTGTGGCTGTGGCTATGTGTGTGTGCTTGTGTGTGTGTGTGTGTGTGCTTGTGTGCAAGTGTACAATTATTTTGATCCAGGAGCGGAGACGAGGGAAATCCTTGCGAGGATGACAGGGGTGAAAGGACATCCTCGGTTGAATGAATCCACACAAAATTAGTCCAAGCATAAACAATCATGATTGGTTTCAAGGTCATAAATTATTACAGCCAAGGGTTTGGAAAAGTGGAACGGCACATGCTCGGTGACCTGGAAGGCATCAACAATCTTCACAAATCAAAATCTTTTATTTCTTGCCAAAACAAAGATAACATAATTATAGCATTCTAATAATTAGGCTTTGAAAAGCAACATCCAATCTTAACCTCTTAAATTGTTCTTTTGTCCCAAAACAATGTTCTTGTAACCTTGGATGACTGTCCAATTTGTCTCACTGTGATGGAAAAGAGGAGGAGAGAACCTGCGATTAATAAGGTTAAGATACATATTGTGTACACAGGACTACCTCAAAGACAGCAGGAGACTGAGGCATATAAAGTTGCTCCGATCGCGTGTACTGGATTAAGCACGACACTTTGCAAACAAGTAACGCAGACACTAAAATGACAGGAACACTGCTTGTACTGTGGCAAGCCTCACGGCCGCCATCTTCTTATCCTTCTTCATATCCAGCACTGTCTCCCTACATCCGTGTGAAGGTTGCAGTTTAGTTCTACAGCCATCTTTGTTTTGGCATTATCCAGCAGCCTAACTCTGATGTGAACATCCATATGGGAATGCATATTGGAGAAAATGATTACTACTGAGCAACATGACATTGTATGTGGTTGCAAATTGAGTGAGAGGTAGTTTGTACCAAGGCACACATAAGAACATAGTCTGTAATGTACATATAGATCTATTGACAACTGTATACAAACCACCACAGACCCACGCATTGCCTTAGTGATGGCATACAGACCAGCAGGAGACTGTAGCCCTGGCCTGTGACACTATGGCTCATCCTCAGAGCCAAACCAAACCCGAACACCTTACACAAATCTGTGCTTTTATGGAAAGTTCCCTAGCCTAACAAGTATGATCAGTGGCTTGAAGACAAAGCATAATTTGAAAAGGTTTGCTACTTTAATCGACAAGTAGTGAAGCACCAGCATAACAGGAACAAAAATATTGGAGCAAAGCAAAACTCTTAATTTCTATTATCTTTTAACCAATTGCTCATCTCCTTTGCTATCAAAACTGTAATCAATTACCTGTTAATTATTATAAAATAAGAAATGATTAAAGAGAAAACTAAGTTTCCAAGCTAAATAAAAAACATATAATAACTGCAATCTGTGTGTTTGTTTACACATTTGTGCATTGGAGTGTATTCCCTGAATGTGAGTCTCTGTTCTTTTGTATCTGCATGCATGTGTATTGCTTATATGTTATTTACACATCTATGCTTATGCGAGTTGGTGCACTGGAAGTAATTTATGCTATGTGCGCACACATGAAAGCAGATATGTGAGTTTATGTACAGTACGCGCGTTGAGGGACTGAGCAGACTATGGGAGTCTCATTATAGAGCTAAAAAGTCTAAGCATCTATTCAGCCTGTTAATTTCCCCGGCTGATATCTCCTCCTCTGTGCAGCCTGGAGTGGCTCGGCGGTGGCTCATCAGTCCCTCTAAAAGGCCTCCTTGTTCAAGCACAGTGCATTATTTATTCTAAATAACATTCCTTTAAAAGCCAAGGATGCAGCCTGCACAACAGCAAACTGTCTGAATAAATTGCTATGCAGGACGCCCTTACTTGGTAAAAATTAATTTATGGAATGTTTTAAAAGAGGATTTTTTTCCCCACACGCGCTCCCTCCTCGTCTGAGTCGACACCAATTAAAAGGAAGGTTCAAGGCAGGGTTCATTACCATTAGAAAGGAGAAGAGAGGGAAGGGGGAGTGAATTGTGTGAAGAAAAGAGCTTTACAGAATGAGGAGGTGATTTTTAAAATACATTTGGCTTGTTAGAGGGATAGTGAATATTTTTCTAGTTAGGGGTGAAAAGAGCCGCCGCAGCCTCTTTTGTTGAGCCATGTTTGTTACGTCTCTCTCCTGCTCTCCTTTTCACACTTTCAATCAGTAAAGATCATATTGAATAAAGATCCAGGCTCTGCGGTCGACAACACATATCAAATGTTATACTGAGTACTAAAGTCACTTTTATCACACATTTATCTTACGACTGAATAGAGCTGGGTTATTTTTCTTTTTGAAGGCTAAACATCTAGTTTCTGTCAAAGCCACATTGAGATGCATATTAAATGTACGAATACAGATGAATTCAGATATCATGCCTGAAATGTATGTTAAAATTTCATTGAGTCTAATCAGTACAAGCAAAACTGGTGTATCCACTAATTATCCCCATTGCTCTGCCCATACCTTTTCATACCATTATATGGCTTTAACATAGATCCTGCTTGGTAAGTGTATTTAATCAGTTTTCATTGAAAGTCTGATCAGATGTGGGAAACATGGACTGTATAAAAAGATGGACGACACGACAGCTCCCCAAAAGTGAAGCCAAAACATTTCGAGCGCCCCCTGCTGACTGGCTGCAGTGTAGGTCATAAAGCCCGCCTCCTCCATGTTAACAGATGGGACATGAGTCAAACTATAAAATCAAAATACACGTCAAATAAATTTTTCTCAAACATGGTTTCTGTCATTATAGTTAGTTCTTATCAAGCTGATTTACATTCAAGTGTTCATTTTTCTGACAGGTTTAGTTTTAATTAGTTATTTGATGCTGTAAAAAGGATGATTGACAGCCGTGTTGACAAATCCGGCTCCTGCAGCCGATCTGTTCTGGATTAGCAGAGTAGAGGACGAACGGCGAGAGGAGATGTAACTAAAACAATCACTACAGTCACTGAAGTTTCCATATCTGTGAACATCTGCTTCACACCAACACAAGAAGCTGTTCTGCTGTTAAATACTCTGTGATCTGCCAAGTCCTGAAGAGTCGGTGGGAAGACCTGTGCATGCAGCACGTCGAGCTCAAAATATGAAATCACACGCGCTCAAGTGTACTGACTGTGCATGTGATTCAAAGGTAAACTTTTGAATCACACTTGTTTGTTACTTGTTTTCTTGCAATAAGTATTTTGTTTTGAACAAATGAAGGCGCCCTTTTTTTCTGGTGGTGAGCATCATGTTTTCTATTGCACACGTGAGAAATGTGTGAGTTCGCATAAAAGATTGAGTTTGTGTATTGTCGCTGTCTGCGTTCATGTCTGCAGCTGTCATCCTGTCCATCCTGTTGTATGATGAATGCATAAAATGAAAAGAAAGAAATATGTTAAATTAAGCCAATGTTATCACCATTTCAGGTAAAGAATAAAAGTTAAGAGAGGAAGTATAGATACATGAAACAGACACAATTACTGTTAGTGCACATCTACAAAAAAAAGGCATTCCCGCTAAACAAGTAGCACATCATTATTGATGAAGGTGCAATAATAAGGAATTAAAGAAATGTTATGTAGATTCAATAAGACTATTCAGAAGGAGCGACTCTGGCTAAAGATCAAGCCAAACATCGGATAAAAACTTTGCTACCAAAGTTTGCAGTATGTATGTCAATGCCCCCGGGAGCATGCGTCGCAGTACCTTATCTGACACACAGCCAGTCCTACATGCACGCACGACAATTTAATCACAAGTCACTGCCATACCTCTGTGATATTCAGGCCAGGGAATGTACAGTAGCCTATATGCCACATGTGGCCCGATTCCCTTCAGCGATATCCCTTCCTTCTATATCTAGCTATCTGTCTGTTTGTTTACAGCACCTCAGAGGTTAAGGACTGCCCCGGGTATTTGAAGGCACCGACCCACCGACCCCTCGCCTTACAGAAGTTGGCATCTTGCTGTGTGCGTTCCTGTGCATCCATCATTCTTTATACAACATGTACCTATAGCCGAGCTGTACAGGAAGCCTTGGGCTCGTGTCACTCTAAATATTGTTTGGTGGAATTGCTTCTTGGCTTGAACGCAGCATCCTGGCCGTGTGCTGATTAGGTAAAATTAGAAACAAACCCCCCCTCAATGAAAGGAAAGATGCTTTATGTCAACGTTTACAAGGCACACATGTACATAATCACTAAGATACTGTGGATGAAAAAAATATGTTCATAAATACACACATTAACACAAATATACATATAAAAACCAATGCTTTTTATATGTATTTTTTTTTCACGTTTGGTTTTGAATAGCGATGCACAATATTGGATTTTTTGCTGATATCCGATATGCCAATATTTTCCAACCCTTTTTGCCAATTGCCGATTTTGATACCGATCTATTATGCAAATTTTTTTCCACTTAATTGCAGAGAACATCAAGTCTCATCAGGTGCATCAAGTGTAGTGGAATCGATATGATGCCTGCTCTTATTGTAGAGGCCAAAAACTGCCATACCGCAGACATCTTGCACCCTTCTTCACGCTTGACAGAAGAGGCGTTGTACAAAAGGTCACGCGTCTGATCACTCACATTTCTGAGCGCACCTGAAAGCAGCATCCCCCTGAAACACGGCAGTGAGGGAGACAGGCCCGGACTTGTTTACTGCACCTACTACAGAGACATCAGTGATCGCCGACGGACTCTTTTTATCGTGTGTGCGTCCATGAATATGTAAGTTAGTTTTGCACTGATGTTTATGTTACTCTCTGTTAGCGTCGGCTTTGGCCGAGAGTGTATTTTCGGCGTGTTTGATGTTGAAGCCTTGGAAAGTGACGAGAATGTGAGCTAACCGTTAGCTAGTTAAGCATTGTGAAAGTTGTTTAACATTCATTGGCTCGAGTTTCTGTTACTTTTAAGTCTTTATTTGTATATTGTTGATAACTTTGCCAAGTTAATGTCGTAGCATTACTAAAAGCTTTTTTAGGGAATCTTCAAGCATTTAGGCAGAATTCTAGCGTTGTTATCGGCGGAAAATATCGGCAGACAAATGACATATCTGCCGATGCCGATATGTAATTTCCAAGCCATTATCTGCACGTGCGGATAATATCGTGCATCCCTAGTTGTGAATGTAAATTTGACCTCGTCCACAACCATCTGACATCAAATGTGACCTCCTTATGTTATCCCCTTTATCCTCCAACCATTTAAGTTTCTCTCTTTCTCAAAGTTGATCAACCTTTCATGCTGTCATCTGTTTTCTACTTCTATCTCTCTCCTCCACTGGGTGCATCACTGCCCCTCTGGGCTCAAACATAAGGCATGCAAAGGTCAAAACTCCTGACTGTCATCTTGCATGACTTAATGTATATCAAACCCGTCTCCATACTTTAACATATGGACTCTCGATGTGACATCCATGGAGAGAGACTCGAGAGGGTGTTTGTATCTTCATCAGCGTGTATGTGTTACTGAAAAGTTCCTCAGATACTTGTGCTGTCACTTGTCACCCTGAAGGTTAATGGAGAATGAGCACACTCGTTCAGAGGCAGAGAATGTCATCTTTTATAACTCGGTGCCAGTATAAAGTATCAGAGTAATTTCCAGGTCAGTGCTTGTTAAGCTAACACCAGCTGAAAAAGCCTCTAGGTCTGTCAGCTATAAAAAAAACAGAAGACCGCAGCTCAACAGGGAAAATGCCAAAAGCTTACAGGTGCTCCTCAGGAAAACACACACACCTCTTTCCTGCTGTTGCCCTTTTCTGTCTTACAGTTGAGTATTATGAATAAATGATTAGGCATGTTGAAACAGCTTGTTGAAACAGACGTTAAAGGATTTCTAACCTGTGCGGGTCAACCTTTGTGAGTCGGTGAGTACATGATGAATATGCCTTTATGTAATTTGTGTGTATGGCCGGGTTTGTTGTGTCCACAGTGTATTTGTCTGTTGGTGAATAGATGCAGGCGTATCGGGTTTCAGCTGTGCAGGGTTTAGTTCAGTGTCCGATCCCTCTGTGTGTAACTAAAGCTACCTGATAGGAACACGGCAGCTGGTATACTGGCTGTTTTCACGCGCGCGCACACCTGCCACCTGACTCTGTCAGTCTCTCAGGCTTTCTCACCTTCACACACACACACACACACACACTGAATCAGTACATTATGGACTCCCTCTTTTTAAAGAAAATCGAAGTAGTCTAAACAGGAAAGACAAATATGAACATGCCCAGAGAGGAAAACAGAGCTATAGTTCGGGAAAGATACAGTTGCATTACTGTTGTCGTCTTTCATGTCACTGAAGCAGTTTGACAGAAATCCAGAGAGAGAGAGACAGGGAGAGAGGGATGGAGCGACAGGTGTTGTGTGTGTGTATGTGTGTTGGAGTCAGTACAGGTGAACAGAGGGTCAGTGAGCTATTCTCCATATGCCATCTGTCAGATCAGCTACATTTCACACTGACATTTCCCCACATTCAGTAACAATGTCAAACCACCCAATCCAATGCATTCACCAGTACTGATACATATGTTGACTTAAGGCCAAGTTTACTCATCAAACATTCAGCTTACACAAACCTTTATCAATGATACGAGATGAGACTTCTCAGCGCTCACGTGGTATTGAAATGGTATGAAAAGTTCTGGTGGTAAGCACTATGTCTTTAAAGATACAATCTTGAAGATTTTCATTTAAATAAATGTCTGTTAAGTCACTATCTATCGCCGAATGATGTAACACAATGGTGATTGATGCTTTGGCTCACTGATGAAAGTCCTATGCATTTGCAGAATATCGTATTATAACGGACTGGGTGTCTGTGGCGACTTTAGCGTAAAAAATCACAAGCGGCGCCCAGTTAGTGACGTGTTTTCCATCACTCAGCAGTGGTTGGTCTGCCAGAGAGGGTAGGCGGAGCTAAGCGGCTGCTTTTCCGCTCTCTGCAAGTGTTGTGAGTAAACAGTAATCTACTATGGCTGAACAAACAAAGAAAAGATCGATGACGACAGATACAACTTCAACAATAAGTGAAAATCCAAAGAAAAAGAAACAAATTCGACGCTCAGATGAAGGCAAACAGTCTAAAAAGGAAAGCAACCGTCAGCGAGGAAAATCAAGAGGTACAACCAGAGCTAATTGTGGACGTCACACGTGCAACACTGTCTGGATATTTTGGACGTGTGCTCCCACAATTACCGTTTAGCGCCATAGGTGCCGCCAAAGAGAACGAAACTGAGATCTTGGAGATTTAATCTTCAAATGTCTTATGACCAGTGCAAAACAAAAAGACAAAATTATTTTAAACAAAGAAAAGATGCAAATCCTCACAAAATTATACATATTTTTTTCTTCTTAACCAACTTATCGATTAATCCACAACTTTTTTCTCACACACCGGAGCTTTCCTTTGCCAAAACAAAACAGCTCTTCTCTTTGACAGCGCTTTCTATAAGCAATACATTTTCAGTTATGTTTCTCTTTCCCTTTCAACTTTATACAGTATGTGTGTGGTAATTAATAAGATGCCTATACATATTTTCGATAATCTGTAGTTGTTATAGATGCCTTAGGATAGATCAAAATATGCAAAACATTTTTTTGTTTCCTAAAAGAATCGCCCTGAACTG
The DNA here is from genome assembly GCF_022749685.1 of Semicossyphus pulcher. NCBI lineage: Eukaryota > Metazoa > Chordata > Actinopteri > Labriformes > Labridae > Semicossyphus > Semicossyphus pulcher. The sequence goes on from NW_027211770.1 coordinate 13,837,204, forward strand.
AGCTTTAGTACTTTCAGTTTCATCTCTCTCACTTTTTCTTCCTCTTCTCATTATTTTATCTCGTTCCGTTGCAGTGAAAGCTCTGATTAGGTGCTAATGAGATTTGCAGTCCTCTTCTGAATCAAATTACAGTGAATTATGTGTAAAGCCCTTGAATCACTGCTTTAACATTACAAGAGAGGCCTATGTAGCAACAGCCTTTTGCTTTAATAAACAGACAGCAGAGTGACAGGGATGATTTGTTTAACAGACAAATGATATATTTATTAACTAACACAAAGAGGCTGCTATGACTGAAAATAACAGGAAATCCATTGTAATACTACTGTTTATAATAATAATTTTGTTTACTTGTAGAATTTGGTTGTCACTGTATTCCTAATAAATCATTTCCAGGAACAACAAGTGTACAGACTTTACAGATTGTTGGCTCCCAATCTCTCATGATGTAAATACAGACAAAATAGATGGAGAGAAATAACCTGGCACAAGGTTGGGAAAAATTCAGTTTTCAGGAAGTCTGAGAAATCAGAGCATGATAGCTGTGAGGGTGCAAAAGCAGCGAGAAGATAAGTGAGGGAGAGATTGATAGACGGAGAGAGGTAATGGTGTGACCTTGCGAAAGTCTGTTATCACCTGCTGGGAAAAAAATTACCTGCAGGAGATAGCCAGAGCATCAGAAAACACATCAAATCCACCCTCTCTCTACCCTCCAGCTCCTCCACTACCTCTTTTACAACTCCCAAATGAGGAATATGTTACTGCTCGAAATAACTAAACTCAATTAAACTGGAATAGAGATGACTCTGGTGGGTCTTCTGCTTTCATTAATTGGGAGCAAAATAAGCTCACACTCGTTTACTCCTACATTTTATCCTTCTTTCTATCTCTCCTTTCTCACTTCTTTTCTTCCTCTTTTGCACACAAATTAGTCCTCATCCATCTCGTGTTATCTACTTAGCTGCTAATTCAATTTAATGTGCCTCAATGCTGCAAAACACTGAAACAGTTCTGCCAAGATATCAAGGTCATCAGTTTTGTGTTAAATGTATTTCATGCTGAGGGCACATGAACAGAAACTGTGTTAAATTCAAAGGTCAATTTTAAAATATTAAAAGTTATGTGTGTGAGTTGTGCACCGTTTCCTTTCCCGACTAAAAGCCTTAAAAGTGGCAATCTGGAAGATCTCAGTTTCGTTCTCTTTGGCGGCACCTATAGCGATAAATGATAATTGCAGGAGCACACTTCCCAGATATCCAGACAGTGTCACATGTGTGACGTCCACGGTTGGCTCCGGTTGTAACTCTTGATTTTCCTCGCTGACGGTCGCTTTCCTTTTCAGACTGTTTGCCTTCATCTGAGCGTCGAATTTGTTTCTTTTTCTTTGGATTTTCACTCATTTTTGAAGTTGTATCTGTAGTCATCCATCTTTTCTTTGTTTGTTCAGCCATAGTAGATTACTGACCGGAAAAGCAGCTGCTTAGCTCCGCCTACCCTCTCTGGCAGACCAACCACTGCTGGGTGATGGAAAACGCGTCACTAACTGGGCACCGCTTGTTTTTCCGCAAGTTGCACCAAACAGCCAGTCTGTAATACTGCAAATGCAAAGGCTTTCATCAGTGGGCCACAGGCTCAATCACCACTGTGTTACCTCATTCAGTGATAGATAGTGCCTTAACAGACATTTATTTAAGTGAAAATCTTCTAGATTATATCTTCATCTCACAATTTCGTAAAACACTGATACACTGATAGCAATTTCTCTGTCCCAGACAATTTTCTGAATAAAGAATAAATTGACACTACACCGTTATCAAAATGTTTTGCTATAAGGCGGTCATAATACTCAGCCTGATCTGTTTTAAGTCAGTGTTTCATTTGTGTTGATGTTCCCTTAAGATGAATGTTGTTATTTAAATAGTGAAGTTTAGCAACATACAGGTGTTTTCTCTCCAGGAGCAACCTGGAAGCAGAAAACCTGATGGTAAACATGGGACTTTAAGACGCACAAGCCACCACGCAGCAAAATAGATGGAAATGCGCTTGCAGTTAGGACATGGTGTTTGCTTTAACGGCGGTTAAAAGCAAACACTGCAGATAAAGCAAATCACAGCACACACACACACACACAGAACCAGGGCCAACAAGGCCCTCAGGATTCACCAGGGCAAAGCACACAAAGCCGTGCAAATGTGTATTTGAGCTCATTCTGTAAATCTCAATAATATAGCAGATGCAAAGTTCTGTTATCTCTGTAGCATCAGTACTGTGACATCCTCATGCCTTATTAGAACAGCTTGAGAAACCATAATAGGACATTCCTGACAATAACAGACACTCCCTGATGTGTTCCATCATCCCTTTCTTTCTGAGTGTAACTCTATTTTCTCTCGTTTCTTTCTTTGGATTGTCGATGTGCAGTCAATACTCAGAAATAAACTTCTCTGTCCACCGGCCACAGAGCTGGTACTGCTTCATTTAGTCTCACTGCTCACAAAGAGGTTAAACCACCTATTGGCGAATAGCTGGTTTAATTTCTCTCCCTGTGCCCTCCACCCACACACCCACACACACACACACACACACACACACACACACACACACACACACACACGCTGTAGGCATGTTGGAGGTACTCAAGAAATGAGTTAATGAGCAGAGATAAAATGTTAATAGTGAAACACTGAACTGATAGTGAGAGGAAGGAAATAGTGAAGCAGGTGTTAGAGCCATGAAGTGGGAATTTTGGAATCTAATCAAGCCCAAGTGAGAACATATGTATGTGAATGTGTGAGTGTGTGTGCGCGTGTGGGTGTGTGTCTTCATTTCTCTGCTGTCACAATGGTGGCAAGAAAGGTCCTGAGAGGGTAAGATCTGGCCTCCCACATGCCTGAGGGGGGAAACATGCACTAACACAGGCGCACAGGCGCACGCTATCATGGGAAATAACTTCATACCAAATGGAGGTTTTCGTGTTATTGATCAGGAACGCCCACGTGCTTCAGCTCATGTTATCTGAGCTGTATGCGCCTGAAACTTACTGTGATAATCTGTTAAATGATGCTTTGAACAACTGAAACTCATCATGAAAACACACGGAGCACATCTGAAGTTATACGTTCAGGCAATGCTAGCATGTTTGGCATGTGAAGTATTCAGTAAAGTACACACAATGAGGTAAACATTACTTTGGGTTTATTGTGATCAAAATTACCTGTTAATAACCAAGAGCAAGTAAAGTACGTACAATATATCATCCCTAAATGCAAAAAAACAAGGCCCAACACCCTTTGTATGACTTCAAACACAGATGATGACATATGGACTGTACACTAAGTCCCCCTGATCAATGAATCCCTGGACACACACACAAACACACACACACACACACACACACATCAGACGAGTATATACATGTGTAAAGCCCCACAGACACAGCCAGGTGATTCATCACCAGCTGAGCAGAGCACGGCCTCCAAACCTTTTCAGTGACCTCTGACCTCCTCAACATGACCTCTCCAGCGGGTCACTGCAGATTTATCAAACAACATAATGAGCATTACAGCCACCATCAGTCACTAATGTTCAGCTCTCTCCCTGGGAGGAAAAAAAACACATAATATATAGGACAAATAAAAACACCTCCACCTTGTCAGCGTGCTGCAGAGACCTCCCATCTCAACATATTTAAACATTTTCTTATTACAGCTGACAGCTGACATTGTCTCTCAATCCTGCTCTCCTGCCCTCCTGCTTCTCTCTTTATCTTTTCCTTCTACCTCCGTCTTCAATTCCCCGTCCTCGTCCTTGTCACAGCCACACACTCACACACACACACACAAAGAAACGGAGTCCATGTCAGTCACTGATGCCTCACATGATATTGGTGGTGTGATCACACTGCCTGTGGGTATAATGTATCGCTATTACTTGAGTCATCTTGACGGTGAAACACGAATCAGTGCGACTCAGCCTTATGGACAGTAACAAAGCTGTGATGGTAACATTGACATGCGTTCTAATGAACAGCCTGAATTGATTTTTTTTTCAGTAACTGATTGGTTTTGTTTATCCTTTGGTAGTTTAAGGCCTCTTTATACAATTGTTCCCATGCTTCAATATTTGTGCCTTGTATTGGCAAGAACCTGGCGATGCATTTGGCTTCACAACATAAAAGTTACAATTTAATATATTGCATATTAAAATCAAGGCAATATATATTACTTTTTTTTTTTTTTTTATCAGAATAAATGTTATAATGAAGTCCGAACTGTTGGATCTGCATTTGCATGTATCACTCCCCCTGCAACATCCAACATCTAAGCACTACTGTTTCTGCAATCTGAGCAAAATAAATGCCATTTCCTTTTATCAGTAAAAATCATAGACTGTACAAATAATGGACGTAGCCACTGTAACGTCACCCATTGGTTTCTCGACTGCGTCAATGAAGCCAAAATATGGCCTCCGCCATGTTGGTTTACTGGAGCCTGAAGTGACCAAATATGGATGAGAGGATGGTGCTGGAGAGGAGCAAGGGGTCGGCAAATGCCAAGTTAAAGCTAAACAGTCTGTACCTGTGGCTGATCCTTTAGCTCGTGAATGAGCTACTGAAGGTGTTTATCAGACAATAGAAGGAGCGGACTCGCTGCTCACTCGCCAAGTAAGAGAGCGGCAGGTGAACGACATGTAATGGGAAACTTAGAATAACCAATCTTCTCATCACTACGGTCCGCTTTAATCTCTCCAGGGAAAAGCCAACAACTCCTGACTCCTATGCACTGGCCGACGATTAAATACATTTTTGATTAACACTGAACAGGCTAACAAGCCAGGTATGGCCTGCTACTTTGTGCAAAACATATATATGAATGAACTAATACCAACATTTAACTCACTGAAAAGCTGGAGCACAGACTTCTTGCATGGGTAGGTAGTTCCAGAAATCATACAGAGAGGTTTTTTTTGCATGAAAAAATGTTTTGTAGTAAATCAAAGGAGAGCGCCCAGCATGTCGTATTGAGGTGTCTCCACTTTTACACATAATAACACACTCATGAGGTATGCGTTTTATGCAAAAAAGTTTGACATAAATGACAAATTCTTGAATCATTATTCAAGTATCCTACAGTTACTGTCTTTTGAAATGTAAAGCCTCCTCCATCCTTTTCCAGCTGTTCAATCCGAGTGTCAGTGGCGTCTTCATCTCTTAATAAGACATCAGGGTTTCCTGAGAAGTGTAAGAATCGCGTGACAAGTCCATCAAGCCCCCCACTGAGGGATTTAGCACCCCTTCACTCCGTTAAAGCCCACACAACATGGAGACTGATGCGCCAGAAGGAGAGGAAACAGTTGAAACATGAAACAGTGGTAATCCTATCATATCATGGTGGGCTGATGTACACACTGTGCTTCAATATCTTCTTTCTCTGTTTGTCCTGTCAGTCTCAACTGTATACTAATACGCAAGTCTGATATAAGTCAGAAAGGTGGTATATTAACAATGAAACAGCTCATAAATCTTACATGAACTGTTATTTGTGTCAGTCTGCATTGAACCAATGTTAAGATAATTGTTTTCAAATGCAGTACCTGTGCAGGAAACGACAAATGCAAACAAACAAATAGATAACCAATACCAATAACTAATTCGACAAGAAGTTTTGACACGTTTTGCATGTTTGTCTCCTTGAGAGGCATCATTATGGTTTGCTCATCAACAGCCCAACATGTACAAAAGGGAACCAGAGATAAAAAAAAGTAGGAACACTTTCAGCAAGAAAAATAAGGGGTAAATTTCCTCTTTCCACCTTTTGCACAATTTCACTTTTTCTCGATTATAGCTTGCTGGTCCCATTTCATAACTCATCCGTTCACAAATGTAAAAGTCATAATCTAAAATTGCAGCATCGGACACCATGATATAAAACATACGGGCCTACAATTTGGCCTGAATTTTAATCTGACTGACTTAAATGTAGCGCAAGTTTCCAGACATTTCTCCACTCCTAAAACGACTAAAATAAGCACATCAATCAGTACAAATCATGAGGCGATGACCTGAATTTCCTACTTTTCCTATACCCATATTTTACTTCCTCCTTTTCAGCCTTATCTCAGTCACATTCCTATGGAAGCTGAAATGGCCAACATGATCGCCGAGTCCTTCAATATGGATGAGACATTTTTTAAAGCCCCTCAATCCCTTTGACAAAATGCAGAATTGAACTTGGGATTCAGCTATGAAAACCGAGTTACTTGCAACACACCGGGGTGAAAGGTCGCCCCTTTATCTCCAATCCTATATTAACTTGGCCTCTTATGGCTTAAATCCACAATCGGGGATCAGCAAAAAAGGCTGGAGCCCAGTAGGGTGCCTTAAGAGCCCAGCCGTCTGCACGGATAAAAGGCGGGAGTTGTTTGTGATTGCTGTTAAGGAAAATCTTACACCGACAGTCAGCGACAATGTCGATACGCAGCCATTATTTCAGAAGCGCACATGCACACACATCCCGAGAGTCAGACAAAGAAATAAGTACACTGAAGAACATCAGTTTGTTTTTCCGCAGACTTAAGCTTTCCTCCGTGTGGTTAGAAAGCAGCTTAAGAAGCTTCACAGAGCATTTAAAGGGTCTTTAAAGTTAAACAAGCTCAGGCGAGAACAATAATATTTTCATGGATTCATAAACTCAATGTAAATGGAAATCCTTGAATGAGTGATATGTATTGGTACTAAAAAGACAAAAATCAGCTTCAAATTCTCCATGTTAATTATGTAAAAATAATCAAGGGCAAGAGTCACCTGAGGTTATATCAGAACATTTGGGGATACTGTGGATAGAGTTTGCCCTCTTATTAATGTATTAATGTATTTTTTAAATGGATCCAACTAAAGGCAGCGTATCTGGAAAAAACAGTTTCACACACGTGCGCACACACACTTCGATACCAGAGCCCCATACTGTGCTGAGCCTAGCGTTCAAACCCACTTTGCACAGCAGATGTGACGGGTTGTTTATGAAGAGAATTCACCAACATACACACACATGCAAATGTGATATAGGAAGGAATGCACCGCTAACTAGGCTATATGAACTGAAGAGGCCGAGACGCGCTGGAGTCTCTGGCCTGTCTGAAATAATCACACAAACACAAACGCAAATCATAGCAACACATCCTGTACTGGTCTGCTGCTCTTATAATAATCTCCATCACTTGCACCCTCTGACTTCTTCTAAAGGCAATAAATGTCCCGTTCACATGAGTGTGTGTATTTCTTCAAGGCATGTTCAAAAATAGCATCAAGTCAGGCGGTTGGGCTTAACTAATAGCATCTCTATGACTTTCAACTTTGTGAGTATGTGTGTGTTTCCAGCTGAAGTGACCGTCACACAAAAACAAGTGTACACACTAGCTTATTGGATATGTTTTGGGGGTTTTTTCACAGCAAATATATGGACAGCGACACATTTCACTTAATCATATAATCCCCTTCTGCTCATCTGATTAACATTACAAGGAAAGGTGAAAGGTGAAATTGCCATTAGCCCCCCACTGTAACGCTTGAAAACGGCTTTTTCAGACAAAACAAAGCTTCCCCTATACTACCGCTGATATATGCAATGTTACCGGATAATACCAAACTCGGACGTGACATTTCACTACTATAGCCTTAAAATAGCCTTAAAAAATAGTTTTCACACTTTAGGAAAAGAGAAAATATAATATCTTGTGTTTTAAGCAATGACTGTATATATAAACGGACGACGCGTCTCTTGCGATGGTGACGTCATTTGGAGCCAGAGCGGCGCAGTAAAGATCGGCGGGTGGAGCCGCCGTAGCCATTTCAGCTAACCAAAACACACACTTACCATATGGAAAAAAAACAGCCAGGTTGACGTATTTAACAGCTTCTTGTGTTGGACTGTAGTGATTGTTTTAGTTACGTCTCCTCTCGCTGTCCCTCCTCCACTCTGCTAACCCGGAACAGATCGGCTGCAGGAGCCGTATTTGTCAGCAGAGCTGTCAATCATCCTTTTTACAGCATCAAATAACTAATTAAAACTAAACTTGAAGAGAAAATGAACACTCGGGTGAAAATCAGCATGATAAGAACTAACTACAATAACAGTTGTTTGAGAAAAATGTATTTAACATGTATTTTATAGTTTGACTGTTGATTTGTTAACATGGAGGAGGCGGGCTCTATCACCTATACTACAGCCAGTCAGCAGGGGGCGCTCAAAATGTTTTGGCTTCACTTTTAGGGAGCTGTCATGTCGTCCATCATTTTATACAGTCTATAGTTTTAAGGCAGGAAGACGCTGACAAAAGACAAAGCTGTAAGGAACGGGAGGATTTAGACATTATTGGCCTCTCGTCACATTACATTCATCCCATTCAACAGGTGTACGCTAATGTGAGGTAGGTCAAAGCTGGTGTAACCTCTGGTAAAGGGGATCTAGTATATAACTAAGAGAACTTTGAGCACATGAATTATCTTCTCTAAATCTAAAAAGATTCCAAAATATTTCTGCCAGGCATCTATCTGCATCTTTCGCAGCTAGTGGAGCCAACACTTAAAACCAAATGCTTTTGAAAGCTGTTCAAAAAGATTTTACACAAATGGAGGCAGCAACTCACGAAATAAAGTCTGACAGGTGTAAACTGAAACAGGGAACAAAGTGTTTTCATAGAGCACGCAGGAGCGTGCTTCTATAAGAGCGCCTGTACATTTGTAAGCAGCACAAAGCTGAGCCTCAAGGTCTCTGGGTCTTTACAATGAATAAATCACAGACCTGACATGGTTGTATTGGTGACAACAGTGGGAAATAGTTCTTGTTTTGACCACTCACTTCATACTGAATCGCATGCGACCTTAAGGCTTTTCATCGTACCAACACTAAAACAGAATGAATCAGAACAAGGCAGAGTATAATCAGAGTCATGTCAAATCAAATGTCCTATAACCGGCAGCATTGAGGCTTTTTTTTATTTTATCTCTGTGCATGATGTTTAATCTGACCAGGAGTATGTTCAGTGTGGCTTATTAAATGTAAAATGTAAGGATTGTAAAAATCTACCCAAATTTAACAATAAAGAAACAAATATATAGAAAGAAGACAAAATGGTCCATTAAAATTAAACATAACAGACCATCCCCTCCCACTTTAACAGACTAAACACCGTCTCAAGCAGCAGAGATCTGAAAAGTAGATCCTAGTCGAAGTATGCAGATGAAGACATGTAAAAGGCAAGGTCATGTACGTGCCAGCCCCGGCCTTGGTGTGGTTCTCACACAGCCCTGGGCTCGCTGAGGCCAACACATCAGGATGCCTGAACTCGGTTACACTCTCTTTACCTCCCTCCCCTGTCTGTGTCTATTTTCCCTCTCAGTCGGTCAGTCTGTCTCTCCCTCTCTGCCTATTTTTGTGTCTGTGTGTACCCCCAAATGTAGGCTAATGCCCTACAGAACTGACAGATTAAATGCCAATCCCTGGGTTGTACCGAAACCAGCCCCAGGCAGCAAGCTGTGAGTGTGTGTGTGTGTGTGTGTTTGTGTCTGCTGGACTGGGTGAACACAGACATAAAACAACTGCCCTTAGTAAACAACTCTAAAGGTCACTGCAGATTTCAGATTGTTTATACCTCGCTGTCATGTCCTAACGAAAAGGAAACATTTCTGGCCTTAATGTCAGTCACTTTCGGTGTGTCAGTTCATTTAAAGCAACATGCTGTGAGGCCAAAATAAACAGCTCTGTGCATTATAAGCTCTGTAAAAAGAAAACACAGCACTTGAACACAAAGCAATGTAAGTCCTTGAATATTTCTTGGAAGAACAAACTAGGCTCATATTTATGTGCTTGTGTGGGAGCGCAGTGTCCCTGGTTTTCTGAGGTCAGTCTACAATCCATCATTAAGGGAGCCGCTCAGGTTTTGTCATTCGAAAGATTTGTCTTTTTTGAAATTGCAGCACAAATTCTCTGGAACCTCGGTTTTAAATGCTCTCAGACACAGGTTGAAAAAGTAGGACTGTGGTAAAAACATATGTAAATTGTGTTTCTGGCTGGATTTTTTATTTTAATGATTTTATTTGCCAAGCATGACCTTTGCCTCCGGTAAATGTGTGGTCAGAAATCAATGACATAAAATCACTTGCCCAACGTCAGTGGACATCTTTCCAATCAACAGATGCAGCCATGGGCTATAATGCATATTCAACACCTGTAACTCCGCTGTGAGTATATGGACTTAAATTGGAATATACAATATGGACCTGAATGCTCAACTTTTCTGAGTCATTTTAATTAATAAATTAATATTACAGATCTCAAAACTTCTCTTTTGGCAAAAAAACCAGACAAAATATAAAATGAAACTAGTTTAAATGTAATTTTAATTAACCTTTAATGGAAATAATATAATCATAACTCACAGTGCATTAGAAAAATCACATTGAACACTTTACAATGACTGACTCTGAATTTACAGACAGACTCATTCTCATTGTATGGTTAGGTAGGCCTATAAGCTCTATGTAAATAAGTTAACTTAAAGGGCCAGTTCGCTGATTTTCAACTTCAGTGCTATCATGCTATAATGGGGAGATAATGTCATTATGGTAGAAAAAAATGCAATCTCTCTCTGTGCCTTTGGAGGACGCTATCCGCTTCTCCAACAGGCCCTGGAAAACCTCCGCCAGACTACGTAAAACACATCATCTGGTGGAGGCCAGGGAGCTCGCTAAACTACACTTCCTTAATCTAGGACGCCCGCCTCCGATGTCATGTCTCGTTCAAAATCATCAGGTTTGAAATACTGCAGACCTGAAGATTTTTTAGATGATCCACTAGTGTTCTCATCGTATATCGGATTCTGTACCGCTCTGAGCCATTGCCTGCAGCGATCAATGTCCTTGACTGGAAAATGGTAGAATTTCTCTCCAGCGTCTCTCCCTGGGCCGTTCCTTTCGGAGGGAGAGGCGCAATGCACGCTGGGTGTTGTAGGAATGTAGAATGGGCGAAACCACAAGCTGTTTGTACAACTTTCTCCACAGCTCTGGCGCCAATTCCAAATATCATTGCTTCTATCGATTACAGAGAACACCAGCTTTGACTGACAGTGGCTTTTTCCAGGGAGAATTGCTCCTTTAAGGTTTCCTGTGTTCTTTAGCCGGATGCGATCTACAATTAATGGCTCTAAATTTGACAACTTTTGCCAAGCCAACACTGAGCCAACAATAGCCCGTCCTGTAGCCAGAAGCCATAATATACATTCACCATCCAGCCTACACATACATATTGTAAACACACAATATAAGCACAGCACATACATTTTGGACTCCCTCCAAGAGTTCATTCTGTGTGTTGTTTGTCCCTTTTCAATTAACATAAACGATTTTTCTTTCTTGTGGGTTGGTTCATGAATATCAAAATTATATTCAAATGAATGTAAATATAATGTGGGAATTGGCGTTTTTTGAAAACAGGAGTACAGAACTCCGAGTTGGGTTTTAATTCGTTAAGCATACATTCCCTTGATCATACAAATTACTAGAGACAGCCAAATGGAGAAATCCAACACACACACACACACACAAATATACCCACAAACACAGAGCGGTTTAATTACATGCTGTTGAGCAACTGTTTCTTTAATGCATGCCGCGTTCATTGATTTGAGGGGTCTCTGACATTGAATTACACTATAGATTTAGGCATTTCAAACGCACACACAGACACACCCAAATATCCATACTAATTGACTTCTTAGCATTCAGAAGCTGCTCCATTAGCGGTTTGTGCTCCTGAGTGAGCTCCTGAGGTAGAAGTCTTGCTGAAGGAGTGAGCAGCAGGGCAGAGTGCGCAATCACTCTAAAAAAAAAAAAAAACAAGCTCCTGGGGATCCCATCTCCCACACATGTTCACTCACCCCCCGCACGCTCAACTAAATGATACGAGGCAGCTTCGATTCAAAATGCTGACGGCAACAGTTCGGAGAAGCCGTACAATACCACAGAAAGGAATTATAAAGAAAACAAAGTAATGTGCTTGGCTTTGATATCATCTTAATAATCATAGAATACATTAAGAAAATGAAACTTCAACATGGCCAAAGTGTCCTCGAGTAAGAGGTAAATGGATGGGCTCACATACCCTAAACATATGCCAAACTCATGTGTGTAAGTTCTTGGTGCACATTGACACACACATTCTCCCACAGGCTGCCTGGGCATCCATCCACCTGAAAACCCCCCCCATACACACACTGAAACACACAAATGCAGCTCCTGATCCCACACACTTGGCATGGATGCCAACCGAGCCCCAGTTCTCCAGAAGTAATAAACCGTCTTTTCACATTGTCCCTCCAAACCATGATAGAAGACTGCTGAAAGCCCCCGTGCTTCCATTTTAAACCCCTCAACTCATTTACTAGGACACCGATCGTTACTTCTGTGACCATGCGCGTGTTTGTGTGTGTTTTAGTGTGTCTGCTGATCGTACATAATGTCCCACATGCCGCAGCCATGGGGGACAATTTGTTTTACACACTTATGTACACACGCATACATCAGTGAAATGGGACAGAATGACACAATGGACTACAGGGTGGTTTAACATGCACAGGACCTGACTTCATTCTGTAAGCTAAGCTAAGACAACTGTAAAAAACTGCCTTAACTACTGCACAGACTGATACCTTCACTGATCGTTTCAAAAGGGTTTTTTTTAAAAGGAAAATTAATCAATTAACCCATCATGCACAGGTTAGCATTAACACAAACTGTTATTTCACAAGGTTCTTTCATTTCCTTTGCTTCAGGGTGGTCTGGCCAGTCTCCTTTAACTTGGAGCTGTGACAAAGCGCTACAGCCTGGCTAATAACAGTCTCTTTTTTTCTGCTGAGAAATGTCCTCAGAACAGCAGGCTGAGCCCCACAGCGGAGCACAGCTTTTTAGTGAACATGCCGTGCAATGGCCTCCAACTACCTCTCCGAATAGAGGAGTCAGAGAGGTGAGGCATACACGCGTACACATTAGCAGCCGGCATTCAAGGTTATTCATTATTACCCATGAAAGCCATATCCAATACACAAACAAACCTCTACTCTTTTATGTGGTTAGGAGGCAATAACACAGGAAAATAAGCTGCACAGCTTACAACAGCCTCATCAAGAATATCATACTGATACCAATTCAGACAAATCATTAACTATGAGGGTATACAAAGTGCTCTCGTATATATTTCCAGACGGTTTATGTGTATGTGAGTATTTACCTTTTAATGTTTTGTGTGCTTGTTTTTTGCATGATAACAGTAAGTGTTTTCTACACTGCATGTTTAACTTCTAATGTTAACTTTTAATACATTTTTTTCATCTAAGGAGAGGGCTGCGTCCTATATACCGATGTGACCAGTCCCAGCATAAAATGCAATGAGAAGTATGTTATTGTGTTACGGTGTTTTACCCAGACGATGGCGCTATAATCTAGCTAAAGTTGTCGGTTGTTAAGTGGTAACGTCACACCTCCGTTTCCAGGTCCAAGCGGCTACAACGTCTCCTATATGCCACAGTGCTGTTTTGTGTTTTCCTCGCTGTTTTAAAGTCGAGCTGAAACGGCATTTCGAGTGTATCTAGCTTCCATACCGTGACATATTTCTGAGTGAAACAGGACGTGCACGCAGGACATATCGTTGGAGGGATTTGATTTGATCGTTGAGAAGTGGGCGTAGACAGACGTTCTCCAAAGCGCAGTAGCTAGCTAACTGACTGAACGTTCTTGGTGCTCTGCGGCTAAATGTTGCAGATTGATTGGTTGAAATTGTTTGGTGCTAGCCTACGTAAGCACACAGGATTTTTTTTTTAAGGAAGAAAAAATGATCGGATTTTGATATAAGGATACGAAGAAATGGATTTTCTGTATTTTTTTGGCCTATATTGTCAAATAGATGCACAAAATTACCGGGGATGTGATCTAAAAGGATTAAAATGACATTTTTCATTTCACCTCGACTTTAAGCGAGGAAAATTTGATTGTCACTAACGAACAAGCACCGTCAAGATCGCCATTGCAGCCACCGCCTTCACAACAATCAACGTTCCGGTAGGCTGCCAGCTATCGCTAGCTACAGCACCAGTAGCTATAGCAGGATTTCAAACTCAGCATGGTGAAAACAGATGGTAGGCTGTAATTTGTGTGTTTTGAATGTGTTTAAAATGAAAATAAATTGAAATAGTTTTGAAATAAATTATATAATATATAACTGTAACTATACACATTTTTATTAATAAATAGCTATAGAAAACCTTTTTCCTCTCTGGGATATCCCCAAAAACAGACTGTGACTTATATTCCAGATTTTACGGTACTCATCAACCTTCTGCTGCTGAACATAATTTACATAGTGCATATGGTTTATCTTTACTATCTTTTAAAAATGTAAAAGTAGTACTGAAGAAATCCGTTCACATTTTAAGGACCACCAAAATGGCCCCGGCCTGTGCCAGTCTGTGTGTGTGTGTGTGTGTGTGTGTGAATTATGTGTGTGTGTTTGTGGTACCAGGAGGTGCAGGCATAACGGGCAGCGTGTGACTGAGCGCGAGGCAGCCGTGTGCCTTCCGCCTCCTCTCATTTTTTCACTCTGTCGATCATATTGAAGAGATGCCAAAGAAAAAAGAAAACTTAAGTGGGCATTTGGATTCCCTCTGATCACGTACACCCCTCATTTTGTGTCTCCATCATGCAAGCAGCAAGTGATGAAAGAAAGTTTTCATTCCTTCTGCCTGTGCGTATGTGCGCGTGTGTCCCTCCCAGTGAATAGAGCATTAATTGCATTAGCATTACAGCTGGGTGATTTCCAGTCGAAGAAAAACTCTGGCATCAACAAGGAAGACATTTGCTAAGTCTTGAAGTGTGTTATTATTTTGTGCATTTCAATTTTTTTACATAAAAATTGGCATGACAGACAGAGTGAAAGAGAAAGCAAGCATGAGGAGACGGCTGAGGCAGAAAGACAGGAAGATTGCACTGATCAGGTTGGCCAAGTGAAATTGTTCACCCAATCAAAATTCAATGTTGGCTTTTGATGAGTTTCTCATTCTGATTATTCATACATCAAAAATGTAAAATGTGACAGATAATAAATTGCTGCTTCTTGCATTTAGTCTAAAATGCAATTCATCTGCAAAAGCCAACCAACTAAAAAGCCTGTAATTTGTCCTTTCACACACGTCAGGCAACTGTCGTCTTGGGGTTCTGAGGTTAGTGAGGCGGGAGGGTTTTTAAGGTGACCAGATGTACACAAAACTATTTAGAGTGGTGTGCAGGCAACCACAGGATCTTTTCTCTGCTTGGCCAGAGTTAGGAACATTCAGAGCTCTGTGCAGTCTCCCCTCAAATACTCTGTATAAACAGTGTACATCTGTAATGATTTCTCTATAAAATGTCAAATAACATGTAAGGCAATCATAATTTCCCAGAGCCAAACGTGATAAATGATGTTACCAGTTGTCCATAGCCCATAAAAATATCTATTAACTGTCTATTTAAGATTGAAAAGCAGGAATCAGTTAATGTCTAGCCTTTTTTTGTTTTAAAAGTTATTCACTTTCTGTCTGATGGTGTATTATTTAATCTTGAATTAAAGACATTCTTTTACTGCAGGGATCTTTTGGAGGCGTATAATATTGCAATGCTTATTAGTTATAAAAACAAATGGAATCAGCATTGAGCCATTTGTAAATATGATAGGTATACATTTATATATATATAAATATTTAATATTGTATGTATTAAAAAGAGTTTGGTTGCAGAGTTTAATTCTGATTACTGATAAGATGATATCTACATAAGCCATTAATGCTGAACTCAAGCAGCCTTAGCCAGCGCAGGAGTGTGTTCACATGAGGTTCCTCTGATGACCCCTAGAGACACGCTCCAGTGGATTATCTGGGTTTTCAATGACTCTAATGGACATATCTAAAATATTGCAGGAAATCGGGGAGCTGGTTTGGCTCAGTCGGTAGAGCAGGCGCCCCATATACAGAGGCTACATTCCTCAACGCACTGATCGCAGGTTCGACTTCGATCTGCCGATCATTTGGCCATTCTCTACTCCGCACATTTCCTGTCTCTATTCAGCTGTCCTATCTAATAAAAGGCAAAAAGCCAGAAAAAATATCTTTAAAAAAAATAAATTGCAGGAAATTAAAGTCATTTGTTTTTAACTCTTACGGGGCTGGGTGTTTAAAAATGAATTTTCTAATGGTGGATACATTAACAGTTCATCACTCAAAGCTATCACTCTTATTTGATGGCATCTATTTTTAGCCCACAGTGCTTTAAGATTCAGAGTTCTGAGTTTAAGGTTGTTTTGAGGTAAAGTACTCTTCAACAGCCAAGGTCCTGACTTTTACACACAGTCACCCAGTGACTCAGTCTCTTGTTCTCTCTCATTAGCACAAAAAGAACACACCCTCCAGGTGTGCGTGCCCCTGATAATAGAAATTAATCAAAATGCAAAACAGTTTCTATCCTAATTTCTCTGTTTATGCAAATGTGTGTGTGTGTCTTTCTCTCGTCTCTCTCTCACTCTCTTTCTTTGTGTGTGAGTAGGCGGACACTGAGATAGGGCAACAACCTGAAAAGGTGTAGCACACACGGTGATGCATGATTAAACTTTTTTGTGTTGCAAAATCTACAAGTAAGCATGAACATAAAAATACTATTTTTATATCCAAGGACCCACAATAAGGAACTTTTTTTGTCTTTACTTGTTGATGGGTACGATATATGTATTTTGGCAGTCTTATCTAAATGTTTACAGACAACAGTTTTAACGTCTGCCTGATTTACTGTGTCTCAGACTAACATGGAACCTTCTCAGACACTTCAGATAATCCCGTCAGGACTAGTTTGATAAGATGCTGGTAGCCAACATAATATATGGTATGCCAGAAGGGACTGAATAAGGCTTTTTAATGTCATCCAATTCCAGTGTGGGTATTGTGTGTTTGTTATTACTTGATTGAGTTTCTGAAGTGGTCCTCTGCAGGGTTTTTCACGGTACAGCTGTTGAGCACCCACAGGTCTGCTTCTGTTGGATCATCTATGGAAAGAGAGAAAGTTTATTTATTTTTATAGAACAAAAAAAAAAGTAAAATTGGATCTAACCAACACATAAGAACAAAACAAATATTTATCAGGATTCAACAAGGAAAAGAGAATACTAAAAAAAGCAGAGCAGCTTCCTTTGTATCTGCAGCATGCAGTGGGTCAGCATGCACACAAAAAAAAAAGAATGATCATACATGTATTAACTAGTAATATGTGTTTGTTTGCAGGTGTCCCTGGCTTCACAGCAGATAATCAAGAAAGGTAGCTAGGTCTCTGTGTGCCAGGTGGACAGGAGAGTAGATTTCATCTGCTCTGGTTGCCTTTAATTGAGTAAAATTAAGCCAAGTGGATTTCAGTTTTTGTTGTTATTTGAACAGTTTGGAACTTTTTTCATGCCTCCGATTTCTTTGAGTTTTGGTTTATTTGAATTTAACTCCTATGCACAAGCTGGGGCGCTGGATTAGCTCAGTCGTCAGAGCAGGCATCCCATATACAGAGGCAAGTTCTCGCTGCATTGGCCCCTGACTCGACTGGTGCATGTCATTCCCACTCACACTTCCCCATGTTTTCTGTCTTTCTTCAGATGTTCTATCGTATCAATCTGCTTTCTAAATAAAGCACGTTCATTATAGAGGCATATGTTAAATCATTTACTTCCTCGAGTTGCTCCAGCTTTGCCTAGTAAATTGCAAAAGAAGTTTCCTGAGTAAGCACAACAATAAACTTCTAACACTTATGTTTATATAACTCATAAATAGTATAAAACCTGAAGAGGCAGACTAACAAATTCATTTAAACATAATGTTTAATGGACATACACACACACACACACACTCAGAGTTGTGTGTTGCTCCTTGTGATGTTAAGCTCGGCTGCTGCTCAAGACGATGGTGGCAGGCTTTGCATGGCAGTGCCAGGAGACACACATGGACACACATACTCGAGGGGATATGGCACAGCAGTGGTCGGGAGCTTGAAGCTTGCTCCTTTACGCCACATTGAACCAGATATTTCACTTAGAATCCACTTTCCTGCCGCAGTCAAGCATACACACACCCCACTCACTGTATTTCCTGCATTCCTAATGTGATACACACCAGCGGTAGTTTTCTGTAACACACACAGCAGGTCCCAGGATGCAGAGAAAGGGGGGGTAACTAACCACTCCACACCTTGCCAAAAGTAAACCCTCCTCCTCAATCCCTCACTCACGTATACCGTTTTTTTCTGCTGCGTCACCGTCTGACGTCACAAACGCGGCGGAGACAGTGTTAATAAAACGTGAAGATGTTACAGTGGTTTGGTCTTTATTGTATCTATTAATCATTCAGTCTGTGAATGAAACTCGACGCCGAAAAATCAGAAACGATTTTTTGAGCGCTGCTTGGACGGAGAAGAGAGGAATTTGTAGCTGAGATGACAAGGAGTCGCAGAGGTTACTGACGGAGCATAGCATCATGCCAGAAAGGGGGCGGGGATTAGTGTGTCGACACGGGTTTTGTGTTCCCATCAATGCCAATCGGAGCCGATGCGATAAGTACCCGGGTCTACTGCAGAGTCATGTGACCCGGGTCTGAATGCCGATTGTAACCTTTCCCACTAAGCAAAAAAAGCCGGGTGTTAGCGGGTCTTTTGACCAGTGGGAAAGCAGCTAAACACACACACACACACACACACACACACACACACACACAGACAGACACACATACACATAGGTATAATATCAGGGTATCTCAAAGATTCAACAGTTTGAATTTAAACCTTTACAATGCCATGTTGCCAAAAGTTACAAAAAAAGACTAATAAGGACAAAACTTTGACATAGAAGTTATCTAATCTAATTGTATAAGAACACATAGCAGTGTGGGCCTTCAGGTGTGATAGATGATTGTATCAAACAGGAAGCAACGCTTAGTGAGGTCTCATAAAAACATGGGACAGCTGCATGTTTTGTTAAAGCTTCAAAATAACGTGAGTCACACTGGTAGGACATGAATCATGTGTTTGGTTTGCTTTTTTGGACCTTTGCGTGCTGTCACGAATGACCATTTCCGTTGGGACAGGAGTATAAAAAAAGATCAAAACTAATGAGTAATCCTACAACTGCAAAACAATGAAGTGTAAGTATTCGTGACTTGAGAAACGCAAAGAGAGGAGTTCAGCTGGCAAATGCTGCCCATTATGCACCTTTATTTTTCAAGGCAAACAACACACACACACACACACACAGGACTAGTGGGAGTGGTCTCAGCTGTGTGGTTGCTGTCTCCACTCTGTCCCGAGGGGGGCTTTCCAGACCGACAATAACAAGCTCTCCATCAATTTAACACACACACACACACGTGCATGCACAGAGACACACACGCACGCACACACACACACACAACACTGATAAAAACATCTGCAAAACAATCCTATCACAGAGTCAGCACTAACCAGCACACAGATAAAGCCAAACAAACAGCAAACAGTAAAACTAAAACAGGCTGCAGTAAAAAAATGAATGGATGTTTTAGTTTTAAAAAGTTTCCGAATCAGATCAAATTTCATGGGAACCAGGTCAAGTATGACATTAGCAAAGCAACTGACTATTATTTATGTAGAACTTAACTAATATAGTCTGAACAATGTTAGTAATGAAGAAGGGACCGAGCTGTTCTTTCATTATCACATCAGACACAGACAATCTGTCTTTGTTTTTAATGTCTTGTACTTCTTTTTAGTTGTTTAACTAAAGAATGACCTTCATAATTGATCAGTGCTTTCATCACTGTATTAAATCAATACTGCTCCTCCTCTGTAATTTAGGGCTGCACGCACCTTTTCTGTACTTGCTCATGGTGCGTGTTGTACAGCAGCTGTTTTTCACATGACTTTTAAATCTTTGTTTTTTTTAATCACTGAAGCGAGGCAGCCATGGACTGTGTCCAGATGCCCAAACTAAGGACTAATTTTCCGGTATTTGTAGCTTTAAACCTCTCGGCCCCCTTCAGTCCGGGAAGTGGCAACAGCAGCAGCTGTTCTTGATTCAGCATTGCATCCGCATAACAGATTCACACTGCAGGACCACAGTAACAAGTACATCAGCCCGTCCCTGTTAAGTGGCAAAAAAGCTGACATGGTCAAACTACAGCAGCAAAAAAACAAAGAAGATGCCCGACAGTTCACACTGTTGGCAAATGCATGGCCCTTAAAGAACTATTTTTGCGGCGGGATGTATAAAGTAGGGCTGTGTAGTAGCAAGAATCTGATGATAAACATCCCAGTGCAGGTGTTACTATTCAATGTATTGCCGTAATGAAAGCAAGGCAAAACATGGCAGACTTTATGACTCTGCCGGTTTCATAGGCGTGTGTTGTTTATGTTTATGCTAGCAATATGTGTTACTTCTTACAATCTTAGGTGTCAGGGGAAGAGTCAAATAGCTGAAGACAGAAATACAACACTGGGATCTAGCGTTTAGGGGTTTAAATATGAAACACAAAATTAACCACTGCCACAAATCTCTAAACATCTCTCAAATCTCTGTCTCTAAAAATACAGTGTTTACATGCAGTATCACAATAACACAATACTCAGGTGTATTAATATTTTTTTCAGCCATGCTATGAGGTATGTCTATCCCCCTTGTTATACTTGCTAATTGAATTGCTGTTAGCTGTGCTTATTTCCCTTTGCAAGGTCATAAGATCCAAGTAGCGCCAAAAACCAAACATGATTGAATGTCAAAGTAGTGATCTGTTGTAAGCTACAAAAAATGTGCTTCTCGTTACTCACACTGAATTTAAGATTAACCGTTGCAACGGTTCTGTAAACTGAAAGTTAATGTGTTGCCAAAGTTGAGTCTCAATAACTGCCAGTGAAGAATCCTCCGTTGAGCCGTTTGTTTGAGGTGTCTGATATGGTCCAGCTGCAGCACTTTGCCTCCACGAATGTAGACATTCCTGGAAATATCATTCAGATTGTAAAATATAGACATGTATTGCAATTGCTAAGCTTGTGAATTTGTGGGTTTTCTAGTACATCAGAAATTGCAACAGACTCGACATGGGCCTGATCACAGAACCATTGCAGCTCAAAGTGCAGCTCAAAGTAAACCCATAAGGTCACAGTTTTTAATGAACTCTGCTCTGACATCACCAGATATTTGAGATATTTCAGTCATGTCAAAAAACATTTACTCTGATGACTAATTTTGGGAAACCACAAGCCATGTCTAATGAAGCATTACAGAAACTTCAAACCAAGGTGAATTAGAAGCCGAGTAGGGGCTGACATTGATGGGTCCAAACTGACAAAAGAAATCAAACATCTCTACAGTTGCCACCACAATTTACAGCCCGGAGACACTCTTATTACTCCATGAAAGTGAGTTTAAGTAGTAATACCTGCAGTGAAAATGGCAGTGACACTCCCAATGACAGCTTCTTCAGGGAAGCAAACGTTATTCAATTTGAAACTTGACAAGCCATAGCTGCGATCAAGCATGAAAAAATGCATTGTCCTGGCTGTCATCTGAAGCAACCAAACTTGATCCCAATGGTCGCTGCAAAACATTTGTAGAAGCCAGGTATGCAAAGGTTGATATGTAAAGATAATAATGTGTAAAGTAGTCATGAATCAACTCTTGCACATGGAGGTAGAGTTAATTAAAATGCCTTAAAATATGAAATAAAGAGGTTAAATGCTCTCACAGTGACTTTTTCAAACATTTGTGTTGTCAAAGATTGCTATGGATGAGTTGATCTTTATCTGTAAGCACAGCTAAGAGGAGGAAGTAAAAACTGGATTTTTTATTTCATGAGAAACTATGATGAATTTCACAAACAGTCACATGACCTGCCTTTACTAACTGATCATTCATTGTGATATTAACATTCACAACTGTCAGACGTATTCCTTAACTCTGCAACGGAAAACTCAGGGCAACAGACAACACTGTGTCGACAGTCTGTAGTAGATTCACTTTATGGAAATTGTTAAGTTATTAATTCATGAGCCTCAACATCTGTGTTTTTCTGTTCATCCCCCCATCAGTGTCTGAAAGCAGCCTAGGGTAACCTTAAATGACTCAGCATTTAGGTGTACATAAATTCACCCCACACTAAAAAATGCTGCTATTGGGAAATCTCTGGAAAGCTAGATTTGCATAAGATTTGCATAGGTATGGAGGTGCAGCCAATGGCAGGGGATGGGATTTGGTTATTTTTGCATGCCGTGGCCATGGGCAAGTATTTGAGAGGTTGTAAGTACAGAATGTGCACAAAAAACTGTTGACTAATCTTTTATCTGATGGGGGAAAGGCCCAGAGGGTAAGACAAGCATCCTGGTATTTGTGTGAGTGTGGGTGTGTGTATCCGTGTGTGTGAGAGGGTAAATGTTGTGTGTGTGTTGCAAAATGAGTGTGTTAAACCTCGATTAAACCTGCAAACTTCATGGAATGAAGAAGTGAGAACATTCCTGCATAAAGATCAGTTTGAAAAAAAAAAAAAAACTTAGGATGATGTGCATTCGTCTTAATACGGTATGCAACAAATACACAGATGTACATGAGGTAAAAAAAGATAGAAGAGAGCCATGTATGGAAAAGCAAAGTACCGTAACATTCGGATGCGCATGTTTAATACTTTTTTTTTCCATCTAAAAAGTGGGCTGCATTCTATTTACCGGTGTGACCAATATACCAGCATAAAATGCAGAGAGATATTTTACCCAGACGATGGCGCTATCCGGTTATTAAGTGGAGACATCACATCTCCGCATTAAACTGTTTCTGGTCCAAGTCGCTACAACGTCTCCTATTTACAATATGCAGCAGTGCTGTTTTCCTCTCTGTATGAGTTTTAAGCGAGGAAAACTAACTTGATTGTTGCTAACGCTTCGTCACGGACATGCACCGTCATGATCGCCATTGCAGCCTCAATCAACTTTACCGTAGACTGCCAGCTAACGCTAGCTACAGCGCGGGTAGCTAGCCGGACCGCAAACACGACATGGTGAAAACAGATGGAAGGCTGTAATTTGTGTGTTTTGAATGCGTTTTAAATTCAAATAAATGTACATAGTGTTGAAATAACTTAACATGTTTTTATTAATAAATAGTTATAAAAAACATTTGTCCCTCTGTGTTAGCCTCAAAAACAGACTGATATTCCAGATTTTACGGTAATTGTTTATACTACCTCCTTTAACTGCCTGAGTTTAATTCACATACTATGAATTGATTATTAGGACCCAGAATAGATTATTTCACCAGCTCCCCTAATGTGTGATCAATTACTTTAATAGTACTAGTTTGACACTACTGTGAGACAGTACGCATTTTATAAAGATATTTGTTTGTGATTTTTATGTTTAATTTTACAATGATTTGTAGCTATAGCGACAGAAAATTGGAGTTACCTTCCCACCTGAAAATATCCCCCTCTCTGATACAAACCAATAACACTGAATCTGCAGCCACAGATGAAAAGCCTGTTTTATATTTTATCCAATAAGATGAATACTTGATTTGAACACAGCAGCTGAAACCCAAATGAATTGTTTTGTGTGTTTGTGAGTTTTTCCAATGAGGAATATAAGGAATTCCACCACTATCACACAGTCCCCACTATACACAATAGGAGATGACCTCTGCATGTGCATCTACACTGTATGTCTCAGTTTCTTTGAATGTGTGTGTGTGTGTGTGTGTGTGTGTGTATGGAGATGAAGCTCAGCACATTCTTTTCGCACATTCCCACCGACTGACCCAAATGACTCAATCTAATCAATGAGATTATTCCTGTGTGTCCTGTGTGAGTTTTTTAGCGCGTGTTTGTGTGATATTCACCCTAAAGTCACCCCGCAAAATTATACAAGAGACACTGTGATATTGGAGAGGCAACACCTGGGGTCAGTGTGTGTGAATGTGACTGAGTGTACGGATACACAAGGTCATGCATAACACATTTCAATCACACTACTCCCTATGGAGATGAGGAGAAAGGGGTTATGGGAGCAGGTGCACCAAATAAGTGTGGATGGAAAGATGGACAAAAGAAAGGAAAGTGACAGCGAGGATCAGATGGTTGCTAGTGAATATGAAAAGAAAGGAAGCAAAAAGGATTAAAGGAAAAGGTAGGACGGACAGACATGGAAGAGGGTCATCCAGAGAGAGACGAAGGAGGAGAGAGACGCGAGTTGAAGTGGAGGCAGGTGATAGTCAAAACCCAAATGGGATTTAAGGATGACCAACTATGTGAGCATAAAGGGGGAACAGAGCCAGAGCAACAAAACGAGATGCGAAATGAGGACTGAAGGGAACAACAGAGAGCTGTGGAGATGAAAGAGGAAAGCACATGGAGTGAAAAGAGGGACATAAAGAGGGAGGACAGGAAGATATCTGCTGGAGAGAGAAGTGGTTGAGTGTATTAGTGCGTCCCCTGCTCTGATCAAAAACAATCATTTGTCTCATAAACATGTGTCAGCTAACATCAGAGCACATGCCCGGCCCGTGTGCGCACCTTGGAAATCATGAACATTTCGTTTCATAAACACTATAAAATTATGTATTCTGCTGTATTTGCAGATTGCGTCTGTGCGTCCGATGTACCCACAGGTGTGCGCAGCCCCCCGCAGAGAAACAGAGATGAGGCTCAGCTGCAGGGTCAGAGGCAGAGGAAAACACACAAACAATAACAGGCAGGGTGGGGAATAAAATAATCTCCCTCCTCTCCTGTGTATCAAATTTATGCAGATGTGCCAATTTACAGATGAAAACTGTAAAATATATATTTAACTCTGTTGTTTACTGTAAATAGACAAACAACCTTTCACAGTTAAGTGATAAAGAAAGCAAATAATGAATCCTGTCCTACTGACTTTAGTTTACCGTTACTAAATGTACCAACAGATATTTGTATATAAAAGTGACACACTGAAGGCTGTCGCTGCAGCACAGCAGCACGCATGGAACAAAGTGCCGCCTGTGAACAGGATTACATACAATACAACACATAACATGAAGCTTATCAAGCTAATCTGGAGAGTCTTTGTGTCATTTTACTTAATTCCTTATTTTAAAAGGCTTTAACAAAGGCTCTGGAAGGAGGTAATATCTTTATAATGTTGGTCTAAATATCAGTGATTTTGAACTTGCAAGTCAAGGTTTACACTCTTGACTTGCACTTACAAGGAAGTGGCATCAAGTGTGTGTGGTCAAGGTAAAGGCGCCATGCTTAGGACTGTTTTATACCTGAACAATTACATTTCTCCTTGTCCATCCTGACACGAAACCACAGAAGAACACTTTCAAGAATAAGAACGCTTTCACGTAAGAGGAAGAAGTCAAGGTGCAGTAGCCTGCACGGACAAAGCCAGCAAGAATTAAAGAAACTTCCTTTTTTTTAAGAGCATTGATGCTTAAAAATGGGACGATGGTGTATTTTGTTGTGAGGAGTTTTTAAAATTAATTCTGAATACTCTATTATGAGCTACAAAAGCAAACCAGACCATCAGCGACAAGATTGGTTATTGCTATATAGTTATTTTTAATGCCTGAAACTGCTGTCGGGGGGTAGGTGTCAGACAAAGCGATTAACTGCACGCTGCCTTTGTTTACATTTGTCAGGGCAATAATTTAGAGTGAGAGATACATGTGACTGTTAAAGAACGCAGGATGAGATTTTTTGTTAAAATCACCACTAAAGCATGTACAGGACAAAATCAGCAGAGAGATAAGAGGTCTGACTTTGTCCACAGGGGGCGCCAAAATCAACACAAACACACAGTTCCTCACAGGAGCTTTAACTGGCATGTGTGTGCAAAATAAAAAAAACAACATGGGTGGGTACAGCATATGAAAGTGGTCTAATGTTTGGTCAAGGGTTGGTTCTGTCATCTCACAAAACAGGTCAGTCTCCACAAGCTAGCTGGGGCCTTTCTGTGTGAAGTTTGCATGTTCTCCCTTCATCTACAAGAGCTTCCTCCCCCAGTCTGAAGGCATGCAGGTTGGATAAGGGACGCTAGATTACCCAGAAGTGTAAATGTAAGTGTACATGTAAGTGTAAATGGGTGTTTTTCAATACGTGTTAGACTGGTGACCTGTAAAGGGCGTCATCCAGAGGAGCTCCAGACCCTTGAGACAGCACAAGATTATTGGATTAAAATAAAAGATGAATGCTCTTCTCGGGTTTTATACAGCACTGGGATGTAGAAATGAGGAGGGGGAATGAAGATATGAGTCACACACAATTAAAAAGCTGGTCTATTTTGTTTGAATAGTTTGATAACACATAAAGAGCAAATGTGAGACATACCACAGATTATTATCTTTGTTATGAGACACGAACTCACTGAGGATGCAAACGTCACAAAATTAGATAAAGTCATGAGACGGTATCACATGAAATCGATGGCCAGAGGCAGTGATATGATAGTAAACACTACAATCTGTAGAATGGATGCAAATGCAGATCCAGCCCATGAAAAAAACGACACAAAAAGGAACCCTACGATTGTGCTTTTATACCAATAAAGCCTTTTGTGGACATTTTTTCTATAGTTAAAATACAGTCTCTCATGGACAGTTTTAAAGCACACAGGCACAGTAATATTTAGGGATCTAAATTTCACCAAGGAACAGAATTTATTTTAAAAATTAATGAAATAAGTTTCCAAATACATAAACTGAATGGAGTAAAATATCGTTCCACACTTGTCTCAAATAACACTATTTTACTGGACACACTGGAGAGTAAAACATGTAGGTCACAGACACGGTAGGAGGTGAGAAGAGCTGGATGAGATGTATTCAGGGACGTTATCTCCTATCAGCATGCACATACATGATATTTTACCAAAACATCCTGAAACTACCATCATTCTTTTAACTCCAGCTTTTCTCTTTAATCTGTCCCCTTCCCCTTTTCATTTTCCCTACATTACCCAAGCTCCACTGTCCCATCCTTTCTCCTGTCTCATTAAACCACCACATACTACAACCACTCACTTTTTGTCATTTGCAAACCCAAAGTCAACTCAGCGCCTTCTCTTCTTACCAATTTTTTCAGTTAGTTACCAAACCTCTTATGACTTTTACTGCACCGCAAAGAAATAATATTAACCTCAGAGGTTTCTCCCAGATCATTTGTTCTCTCTTAGTCTCAAAATACTTTTTTTTATCAGCTGAGGACACTGTACTTTTAAATGGAAAATTACAGGGTACAATTACTGCCAAGGATCTTATTGGCAGATAACGACTGATTAAGATTTATCTGTAGAAATTTGAATTAGAGAGACACAAGGAAGACGTGGTTTGAAAATTATGTAACAAACACAAAAGGACTATTTAAATATATGTTTTTTTTGTAAGTGAAAATAAGCTTTATCTGAAGCAATCAACAAGTCCCAAGTCCCGTAATGTATCCATTTGATTTGCAGAAAAACACAGACAACTATTGGCTTGACTATTTAATTTACCAAGAACAGCAAATGTGTGTTTTACAGTCAGACCTATCCACAATTATAACTCCCTATGACATTCAAAAAAGTCACTTATTACATAATCTTAATTTGGCAGGGACTTCTGGAAAGGCAAGTGTTGGGGTTTCCGTCTGTACTACGCTTGTAGTCCGAGTATAATTTGCCAATCACATATCGGCAGGCGTGGATGTGGAGAACATAATGCGATGTAATGCCATCCCAGCTCCCATCAGCATCATCTGAAGATTGAGCTTCTTATTAATCTCTAAACAGACATCTGCATCAAGTTCAGCAAACAACCTGCTCTAGATCTACCATTTAACTTGAGATGAACTCCCCTGACACTGTGTCACGAAAGCCATTCAGCATTCAGATTTCCCGACTTCCTCGAATGCATCAGATCGATCCGACCTCCGTTCAACAAACGAGCATTTTAAAAGTAATTTTCTTCTCCTCTTGAGGACAGACCTGACAAAGCTTCAATTTCACTTCTTACAAATCTGCATCATGATGTTGAAATTTCCGCAAATTTAAAACCCGTTAAAGTTAATCACAAGAAAGAGGTTTCTCTTTCTGTAACAATGCAGTATGTGGAAAAGGAAGTCTTGACCGGACGTCAATTATCGTTTACCACCCGGCATGTTCACCGGTGATCCCAGAGGCTAGATCCGAGATTGCTTATTACAAGGAAATTCCTGTATGTCATACATCCACTTTGACTTCACCACTACAATAGAGCCATATGTAAGAAACTATTCCATAAATATCAGGTGAGTTTACAAAGGCTTACATTAGCACACTCCTTCGAGTAATAGGCACTGTGATCTAAATAATTAAAGACTTTTGTGTTGACATGATTGCAATCTAAAATGAAACTGCAATCTTCCTTCCGAGCTCTATGGAGCCCCCATGGTGATTACTGTGCAAACAGATTTGTTTCCTCCCTGCCAGGAGAGTACTTTGCATTTTGAGTTCTCACTGATTATAAAGCATCCTGCTTGGGATTTTCAGGCAGTTCAGGGAAGTTCACTGCAGTCAGATCTTGTATATTTATGTAGGAAAAAGAGCTCTGGAGACACTCTGCTTTCCAAGAACCATAAACCTTTCATACAGGCTCCTTTAATTCTCTCTCTCGATGATAGATATATATCATATGTATCCCCCCTTTTACTGCTATCGCTGAAGCTACAGTATCATATTTTCCATTTCAGCCAGACCTACTTAACAAGTTTCCAAACTCTCTCAGACATTCCCTTGCCAACTATACATACACCTTGTAAGTTATGTGGGTCCCTTGTGGGGACTTCCATGTAGAGTTAAGCAGACTGTATTTAACTGTACAGAGGAGCAAGGCTACAAAACACAAAGGAAACTTTTGTTGATACTTGCTGTCTATTCAGTACACTGGTTCTCAATCAAATTGGGATAAAAATTTCCCAAACTTTTTGGCTCCCCTCTCTCCGAGTCCATTCAGTCATTTCCCCAGACGTAAACTAAACAAAGTATCTGAGCGATTGAGATGTGCAGACTTTCCAGACCGGAGAAAAAAAGATCACTGTGTCTCTGATTTCCCTCTGGTCTTCAGACCCGGTAGATGATATATGAGGGCAAAAGGCAGAGACGTCTGGGTGTGTATATGTATCTGTGTGTGTGTGTGCAGTGTGTGAGCGAGAGAGAAGAGAGGCAGACAGCAGCCCTAGGGGTCAATATGATGCTCCTGGTGCTTCACACACACAGACCACACCATGACCCACTTTCCATCCCATCCCACACACACCACCGCACACTCCGACGTGCACAAATCCATGCACGCACACACGCTTACACTTCCCTGACTTGTTATTTCTGTCTTCTACCCTCCATCCATTCCACCCTCCATCTCAAACACATCGTCCCTCCTCCACTGCCCCCATCTCTCATCTTACACACACACACAAAAACACACAGGACATGATGACCTTGGGAAACACAGTAGGGATGGTTTATAGGGGTAAGCACACTGGGGCAAAGGGGTGGCTTTGGGGTGAATGGACACACTTGACTGAGCTAACAAGGCCTGTATGGCCTTACTGGCTGATTGGCTGACTGGACAGCTGGATGCCAGGCTGGCCGACTGGCTGGCTGGGTGGACAGGTGGACTGGAAGGCAGGGAGGGGCAGTGACCCGCTCACTAGGGATGTGCATCACAATCAAGTCACAGAGTAAGACCTCAAGGCCTGTCAGGAAAGTGAGATTCGCTGGGAGATACCCAGCCGAATTCCTTGCAGTCATGTCGGACAGACAATGATAAAGATTACGCTCCGTCTCAAAGTATCGAAATGCAGGATTTTGTTGCATCTAGTAATAAGTAGCCACAGAGGCTGATGGTGCACTCGTTACATGGTGTTCAGGTATACACTGATACAAACGCGTTAAATTTCTTGCCAGTTTCCCCAATTGTCGTTTTGCATCTTTTTTAGACGATTTCAATACTTAGACGACAGATGCTAAAGCAGGGTTGTAGCCAGGGTTTCCATTATCCGGTAATGAATGAATTGAAGTCCGACATATTAAAATCCACCGGTCATAATGTCCGGTGAAAATACATGTTCATCAAAAACAATATCACTTTATTTTATTTTAACTCCGCCCCTTCAGCGCTTCAGGAATATGCTAAACCAGCCAGCCGAACCATTATTGGGCATTTTGGCAAAATAATTACCTGCCAGGACGCGTCAGCAGCCACAGCCCCTCATTGATGCCACAAGCGCACGAGATGCCAGCGCTGTAATGATGGCTATGGAGGCTTCAATTTCTCCACAAAATTATTGTAGGGACAATTCAGTCATTTCCCTACCCAATTCTACATCCTGGATATAGCCTGTCTATCATGTCTATTTGACCGTAATTTCACCAATTTGTCTGCAACAATGAAAGCTTCCGGGACACATGGACCGGAACAGAGTTTGTTTCACGGAAACCCTGGTTGTAGCACAGAGTGGGAAGACTCCACTTCCAACAAGAGTAAAGAGAGTTAACCCAGAGCCATGTAAAGAGGCAGTTGACAGACAAGACAATGGTGTAAGATGTCACAGACATTGAGTGTCATCAGCTATTATCTTTTCGTTTAAAATGTCTAGAGTAACCCTCAACACCGTTGAATTAATGACAGCATCTAAACAATAAAAGTGCAATCTGAGACTTTATTACACCCAACAAAGTCCTTATCATGATGAGTCACAAAGGGCACTAAAACTGCCCCAAATGTAACAGCTTCACTCACGCATGTGCACTAACACACATCCATATTCCCAAAGCATGTGTGTGAGAGTGGGTGTGAGAGGTGTGACAAGCTGGGCATGTCTGATTGGGACAACAAGACAGATTCCCAGCTGACAACATTACAGCCTAAAAGGTTCCCTCTCCTCTGGGAGTGCGTCAGTGTTTGTGTGTACGTGTGTGGGCGAGTGTGTCGGTACATCTGTGTGTATCTCGTGCGTGCATCTGTGGGCTTGCCTCACTGACGTGGCAAATCGTGAATGGGCCTTGGAGGACTTACGAGCTTCACCTCCAATCACATTTTACAAGTGAGCACTTGCACAGGCACACGGTCACACACACACACACACACACACACACACACACACACACACACACACACACTCACGCACACACTCACAGAGGGGCCTTGGGGTTTTGGCGGTTGGTCTATCCGCCTAGCAGGGTGAGCAACCACTCAGCCGTGGATGATAATGCAATCAACTGTCATTAGAGGGATGCTGGCTGGCTACACACACACACACACACACACACACACAGATGCTTCCCACAATACACTAACCTGTCAGTCAAAAGTGAATAAATGCACACATTTATATAGAAGGTAGAGCAGGCCATAAATTACTGGAAAGTGTTGGACTATAGGTCGTCAGACAAAGCTAGTCATTTGAAGATCAGACGTTTGGTTGTGGGAAGTTGTGATGGGTATTTTTTTTAGCTATTTCACATTTAAAAGATTAATAGGATTCATTAAAAAATAAACAAAATGGAAAATTAAAACCGGCACTAGTTGCAGCTTTCAACACAATTCACGTAAACACCCAGTTACAAAAAATGCATGTGAGCATACAGTACACAAACAACCAAAACACTACTCAAAACAACATCTTGTATCTTTAGCTGCAGTTAATCTTCTGATGCAACAACAGAGCAATACCAGTATAAAACTGGATGTCTCAGTGACCCAGTATTGCTACATGTTTGCAACCACAGTACTCTTTCCCTCCGTCCTGTTCCCGCTCCTTCTGCTGTTTTTTTTTTTTTCTGTAGACATACAGGTACAGTTTGGAAGGTCAGGTTAAGACCTGAGGTTATGCACCTGTGTTGGCTGGGCACAGGATGTTGAAGAGGATACTACATCTTTCTCAGATTTAACAGCATTGCTACAAACTTATTTTCTGTTTAAACTTTGTCCAAGGAAAAATAATGATTATAAACTAACTAAACCAAAAGAAATAATAAGGACGCTTAAAGACTTTAGAGCACCCAACAACAGGAATAAACCAGCCTTATGCTATTTAATACATCTAGTCAATTGCTTTGTTATATAAAGAGACAGGTTTGGTTAAAGCACAAAACCCAGCTAATAAGAAACGTTTTCCAATAGTTGCTTTGTGATTTGAGGTTTGCCCTTCCATTTTCAGTGCTTTAGAGGCCACTGAAATGCTCGTATTGAAGAGAAGAAAATGTTCAAAGAGCTGGTAGGAGAATGCTGGCATACAAACACAGTTAACTGAGGATAACGGTGGGTTAAAGATTTCAGCAGAAAAGTAGAGACATGAAAATCAGCTTTAACTTTTAAATGAGATTCCTTGTATACAAGCTTTTTCATACCACTATGATTAATTACAGTGAGGCTATTCTTATTAACAATCTTTTTTTCCCTGTTACTAATGCACTGATCTGACTGCAGACACAGCAGACGTGTTTGGCAGCACCTGCACTGATCTGCAATACTGCCATACAAAAAGTAGTCCTCATTATATTGCGCTGTATTTAAACTTGTCAAGTCTAGACAGTCTTTTTAAACGATTAGTTTCTAGAAGTCGAAAACGCCAACTTAATACGGATATAAGCCCAAAAAAAGAGAGAGGGATCTAACTCTAAGCTGTCATTTCTTACAGGTCTTTCTTTTCTCTCGTCTGCCTCTCATATAAACGCTCACCAAATACACCAGACTGCCGTCCTGTCGGACTCACTGGGGGCCTTGACGGCATCGTCCCCAACTATCAGCTTAGTGAAGTGGTAGACATTCACAAAAAAATTGTTCCATGTGAATCATCTACTGTGTCTTCTCAGAAACAGATACTGCAGCGTCTGTGAGAGTATTGCTGTGTGTACTAAGAAGCGAGTAGGGTATGCCAAGTTAGGCACAGCAGGGGTCCACCATAGCACTCACGCCAACAGTTTGACAACATCTTGGGAACATCTATTCACTTGGGATGTCTCATGTCCTTAACTCCGAGTCCATTACTGTTGTAGTGGCAGAGTCAGTCTGGCATATAAAGCAGAGCGAAAAGGATATGGATGGTGGGCAGAGAGGAAGTAAAGAAATCCAGAGAAACTGAGAAACATCGATCAGAAGAGGAGACGCAAAGATCTAAAAGACAGAGATTCAGAGATGGAGGTAGGGAGTTGGCAGGGTTTAGAAAACAAAAGTAATGGACGAACATTGGAGACGATTTATAAAAGATGAAGAGAAAAAGACTGGAAGAACAGAATAACGAGGGTGAGCAGAGGATAGACCTAGCATTAGAAGAAGAAGTTGGGCTATCTCAGTGAAAAATAGCAGGCAAGCTCAGCGGAAAGTGGAGCAGGAATGATGAATGCTGTGAGGCCAGCCAACCGCTAATTTAGATGGCAGAAGTTAGCTTCTACAGGGCAGGAGGCTGGAGTCAATCTGTCTCTCTTACATCTGATCACAGAGACACAGTGGGCGCACCTGGTTCCAGACGGGGCCCCTCTCTCACACTAAAATAGTGGAAACAACTCATGAACTGGCTACATAAACAGCCAATTATCTGTCTACACTGAACACTGAGGCACATTTTTCTGATGTAACGGTGTTTATAATCTACTAGAAATAGTTAATATACTGTAAAGAGAGTGGCAGTATTGTAATTAAATGGGGTAGAAGATGTTTGACGTGTGCGTGTGAACTGCAAGAATAAGTACATTGTGAGCTATTTAGTTCAAAGCAATCACCGCTGCAGATAAGAGGGCTTAAAGGGCACATATGGGAAGAAAACTGACAACAGAGGAAAGTAATGATAAACATCTGGCAGTGGATTCACTGTGATTTTAAATGTGCATTAAGGGTGATTTATGGAGGTGCGTACATGCCGGGGATGGAAACCAGGCCTAAATAGATTTTCGCCATTACACGTCTCACCTTGCATAGATAGAATGATTTGAAGCCTCAGGTTCAGGCAGTAATTGGGGCCAATCACTAGTCTGCAGCTCAGACAGAAAACCATTATGATCATCGGTGCAGGCATGAAAAGATATTTCACACAGAGAGAGAGGGATTATTAGAGTCAAGGGCACAGAAGTCAGTGCGTCTGGGAGAAAGAAGGGTCTGGAAGGTTGCTGACAGACAGAGTAATATACCAGTGATTTCACTTTTACCACACACCTCAGAGTGAAACATGGCAGACTCTTTCACTTTCTAGATGGAGGCCAGTGTAATTGGCTTCTCATTATCAACCTGATTTGACTGTCCACATATGAGGTTAGCATTAGGTCTGATCGGGGAAAGAGGAAAGTCAGAACTGACACAGTCCTGCTAACAGACCAACTATAAGTTAATCACATAGTTTAGCTCTTCTGTCCTAGGAGAACAGTATTTGGCCTTATCCAGGTTTCTGTAGCAGGTACTATGCTGAGCAGAAGAAACTGTCTATAACAATGTAGGAAGAAAACCAAATAATGTACACCACAAGTTTTTTTAATCATTATTTCTTTTGGTATTTTGCCTTTTTATAGTGCAGTGAAGAGCGGCAGGAAATATGGGGAAGAGAGGGTTAACATGCATCAAAGTGCCGAGGTCGGAGTCAAACCAGCGGCCCATTCATCGAGCACTATGCCTCTGTATATGGGGTGCCTGCTCTACTGACTGAGCTAAACCAGCGCCCCTCACCACGGTTGTTTTCTGAAGTTTTATACATTGTTTATGCCCATCTTGTCATCTTTGTCTCTGACTGGCCACTAAGGCTGCACAATAAATCACATGTTCATCACACTTGCAATATGAACATGCACAATAATCACATCACAAATGACTGTCTGAAATGCAACAAATAAAAAAAATGCGTATTGATCATGTACTCAAACGAAGCATGCAAACATCTGACCATTTGATGGGCTATGCATTCACAACCTTTGGTACCAGCTAGCTGTCAGCTACCCTCAGATCAGTCAATTTGACGGAAACTGCAAGGTTAGCGAGCGCAATTACGGAGGAAGAAGAGAAAAGAAAGCAAGACCTTGTGGGGAAAAACAACAGCACTTGTGCTACTTGGATTAAGAAGACAACATGTTATAAACATAGGTACTATGTTAAACCTGCCTAACAACAGTAAGAGATAGGAGTGGAAGTTATGGCTAATATAAAAAATATTGGTTTATCTCTTGCACGTCACATAGTCATCGAAATATGGACAAATTATATTGCAGATTGCAGATTGTCCTTATATTGTGCAGATGTGGCCACAACACTTCTTTAAAAGGGGGGTATTATGCTGATTTCAAGCTCCATATTTCACTCTGTGATACCTGTGGAGTAGTTCAGCATAATTTACAACTACTAATTTTTCTCACACTGGTGCTCTGCGCAGGCCCTCATACAGCCACGGCCTTAAACGACTGGGTCAGCTCTGTCCCTTTAAGAAACCTACAAGCCCAATTTATTCTGATTGGCTGCACTTTGTGATGTCACAAAGTGCAGCGTGTAGCAAAAACAGTGTGAAACCTGCAGCAGCCTGCAGACTGAGCTGAGAAGCCTGGGGATTACTCCAACATACATTAACCTACAGATTTAAAACTTCACCCACGTTTAGTCTGGACATCCAACACTGTGACATTATATATATATGTCTTAAAATGTGAAACAGCGTAATACCCCCTCTTTGAGTAGTTTAATATTTTGGCGACAAAATACCATATCTAACCTGATTACCTACAGATTGATCATCAAGTATAAACCACGCTATAAGCAGTAAGACAAGATGAAGGTATAGCATGAAAGAAAGATAATCCAAACCCGTATTATCCCCATTAACAAGATTAACATCATACTAAGTGCTTAGGTGGGTGAAATCTGTTTACTCTTCTATGTATAAATACCACAAACATGTTCATATATGCTTTGGGTGGGCAACACACTGCCAACACCACAAAGTGTGCAACATCAAATATGTAGTTCAACAGCTCTGTCATGAATTCTGCCTCATTTTTAGCTTGTATTTTGAGGTTTGCACTCTACATTCAGATGTATGGCCGTAAGAAATGTTCACATATTATGAAAACAAAACAATAGAGAATAAAACATGGCAACATCACAGACTAAAGGATTCATTTTTTTGGTCCCAATATATTGATTACTTGACAATCCACCAAGCTACTAGATACATCTCCTCATGATTTCACCGCATATCATTTAAAAAGGGCTCACTTAAAAAAATACTAAAATAAAAATCATCCACTTAAACCACAAGTCTGCAAGTGTCTTCTCACAAACCCCTTTCTCACACTGGAGGAGTGTGTGTCCGGGTGTGTATCTTTCCGTGCCTCAAAACCAACTGTCAAAATCATGCACACCATGGTAACCACAGTCAGTTCCCCATTTCACAACAGTAACAGACTAGGCAAATATTGACGCACTATTTCTCTGACATTACAAATGTGATTATATTTGCTGTTTGCCGTAGGAGATGGCAGTTTATATTCAATGAGGTGTGTGCCCCTCTGTGTAAGTGGGTGTGTGTCTGTGTACATGTTGAATTTTAAGTTAAAAAATAGGCCATGGGAGGAACACGCATCAATTTACTGTGTACACAAAAGGAGTGTGTGCGTGCATGTGTGTGTGTTTTCATTCCATTTGAGCCGCCTGTCACATGGAAGAGAGACAAAGACAGAGAGAAAGAAAGGTAAAGAAAAAAGTGGGAGCCACCTGTATGTAAAAGCTCACCTGTCCTGGAATAAATAACACAGATGAATGTGAGCTGTGGCAGATGGAGCTTTGACCTTAATAAAGGTGGAGGTGGGAGCTGTTATCTGTGGTCATGAAAGAGCCGGAAAAAGAAAGATTGGTTGTTGCTGTTTTTTTGCAAAGCTGCTATTTAAACTAGTCTGGACAAATATGTTTATGCTTCACAGACATAACAGGAAACACAAAATAATCTTCAACAACAACAAATTGTGAAAGAATGAATATAAACACTTTGAAGGCCACAGTTGGTCTCAGTTTTGTAAGCCGATGCTACGGTGGCCGGCAAGGGCAAACGTGCTGCAACAGCCCAAACAATTTCGATTAGAAGAAACGAGCTGCAAATTCAGAAACGATGTAAATTCAAAAACACAAGCAAAAGCCCAAAACAAATTCAACGACGGTAACGCGCTGCAAATAAAAAAAACTGCTGCAAAAAGCCAGAACAAATACATTTACATCAAACGCGCTGCAAATACAGAAACGATGCAAAGTCAAAAACACACAAACCCAGAAAACACATGCAAAAGAAAAACAGTGCAAATACAGCCCTCACAACGGAAGTGCTTCAATCATAAAGTACCGCTAGCTGTACGGCTATAGGAAGCTATAATTAGCAACGGTTACTTTAGCAGTTGATCAGGAGCCGTGTCTCAACAAAAGTTTTGTGAATTCTTTGCTCATGTTTTAAAGTTGTCAGTAGTACATGACCAACAGAGACGCTCCGCTCCAGCAGCATCTAACATTAGAAAGTCTGAGAAGTAATAAATTCACTGTCTCGTCTCCCTCTCTCTCCCGTTAATAATAAACATGTCACACCGAGCGCCCCCTACAGGCCTGGAGCACTTCCGTTGTGATGGCTGTATTTGCAGCGTTTTTCTTTTGCATGTGTTTTCTGGGTTTGTGTGTTTTTGACTTTGCATCGTTTCTGTAATTGCAGCTCGTTTGATGTTAATGTATTTGTTTTGGCTTTTTGCAGCAGGTTTTTTTTTTTTTTGCAGCGCGTTTCTGTCGTTGCTTTTGTTTTGGACTATATTTGTTTTGGCATTGTTTTTTTTAATTTACATCGTTTACATCGTTGAATTTGCAGCTCTTTTCTTCTAATCGAAATTGTTTGGGGCTGTTGCAGCACGTTTGCCCTTGCCGGCCGCCGTACGATGCCCCTCTGAATGAGGTTTCAATGGTTCTACTCAAATTATAGAGATTTTTGCTGATACAAACAATGTGGTTTTAATATTAATTAATCTAGATTTCTTTTACACCACCCTACTGTTTCAATTGACTTGATGCTGCTAATGTTATGAGCTTTTTATCAGGTGTTTTCAGGCCTCAGGTGTTTTTCTTGTGCAACAAGTCGTGCCACATACTTCTCTCAAACAGGTGCGTCCTCTGTTTGAGATGCTGGAATAAATTAGTCCTGCTGTTGCTTCACGTTGCCACAGACGCTAGACAAACTTTACAATGGATAGTGGGTAGCTCAAGGTCGAATGCTGCAAAACTGAACCAGCGACAGTCAGCTGAGGACACAATGTGTGAAGACAACTCTTGAGCTATTGTACCATACTGGAGCTCAGGGAAGCGGTGGCGGTTCTGTACCATTATTACTGAAGTTAAAGTATCATGTTTTTAAAATTTGATAAATTACTTGATGAAAATGTATTTATCGTCCAGCTCCAGTTAGGCTCAATTTTAACAGTCTAGGTAAAAAGAATAACACTTTTTTAATTGCCAAGCATAAGGTTGAGAAAGCTCTCCCTTGTAAAACATACAATGTCATACAGCTATTTGAAAACCTACAAACTATACTGCTAACTAAAGCCCTATTGGCACAGGACTAGTATTACCTGGGGACCTCCTGTAATTTGTAATAATTGCGGAGGTCGTCTGCGATCTTAATCCTGTGCAAATCGGCCATGTCCGTAATTTCTGGAGTAAAAATTCCAGCGCAAATTACCGACCAGATTTTGGCAAACACAGAGGTCATCTGATAATGTTAGTCCCGTGCAAATCTGCATCTCCATTATTTGGGGTAGAATATTTTTATGAACCTAAGTTTTGGCAGCATTTTGGGTGCAAATTAATGAGGCTCAAGAGCAAACTGAAATCCGACACAACCCCGAAATGAGGTGGATGATGTGCATGGCAACATGCAGTCAGGAATCTTTCAACAGGCTTAAGGCTTTAAGCAGATGTTACGTGAAACCTTGGCATTTTCAATCATATCCAGGGGGATAATGTCCATAACGTGCAGTAAAATACAGACTTTGCTTGTCCCGTGCGAAGGCGCCACACAAAACACAGACGTGAGGGTGTCATTTGTAAATCACACGAGGTCCACAGGTAATAATAGTCATGTGCGAATCAAATTTGCACCACTTCCTTGTTTGCTGTGCAGGACTTCCCTCGGTTTGTTCACGGGACAAAGCATTACATGGAGTCTCTTTCAGATATGGTATATGTTACATTTCTGGCTGCAGCTATCAGTCAGGATATCAGTTTTGGCCCAAACCATGACATCCCTTTTGCAGAGTGAGCTGCATATGTGCACAACATTTGTCTCATGGTAAGTGAGAACAGCAGTGAGTTGAAAATGTTAGGATTTCAAATAAGGAGTGTTTTTTGTTCTTACCATCCCTTCTGACAGTGAAACTACTGATACATTTCAGTTTCTCTTACATGCATGTTGTTTTTAATATTTTTATTTTACTTTTATTTAAACAAGTATATTGCCATTGACACAATATCTATTTTTTTAGGGAAAAGCTTGCCAAAATGAAAGCTAAAAAAACAGTATCACTTAAACCCAAAAACAGACCAACAAACACAAATGAAATAAATAAATGGATAATAAATTCATTAAATAGTTAATGTTATTGATATTGATTTAAGCTGCAGTCGCTCCAGGTTAATGGACTAATCTGATGAGAAAACCAATCAATCTCCTCAAAGCCTTTAAATTGGCTCGGTGTTTCTGAGTTTATCAAACTGATTTTGTGCATAAGAGATAAAGATTTAATCTCTCCATGTGTTTTTATTCTATAATAGTAGACTTAACCCTGCGCTGCTGCTGCAGCCTTTACCTTAATCCGACTGCATGTGCTGTGTTACTAAGTCACAAGATTGTCTGAGTGACTTTTACGTTAATGTGACCGGCGTGCTTGTTCAGACATGAGACTGACATATTAAATAGCAGTCAGATGAACATAAAGCGGTGCATGTCTGAAAAGGGTTTAAGCATCTCTTAAATCCACTTCACTGTGGGCACCCTGTTCTTTATCAGTTTAAGCAGGTTTTATATCAACTGAAGGAAAGGAAGATCTTGAGCAGTGAAGAGCACTAACCCATATGTCTGACAGGGAGATAAGTATGCAACTCTCAGATGAACAGAGAGAGTACTGATGAGGTCAGGGTAGGTGTAACAAGTCTGCATTCCCACAGTTAGTTACTCATATTCCTTATGAACTGTTAATAGCTCGATACAGCTCGATATAGAACAGTTGTTAGCACAAATATAGAGAACCTACAAACAGAAGGAGCCTTTTGATCAATACTGTGGGGAGAGGAAATGATGATACAATGATGGAGATCTAGCCAACTGCTCAAGATAAACAACCACAGACACTAACACACAATTACATTATATTTGTGCTATGGCAGTTTGCATTAAAAGAGTTACCTCAGCTTGCTGCTAATAAGCCCTTTGAATATTTACTCTCCACATGTAAAGCGTCCTAATTCGATTAATAGTAATAATTAGACCTTCCTCTGCTTTTATATTTCTGGGTGGAATTGAAACAATTTAGGTCATCTGGCCCCTTATTCCCAGATCCAAGCTGTGGGACATGCAAATCAGATGCAAATGCTACAGAAAAGTGAAAACTAGTTATGGGCCCGGGTAATAAATACTGAATTTAGCCTCTTGGCATTCCAAAAACAGCCAGTTGGGGTTCATATGCAAATGATATGCAAATAGCCCAGATGCAGGGAGCTCTTATTTCTCGGATACAGAGAACATGGGGGGGTTTCCTGGTGGCTTTGAAGGCAGAGGCACATAACATGTCCTTATGATGTTGTGGGTTTGAAGCCAGCTCATGTTGCCATCCCCAGACTCTCGTACCTTCATATACACTCTGCAACTATCACACATACCAGGAAGGGGAAGATAGAAGGAGAAATGTACAAGACCTTAGATGAGAGGAGGAAGACAAGGAGAAAAGGAGAATGAGAGGCATGGCATGTAATTTCAAAAGTAAACCCCAGACACTGCTGGCTGCTGATTAGAGGATCAGTGTGGAGACGAAGGCAGAGGGGGAAAGACAAAGACAGCAAGAGTAGGAGATACAATTTGAATGTGGGAAGGAAGCAAGTCAAATAAGAAAAAAAAAGACATGAGTGTAAAAAAGAGAAGGATGGAGATACCACAGATAAGAATAGAAAGTAGCTGACAAATTAAAGGGCCAGTTGCCCAATTTTCAACCTCAGTCCTATCATGCTATTATGGGGAGCTAATTATGGTAGAAAAAAATGCAATTTCGCTCTGTGCCTTTGGAGGACGCTATCCACTTCTCCGATGGGCCCTGGAAAACCTTTGCCAGACTACATAAAACGCGCCAGGGAGCTCATCAGAAACATTCATCAAGAGAGACTGACAGACACAGATACAGAGATGGTTGGGGACAGAGAGAGATACTGTTTGTATAGGAAGTGAGAAAATGTCGGGGAAAAGACTCAGAATGAGGAGGATAGCCACATAGACTCACATACATAGTTTGCTGATGGAGCTTGCTCATAAAAAAAGACAGAGGGAGAGGCGCGCACACACACACACACACACACACACACACACACACACACACACACACACACACACACACACACACACACACACACACACACACACACACACACACACGCTACGTCTCTACCTGTCGTTCCAGCATATTAGGAATAATCACTATAATGCTCTTAATTGAAACCCAGTGTTGCCGTGAACACATCACCTGATCTCTCTACCTGCAATGCCACCACATTGAAATGAACAGTGCAAAGCTCTTCATCACAGCCTCCAACTTGAAACACACACACGCACTCACACAACACAGGCTCTTTGCTGCTGTGCTTTGTACTGAGCAGTGAGAGGAATGTAGATGTTGGCAAGTAGACGGTAATTAGTGAGGCTGTTCTGTTGGAAGTATGCAGACTTAAACATTTTACACACACGTTCAACTGTACAAATTGCTCGTGAGATTACAGCCTTCAAATGCTTTCACACACACACACAAATCTATTGGGGTGGTCTGAACATCATCAACTTTGAATGCAACACCTGTTATGACTGGATAGATTCAAAGACATAGAGGAGTAGGGACGTAGCACACAGGGACAATGAACATGTCAGAAGTGATGGAGAAAACAGCAAACAACCTCATATTAATTGAAACAGTGATGAATAAACACAGGGACTCCCCGACTGGAGACTAAAAATTTGACTATAACTTTTTGGTTATTCATCTGAAATCACCAAAATAATGTGAAACGCACCCGCTCAGTTGTTCTTTCCCGTCAATCTCCTGTCAGTGTAGCTTAGGATTTCCACCCCACTTCTAAACCACTGAGCCTCATAAAAATGCCTATTATCAAATCTTGCTACTTTAAGCCAGCTTTTTATTTGAACAAGAAAATTGCAGTGTTTATTAAAATCTGATTTTAGATAAATTAAGATAGGCATCTCAATGGATAATCCCGTGGAACTGTTGAAAGCATTTTAATAGCACAAAGCTGCCTACGGCATTTTTGTGTTCCTGACGGTGCGTCTGTTTGTGCACTCGTACATGCTTGCTTGCATGTGTGCCTCCAATGCGTCCGTGCATGAATACATTAGCTTGGTGGGGCGGACATGAAGTCAAATCCCATAGAATTCGCCTCCCAATTAATAAATCATTACAAAATAGAACAATTTAAAGTGTTTACCGTACTAAATAATGAATGTCTTTGTTCATAGTCCGTGTTAATAATGGGACTGCTTTTCTCTGGGACCAAAATAAAATAAAAAACTGGAAATAATGGGACAAAAGGCAGGAAAATGTGCCGTATAAATACAAAAATAACAAGCCGAAAAGAGTACAGACAACAATGACAGAGAGCATGGATGTGGTGGTTGCACACAAACATAAAAGGCACACACACAAACACACACACCCTCCCTCTGCTAACAAATTCCGTTGAAAACAGATGGCATCAAAATTATCTGATGTCCTGTCACTGTCTTTTTATATGCTAATCCAGCTCCTACACACAACAGAATCTCTTTAATCAGATATCAGGTCAGAGGAGCTAAATCAAGCTGAGACAGTCATGCTGCTAGCTTATTTCAGACACCGAGACAGGCAGTCAGACAGCAATGTATCAGTGCATTTAACGCCATCAGACTTAGAGGTAACGTAGCAAGGGTGATGATGCTTTCAGCACCATGAGAGGATGGTAAACAGGAAAGGGTGTTTCTGCAACACACCAAGTTTTCAGCACCATGACAAACTTTCTTTGCATAATATTGACTTGTTAGTCACTGTTTATGCCAGCAGTCTGTCATTCAAACAGCATTGCTACAGCAGGAGCCCCATTGT
This sequence comes from Semicossyphus pulcher, assembly GCF_022749685.1. Lineage (NCBI taxonomy): Eukaryota > Metazoa > Chordata > Actinopteri > Labriformes > Labridae > Semicossyphus > Semicossyphus pulcher. Next base: position 13,880,654 of record NW_027211770.1, read on the forward strand.
TTGATAATTGATATGATTCAACGGTCCCTGCATGTGAGTCACAGTAAATCTGTTGCAAAGTGGAGGTGGTGATTGGCCTAATATCAGACAAAATGTTCAATTGTGATATTGCCTCTATTCTAACCAAATTCCATTTTGGAGGGCGGAAACAAGGCGATCACCAGAGACAGATTTAGGTCGACATTGATGCTTACACATGCCAACATACTGGTGGACTTAAATCAAAGAGCAAAGAAAGGCAATGTTAAAAAGGCATGCAGTCTATAATGTTTTAAGGGCAATGGTTATGCCTGCAATGCTGTATTGAATTACTCATAAATTGTCATCGTTTGGTTTAGTATAAAAATGCAAAGACAGCATAAAGCCCAGCCGTCTTTACTGTATCATTATCTCTGTATACAGTATATAGGGCTATAGTTACAATAGGCAGAAACCTGAGGGAAACAGAATTAAAGAATATAGAGAAATGAATATGAGAAGGGCAGATGTGTGAAACTCACTAATCATGTGTTTAAATACCCGAGTTCAATATCAAATGAGCTTGTTTTCAGGGCACCCGTTCTCTCCCTTCCTTTCACATTCTGTATAAAGTTCAAGAAAAGATCAAATAAATATTCATATCCTTTTAATCTAAACTCATGACACCAAAGCACGACTGTTCCGTGTGAAAACCAAGCACAATAAAGTTCAGAAATATCAGCTTGTCATAACAGTCCTCGTCAACCATTGATCAACGTTCAACCACAGTGTCAAGTCAGAGTCAACTGTAAAATAAGGTTACACATTACAAAGGACTGAAGAGCCACACACACGAGTCAGCAAGGGCCTTCTGAGGACAAATTTATTGAGTTCATCCTGGAAACCACACGGATACACTTCCACCCACACACACACACACACACACACACACACACACACACACACAGAGAGTAATCATCAGATCAGATCAGATATCAAAAGGCAGTGTCTGTCTGGAAGATTAGAAGAGCCATCTGTCTGCCATGTGGAAAGCCTCGGATTATCAATAAACTTCACACACTTCTGTATGTGCATGTATCTGCGCTGCCTGAGTGTTTGATCCGGAGACCGGAGTACGGAATACAAATGAGAGCAACAGACACAGAGCGACGGAATATATAAGTGAAAGTTACAATAAAATAACCACTTTTCCTTCTTGTTCACCTCATTAGGTTATTGTAGCCTGAAATGCACCCAAGCCAAGCACTGTGCCTTGAGGCGTGGTTAAAAATAACCCCCAAAAAGACCCAAAACAGTAGGGCTGCTCCAATACCAGCAGCCCATAAAAAAAAACAGTTTGAGATGAATCAACGTGTGACAATAACAAACAACAACAAAACAAAGCAGAAAGTTTAATGTTAGTCAAAGTAAAAAAAAAAAAGTCAGCATCCTGTGTTTTTTCCAAGTGGCAAACTCCGGTGTTGAAAAATGAAGCCAATGCAGAAGTGGAAACTGCAGTTCCACGAGCGGCCACTTGAGGCTGGCTCCAAAAACCAAGATATAACATTGCGGCTGATGGGAAAAAGGCCCATTTTTACAGCAGAAGTAAACATGTTTACAGCCTGGTACAAAAAACGGTTTTGATATAAAAGCTCATTTTATTGTTCAAGATAAGGGGCCAGCTCACTTGATTGACAGGTGGATCCTGCTGGCTGTCTGCTAGACGTTAAGACAGACACACAGTCACTGAACTTAACTTCACCTGTCCGTGTTGTTGGAGTCTTTTGGTGATTTTTTCATGCAAAAATCAGACATAATCTGTCTCTTTGTGTGATTTATGGAACTTTCTGACCATGCAAGAAGTCTGAGCTCCAGCTTTTCGGTGAGTTAAATGCTAGGTCTGATAGCTTAGTTTATCAAACATTTATTTAGTTGTCGGGCAGTAAACAGGAGTCAGAAGTTGTTGGCCTGAGAAGATCAGTTATTTTACGTTTACATGTTGTTCACCGGCCACTATCTCACCAGGCGAGCGAGCGGCAAGTCTGCTACTTCTTTAGTCTGATAAATAAACACCTGCAGTCAGTCACCGTCACAAACAGAATCTCCTCCTGGGAGAGTTAAACTAGCTCATTCACAAGCTAATGGATCAACCACAGACACAGGCTGTTTAGCTTTGATAACTTGGCGTGATTCAACCACTCACTCCAGTAGCTTCTGGCTCCAGCAAACCAAAATCGGCCATTGTTCAGCTTCTTTTACGCAGTCGAGAAAACAATGGATGATGTCACGGTGGCTACGTCCACTAATATTTAGTGGGGTTTTTTTTTATCACATTAGCATAAAATGTGAACTCTGTATCGGCCAATACTCAACTCTAGGTATTGGAAATGGTATCGGGAAGGAAGAAATGGTATCGGGCATCTTGGAAAAAAAGACACTTCCAAAAGCCTTCAGTCCATAACACAAACAGACACACACAAACGGCCAGGAAATGACTTGTGGCCACACTTAAAGCTTAATCAATATAAAGCTATTGACTGCTTCCCTGGCTAAACATTACCTGTATTTACTCTGTTAACTTCCCCCTGTATAGATCTATACTGCTGAACACAACCAGAGAATGAGCGAGGAAAGCAGGGCTGAGAGAGGGAGAGCCTCAAAGTTTCTGTGCACACACACACAAACACACACATCTTCGTGCAAATTTCAAGCCCAATAATTACTTGTCTACACCCCGCCTCGAAGAGTGGACTGCAGACAAGCTATTAGGCCTCTAACCTGTGAGTGACCACACACACGGTTACTTATGTTCATTCACAATTTCTCTCTGGTCAAGCAATGTCCTGCTGATGCTTCCAGTCAAGTCATCTTTTCTGCTCGGTGATCAAGGTTACTTTGTCCGATGATGATTCAAATTAAACCCACTGCTCAAATCATCCGCGGCTTTTAAATCCACTTTATCTAATATCTGTGCTCTCACACGGAAATCTAGCACAGAGCCCGTTCATTTATATGTATGAAGGGGAGATCAGACAGAGACAGAAGTGCGCGCACACACACACACACAGGCACGCTCACACACACTGTCTTGCTTTTAAATACTTGTGAGGACATATGAATAATGTACCCAAGTATTCTCTTATATCTATGTTCAAGATTCACACACAAACACTCAAGCTCCCACTCTTCTTTTCGTTGACAGGTACCCGGAGCTTTCACTTCAGCAGGTGGCCTCATACGAAGATCCACACACACACATTACAGGTCACCCCCGCTGGTCAGCGAATAATGGCTCTGATGGCTGAACATTGGACACTCAGACAGAAAGCAGGAGTTATCTTCCCGAACAACACGGAAAGGGCCGAAGGGAAAAAAGAGAGGGAAAATCTCAAAGGGGGCCTTGAAAGTCATGAAAGTCATTTACTACATGCCCTTGAATGCCTAACTCTCAATTTCTTTGCTTTTTATTCATGTGTCACCCACACACTTTCTCCGCCCACACTAACAGCATGCATGCCACGTTAATTACTAATGTCTTTCAAGCTTTCATTCCCTCTTCATGAGGGAAATTACATTTGTTTTCCTTGTTGAGTCAAGATGACAGGGGAAACAAAGAGGAGAGGACAAATTAGAAGTGAGAAAGACTAAAAAGTCTCTTTCAGCTTGTAAAATAACAGACAAGCTAATTATTCAAAAACAGAGGAGGCGACAATGAGTTGTCAAATGTCAAAGAATATAGATCGTCTTGCTTTGGGCTTTTTAGCTCTTCTGACAAGGAGCCTGACACAATATCGCACTGTTTGTCCTCCAGACGAGAAAAGCTAAGTGAGTCCTGACATCACTCCACTGAACAAAGTGGAGCTATAAATGCATAAAAACAATGACATCTTGATAAAAGGGCAGTTTGCACTGTCAAATTATGTGAATGAAACTCAATTTGTCCTGCAGGACCCTTATTAACACGTAGTTTGTTCCATCTTCTATCTGTCAAAGCAACTCTCAATGCAGCCTCCTACATCTCGGTTGAAGAGCGGGTTGAGCAGGTTTTAAAAAAGATTATATTTCAAGGTGAACTCAGGGACCACTTGATAGATTCTTGGCAAGCTTTTTGAGAAGCTGGCAACCAATTCTTGGCTATTGTAACATAAAAAAACGGGACAGCAAACAGTGGCCCAAAATAAATGCATTTGATTGATGGTGATTATGGTTACATGAATGAATCTGGATGAAAAAAGCAACCAAAGACCTCATTTTTTAGGAATCTGTGATGAATAAGACATGACAAAAACCAACAATGCGTTGGTCTGTCTTGTATTCTCTCTCACTTCCTCAGCCTGCCTTTTGGTACTCTGCCAAAACTCTATTTGTTCCTATTAAAAATGAAAATCGTTATTGGCCTAGCACACCTATCCAGGTGTTTTCATATACTTTGGCTGAAAAGACCTTCAAGTCAGTTTAAAGTCGGGTGGAGCTCCGATTGTTTAGTGAATTACATGCCAGTAAGTCCTTGAAGGGAGGTCTTATAAACCAAGGAGTAAAAAACACCTGTGCAGTACGGTGAATGTGCTGGACACAAGTTTCAGTTGGTGTGCCTCTGACTCTTTAAAGCAGCAAGATGGTGATATTGAATAGATTGTGATAAAACAGTGTTCATCATAATACAGGAACAGGTCAGACATTGTAAGTGTGTGGCTCATGTATGTGTTCTAGTAGTTTTTATAATAGAGCTCTAAAATACAGAAGATTAAGATATATCAAGCTTTGGCTTCACATACTTAATATACTGGTTTTGTCCTTTTGCTGAGATTTGTTGACAATTAGAAAATAATTAGAATTGCACCATACTTTTCCTTTACTTTGAGCTCTTTATTGTGTTTTAATGATATACATGAAAAAATATCAACATATTATGAACCAATGAACACTCAATTTGAAGTGGTAATCTCGAAAATCTCAGTTTCGTCATCTTCGGCAGCACCTATGGCGATAAACTGTAATTGTGGGAGCATTCCTTCCCAGATATCCAGACAGTGTCGCATGTGTGACGTCCACGGCTGGCTCCCTTTGTTACAGTTGTAACTCTTGATTTTCCTCTCCAACGGTCGCTTTCCTTTTTAGACTGTTTGCCTTCATCTGAGCGTCAAATTTGTTTCCTTTTCTTTGGATTTTCACTTATTGTTGAAGTTGTATCTGTAGTCATCGATCTTTTCCTTGTTTGTTCAGCCATTGTAGATTACTGTTTACTGGCAACACTTGCAGAGACCGGAAAAGCAGCCACTTAGCTCCGCCTACCCTCTCTGGCAGACCAACCACTGCTGGGTGATGGAAAACACTTCACTAACTGGGCGCCGCTTGTGATTTTTTCAATGCAAAAGCAAAGGCTTTCATCAGTGGGCCATAGGCTCAATCACCATTGTGTTACCTCATTCAGCGATAGAGACTTAACAGAAATTTATTTAAATGAAAATGTTCGAGAAGATATCTTTAACATTGAAGATGATTACCTTGCCAACAATCTTCAAATAGTTTTGCTTGACATAAAAAAATTCAATTAGGCCACTTTTTTATGTACCAAATACGTATGATTATGTTGGTGATTATGTTGGTCTCACCTTTCAGCTCATCCCAGGAAAAGCTGAAATTTCTATTCATATCATTAGACAGGAACTGTAAAGACAGGGGCAATACATGGTGGGCTACATACACACTACTGGGAGCTGCCCAACATATCCACAGGCTTGTCTTGTTACCCACTGAGCAGCTCATCTTGAGATGCTGGGGGTTAAACGCCTTGTTAAACGACACCTGATGCAACTTGTTGAAGGAAAGGAAAAGCATGCTCCTTCCATCTCCTACCCTGTGTGGACATTTTGATCTGAGATTTGAAGAGGCAATCTGTAGGCCATTAGCTTGTATTTTTTTGCCATTAGGCCATCTCTGCTGGCAGAAGGTGTCATCTCCCTGCTTGGATTTAAGGCTCAACACTTTGGATGTGAGCAAAACCTGGCTTCGCGCCTCATCCCCTTTCCAGACAACCTCCTATCCCCCTTGTTTCCTAGACCCTCCCTTCCCTCAATTCCCTACACCCCCAAGCCTTTCCCTGGGCTCTTGCCTTATCCCATTACTCACATCCCCTCCATGATATTCCCATTATATTCCTTCAGGGTATTCCCAATCCCAGTGGTGTTCCTGGGATAACAGGGGGTTGACTGGCTGGCTGGCTTCTGCTGGGAATAGGGAATACGCTTCCTTCCTCTAGAGGGACGCAGCAAAAGAATCTACTATCCAGCCTCTCCCTTCATTTATCTCTAGCTTTCTTCATCAGAGAAATGAAAGTGCAGCTGGACAAATGAACGTGCACAGGCAGGAGTGGAACAGCGATTCTTGCTTCCATTATTCTTCCTCTCCTCACCTTTCCTGCTTCTTTCTAGTTTGGAAACAAGGGTGAGATATCACCACCCTTTGGGGAATCAATTTGTTCTGTTTTTTTGTTATTTCTCAGAGGAACAAGGAGTGGTCGGTCTTTCAGCCGGCTGTATTTCTCTGTCCTTGCTCCTAAACCTCGCTGTGAGAAGTGCTCCTGGCAGTGAGGGAGATATTTCTATCCTTGGAGAAATTATTGTAGGGAAAGAATAATCCTTGTTTGCTTCTGCAGTCCCTAATTTCCATTTTCTGCCATGTTGTTTTAACATTTAGTGTTACTTAGACACCTTGAAGTCAAGTAGTAGTGTAGCTGTTATTCTTAAATAAAGCCTTAAAGCACGACACTAATAATCCCTACGGCTGATTTTGTAGGTTTTGACTCCCATGACGATTTCTTTCAGCAATCGTTGTTCTCATCAGATCAGCTTTCGATGCTGTCAAAATTCTTTTCCTCAGAGTAATCAATGGATTGGATTGAGCTGTGATCCGTCGTTTCCTCGAGCTACCCCGTTTTCCGTCTTTTCCTTCATCCATAGTTCCCCCGAGGGAAACTTAAGGCAGGAATGGCTGGGGTCCCTAATCCCATGGCCTCTAAATGGTTACTGGGCGCTGCCTATACAGATGGGTCACCTTGTAGGATCACCAAAACACACACACGCTCGATGCACGCATGAACACACACACAGACACAGTGGTTGCAGTGGTTGGGATCACTTTAATCTCGTGGCCTCTAAATGGTTACACTTGACTGCATAGACTCACAGGTCTATTCGTAGGAGTTTTACGAATTCAAAGCCTTGAAATCTGCCACGGTGTGTGTGTGTGTGTGTTTTTTACAGACAGGAGAGACGGCTGCTGCGTTTCAGCAGTATTGCTCTGTTAAAACCACACATACAATAATACATAAATTATTAGTCCTGTAGACCCAGGTCAAACGACTCTGCAGTGGACCCGGGTAATTATCGTCTCGGCTCCGATCGGCATTGATGGGAACGCTAATCTCCACCTCCTTTCCGGCACGATGCTATGCTCCATCAGTAACTTCTGCGACTTCTTGTCATCTCGGGTACAAATTACGCCCGTCTGTGTCCGAGCAGCGCACGAACATCGTTCCAAATTTGTCGGCGCCGAGTTTGATCAACAGACTGAATGAGTAATAGATACAAGATAGACCTAACCACCGTAACTTCCTCACTGTTTACTAACCCCGTCTCCGGTCGATTGTGGCGTCAGATGGTGACGCAGCAGAAAAGAGACTCACAGGAGTATACTTCAGTGGCAATGGGAAAAGAGACAATCGGTATCTATAAGCAGGTCTTCCCGAAAAACCTGCGTCAATTTCGATGGGAAAGGGGTATTAGAAAGCAACTACTGAAGGATTCTTACAAAATGAAGATAGAAACAAATACAATTTACCAAGCAGTTGTTTTTGTGTTCAGTGTGAACATCTGTTTTGCCAAATGATTACTTCAATATTCAAAATTGTTTAACCCTCATGCTGCCTTGCTGGTATTTAAATATCCTTATTTACATAATAACAGCCCGTCTACCTGCTAAATGTCTGCTCTGAACTTTAGAGTATTGTGTTCACATATTCTGTTCAAGTGTACGTGTGCTTGCAGGGAATGAAACGTGTATATTTTTAGAAATTAAATCTTCTGTTCTTATTTTTGTTCGATTTATATCTAGTTCCCTTTCTTATTATGTTTCTCATTACAATGTTATTTGATTTTTATCCGTATCCATTGCTGACAAGTATCATTTCCCTTCACCTCCTTCTGCAATACACAGAGTGTACACTTGTCTCTCCTTTCATGTGCCTTTCCTGAATCTACTCCCTTCATCTTTCTCCCCTCAGTTATTCCTCCATCTATCCATTGCTCTATTTCCCGTTTCTGCAGATTGGCCGGAGTCTAGTTCGTTTTCCCTGGCAACGTATCGCTCTCCCCGTTTGCTTCCCTTTTTCCAACCGTCGCTTTGGTTGATTTTGGCTTCGATCGAATCCGTCTCTGTCGGCTGTACCCTTCATCCCTGCACCCTCCTCCTCCTCCTGACTCTTCCCCTCATCTTTCCTTACATCGCTTTCCCCTTCACTCCTTCCATCCCTTCCCCTCTCTCAACCAGAAAAGTGGGACTGTCTAACACACACACTTTCGAGATAGTAGAAAGACGGGAGGGAAAGGAAAGAGTGTTTCTCACACGCGTATGCACACCAGGTGATACATCTAATCTTGCAGAATGACGGCTGTCGAAACCGTCTCTCACACACTTTCCCCGTACGATATCAATTCCCAGCACGTCTGTGTGTGAGAAGAGAAAATGTGTGTGTGAGCGGTCTGTGTGTGCGCTAACTTGTCTGTGTGTATATGTGAGAGGTGGAGTCAGAGAGAACATTGTAAGTTTCCATTGGACATATCATTGCGGCGTGTAATGTTGCGTAGCACACAGTCAGCCAATCAGAGGACCCTCACACACTCCGTTTTATGAATGAGACGGCACGTATGCGAGGTACACACACACGCTCAGAGTGAGAATACTCTACAGTGATGTAATACAATCACACAGTGCTGCAGAGGTACTTACTGTAACACAAACGCGGCATGAGTTGAAGGTCTGATAGAGTATCAATCCAAATAATGTTGAATATAAAGATTCTGGAAAATTTCACTGGTTTAATGACTGTAAATTTCACAAACCCATTGTGTCAGTAAAATGCCAGTATGTCTATGTTTGTCTATATAATGCATGCAGCATTATGTGCCTCATTTCAAACAGAAACAAATTGCATTAAGTGACAAAAGAATAACATGTTACCAGCTAATGAATCAAGCTTTCTTTCAAAGCTAATGATGCATTTCATATCAATCATAATGCCGAAGCAGTTCATTGTCTAAAAGGCACAGTAAAATTACACTGCATGTGACATCTCTGGCTTTCGGTCCACAGCAGCACCTGTAATACCTGCTGAGCACTAGAGCCCTCGTATCATTTTGTCAAAACAGCTCACACCCTCTCTTTGAAACTCATATCCTCCAACCGTCTGTGTCCAAACCAGGAACTGAGAGCGCCTGATTTGGCTGACAATGTGTACCAGGGAGCAATTTTGCCTAACCGGTATGTAAAATCATAACTGAAGTGCTGTGTGTGCGGCTCGCTGGCTGAGAGGAGATGGGGAGGGGAGGAGAGCAGCCAAAAACAATCAAAATATCCTGGTGTGCCTTTCCATGAAGGGTGTGTGTGCGTGTGTGCATGCATGTGTGAGCGTGTGTGTGTGTGTATGTGCAGGGCCATGTGTGAGCATACACGCCTTTCTATGAAGTCACTACTTGGCACATTGCTCTGCTGCTCAAATGTGGTTCATTTGTGTGAGTGTACTTTCATGGGTAAACAGTGCCCTCTTTGGTTGGACAGAGGATCTGCGCGACAAGACGAGCCAGTCAGAGCAAGGACAGGCGGTACTACAAGTGTGGAGACAATAAAAGGAGAGAGGAGAAGTGACACAGGTTATTGAAGTAACAAATAAGACATGAACAGGAGAGGCATTGTCTCCTCAGATTGTTCACGATAAGCAAATAGTTTGTGTTGTAAATTTTAAATTAGTTATTGATCTGGCAGCTAATATGTCACCTTAACTGGCCAGCCCCATGACCTTAAGTCTTGTGTGGAAAAGGTGAGCATGTCTTATTTACTATAATAAAAAAGAGCAGTTGTACCTGCAAAATTGCTCTCCGACTGAAGACTGACGCGTGATCTCTCCAGCAGTCACTTTATATTAAACCTTAATCATGAACGCATCAAATTGTTCACGATTCTCAGAAAAGCATTAATTAAGTTAATATAATAAATAGTAGTACTACTTAATAGATTTATAACAACATACTGATTAATGTTAACTGTATTGCATTGCATCATTAATTTGAGGTTAATAACAGAACTGTAAAGAACTGCTTTTATTTCGACAACATAAATAATTACATAACATCATGTTTAACCTTCAAGGACTTAAAGTTTCAACTTTTAAAACTATGAATGAGAACACAGAGCATGTTTTTCACAGGGATGACCTCATCCTTACACTGACTAGATGTGTTCCTGTAAAAAAGAAAAGCTCTTCCAATGAGGCAAGACTGCCACCTAGAGGAGAACACGTGAACTGCTACTACGTCTCACCAGGTGATGTCATAGTTTAAGAAAGAAAGAAAGAGTTATAGAGAGAGGGATGAAAGGAGGACAGGGGAGGGCAGGGGGTGTGATAGAGAGAAAGCAGGCAGGAACGATGGCAGGGAGGGAGGGAGAGAAGATGATGTCATGTTTTTCAGAGCAGTGGGAGCCGTCTTTGTCCAAACTCTTTCATTACACTCTGCAGATACACACTGCAGATATCAAAAACTAAAGAGGTACCAGTCTGATACTTATATGATGTCATCTTCTTCAACAGCTTTGTGGAGAAAGACTCAAATTATAATGTTTAACCTACTCAAAGTCTCTGTGAGCAATCTGGCAAAGGACTAGACACTACATCCTTCAGGATCCCAATTTAGTCCTTGTCATTGCAGACTTTTCCACTCTCTTCAATGCACTCCAAACAATTTCATGCCACTCAAGTCAAGACTACTGCATTGCATCCATACGATACCATACCATTCAAAACGATCGCCGCGGTCCTGAGTGTAATCTCCCATGAATTTGGCCATGACGCACAATTTCTCCTTCCAACAATCCCACAAAGAAAAACTACGAGTGAAGATACTTACGCCCCGAGAACGAGGGAGGGGGGTATTTACAGGTGAAAAGAGACAGGGAAGCACACAAAGGTAAAAGGCATAGATAAAAGCAAAGAAGAGTAAGACAGAAACCAATCTAATCCTTTAGCTTTAGCGGTGAGACACTGACCTTTAAAGTACTTTGTAAAGAGAGGAGTGAGGGGGAGAAAAGGGACAACAAGGCTGGAGAAGAGAGAGAGACAGGGAGATTACTCCGAAGCTTAATCGGTGAAGGATCAAGGCATCCCTGAGCTACAAAGTCGGGTAAAAAAAAAACATTAATTTTAGTGGTAAATGACAGAGGACTGCTCTTTTGCTAAGCTGTTACCTGTAGGACACAAGCAGACACAAAAAACCTTGTATGCTTGTGATGGCTTTTCATTAACCTTAACCACTGTCAGCAGCGATGATGTTATAACTGCGCAAAGCTAATCTGGCTACAAAGGGTGTGGAGAAACACACACACACACACACACACACACACACACACACACACACACACACACACACACAGATAAACAAACTGTTGATATGAGACTGCACCACCTTATCTAAGCCCTGTCAGTCATAGTAGGAACTAATCCTGGTGTCAGTGAGGTAAATAGAGACGGTCTTCACTTGAAATATGCTGCTAAAAGTGTGCAACAGTTTTTTTTACGATGCATGGTTACATTTGTAGTTATGCAGCAACTTCTGGTGGTTGTCGTATTTATGAAAGGAGCAAAGTAAGAAGTGACGTGGAATAAAGAGCAAGAAACTCTGCCAGGGTTGGTGGACACAATGTCACTTACAATTTTACTCACATTCAAACACTCAAATATGTAATTTTAAAAAAAGTAATGAGCCTAAACCTAACCAAGTTCTTTTGAAGAATAAACCAAAACAAACAGCGACAGTTTCTCAAAGTTCACCAGGTGTTGAAAGTATTCATCAAGTATGGGACAAACTTAAACTTGAGATAAATTCCCCTGACGCTGTGTCATGAAAGCCGTTCAGCATGTAGATTTCCTGACTTCCACAAATGCATCAGAAATGATCGATTCGACCTCCGTTCAAGAAACAAGCATTTTAAAAGTAGTTTTCTTGAGGACAGAACTGACAAAGTTTGCATTTTTACCTTTTACAAATCTGCATCATGATGTTCGGCAAAGATAAGACACTTAAAGTAAATCACAAGAAAAACGGTTTCCTTTTCAGGTTCATACCGCAGTAGTTAGCCAGAGTAAAGCCTCTGTGTAACTTACTATTTAAAGCTAAACTGAAACCACCACAAAAAGACAAACAGGCGCTCCTCCAGGGGATTTAATGAACCAAGAAATGTTGCCATTTCTTTTATTGACATACTTGGAGGGGCGTTATTCACTTCACTTTTTATCTGAACACACAGTCGCTTCTCAAGTTGCAAACTGAACTGTAAACAATGCAGCGCATGGAAAAGGAAGTCTTGACTGGAAATCGTTTATCGATAACCTCTGGCTAAACCGGACATGCCCGACATGTTCACAGTTGTCCCCAGAGGCTATATCGTCTCAGACGATAGCCGATGGGTTCTGAGACTGGAGTATGTGTAGCCTGCCATCAAAAGGGGCGCTAACTTAGGAACAAACAACCTGTGTGATGGTCTGGTTTTGGTAAGCACACACAAGGTACACAGGTCCCCATAAACACATGAAACACAATCACACACTCTTGCAAATGCATGTAGTCACGCAAATTATATGCAAAGGCAATCTGAAAGCTATCAAAACAACTGATCTACAACAACTGTGACACATTTTCCTTTGACTTCGTAAGTATTTACATAAATAGATGTTTTGTTTTAGAGTTCGGTGTCTTCTTGCAGAGATTCACACACAAAATGTTGCGTCCAATCTTGAAGAATGACAAAGATGCCCAAACAGAACTCCCTAATATGTTGGCAATCTCATACTGGATTGTATATATTTATATATATATATATATATGTGAGGTGAGTAAGGGCAAACTTTTATGAGCATATACATCACTACTATAATTCAATCAAACAATATTTGCTGTACATGTCCTGCACATTGGAAAAATTCAATATCCATAGCATCCAGTTTTAACCTCATTACCTCAGAGTGCATTACATTACACCATCATGTGTCTATATCTGCTGAGGACCGTAAGAGAACTACAGTATGTAATGTAGTCAGACTCTGAAACAGAGATTTCTTGTACAAAGAAAACAACTCATTAACCACAAACAACAGGTTTTCATCACAATCACTTCATGACAAACACTCACCACTTTCCATTCAATTAGAGAAGATAGACAATTAGCACAATATCAGATTCTTTAACACAGGAAATGCTACTGCGTCAGGAGGGAGGGTGAGAGACAGCGAAGTGGAGAGAAATGTGTGATAGAGAGAGACAGGTTGTGTTTGAGACGAGCCCAGGGGACAGAGAAAATGTTCAAAACAAAGAAAGGTGGAGCAGATACAGAGATCAAAGGTCTAAACTGCCAGATGAGCGGGGAACTGTTGGCCTGTGTTCATCAGTAAATTGTGTCTTATGTGTGTGTTTGAGTGTGAGTACATCTACATTTTTGAAGCGTGTGATTAATGTCTTTCTAAGGCTGTGGAAACCCCATGGTGAGAGAAACGCCTGAGGGGTTAATATTAACTCTCCCCTTTCCCCCCCCCGTCTGTCTCTCTCTCTCTCTCTCTCTATTTCAAAACACACACAAAGAGCTACTGCATAAAGAATGGCAGAGTGCAATACAAACATGTATACTGTGTAGGTGTAGGTACTGTACAAATTGTCACACATCAACCTGTCTTCATCTTATTTTCCAAGGCTGATTGAAATAAATATCGGATTACACACATACTTATTAAGACGGACACACATGCACAAGGAAACGGTTTGGCTAACATGTACTGAAAAGATAACCTTTAACTGATAACTACAATCGAACACACACAGCCTGATAAAATGGAGATAGTCTGTCTCCACCTCACTCTGCTTTGTTTGTGCTGGTCTGTCTTACCTGTGCGTGCACACACACTTAATCCCTCATGAAAGACCTCTGGTAATCTAGTTCACAATATGTCTGGCCTCAATGCAAAGGGCATGCAAAACTCAAGAGGAAAGGAAGCATAGTCAGGTTTTGTCTAACAGTCTGTAATCAGACACCTGTCAACCCAGGTGTATTTTCTTAAGTATCATATTGTCAAGAAAAAAAAACATTTAATCTACTGATAATGAGGCCACAACGGAGAAGTAAGGTACTAACTTAGAAATATTTTGGCTATAACCTCCTAACTTCCTTAACCACTGCAATGAAAAAAATCTTTTAGCTTTGCAACAGTGATTTTAGCTTTTTGGAAGGACCTGAAAAAGGAAACGGAGGTTACAACAGGGGCTCTTAAGCAAAATTACAACAAAATATGTTGCCCTTTAATTTTGAGGACTTGTTCTTTAAATGTTATCATTATATCAAACTTCCCCTGGTTCATAAGGACAGACAGACTCCAGAAAATACAAAGATCCTCTAAAGTTATCTCTTTATTTTCTTTGTGTTGTCCTGATTTAAGCTCTCCAGGCTGTGCACTGCCCTCAACAAACTTCAACAGTCTCCTACTGGAGCAACATACATTGTTCAACTGACTAACAAAGCAAGACTGCCCTCTTGTGTTTGATAATAATATTGGCATCAGTTTTACTAACACCTCAGATATAAAACATAATAATGCCACAATTCTACAATGTAGAGTTGTGCAGTTATTTGGTTATCTTACCGTCATCTATTTGAATGCATCCCATCCTTCTTTGTATTTTTCTATTTCTATTGTTATTTTGTTAATGTTTACTAATCCACAGTCAATTTACAGAATCTACATAGTCGAATAGTCTACATAATAGAATCTGTACGCAGGGACGTGGATTTCCAGGAAGGCAAGTGTTGTGGTTTCCGTTTGAACTGGTTTATAGTCCAAGTAATATTGATCACATATCAGCAGGCTGCAGCATATGCAAGAAAAACAGTCCGTGAGGAAAGCAAAAGCAGGCGGAACACAATCCACCATAATGCCATTTATGCTATTAATCTTTATAAACAGACATCTGCATTTAAGTTTAGCTAATAATTCGTTCTAGATCTAAAATGTAACTTGAGATGAACTCCCTTGACGCTGTCACGAAAGACGTTCGGCGTTCAGTTTTCCCGACTTCCTCAAATGCATCAGAATGATCCGACATCCGTTCAACAAACGAGCACTTAAAAAGTTTTCTTCTCCTCTTGAGGACAGACCTGACAAAGCTTAAATTTTTACTTCTTACAAATCTGCATCATGATGTTGAAATTTCGGTAAAGGTAAGACCCATTAATAACAAGTAAATCACAAGAAAACGGTTTCTCATTCTGTAACAATGCAGCACAGGGAAAAGGAAGTCTTGACATGAAGTCGATTATCACTTACCGCCCAGCACATTCACCGGTGATCCCAGAGGCTATATACCGTCTCAGACTATAGCTGATGGGATCCGGGATTGACTTTATACAAACATCCAAAATTTTAAAACAAAATCACTTACCAGTCATCTTGTATCCACTGGCAGCTAGCTGTCCGGCCATGTACTCTCCATCAGAGTTGTTATGACTACAGCCCCACGTCTTCATCCAGATTTTTTGGGTTCCAGGGATCACACTGAAAATTAACAACAAGGGCATATGTCTGTTAAATGATGTGTGGAAATAAAAAAAAATAATATTCAAATCTGATGTTATTTCATGAATCTGAAGCGGGGACAAAAAAAACCAAAAAACATACACTTCAAATAAAATGTTTGTTTATACAACTCTTTTACTGAAGTACGCTGTACTCGTGACCCCATCTGCAGCGGTGCATAGCTTAGCTTCCATGTAGGCTTCTCCTAACAGGGAACATGCTGACTGTTATGTACTGTACGTAGTGCACTCACTATTGATAAGTAACTCATACAACCCCGCTTTAAAAAATCCAGCTATCCCTTTTAAGACAGTTGGGAAGATGTCATCCAAACTGCGATAAAGACACTACAAAGTAAACATTCTTCCAAACAGGCCCTGCTGTGGTTTGTTCATAGCATGTATGTAAAACAGACCATGCTTGCTGTTATTAGAACAAGGTTGTTACAATACCCACATTTAAAACTTTAAAACAATGCGAGTATTAATGAAATGACTTGATACCTCTTTCTGTACCACATCAGGTAATTACATTGTTTTTCTGAGTCCTCTGCCTGCATATTCCAATTTTCTTGTTATTTAGCTGTGTTCAGAAGGTTTCTGGCCGTCAGCTTTGGGTCATAGGTACATAATGTTATGTGATGTAGAGTGCAATTTGACTGGATTCAAACAACATCCAGCACAATCCAGCAGGGTCTTGCGGAAATGTGGCTGTTAGTTGTGCTGTTGAATGTAATCGCCATGAAACAATCTGAAAACGATATTCTAATTCTCGCTTTCATCTGACATATGCTGCATTTGAAATGCCACACTATACGAGCAGTACGTACTGATTTGGCCAAAATGTATGTAGTATGCAAACAAAAGCAAAATGTGCAGTATGCCAAAAATGCCCAGATGTCGTACTGATTCGGAGAAAATCTCCAGTATGCATCGGACCAGTATACCTCGCTTACTGTATCCCACAATGCAAAGCGCTGGAACGTCACAGCGGCAAATGAAGTGACGGACAGCAGCAGCATTCCAGCAGAAGGGGACGCTATAGCTAAAGAAGTTGGGGTTACGGTTTACTTCTGCCTGGCGTAGCATACTGCTAAATTAATTTGAAAAGCTCCTCCATACTACAGACTACCGCCGAACGCAGTATGCAGTATATAGCATGTAGTATATAGTATATAGTACGGCATTTCGAACACAGCCTTACTCTTCTCTCGCTCTCTCTCTCTCTCATTTGACTCACCTGTCAGCTTGGAGCTCCTCATTGTTTGTTAGATCTTTTTTCTTCCTGGACCTTGGTATGATACTTTTTCTAGCAGACTGTCTCTCGTGAGGAGTGGGGTCGCTAGAGGACACCATGTCCTCGATGTCCTCAATCAGTGAGTCACAGGCTGACGGCATGGTGCTCTGAAAGTCAGACAAGGAACGGATTAGAGCATCATTATTTTTATTAGACCCTGTAAGTTGTAGACACTTATAAGCAAACATTTGACACCCAGATATGTTTTCCTGTGATCACATAAAGCACAGTGATGTAATAAAATAATTTGAAATTGTTAATAACACAAGAAAACAGTCTAAATTACATTGATTGTAATTTCCTTTAAGTTAAAATGCTGGGCAATTTGATAACATGATATCTGATATGATAAAGCCTCTGAATTGCTCAAGGCACCTGAATCTTTAAATCTGGACAAATAAAAGTATTCATTGTAATAAGCTATTTAATCAAGTCATTATAGGGTTCTCTTTGTTACCACTGTGCTAACGACTAGTTTTCTAGCTACTGGGATTCTGATTATGTTTGAACAGCTTAAAGCCTGCTACCTCAAATATAAGAGATAATAGATTTATTAACTTTGTGTTGTGTTACTGTATTTAATCTGACAATTATACTTAATTCTGACATTCATATTTAAATCACCATACAGCCCCTTTCTCAGCATTTTTTTATTTTATCTTTATTTCTTATTATTGCATATATACAGTACATACTTGCCATATTTCTTACTTCTATTTCCTATATTTTGTTCATGCTTCTGTCTGTGTCAGAGCAACTTTAATGGATAAATAAAGCATTTCTGATTCTGAAAAATCATACTTATACCGCAGAGGTAATTACCTGCTTGATTAAAGAGTATGGAATCATCATGCTGATAAGAGCAGAGCACCCGTGTCTTGTAACACACCTGAGTTAATTAGGCTATAGCATATAGCTACTCAGAAAGTTCCCACCAAAATAGGCTTGGACAGTAATATCAACAGTATCTCTCCATGACTTGAAGTTTTCTCATTCTTATGTTTTAACTGCTTTCCCTGCAGTGTAAACGTATTTTCAACTTTATCAATATATCATTGAAAATATGCCAAAAAAGAGGCTTTGGAGTTACAAAAGTGGCAGTAAAATTTGATAAATGAAGACGGATGGATAGCAAACAACTTTTCAGACATTTAACCTCTCGTTTGTATGAACTTAATTAGTCTTCTAGACTCTAGTACCATAACGTTAGTGGAGATAAACACACTTCGTTACTATCGGCTCGTATGACTGTTATTATTATGAACTATCATATAATATTAGTATTGTCTTATTTTCTAACCAACTGACGTTTTTGTTACATAAACATACATACCACGACACGTCCAGTCTTAGCTGCTGCTTTTAATATCATGTAAAAAGCTATGCAAAATAGTTCAAGGCGACACCAGCGCAACTAATACATTTATTAAAGATTTAATACAAAGTAACGTTCACTACGGTCCATTTTTATTAGCTTTACGTTACCAAGTCAATACAATATTATTTTCAACCAACTTTTTACCTAATGCCTAACCGCCTACGCACGCGCTGATTGACAGAAATTACAAACACCTGTGAAAACACTTAATTTGACAGACAGCTCACAGTCTATAGTGACATTTGTTGTGTGCTATGGGTCAGCTAGCTATTAGCTTGGCTAGCCTCATTAGCTAGCTTCTGCCCACGTGCCCCTTATTTTGGACAGGCAAACCCTCTTAGACACTGTTTAAACCCCTTACCTGAGTTGCAATGTTGTTATTAGTTGAGATAAATGCGAATTTTGAAGAAAAAAGTTTCAGAAATGGAACAAAGATGTTATTTACACCATCAAAACAGTTATCACAACTCTCAAGCCGCCATACTTGCGCGTAGTTACGGTAGGTAAAGAGGGACAAATTGGACGAGTGTGTATTTTACACTGGGCTGTACATAATGCATTTCTTTAATAGGCTATGAGGCCTTGTAAAATGAATAGTATATTGATAGTTCAAAATCATGTCTTTAAGGTCATTGGGCGTCATTCAATAACGATTCTTAGGAACACATTTAGACCGTTTTTAGGAATATTCTGACAACCTCATATGTTTATATTTGGTACATGGTCTTAGTTTAAACAATATCTACTCACATTCAAGATCATACTTACGCATATTTCAGGAATTATGCAAAATATATTTTTTTTGCCTTTATTCAATTCTGCAGTGTTAAATTAAGAAATTACTTGCAATTGATTTGACCTTTACAGTGTGGTCATTTATAGTTTTCAATTGATCACAAGAAAGAAATGCATCACTTAGATGCTAGTTTCAAGGACAGGACGTGATACAGGTTTCAATGCATTTATTTTTGTTTAATTTGAAGTTATTTCTGTGAGAGCACTGGGGCTATTCTCTCTTGGTTCGGTGAACTTCCTGAAAGACTACCTCCATGTCAGAGCTACTTTATTTTTACTTACATTTGGAGTTGGGTGCTCCACGTTTAGTTTCTTAGTTTCTCTGTATGAGTACCTGCACACTCATGCCTATCTATGGGAATGGCAGAGCGTTTACCTATGCTAATTAGGAACAGCTGGCAGAAGCCATTAACTTATGAGGACATCGCGATTCATCACAATATAAACACAAACAATCTGATTGAACTTTTCTTTGGGTTTTTGTTGAGGAAGTTTCAAAGATATTGGTGAATGCAGCTCTTTTCTTTACATATATCTTCTCAGACTAAAACTTTTCCCTGTTGGCATTTCTAACTACAGTGCATAGACGTCCCTAAAGACATCATAAACAAAACATGTTCATACTTATATTGCCTTTATTCAAATTTCAATTACAAACACCCAGTACAAAAACAGATCCATTTATCCCTCCCCCCCAAACAAAAACAACTCAATTCCTCATTTAACAGATGTTAAAGAAAAATGTATAACTGAATAACACACATCAAATTTCATCACATTAGTTTACCTTAAACATTCAACAGCACTATGATACTTTCACTCATGCGTTCAAATTGCAAAATAAAGAGTTAGGTGGTATTACAGCTCTTATTTTTGTAATCCGTGGAAACAGGCAGCAATATCATAATTTTACGGTCAATTCCTTCCTATCAAATACTCAGCTTTTCACACAACCTTTACAGAATATTGACGGATCAGTATATTGTATTTGGTAACAGCTTAAGATAAGCATAGGAAAATAGCAGGAAAAACAATGCTGTTTCATTCTCGACTATAGTTAACACCACGTTTAGCCTAATGATAAATTTCTGTAAGGTCTAATCACACATGAGAATCAAAAGTTTGAAATGAAGGAGCTGTAATTTGAAGTGTCACTCATAAGTTTTCAGACACACTGGCAATGACACAAGCGATAGCAATGTTTTAAAATCTTTCACACTCCATTACAAATCCATGGAAAGGAACAATCTTTCCAAAAATCATGTTTCCATTGTGTAAAAGTGGATAAAATATTGTGACCAGATTCTGCTTGCTTGAGACAGAAGGTGGGAAATATAGTTACCTGTGTAAGTGGTCTCAGAAAATAGGACAGCTGTGGTTAGTAAATCCAATGGAGAAGATATTGGGCTTAACCTTTCCATAAATACATACAAAAAATATGCAGATATAAATATGCCTATAGGGTAACTGTGTTCTGTGAATCAGAACATTTCTGTGCATTTAGGTCAAATTTCATTTACTTTGATAGGAGCAATAACTAAGCTAGATTGTGCTGACAGAGAAACTGTATTTCTCCGTCTAATGAAAGTTGTAAAGTTGCAGAAAATTAGGTCAAAATGTTGTTTCAATATTCCCCTTCAAAGTGAAATCGGCAGCGATGCAAAAATAGTTTTGCAGACTCCCTTAAATCATTTCAAACATAAAACGGACACACAGTGTCACAGAAGCAAAGCCCCCCCACACGCACACTACAGCAGAGGACTCAAGTCACTGATCCTGGTTCAGTGGTGTATGTAGACATTGCAGTGTCTCCTTATGACCAGTACGACCAGTACAGGGCTATGAGGGTGCCTGTGAATGAATGACTGCATGCATGCATTTTCAAATGTTGTGTCTCTAAGTGATGCTCTGCGTTTTACCAAAACAAAAGTATAACACTGACAAAAGAACTAAATAACTTATGAAAAAGGTTGGAAAAAACAAAAAAACAAAACCAAAACAATATTGCAATAAATTTGTCCACTTCTCTATCCATCAAATGTGCACCCCAATATTCAAATTTAACATGTATGAGACTGGTTTAAGAGCAAAGGCAAACTCCCTATCTTATCAGGGCTTGAGTGGAATCTCGCACACGTCAGAAGAGAAAAGTGATGTTACATCCAACATCACATTGAAATAATACAAGTTATTTTTCTCTATGAAAGGGGAATTCAAAGACTCATACACACTATGGCATTTATGCCCTATTACTATAGTCCAACATTAAGTGGGAGGTAGCCTACAGTACCTTGTGCACTGAAAAATTTAGAAAACTGTACATCAATTTACACATGGCAGGCTTACTCTTTAGCAAGCTGGATCTTTGACATAACTCACACATGCTGCACACGCAATTACTCAAGCGCACATCAATCAGGCCGGGGGAAAGTTAACACTAACAGCAGCAATATTACCTGCAGCGGCAGGCTTCTCTAGTATCAAAGCCAGGGTTTCAGACAAGGTGTTTCAGTTTTGTTATTAGCAGGGATGTAATCAAACAGGAGAAGCGTTTAGAAGTGAACAATTTGTTCAGATACCTAGAGAATCATATCACATCCCTATACCTCTAAGTTCACCAAGTCCTCGCGCTGGCTTTTTTTTTGACTGAAGACCCCAGTGGATCTAGTCACACATAACAGTATTATATCAGGTCTGGTATGAAACCCGGCGTGGTTGCACTGAATTTTCTCCAACAAAACATGTCATACTTGTTTTTTTTGTTAACATTTTACCCTTTTTTCATTTTTTTGAACATCCTGGAGAAAAAAAAAGCCCTTCATCACATGCTGACGCATGAATAACTCAACCAACAAGGGGCCCCTTATAGCATAAGTGATATCATTTGTTAGTTCTACAGTTTTAAAATCCATTAAAATTCAACATTTATTAAACCTAAAAAGAATAATACACTCATCTCGTCTCTTACACTGCTTTCAGTACACACCAAGTACGCAGTGCCCAACGATAAGTGGTTCAAACTCATTTTATCTGATGCACTCAGCACACACTTGAAGTGTGGAGGCTTTAGGGGAGGTCTGGTTAAGGCAGCTTCTGCTGATGAAGATGGAGGAGCGGGGGAAAGCAGCAAGACAGAAGAAGTCTGGGTCCTGAATTCACAAAGTATCAATAAAGAGATTATATTAGAGTTTGGACATATGTGCCAAAGAGACAGATTTTTACATGTGGAACAGGTGTTTCGCAGGTCTGATGGCTTTGATTGCGCTGTAAGAACATGTTCATGTAAGATCAACCTTTACGTAACTTTTCCCATATTTTTTTACTTCATTGAAGTGTCAATCTTTACTAAAATTACAAAGTATGAGGTTGCCGACTTAATCAGTTGATAACAGGCTGATAAGGTGAGCAAGTTCCCTTTTTGATTCACCTCATACTTCCAGTTTAAATATGGAAGATACGGTACAAGAGAGAAATAAAGTGTGTGTAAAGGAGATCAGACTAATTAGTCACCATGAGGTGGTCCTTAAGAGTATTCACACTTCACACTCCATTGCCTGCATTTCAAGATTTCATTTAAAATGGATCATTTTGTCATGTGCTCTCCAAACAGTTTTTGAACCTCCATGGCATTAATGTCTGAATAGCGATTTAATGTAAACAAAACCAAAACTCTTCGCCTCTTTATGATTATAGGCCCAAACGGCACAATAGGTCACCTGAGCAGGTGTATACTGCCTATTCTAACAACTTTAGTAATGGAAGATGATGTGAAACTGCCCTGTTTTCTTTTTATATTCATTTTGACTTCTTAATGATTCCACAAAAAGCCTACCGAACTGTGCGCTGAATGAGCCTTCAATCACAGCTCATTGGTGTAATAGTACGCTATTGATGAGACTTCTTCCGAATAATCTCCCAGCCCTCACATCTCTTGGCATTAACACATCTTAAAGTCTAGGATATGTCTCAGGATAGGCATTAGGATGAATTTGCACACCTGAAAGGAAAATGCTTTCTACTGATGGCTTTGGGTGATCATTTCAGTGCAACACGTGCGTTTTCAGTAACCCGACAGTAACACCCTTTAAGTGTGTTAACGCCAGGTGGTGTGGGGTTATTTTCCTTCAAGCTGTTCTGACTTTACTGATTTCTCTGTAGGTGGATATCCTTGCTATCCCCTTTAAGTTCCCCACAAAAGGCAAAGGCTTGAAGATGTCCCCAAACAGCCAGCTACACTGGAGGCCTGAGAAAAAGAGTATTGATACGTCTTCACAATAACCAGTTGTGTTTTGTTGTGAAATCATGCAAGACCGATTACCCCACAGACCATGGAAAAACATGGCATCTAAACTTACTGGGACTGAAACCGCCCTCAATCCTCTTTTCCACCTATTCAGAAATGGCTTCCACTAACTACACAGTCACAGGCATCAGAACCCTCACCGATCTCTCCCCCACGCTCTTAATGTGAAGTGTCAATTACCTAATGCTAGCTGCACAGCAGATCATCCAGGCCAAGAGAGGGCATTTTATCAAAGTCACAGGCGTCAAACAAGTCGCTGATTCCCTGGTCGTCTCCCAAACCTAAAAGGTAGTCGTCTTGGTCCAGAAGAGGAGGCCCAAGGTTTAAAAAAGGCCCCAGAGATGCGGGGATCTGGTCCTCCGTCTGCTGGAGTAGACTGGTGTAAGGGGACGAGATGGGGGAGAGCGTAGTGACGGAGACAGCTGAGGAAGGTGGAGGCAGGGACGGGTTGGGAGGTGTGGTTGTGCAGCCGGGATCTGAGAAAGAAAATGGAGTCAAATCTGTTGTTAAATCTGCAGAGCCAAGGAACTCTAACCAGACTTACAGGAAAATCGATCTAAACTGAACATGTGTTAAATGATGACTATTTTTAAAGGCTAACTCATAGTAGAAAGACAGGGCTCGCAGTGGCGGCTCGCAGTAGCAAATCCGCC
This sequence comes from Semicossyphus pulcher, assembly GCF_022749685.1. NCBI lineage: Eukaryota > Metazoa > Chordata > Actinopteri > Labriformes > Labridae > Semicossyphus > Semicossyphus pulcher. Next base: position 13,904,920 of record NW_027211770.1, read on the forward strand.
GCAGCGCTGCAGCTGAAAGGCTGTCTGTGTGGACCCAAGCTCCTGCCAAAAGCAGCAGTTCAGTGAGCCGTCATGCACAGGTGGAGTTAGGCAGTGTGGCCCGGGCTTTGACCGATTGGTTTAATTCAGACTCAACTAATTTTGTTAAAGGGATCTACTGTATAAAGGCAGTGTAAAAAATCAGCTGAACATGTGCAGCGATCTGAAACAAACCTTGAAGGACTTTGAGGAAAGGCGAGTTCCCGTTGATGTCCATGTTGCCGTTTTTTACAGGACTCCTGGGGTCATTCTCCTCATCTGGACACAGTAGGACTTCTATAGGACCCTTGGTGCTGGTAAGGTGGATGGATAAACTCTGGAGGGAGGAAAATAGTTCAATAAAGAAGAAGAGAAAAAGTTGAATAAAAAACAGCACATCCACAGTTGATAACTTTGCAATTGTGATAACTTCCTGTTCTGCGAAATTTTACAATAAATACAGAAAATGTTACTAGATAAATGCAGTGTAATTTCATGAACATCATACTTTTTACTAATTGGGACTTTTAAGTCTATTTTCTTCAAACAAACAAATTAATATTTAATCAGCGTGACCAGCCCGGTGACACTTTCTGAAACAAAAGTTCACAGTATCCTACTTCCTGTCAGCACGCAAAACCCCAAGCCATGTGTCTGCGGCAAGTATAGCCGCAAAAGGTAAATGGTTCGTCGCCGACATGTTCTGTTACAGCAGCTGCGTCTTGTGCACGTTTACAGGCAGCTGACACACAGACTCTACTGCACAGCGGTCAGTTCACTCTGTGCTCTGGCGAAGAGCTGCACTTAAGAAATATCAGACAGACTTTTCCTGTAGATAAGTCGTGGAAAGAGACTTAGCAACAGAATATGTAGAAGCTTGACGTGATGCAGTTTATTTGCCTCGCTACCAGACATTCTGCGACACATGCACACATTGCAATTGCAATGGTTAAACGATATATCACTCGGTCGTAACAGCAGGTACTGCAATACTTAACTAGGTCTTTCTCAGAGTTTACATATTAACATATTTAGTCAGAAAGAACTTGATATTGATATGTGAAAGCAACACAGATTTAGGTCGAGTTACTCGCTTGCTCATTAAGACTGGAAGCAGAAAGACCTCATTTCAAACTACAAACCATGTTCAGAGTAGATTAATAATCAGACTGGCATGTCCAAGACCCATCGCAACACTGGTTAACTCATAATGATATTTCTGAAAACTGGTAGACTTTAAATATTAGGCAAGATCAATTCCTCAAATGTGAAACGGAGAAGTTTCCTCAGGACAGTAATGGCGGCTCCAGCCTGTGTGTTTCGTTCTTGAACACATACCTCGTCCGGATCCGGTACTTCTAGTTTGGTGTCTGTGGGCGCTTTGACGACAATAACAGTCTGATCTCTGAGGTTTCCCAGCTGTTTGATGTCTTGGTACGTTACATAGGCATATGTGGAGAAGAGGCGGTTAAAGAAAATGCACGACAGTTTCAGAGCAACTCCTTCTCTGAACAAACACCTACTGCATATGCAAACCTGGTGCTCACTGCTTGATTTATACAACAAACTGCAGAAGTGATTTCAGTACCGTGCACTTAAACATGCTAGTGTAGTAATCTAAAGTTTGTCGAAGAAAACAAAAAAAAATTGAGATATTAAAAACTCCATTCAGTCGGTTTCTGTTGAGGTTTTACTAATCCCTCATTGTGTAGCAGGAATTATCCTACTAATACCCCTTTCCCACCAAAATAAGCGCATTGACGCAGGTTTGTCAGACCTGGGAAGACCTGCTAATAAATGCGGATTGTCTGTTTCCCCATTGCCAGTGGAGTATACTCCTTTCGGTCTCTTTTCTGCTGTGTCACCGTCTGACATCACAAAGTAGCAAGGAACCTGTCGCTTTATTTCTTCTTCCCCTGGGAGCAGAAGAAGCTCTCTCACCTCGCTGTCTTGCCAGTGTTGCTGCATCTTGCGTGAAACAAAGAACAAATTCTCAGTTGTATGTTGAACTCTATTTACGCGCCAGCAGACGGAACTTCAATGAGCGTGATAGCATCGCGCCGGAAAGGGAGCGGAGATTAGCATGTGGACCCGGGTTTTGTGTTTCCACCAATGCCGATCAGAGCCAAGGCGATAACTACCCGGGTCTACTGCAGAGTCATTTGACTCGGTTCTGAATACCGATTGTAACCTTTCCCACTAAGCAAAAAGCCGGGTGTTAGCGGGTTTTTTGACCAGTGGGAAAAGGGCTTAAGCGTGCAAACAAACAATACTATAGTGTTGTCTATTTGACAATGTTTGAAACGGTAGAAATTTTACGTTTGTATCCGTGCAAGCCAACAACAAAAGGATATTTCTGGTTGTTCTGCAAGTCGCTCATGTGTCTCATGTCAAGGCTGCATCTCTGGATGAGTTGTTCAAGCCTCTGCTCCTCCTCTCCCAGAGCAGAAACTTCTGCTGTCAGTCTCTGTCTCTGGCTGAGCGCTCCCTCTACCTCCAGCAGACTACAGCCCCTGTGAAAGAGTGAATTAAAACAGATTAGGTACAAACGCCAACTTCTCGTTTGCCCCTGTATTAACTGTCTCTTACTTATGGTTTCTTATATTTGGTACGATAGCTTCAACAGCAACAGTTTATGTTTCAATGCTTAATTCATATATTTCCAGGGAGCAGAAATTGCAGAAGATATTTGGATTAAAAACATGATGGGACTGTACTTAAAAACTATAATGTCAAACGAGAAAAATATTTATAAGTTCAGTCATTTGATAGAAGATTGATCCATCTGTGGATATATTCATGTTAGGTAACTGATATGGATTACATTTATTTAGCAACATCGTATTCAAATAAGGAAAAAACAGGCGATAAGTAAATGATATCGCACATCCTCATCAACACTAAAGACACGTTTAAGCAAATCAGCTTTTATGGCTGCATTGAAAGGCCAAAGTAGTGAGCATGGGTACTTAACGCCTACTCTTAAACTTCTTGTGCTCTTTATGATTGCTGAACAAATGAGGGTATAATTAAACTAAACAGAGTAGAGTGTCGCAGTCAGGTATCCTCATACTCTGCTGTGGCAACAGCCTGCATGCAGCCACCTGCCTTCCTGTGCTCTACAAGCCAGGTAACCAACCCAATATAAACCAAACACACTGAATGCTTTTGTGATATAAACTATTTAAATGTCTCATTATTTGAGCAGGATTTGGGTCAAACTATGGTTATTTTTCAACTGTGTCCGGGGAATTAGCTTGTAGAACTCAAAGCACAAAGAGAGGAGGAAGTGAAACTGGAAGAAGACGGGAACATGGAGGCACGAACAGAAATGGAATATGTCACATTATGTTCACAAATAACTTCTTGGTGGGATGAATAACCGAAAATGTAACAATTTTAGTGGATACTTGCTTCCATAGGTAAGACAAAACAAACTCTTTAAAAGATGAAAGCTGGGTTTATGAGTGGTGGAGAGAGACAGAATGACCACTTACATCCACTGAATGTTGTTCTTTGATTTCTTCTTGATGAGGTGAATGCCTTCTAGTACATTGGTGATATCATACAGCCGCCTTTTCTGCACCTGATAGTAGAGGATAAAAGTCTCAGCAGTTATACATTTAGTAGCCGCCTTAACTCTGGCAAAAAACAATCCCCAACATCAGCAAAAAAACATTTTCAATGCTTTAATCACTTAAAGTTGTTTTAGATGTCCCCACAAAATATTCTCTTCCCTCCCTTTAATTTCTTTGCTCTCTTGGTTACTTGTATTAACCAGTTTCATCAGCATCACAAACAGTATCGAAAGGTGAAACATGTTAACTGTTAAGAGGGTCCTTGACATAAATATTGTACCACCAACACCCCCTTTCTTTTTCTAAGTGTCCTTTTCAGTTTGGATGTAAAATTACCTGTAAGGTTTCAGCGGCGAGGTTGAGGTCCAAAACGCCATCGGAAGACTGAGCAAGAAGGTCCACAAACTTTTTTGTTAATAGGCCCAGAGAGGTGTCGTATCGAGTCTTCTCTGGAGGAGACTTGGGCGCTATGGTTGAGAAAAGGTAGGAGGAGAGAGAAATAAGTTATACATGTTAAATTTTGCGAGGAAGTCCAAGCCGATTGTGGGTTATTCCATAGACAGAATCAGTGTACAAAGAACTCGATAATAGACATAACTGCACCATTCAATAAAAAGGCTGCAATAAATACAATCTGGGTTCAGCTTTGTTGTCATTTTAGGAAACTGGTGTGGGGGTTTTGTTCTGGACTACACTTAGAAGTTTAATAGCCAAAGCACACTGCAATGCTCGGAGTGTTTTTGTTGTCAGGAAATATTGGAGGTAAATGAGTCAATCAGTCACAATCAGCTGGGAGTGATCACAAACTACAGAACCCTTACTGTTCAGACATTAACTTTGATATTAACAAGCTGAATACGTTTCATGTAAAGAGATTTGCCAGCTCGGGCTACAGCATTTCAGGAGCACAAAGTGCCACTTGTCTCACCCTCCAACACCTCTAGCGGCTGGAACTGCAAAGATATATTACACTGATGCAAAGGCCATATATTTATATCGTGACCAAAACATGTGATGTACAGATTTTGTTTCTATTTAAAGTCCCATTATATTCTGGTTCACGAGACTGCAAAGGACACATTTGCAAGGACTAAATAGAAAAATCACAGCTTTCTTCTGATTGTTGTTTCTGTCTATTCCATAGATTCAATTAACCCTTACAATATATTGTGAATTAGTCAGGAAGCGGTCAGAGGAGGATATTTTGTTGTGTCAAACTTTTCAAATACATCTCTTTTTTTATTAATATGAATCTACTGCGGCCACATTGATGAGAAGTATAGATAAATGAAGATGCATTTATAATATAGAGGAAAAAAATAAGTAATTTTGGGATCATTAACTTTGAATAAGTGGCCTTTTATTCTCACACAAAAACAGAGAAATTATCCTGCTATAGGACCGTGTTAAACTACATTCAAGTTAGAGGCAGAAATTAGTGGTTCTTTAAACTTGATTGTGTCTAGACCAGAAAACTGTCCAATGTTGTTCAGCTGAGTGAGAACGCATGCACATTTCCCTGTATGAAGATGCTGCATTGAGGCCTTTTCTGTGGATTAAACTTTGTGTCGACCATCACTCGCAAAGGATTGCCTTTAGTCTTTTGAGTGTACATTTCAGTGTGCATGGAGGGTGGCAGAGAGCTCCTTACTTCTGGGTGTCTTTAGCCTCGCCCCATTGGTCACAGCGGCCCCGCCTCTGCCTCTTGGAGTCCTGGCTGGTTCTGATTGGTACTGGTGGTCTGAATCATCGAGTGCTAACCGCCTCTTTGCCTAGAAAGACAGAGAAAAAACAGTTTACAACAGACATTGGCTGGCTTGGTAAGCATCTCATCTTGGATGCATCATTTCCTTTATCTCGTGGGTCTCTAGCGCAAGAAGTAAGCTGTGATCTAAAGCATACATACACTTTTAAAAGTTAAGTAACTATGAGTTGTTATGCAAATTCATTGTCATATATCCTCAAAGCATTGAGACTAGGAGGACATGCTTCTTTTGTATTCTTTTCCATTTCAGTTTCCTAAAGGTGTGGATATTATGCCACAAAATAGTTCAAGAGACAAGATTTTCTTTATGAAAATTACAATAACAAATGGAAAAACTGTCACTCTAATGCTGTTGCACAAATCCAGTAGTTGAGATTCCTCCTGTTTCTCAACCAACAGGCCAGGGCAAACCCAGATACCTAAAAATGAGTCACACCCATGGGTTTAATTAGCCTACATTGCGTACATATACCATTTTCACCCACTTATCAAACACAAATAATGCCTTTCTGAAAAGCAATGTTTGTGGCTTGTCTGATACAATGCTTTATTTAAACCCCCATGTTCACATTAATTTTTACTTCCAGGTTTAGATGGCTAAGTGTAGCCTGTCCGTCATTTCTGCTGATGTAACTCTGGGGTGGCTTGACGAGGATGAGGTGTGTGTAATAAACATTTCTTTACAATGCAGATGCAGATTCTTTAGTGAAAAGCTGCATACTTTATCTATCACCAACTTAAATCTGCATTCTAGTCCTGATTACTGTTAACACGGCATATTGAGTAGTCTCTTCAACCAGGGAAACCTTGGACTTTTGTGTTGGCTTGAATCCACCCTCTTATAGTGTCTTGGAGCAGCACACCAGTACCAGGGTGCTGGTCTGCAGCAGTTCCCTCTAAAACCTTTACAGGAGGTAACTCAATCAACCCTCACGAAAAGTAGCATGTAAAGCACAGTTAACACCATCTTTAATACTTTCTTATTTCATCTAGTCGAAGTTTGAGGAAAAAATAATAATATGCCCTCTGTTGACAGTCAAAATGTCAGCCATTTTATATCTGCAAGCAGCTCCCCCAACCCCCTGCCTGTTCATGGCTACAGCCTGAGATTCACAGACTGGTTTAGTTCATGAAAGATGAATAGCCAGAGACCAACCAACACCCTGAATGTTACTGAAACGATTTGGTGTGGTTTGTGCAGGTTGAAGTACAGGAAACGTGCAGTCAGCACTAAAGCAACAAAGTCGAGTTTCACTTTACTTGGCTTGAAAGGAAGCATAACGTTACACTTTATTAACAACAAGAGGGTTATAAAACAGTTGTGCAAAATTAAGGTCAAGGCCCACAACGAGTAATATTGCCCTCTAATTATCAATACTGCTGCTAGCCTTGAAAGCTAACCCACATTTTCAAGCTTCATCCAAGTTGGCTTCATGTTCAGAGTCGGCTGGGAGAAATGTCTACCGAAACTGAAGTGAACCCTTACCCGCAAATAAGCACATATTTGTGCAAGTTTCACCACTCGTTAGTTGTTAAAAGGCTGACTATTAGCTCACTTGGAGCCAAGCAGTCCAACAATCCCCCAACCCCCCAAAATTAAGACACAAACAGCAGCCACTAGGCCAACGCCAACCTCACTCCTCTCTTACCAATGTTTCCATCTGGCTGCAAGAACCGGACTCAAAAGCACCACGAAGTTAGCATGGCACGATGTTAGAGGACATGTCTACGTGTATATAAAGGCAAAACTAACTTAAACTCGCCATTTCACTCCCCACATTCAACAAACCGCTTAACTAACCACTTGGGGGACTCAGCTAGCGGTAGTTAGTTAGCCACCTCGCTAGGGTTAGTCTGGCTAAGCAGCTAGCGTTAGCTACCCGAACAACAAGCTCGGTTAGCCTAGCAAGCTAACATGTTGTCGTGTTTGTGGCTAGTTGTAGCCAGATAAATGTGTTCAAACGAGCTGTGTAGATGATTACCGGCGGTCTTCCCAGAGCGGGTCGTGGTCCGGCTCCGTGTGCAGCAGCTTGTTGTGGAGTTGTGTAAATGTTGTTTATCTGAGGCTCAGACAAACACACATTTGATGTCTGTGTAACGTTGCAAGGCGGTGGGGTGGTTATTATTTGGATAAAGGTCGCGTTGGATTGACCGGGGTTTAAACGATCCGACAGAGTTGTTAAAATGATATTATTGTCCAGAGGAGAGCTCCCAACCCCCGCTAAAATCACTTTGTCCGGAGCCGAGGAGATCCCTCTTCTCATCTTGCGTACTCGGGGTAACCCCTTTCTTGTCTCTGTACTTTCAAGCCCGTGTGGCTGCTAATCCGCCGCAATAGTTACAAAAATAATCACACCAAAGTGAAGATGAGAGTCTGATTCATCGACTTCGGTGAAGTATTTTTCCTTAAGAAAGTGCATTTAGGCAGATGCAACGGATTAAAAAGTAGCGCAACTCTCGTTGCCCCCGTCTAGAAATGGCTTCAGGAAACGGCCTGATGAATGAAGGGATACGGTTTACGCGCTCAAGAGCCCTCCCGCGAAACTCAGATTTCCCGGGAAAATTTCAAACGGAATTTACATGCTACACGCTATTGGTCCTTCAGAGAAGACGCCCCGCCCATATTACTAACGTATTGACCAATAACAGTTCAAGATTCGGTGCGCCACGTGTTCATTGGCAGATGTAAACAGGCTACGTCAACAGTCACGCCTTGCGTGTTTCCCTGACAGGACGCTAAGTGGCGCAAGTGACCAATTGTGCTGAGGAGACAGGGTGAAGTCTTGTAGGCAACATACAACAAAACTGTCTTATTAAAAGACAAAAAAACGGACAATGGTCAATGTTTTGTTCATTATGGCCAAATTCTTCATTCACAAAGCTAAATTCATGAAGACTCCAACCACCTTCTCATGCTACTATGACGAAAGTCAACTCTACAGTACAAAGTTTCAATGTTACAATTACAATTTCATTTTTTATTAATTTAGCAGACGCTTTTTATTTCGCAGTACACTAAATCCCTTACAGTGGTGAAATGGTGAAATGAAAGATTTCTATGGATTATTTAAAAACGACCTCAATAATGAAATATCTTAAATACTATTTTATTTGTGCTATCTTATTTTATTGATTTTAATATTATATACCATACTCTATTGTGCTTGTGTGATGTTTTATGTCTTTTAAGTTATGTCTGTTTATTGTACTTGAAAGCAATTTTATGAATGCCTTACAGTTTGTAAATATGAATTTTCTACAATAAAGTTTTGAACAGAAAATAAAACAACAAACCTACAACAAAACAAAACATAAATATGCTCTGACCTCATTTTAAAAAGTACTTACTACCTTTTGTGTATATTCTAAATTTACACCATGGAGCAGAGATACAAATTCTCAAACACTGATATCATGTTAGGGTGTTTCTTTTTATCTTCTCTTTTTCGGCCAAAGCTCTATATCCCTGCGTGAAAAGTTGACCTTTGAGCATTAAATACTGACCTCCCAGATAAAAGGTTGTTGTGGTCAGCGATGTTCCAGTTGCTTAAACTAGTTGAGTGAATTAAAAACAAAATGCATCCTTTATTGTCCCAAAAGATGGTTTAATAATATTTTTTATATTGTTCTGTTAACCCTCCTTCACGACTGTATATGTGACTTCTTATATTATTGTATTATTTGCAGTATTTTTTTATTTTATAGTTAGAAAATGTATTGGCTTTTTGTTTGATGACCTATTAAGTGCCACATGAAATGATTAATATAAGTAAAGGCTAACAACTCGGATAGCTTGCACCACTTTACATCACCATTGGACTCAAACTTTGCAAAAAAAAGTGCTCAGTATGCCTCCAAGGTGAAACTGAGAAAACTTGACCATCGAGCATTAATTTTGAATCACATGGTAATGACAGAACAATGATTTATAGACATTTATAACCATATGCCTCACAGCCCTGGAGTGCCCTGGAGCCCCGCCATGATGGTGACCAGGAGACAGCATTCAGTCCATGGATTACCTTTTTTATACCCTCTGTAGCAAGATAATATATCATTGTAATATGCTATTTTGGCTACCTCATATCTACACTTACACAAAGCAGGAGATTTCTTATCCATTTTCATTGTGACAATTTCTGACAGAAGATACTTGTGCCAATCACCTGAACACTACTATAGTTGCTCAAACGTTCCCACAATGCAACACAAGCGATGGCTTCAGTCTTTGCATCACCCACCCACACACTTTGTCTTCATACTCTTTTGATATGTTTTGTTTGTTGTTTTGTCACAGGGAAAAGACACTCGTTTTTAACTGGGCTTTAAAAAGACCACTGGCCCTAGATTGTCAACTCATGTATAACACCGGAAGTAAGCTAAAATCGCACAATAACGTTTTTGACAAACAAAATTGCCCAAGTTAAATCCATTAATATATTGTTCTCTCATGTAACATTTTTATTTGATTCTAAAGTAAAATTTGAATATACTGTTTCACTTTTGAAAATTAGTAATATGTATCTGCACAAAATAAAAATGTGTATTAGAATTGTTTTCATGAAAACATCATCTCAAATAGTAGCATGTCTGCAAGTACATTGTAGGGCAAAAACATTATAGAAGAGGTTTGTCCTTAATGAAAATACCGTACATATCGTAATTTTCTTCCTGTTTTAGTACAAATCTTTTCAACTTTTTTTTGCTAACCCTACTTTTATTTTGGTAGCACTGACCGGAAACGTAACAAACTTTACTGGTACTGAGGAGGCGGAGGAGGTGTAAGAGACGAGTGTCATGCCTGGACTATCATACTGTGGAATGGTTTGACTTGTCGCGGGGCCTCAAACAATGTATTTTAGTCACAGGAAACATTAAGTTAAGTTAGCTTAACAAGGAAGGAAAGCTGGAACACTGAAGAGTTGGGACAGAAAAACTACGTAGGATGGGCGAGCGTGCGGACACTACGTTTAACACCACTGGATCCAAGTGGCTGCTGCCTGTCAGTGAATACCTGGGCTTTCCTCTAGATCAGGTACGATTCTCTGCACATGAAACACAAATCAGCGGTAATACTTTAAAGATAGCATTTCCCAAGCTATGTAGTCTTATGAATAGTGCTCCGTTGTGATACAAAATCTGTCAATTAAGGTGACCTGTTGGAGAGACATGCAGTGATTCCTCAACATTCACCCATATAGAAGTTCATTATACTACAGATTAAAGACACTTGGTCTCCATCGCCACTTTCACATTGGTGGTATATACAGTTTTGTTTTGATAAAGACTATAATTTTGTTACAATGCCTCTGTATAATGCTACCAGAATAAAGGCATGCCAAAGATGAATAAAATCATGTAAATTAACATTTATAACCAGCCATTTGATAGTCTACTTCACACATATCACAGCAGAACTATACATCAGAGTGGAAGTGATATGATATCACGAAAGCAGATTAAATTATTGGGATAAAATAAAGTATTTAAGCAGTAATGTTAATTAACAGTACTCAGAACACCTGACTGAGGCGGAGTGATACACACAGTGAAATGTCCCAGTGATGTTGTTCTCTATATCAGCACCCAAGGAATGCCTCTTGTCCAATCAGATGACTTGGTCGGAACTAACTGTTGTATAATAGAGTATTAGAACTTTTTCCATGTCAGTTTGGAACAATTATTTTGTTGAAAAGTTTTAGAATCTATCCATCTCTCACAGGTGAATTTTTTGGCGTGCCAGCTGTTTGCCCTGGGTGCTGCCTTCTGGTTTCGTCTCTACCTCAGTCCTAGCCATGCCAATCCCCTGGTGCGGCACGCTGTGGCCACGCTCCTTGGCATTGCCTTTCTCATTTTCTGCTTTGGATGGTACTGTATGAATCTATCAGAGACACGCTCATACAGTTCTCCATTCATTATCTCACTTTCCACAACATAATGCTGCATCTCTCTTTTGTGCCTTGATTACCAACATGTTTGACTGAAAATATAGATGGTTAACTCTGTTCACTGAGAAATTATCTACGTTTCTAACTATTGAACAGGGCTTATGTTCAGTGCTGGATGTTAGGAGAACCACAGGGTAATAATAACAGGACGACAGTGAGGCGTAAACAGAAGCTACGCTGTGGTTTCATTTGAACATGGCTAGGACATACAGCTGACTTCCAACAAAACACTGTTTTATTTGAATAATTGTAATGTTGCACCTGTTCTGATGGCATCCTTCTTCTTCTGTAGGTACTCAGCTCATATCCTGACGGTGGTGGTTGCAAGCTACTTGATCATCATCCAGGCTGACATCAACAATGTACACAGGTTAGTGTCGGGTAAATGTAAAATTCACATAGAAATCTACGATAAAGCTCTATAACGGTGACAAAATATTGGAGTATGTGATGGATTATATCATTTTAAACTAAATTCTAAACATCTGATTATTTCTAGACCAGCCTGACGTGACTGTCTGTCATCATGCTGGCAGGTAGATTAGATGACAGAACTGTTACAGCAGCTTCTCATGTCCATTACATAGTGCAATACTAGTTACTGTCGTCTGCAGGTAAAACTTGCCACATAAGATCAGCCCGGAAACTCCTTACATCATAGATTTGTGTTTGTTGTAGTGGTCTAGATAAAAGCAATGATATTGATTGTTTATCTGCAGCAGTACGCCATGTTTGACATCTAAATCTGAGAAACAAAGTTTTATTGTTGAACTGAATTTACTCCCTCCCACACATTCCAACATCGACTGCAGTGTGATGCCCACGCCCCTTTATCTTCCAGTAAAAATGCGGTCCGAGCTGAACTGTTGTTGAAAGGAACTAAACTAAACATGCAAGGTGAAAAGCAGCCAGACATGCCATGCCGGCCTGTTAGATGAAAGGAGACAACACAACTATGTGTCTTTTTATGCATTTCTACACGCTTGTTTGTCTCTTAGCGGGCTTTGTTTAGCGTTGTGAGTGTACCTCGATATTTGGTTGAGTGTCTCGTCTTAAGTGTGTCAGTAGTAGATGTTTCCTTTTTATGAATGAAGCAACATAAACAAGGATTAGTGAGGTCGCTCTGGTATTCACGTGTAAAAGAAATACCTTTAAGTAGAGGAAGTTAACACCTGTGTTGTTTTGTACAAGTGGAAGCAGTTACTCAAGGTAAACAGTGTCGCAGGTTAAACAAACATCCACATTACACACACCTCTTTATGGCACAGGGTGAGAGGAGGTTACTCAGACTGAAGCAAGCCAAATCAGGACATACTTGTTAACTTACTTACTTATATTTGATCATTCTGCTTTATTAAAATGTCTATTTTTGGCTCCGTGCTAGGGTCGGCCCTACACATGGGTCTGTATGTGACTGACTGACTGACTGAGTGAGTGACAGTACTTTTAGAGCAGCAGAGAAAGAGAGTTGCGACATCTCAATGGCGGATCATGGAGCATATTGGACCTCCACAGACGCGACTCTCTGTCTATACGGCTCTGGATACTTTGTTCTGGGAGTAGACGGGGCTGCTCCTCCGCTGTCCTCACCTACGTCCGCAGCGCGCACCTGCTTTCAAACACGTTGTCATCGGACTCATGAGGACAGTCCTTGTAACACATTGCCCACAAAAGCGCACATTGACCTGATGCGGTCAGCCACATACTAGGTTTTGACCTAGTCTTGTTACCTTTAGGAATTTGTTGTGGGTATCCTACAGTAAAACATTTACCTGTCCCATTATATGTATACAATCAGTCTTTTTTTATCACTGTTAATAATTTACAGTATACACATTTTAACCATCTTAAAACACATACTATTCACTAACATCCAAATCAACAGGATCTTAGTGACACATTTTCAACAAGATCAACAAGATTGGCAGCAGGTAAAAAGCCAAGACATGGCGGCATTTCCTCAGAAATTAGGCAACAGCATCGTTAATCTTACGACATTTTCAGCTCCTTAAAAAGCTAGTACTTGATCACACACAGCAAACATTCATGAATTGAGCAAAGCCAAGGCCGTCTGCAGGCGGATACATAAGAAATGCATACATGTGGTTATGTAATAATCAGGTATTGTGTTCACCATAAGAACATCTGAATGGTGTGTTTTCTGATTTAGTTTTGTTCAATCGTCCGCATGCAGGTACTCCATGGTGACCGCTATGGGCTACTTGACTGCGTGCCAAGTGAGCAGAGTCTTCATCTTTAACTACGGGGTGCTTTCCACTGACTTCTCTGGGTAAGTTAAAACATATTCACCTGCCTGTCTCGCCTCGTTTCCCTTGTTTGTACCACACCCTTAGTTGGCAGCAGTCATTCTGACGTTATCAGTTAAGCTGTCCATACTGTGTCGTGTCTGTGCTGCAGCCTTAAGTAAAATGGACAACACTGATTATAAAGCAGTGTGGCTGGTTCATAGTTGACCTTTTCACAACATTACATGATCTTACGTGAACTCTATAAGGAACATAAAGACATGCTAAACAAGAACTTTGCTAAGCAGGAGCAGATTTTCTTACAGCCTAAATTAAGCCAATGAGAGTCATCATTTTTTATTACATAAAAGATTGTATCGCCAAAAACCACGAGTATTAAATGCAAGTGAATTCCATCGCTACTGTCACATGGTTGCCATGCAGTTGTTACGATAAAGAGGGTAATCGTTTTGTTAGCAGAGAGACCTGGGCCTACCAGGTGTCACAATAAACAGACAAATATTTAACTCCACACTATGCTGCAAATCCAAGTATTAGCACCTGAGCAAACACGTGGGTAAAGTGTGTAATCGTGTTCCTCTGTGTGGTGTTGTTCTGCAGAAGGTGACAGCTGACCTTGTTGGCTACTGTATTCAGCAACTTTTTTTTTTTGCCCAGTTCTGATGTGGATGAATTTGCTGGCAGCCTCACTTTCACACCGCGTGACTTTGGTGATGAGCAGCCAGGCCTGTGAGTCAGCTTCGGGCGGGTCGTATATTGAATTAGAGGCCTAGCTTCTTTTAGCTATCAGATTGGATACGTAAATGGATGTGAATCATAGCGATGGTATTCCTATGCCTTACTACTTGTTGGAACTACTACTACTACTAATCTGGTATTCTTGGATTCAGTGGGCTTTTGTTTTTGCAAGTATAAAAACATTAATTAGACTATTTCTGCTTTCTGTGTTGTTTTGCTTCCCCTGCTGGAGGATGCCAAACACAGTTAATCTAGAGTTTGCCTCTAAAGTCCGCTCTTCTCCCGTATGTCAGTGAGCATTTCCATAAACTGATCTTTTCTTAGTTTGACAGAAAGGCAGCAGAAGTGAAAATGAGCAGGGTCAAAATCCTGCGAACACTCACAGCCAACTTTGGAGTCTATGTGGAAAAACACAGTCTGCAGGCCGCAGTGGTGGAGTGTTGCACATGCAGACTGGCACCCTCTCACTGAGCTGGCACTGCCAGCCGCTCGGCCTGCACCTCTCAGCCTCGGTTTTCCATGCTGTGCACACAATGCAGCCCACTCAGTGTGTGTGTGTTAGGGAGAGAGAGAGGAATGTAGTTTGTGTGTGCCTTTGTGCACACACACTCACATTCTTGGGACAGAGAGGTCTCTATCTGTGAATGAAACCTCAGAGAGGGGGTGTAAAACTCGTCTGTTCAGACTTACTGTACAGCCTCAACCGTCGCCTTACTATCAGCACTCTAAATGGTTAACTTTTTAAAATTAGAAATGTAATCTGTATAAATAAAACTAAGCAGGATTGTAATTTTCTTCTTCTTTTATCATTAGCTTTAAAAGATCTGTCTGTACTGGTTGCAAAGACACGGTGATTAAGAGAAAATTCATGAATTTGAATGAACTGCATTGGATTAATAAGTGACCTGAAATGACACTGCTGGAAAAGAATGAAGTGATTCATGAGGGGAAATAAATTCTGCAGCCTCAGACAGAGGCTCAGTAGGCGTTTGGTCAGTTGGGTCATGCTTTGTTTCAAGTCGGTCATACAATAAATGACTGAAGAGTGCTCTCCCTTACTAAAATCACCTACTGCTGATCACACAAACACACTGTTTTCTGAGCGGTCAGTGCCTCTGACTTTTAAAACCTTTAAAAGCATCAACATGCTAAATTACCTTCCTACATTAGGCTGGTTTGTAAGGTTGTTTTCAACTGTTACAAGATCATCACCTCTACTTGTTACCTTGCTGTATATCTCTATTAATGCAAGTATAAGTTACATTATAACTTTAGCTGGCAATTAAAAACTGTATTTTCTTCCTATTTTTTCTGCTCAGGCCTCTGATGATAGTAACCCAGAAGATCACCACACTGGCTTTCCAGCTCCATGATGGTAAAGCAGAGAAGAAGATGCTGACAACACACTCGTTACTTAACACTCTGAAGAGGCCTTTTTCACTGCAGACTCTTTGACCTGTGACGATAGAAAAAGCAGCTTTGCCAGTAACATTAATAACAGCTCTCTTATATCCATACGGCCCTTGAAGCCATGATGATGTGCCGTGAGTCAGCATGCATACCAGGACCTGGAAACGGCTAGGAGCTACATTCAATTGATCAATTGTGATCATTGTTCAATTAATAGTTTTCTTTTTTGGTTAAAATTAGAAAATGAAAGTTTCAAACCTGTTTTCTGATATCTTCATCCCTTTGTTTTTTTTAGGTATGTGTGAGAAATCTGATCAACTGACCCCAGAGCAGAAGATGCTGTCTATAAAGTAAGTTTGTACTGCTGTTGAACAAACTCATGTTTTTACTGTCTGAAAAAATAGAATAAAGTGGGAGCTCTGTGCTCTGTCAACATACATCCAGGTTTTAAGTTGCACATATTTTACACTGTAGGAAAGATTTGTATCTCAATCCAGTGCCTCTGTCAGTGGTACGGAAGAATTAATGAACTGTTTCTTTTCCTTTAGCCACGAGGGACAGTCAGAGGGAGATTGAATCATGGTGAATAGCTTGTTTGTGTAAAAAGCATGCTGGGAACTTGGAAAATAAGCATTTTTTTGCATGGAAAATTCAACATTTTTATGCATGTGTATCGTACAACAACATCATCCATAAAAAAATAATTTAAAAAATAAATTAAAAATGGGAACACATAGTGTGATAACCCGGTGATGTAGATTTGTCTCATTTCAATTTCACTTAGATGTTATTTGTTTTATTAATTTATTAATTATAAGCTTTAAATTATGTTTTGACTGTAAACATTATATACAAGCTCTGTTGCATGTCCAACCAGCAATGTAGACTCAGTATGTCAAAAGTTTGTTTAAAGGAATAAATACATTTTCTAAAATAAAGCAAATCCCATTTGACTTCATGTGAGCCTTACCGATATTTCAGTCAGCCGATATTATTGGCCGATACTGGCCCATCACAGATAAATTAATATCGGCCTATGTGTTTCTGAAATCTGTAAATATGAAAACCTTAGCTGTGTGCACTCCTGCTACTACTCCAGCGACACAGCGGAGCAGATGGTGATATGCTTTACATGGCATTGTTAAATGATGTTATTTATGTAAGCAGTCCAAGCACAGAAACACAGATCAGCGCACAAATCACACAGATCACTGCGTCTTTATCAGCTGACATAGCTAACCAGTTCTAAATACCCATTACTGGTTCCTTAAATACAGCATAATTGATGTAATCAGACTCATATGCTAACTTATGCATATGAATTGCTTGCTGTCAAATGTTTCAATGTCACTTTTTTGTCATCAATGCTATAATACAGTTTACAGGACCCCTTTTATTGTTAGTTTTTATTTAGAAATAAATGGCATGCTCTTCTCACATTTCCCCTTACCTTCACCACTGTAATTACACTGATAATAAAGGTTTCTCTGTTTTGTTTAAATGATTTCTTCTTGTGTTCTTTTCGTGCAGCGAGAGGCCCTCTTTCATCAAGTACCTGAGTTACAATCTCAACTTCCTGAGTATCTTGGTGGGACCCTGCAATGACTATAAGGACTACATAGACTTTATAGAGGGCAGACACATCAGCAGGAGGCTCAGGCAGCACTCTGGGACGTGTAATGGGCAGAACGGCTACGATAAAACCCCGGACCCGTCACCGCTGGTACACTGATGAATGAAATGAATCTATCTGTCTGTTGTATGCCACTTGTGGTGCATCAGGAGGCGTGTTATGAAGCAGGTTGCGCTGTCTCTGCGCCGCTCTCCTGTATTATGCCGTGTGAGATAGATCCAGTGGTCATGCTGTCTGTTTTCTCTCCAGAACGCGGTCTGTTGGAAGTTGCTGGTCTGCTGCGGCTGTATGCTCTTCTTCCTCACTGTGACTCGGTCCTTGCCGATAACTTACAACGTGGACCCGTATTTTGTGAGCCACGCCCCCTTCCTCACCAGGCTCATCTACGCCTTCTTCTCCATACAGGCAGCAAGGCCCAAATTCTACTTCGCCTGGACTCTAGGTGAGCACTGCGTATGTGTGTTCAGTTGTAGTTAGCTAATTGTCAGCTATGGTGGGAAGTGGAACATGAGCTGCATTGTTGTCACCATGGCAGTCATGTGATTTCTCCCTCTGTCCTGTCAGCTGATGCAGTGAACAACGCTGCAGGTTATGGTTTCCTGGGAATGGATGAGAATGGAAAGCCATCTTGGGACCTCATATGCAACCTCAACATCTTGGGGATTGAGGTACTATCAATGTTTACCATGATTAAAAACAGAACAGTCTCTATATACTGTGTGAAATTTCATGCATAGTTAACGTGATATTTACCCTCCTTTTCTCAGACCGCGACCAGCTTCAAGACTTTCATTGACAACTGGAACATACGAACAGGAGTTTGGCTCAAAACGTAGGTGAACTTTAATACTCATGCACACAGTTATAAAACATTTACTCAGCTTCCACAAACTCATTAAAATTTTTAAATTGCGTCCTCCTCAGGGTTTGTTATGACCGAGCCCCCAAGCACAGGCTGGCGTTGACCTTCATCCTGTCTGCCCTGTGGCACGGTGTTTATCCAGGCTATTATTTCACCTTCATCACTGCCATCCCCATCACCATGGCTGCCCGAGCTGTGAGTACACTAACTCCACTGCAACATCCAGTTAATAATCCACTGGTCAATTTTATAGCTTAACAATAGACACTTTCTTATTATAACTGCAAACAAAAAACAGTCCTTTATACTGAGTTTTCTGACATGGTTGACCTGTTGATGAAAACAAAATATACATCACACCAAAATATAGATTTAGGGAGGTAATTAATACTTATCATGTAACTTAATTATGTTTTATTGAAGAAAAATCTGCACAGCTACAAAGAATCATTCATTTCTCAGGTGTAAAAACTGTTATTTATCCCTTATTGTTTATATGTCTCTCTCGATAAGATACGAAAGTCTGTTCGCCACTACTTCCTGGGCTTTGGAGGCTTGAAGCTCGGTTACGACGTCCTAACTTGGGCAGCCACACAGCTGGCCATCTGCTACACTGTCATGCCTTTTCTTCTTCTTGCAGTAGAGCCCACTTTGGTTTATTACAGGTAAGTAATACTCATCTTAAATCCTTCTGTACTTTTAAGTAGAGTTCATGCTGAGGCTGTCATGTGGATGTGCGGGTCAGCCTGACTTCCTCAGTTGCCCACGTCTGCAAAGATCAATGCCGACCCTTGGGTGGATGTATGCATGCTGCCCCAAAGTTATGACCACACTCCTCCTGTCCTGAAGCACTACACTGTGATCCCCATACTCGGTCCTATTCTTGTCCTGCACTCCATTTTATTTTGTGATTTTATTTGTGTTCAGCTAAAAAAAGGAGCTAACTGTCAATTTTACTCCTCCTCGTGTAACAGTTGTGTATACCTCTTATTTTATTTTATTTATTTTATCTATTCTTTGTTTTATTTGTATTTACCTACTTGCTATTTTGTCCTTGTGTTGCTACAACAGCTGAGTTTCCCCTCTAGGGATCAATAAATGATTATCTTATCTAATTTTCATGCTTTAAGTGGTATTTAAATGGTATATGAAGAACTAGTGTGCAAAGACTGCCCTTTCTACTGGCTGAGGACATCGAGCTAAGCACAGACGTTTTGGAGATAAAAAAGAATATTCCACATTATAGTTTTTGCCATGTCACATTTTCCTCCTGATAAACATTTTCCCTTCCAGCACATTTATAAAAAAGTTTCACTCCTCCTCCTCCACTGCTGTTTCCCTCTTTTCTCTCCCAGGTCCATGTACTTCCACGTGCACATCATCAGCATTCTGGCTGCGATCGCCCTGCATCGGAAACACAAACCCCGGGAACCCCCTGCCACCACCAAAACGCTTCCCTCCTCCTCCTCCTCCTCCTCCCTCTCGTCTCCGTGCTCAGCCCTGTGCCAGCCTGTTCATTCCAACAACAACGACAAAGTAGACTAATAATCTCCGCTTCACGTTGTGTTACCAGGCTCTTAGCTGTCTGTTTTCTCTCAAAGACAATTGAAAATCCTTTAAAGGCATTCAGCAAACTGAAAATGGGAAAATATTGTGTTATTTATTTTTTGTGACTATTAAGAGTGAGGAGTTAGGACAGAAACTTCGACAGTACGAGATGCAGGATTGGATCCTTTGGCACTTGATGTGCATTGACAGATACTTCTGCCATACGGTAGGTTTAAGACAACTCATCAAACATAAACTCAGCAGGCAGTCTGAAAAGAGCAAGCTGAAGGAACGTCTCTGAAACCACCACCAGGACGCTGGCCTCGCTCAACTTTCCCCCTCTCTCCTCCCCCTCCATGCCCCTCTCACCACCAGCCTGCCTACTCGGACAACAATGCAACAGTGTGAAGAGAGAAAGGAGGCTCACTTTCTTTCTTGTCCCTTTTCTGCGCTGTCCTACCAACCGGTGGGAGCTAAGCCAGCTCAGCAGGAGAGCGGGGGAGCTCATGAGCACGGCAGAAATACCAGGACACACACAAACTCATGCATGAAGAGACATACACTAGGAAACAAATATGCACATACTCTCTCTTCGGCACGCTCGACTTGGTCACACTAGGATGGCATACAAAGGCTGCTCTTGTGTGGCCACAACAAAAGAGCATGCTAAGAGGAGAGCGAGCCCTGGTTTGTATGGTGTGTGTGTGTGATTGTTTACCCTCCTTTACAGCCCACAAACTTCTGTGACGGACCCTGTGTGTGTGTGTGGACCTTGTCAAAAAAAAACTGAGGACAGTGTCAGCATTTAATCCGACTGTTAGTTTGTTCTGCCTGGTCGAAGAGACACTTGAAATATCAATTAGACCATGCAGCTCCCAAACTGACCAGTGAAACTATTACTAATGAAGTCTTTTAATGCAGAACGGCAGCTCCTCCTGGTGAGGAGACTCGACTACTCTGCGGAGCGAGTAAACACCTTATTCTAGTTTATGTGGATAATACTTTAAAAATACAGCAAAACTAAATTATTTATAGAACAAACCCGGCAACCATAACAGCAAACTTTTGCTTATGTTGTTCTGCATTGCACAGTTGTTGCAAGTGATGAACTGGTGCAACATGCGGACACATTTATGCCAAGAGTGGATGTGATTATTAATAATTTAAGGAGCGTAGTTGGTCCACTTCCCCAAGACATCTTGTGCAGAATTTAACAGTGACATAGTTTTAATGTATTAGTACTTATAATGCGGACGGTGCTGGACACCTGATATCATGATGTAGAGTGATTGAACAAAAAGCCGCGATGAAACTGACAGGAAATTACTTAAAATAGGAATTGATAACTCAAATGTATGTCCTCTCAGTAAGAGCATGCTTCTTTCTGTGTTTCTTTGTGGTTGATTTACCAGAGCTTAGCAGCAGCTGCAGGTTGATGTAACAGAGACATCTGCTGGTCGTCTGTACTGTCTGAACTCTGCTGAGTTAAGTGATGATGGTAAGCCAATCGGGGCAAACTTTGTACAAAACTTTAGTAGAAAGTTTATTTTTACACTCTTATTACAATTTCACAAACTTCACAATTTCTTTTTCTTCACTTTGCTTTTACTTTTGCACAATCAAAGTTGGGAAATCACAGGGTGATTCTTATGGTTTAAAGATGAGCTATGCACGAAAATAAAAGTAACTACTCTGTTGTTTCGTTATGAAGAAGAAACTTAGGACAGTTTTAGGAGCATTGGGAGTTTTAAAGTGGTAATCTTGAAGATTTCAGTTTCATTTGGCGGCACCTATTGTGATAAACGTTAATTGTGGGAGCACACTTCCCAGATATCCAGACAGTGTTGCATGTGTGATGTCCACGGTTGGCTCCGGTTGTAACTCTTGATTTTCCTCGCTGACGGTCGCTTTCCTTTTGAGACTGTTTGCCTTCATCTGAGCGTCGAAATTTGTTTCTTTTTCTTCTGATTTTCACTTATTTTGAAGTTGTATCTGTAGTCATCCATCTTGTCTTTGTTTGTTCAGCCATAGTAGATTACTGTTTACTCGCAACACTTACAGAGACCGGAAAAGTACTAGCCCGCCTATACGCAGACCAACCACTGCTGGCTGATGGAAAACGCGTCACTAACTGGGCGTTGCTTGTGATTTTTTCCACAAAAGTCGCCACAGACACCCAGTCTGTAATAATTTTATATACTGCCAATGCAAAGGCTTTCATCAGTGGGCCATAGGCTCAATCACCATTGTGTTACCTCATTCGCCGATAGATAGTGACTGAACAGACATTTATTTACATGAAAATCTTTGAGATTATTACTTTAAAGTGGCACAGTGCCTTGTTTATTAATGGTGCTATCTGTTGCACACTAACACACTAGTTTTCAGCCACAGTTGTGGGCGGCACTATAATAAGGTTTGCTAACAATTTACAATGCAAGAAACATTTTGCCTGTTTATACAAGAAAAAATCAATGTACACGTGTTTTATTTTTCTATCAGGATAGAAGATTACATATTTGTCATGTAAAAAAGCACTTTTTTTTTTAGCATTGCTTAGACTATTACCCAGGTCCCAGATAGTGTTTACATGATGTTAATTATTTAAATATTTAGGAGCACATTAGCACCTCTCTTACAGTTAATGAAGCGTCAGTAATGACTGCTCCGGGGACCTGTAGATGTTTGTAAGAGGCCATTTTAACAGCAGTAAAAAACATTTAGACCAAAAGAAAAAAAACTAAATGCTGATAGGAATACATGGACTGTCACACGCTGACTGCACCCCTCTTTTCAGTGTGGCTTTGCTTTAACACTGACTTGTTTTTATGACACAAAGCGCCTATTAACTGATGTGGAACTAGCCGAAACCTGTGAGTTTGTTGTTGTTATCAACGACATGTTTATGGCATTGTATCTCTACTTGATACTAATGTTATGTTGTAATATTAGTGCAGGGAAAAGAGCGACGAGTGGCACGTGAAGTATGAATGTGTTGTCAGAATGAGCAGCTAGTTGAATAACTTTATACTGATTTTTATGTGTTCTCTTGCAGATGTACTGTATGTCTTATCAAACTTACCGTGTGTGTGTGTGTGTGTGTGTGTGTCAGAGTGGCATTTTCTTATTACTATCTATTTTAGTATTGTTTGTATGGAGGAAAGAGTTGAGTAACAAATAAAGCTTCTGTGAGACACATTTTGATTGAATCTCTATTGAATAATTCCTGGTGTCAGTGCGTTATACGTGTTTCCTGTTACTCTTCCCGACAGTTACACCATCAGGTGGAGTCCTCTCTATGCGACGCCTGTCCCAAGCTGTTTAATCTCTAATGATAGTCTCAAAGTGCCAGCTTCTCTGTCCCTTGTGTCACCTGTCTGTTCCCCTCTGACACAGGTATGTCTCTATGTGTGTGTGTGTGTGTGTGTGTGTGCGTGCTGTGTTTTGAGCTCATGCACAATTAATGATAACCAGGGGGAGCGTAAAAATGGGACAAAGAAAAAGATTACACAACAAGCAACAACAAAAGGTCTCTGCAATGCAGAGTATGTTCCTCTTCAGATCTGTAGAAAGAACATACAGTTCTCTTAACCCCAGTTAGACATAAATAAGTACAAATACTTTTAAGTATACAGGTAGGCTTCTAAGTAGTAAGAAGATAAGCTAAATATTTGATTGATGTTTTACACATCGTGACATATTCTGTCAATGTTCTTCATTATTCTATCTTATCTTATTGTAAGATATGGTTCTCTTTGCTTCAGAAAGTCTGCACATTTTCTGCAGCAGGGAGATATGGTTTACTTTGTTTTGCAACAAAGCAAAGGATACTTTTATTTAAATTGGATTCCTGCTCTCTACAAGATTATCAAGATCACTTGCCCTGCTTTATGCAACAATATAAGACTGAATTTTACAACACGATGACCACGTGTTTTATTTTTTGTTTTCTATCAGGATAGAAGATTACTTATTTGTCATGTAAAAAGCACTTTTTTTAGCATTGCTTAGACTATTACCCAGGTCAAAGATAGTGTTTACATGATGTTGATTATTTAAATATTTAGGAGCACATTAGCACCTCTCTTACAGTTAATGAAGCGTCAGTAATGACTGCTCCGGGGACCTGTAGATGTTTGTAAGAGGCCATTTTAACAGCAGTAAAAAACATTTAGACCAAAAGAAAAAAAACTAAATGCTGATAGAAATACATGGACTGTCACACGCTGACTGCACCCCTCTTTTCAGTGTGGCTTTGCTTTAACACTGACTTGTTTTTATGAAACAATGCGCCTATTAACTGATGTGGAACTAGCCGAAACCTGTGAGTTTGTTGTTGTTATCAACGACATGTTTATGGTCTCTGCAATGCAGAGTATGTTCCTCTTCAGATCTGTAGAAAGAACATACAGTTCTCTTAACCCCAGTTAGACATAAATAAGTACAAATACTATGAAGTATACATGTAGGCTTCTAAGTAGTAAGAAGATAAGCTAAATATTTGATGTGTTTTACACATAGTGACATATTCTGTCAATGTTCTGCAGCAGGGAGATACAGTTTACTTTGTTTTGCAACAAAGCAAAGGATACTTTTATTTAGATTGGATTCCTGCTCTCTACAAGATTATCAAGATCACTTGCCCTGCTTTATGCAACAATAGAAGACAGTTTATTTGTGCATTGTACAACATGATGACCACATTTCTCACCTGTTACACCTGTTGATGTGGTATGACTTTCTAAGCATCATTTTCTGGTAATTTTAGTGGCTTTTAACATGTGCTGAGGTTATACAGAGTGTGTTTAAGAACCTTAGCTCTGCTGTAGTTTAGGGAGCTCTCAAGATACACAGCGTGAATACAGATGTGCAACATATCTTACGCCAGTATAATAATGTGTTCTTCAATCATGTAGTTTATCTTAAAGACCCTCTCTGTGTTTTTGGGTCTAACGTACATGTAAACATATAAACACAAAAAAATATACATTTAATTTGCCTGAAGCATAACTCTTTTAATGTGATCATGCAGAATGTCCACGGTAGTCCAGATGTTTGCAGCCAGGTGATAAAGGTTTAATCAAAGCAGGTAAAATCAAAATCATCACAGGAACACTATTCACTATTTTGTTCTCTGTATTTATTTAACAGAATAAAGTCACCCACACTGTCTCGCACAGATGATAGTGCTGCAAAGACACAAGAACACAGGAAGCATTCAGGTTTTAAATTCATGTTTGCAAATTGTATGGTTTTTTTTTAACATGATTTGCTCCCAAGTTTTAAACAGAATCTGATTTTGTAGTTTTCATTCGTTTGATGTATTAACTTCTCTTCATTGCTCCATAAATGCAGAAAGGGTTAATCTGACTGCAGCTTCAACACAAGAGGAAAGGGGCGAAATAAAATTATGAAGGTCAGTGGAGTTCATCCTCCAGGGGCCGTAAATGTAATCACAATCTAATAGCTGAGATATTCCAGTCTGAACCTAAGTGGTCGATAAAGACAACGACAGACCAACGAGGATTCTAGCATGGCTACGATTTTAAAAAGTATATCCAGAATTAAGGTTTTTTTAGTTTTGAGAGGAAACTGTATTTGATTGTAAGACAAATTAAGATGGACAACATGTTCTACAAATACAGGAAGATGTTCCATAAACTAGATATTTAAGTCCATCATAATACTCATACTCTACACTGGAAAGGTGCTGCCTAATGACTCGTGCCTGTCCAGATCTCTTAAACTAAAACAGGCCCACAAAAACACTGAAAGCAATAATAATTTCTTCAACTTAATTTGTATCAACAAAGTTAATGCAGGTATTAGGTTTACAGCATTATAGCAGCACATTTAAACAAATAAAGTCCTTAAATAAGACCTTTATCATGCTGTTTTCACACACCAGGAAAAACACAAGGAACAACTAAATGTGCTTTCTTGGTCATCTTTGATTTAATATTCCACCTCAGAGGAAAATTACATTGATTCAAGATCACATGTGATTTTGTGAAATATAGATCTTTTCAGATTTTCTCCCAAAAACATGATTAAGTTTAGTGATGCAGAACAACTAAGTGAAAGACACTAAACCCAAATTACAGTATTTTCTCTGAGTTTTCTCCTAACATTGTGCTCCTTGCAGCATCCACATCCCAGCAGAGGGCTCTGTTACAGCCTGTAAAGCGTCTGCAAGGCTACATGACAACACAATAATCCTATTTGGAACTACTAATGTTAATCATCAGCTGTCTAAAAAGGCAAACACATGGGATCCTTTGTGCTTTATGTTTTGACGGCCATAAAATATATTTTATTCCAATAATCTTTTACATTTTAACTCGTGTGTTTTCACCTGCAGAGATTCATATCATCCTGCAATGCATCGTTTTAGAACATACTCAGGTTTCTTTTATTCTCCTTACAAAGTAAACGTGTACAATAACAGGTTTTTTTATTAGCTGTGCATGCAGGGTGGAAATCAAGCAGGTCAAAAATGCTATCTACATAAATATTCAACTCTTTGTACATTTTCTTCATTTCTATCGCTGTGTAAGATCTCTGTTAGCCACTTTATAACAATCTTATACAGGGTAAGACTTTCTATAACTTCAAGTTTTCAGAGCTTGCTTTTTATGTGTAGTTTTGGTGTGTGACATACAATGATCGGCTGCAAAGTCATTACAAAAGTATTTTTGTGCTGACAAATTATTTCCAGTCTGAACACTTTAAGAAACAGACTCTGCAGTGAGAACAAACATGAATACAAGTCTGAATATTATAACAAAAATAAACACATTTTCTGCCAGGAAAATTCCATTCAGCGACACATGACTGCTTCCTTTCATTTCAACTTCGACACAGATTCATAAACAGTCTTCAGTTCGGATGATGAGATGAGCAAACTGTGCGGAGAGGGAAACAAACAGAACTATTTAAAAGATGAATGAGGAAATCAGTGACGGGTGAATTAAGACTTGCAAGATCCCAAATATATCCCGCCTGTGTCTTTATTTCACAGCTGGCAGATGCTGCTGTTTACCTTGTGTGCATCTCAAAAGAACAACAATAAAGAACAATAATCAAAGAGTGATTTAGAGGAGCTGAGCAGCCAGACACTGAGGGGGTTGAATACCAAACAGGGAAAAGAAAATCGGTTATGATTCTGCATCACTGCATAACCAAAGCTCTGTTACATTATGAGATGCTAAGACATATTTCTCTGACTGTCGGCCAGCGGAGGGCAGTAGAGCAGAGACAATGTCATAAATGTATGTATAGATGTGGCTGTAACAGCTTTTCCACACAATGGAAACAGAGTAAGGATGATCTCATCTTGTGTCAAGTCAAATTAATCCATCCAGGCTCCAAACTGGGCGAGCCTACTGGTCAGTGTGTTGTAGTTCAGCTGCAGCTGGGTTGATGCAGGACAGGAGGAGATTAATCATGTGGAACTGGAGCTGGAAAGTCAGGGCAAATGTGGCAAGAGGTCTCTGGTGGTTCTGCTTGGCATTTCTTATCTTGGTGCAATAGCTAGTCTCACTCTTTCTCCCTACTTTCATCGCTTTCCTTTCACTTCCTTTCTCTTCTCTCCTTCTCGCTCAACTCCTGCTCAAAAGTAACTAAGTGTTCTTTAAAAGGCTAGACCTTGTTTAAGTGCACCTAGCTGGCTACATACAGTATACTTGGGAGACATCAAGTATACGAGCATTTCATATTTAGTTCATAATCAAAATAAAACAACCTAAAAATCTAAAGAAGCAGGTAGTAGGTGTAACATATTTACTGTAAGTGCCTGCATTCTCACTAAGGGTGCTAACTGCTTGTGTAAAGTAGGCAGACTGGCAGGACTATTTAAGACTTTGACATCATCAAAAGGCAGACATGCTTGTTAAACTAAAGAATAATGTACTTGATGTGAAAGCTTGGATCTTTCTATGCAAATGTGACACTTTCTTTGCCCCTTTAAAACTGATAGCAGAGTTTTCAATACTGATGAAGCAAGCCAATGACATCTTCCTCTTTTAGCTGTAATAACATCTGACAATGTGATGACAAGAAACCTTAAAAATGCCACGTACGTTTGTTTGCAGATTTTGTTCTGAATGAGCTCTTTAAGTGTGTTTTTTTCTTGGAACAGCAGCTAATTTTTGCTTTATATTTTCAAGAGCCCTCAAACCATCTTTTTATTACTTGCTATATATACACACATATATATTTAACAGACTCGTAGCAGAGGAGCGAAAGAGGCCACTGCAGTGTGTTTCAGATAAATTAGCTTCAGCCCGCGTCGGTCAGTCGGAACAATGTGAGGTTACGGTGCAATAGTTGGGGGTAGCAGCAGTCCAGTGAATCAGCCGTCTCTTGTTCGGGTCTCTGTGCTTAAGTTCAAAGTCTACAATCACATAATATCTAAAATCATCCTCAGAATACCTTTGAGAGTTCAGTGATATTTCCATAAACTCCTGTCCACCCGACACAATCAGTCCCAGTTTAAAGTATTCTAATGGACTCCATGTAGTATGTGTCTCGGGTGAGGTTTCAGTTTTTGCTGCTCTCTGTCGGAGCAGGTGGAGGTTGTGTTTTCTCCTTCGCCTCCTTCTTCCCCTCTTTCTTCTCGTCGTCGTCCTTGAAGAACAGGAGAGGAAACATGCCGAGGATGCAGCCGATGCCAACGCCGAGGGCTTTACCCTGCACAGAGGGAAAGGGAAGTAAGAAAACAACAACATGAAATGGTTTTAAATAATCAGCTTTGCTTATTTACAGCAAGTAAGCTTCTTACATTTGACTTGACGACTGACTTTTTAATTAAACTGCTGTTTTTGTTTGGGCAATATGTTAGACATTTGTGGGTTTTGCAAATAGACTGTATAAAAAGATGGACGACATGACAGCTCTCTAAAAGTGAAGCCAAAACATTTCGAGCGCCCCCCGCTGACTGGCTGCAGTATAGGTCATAAAGCCCGCCTCCTCCATGTTAACAGATGGGACATGATTCAAACTATAAAATCAAAATACACGTCAAATAAATGTTTCTCAAACATGGTTTCTGTCATTACAGTAAGTTATTATCATGCTGATTTACATCCAAGTGTT
Source organism: Semicossyphus pulcher (assembly GCF_022749685.1). Taxonomy (NCBI): domain Eukaryota; kingdom Metazoa; phylum Chordata; class Actinopteri; order Labriformes; family Labridae; genus Semicossyphus; species Semicossyphus pulcher. The sequence goes on from NW_027211770.1 coordinate 13,933,783, forward strand.
CATTTTTCTGACAAGTTTAGTTTTAATTAGTTATTTGATGCTGTAAAAAGAATGATTGACAGCTCTGTTGACAAATACGGCTCCTGCAGACGATCTGTTCCAGATTAGCAGAGTAGAGGAGGAACGGCGAGAGGAGACGTAACTGAAACAATCACTACAGTCACTGAAGTTTCCATATCTGTGAACGTCTGCTTCAGACCAACACAAGAAGCTGTTCTGCAGGTGAATGCGTCAACATGAGGGACCTTTGCCGTTTGGGCGGTACGTTAAATGTGTGTTTTGGTTAGCAGAAGGGACGGGACATCAATGCTGCAGCTCCACCAGCTGATCTCTACTGCACAGTCTCTATCTCCAAATGTGCGCCTGCTGCGTAGGTTATTTTGGCTTCATTTTTGGCTGACAGCAAGGGTCAGCCCTACACATAGGTCTGTATGTGACTGACTGACTGATTGAGTACTGAGTGAGTGATGGTACTGTCACAGCCGATGTCACAGTTGCGACAATGGCGGATCATCGAGCATATTGGACCTCCACTGACACGACTCTCTGTCTATACGGCTCTGGATACTTTGTTCGGGGAGTAGGCGGGGCTGCTCCTCCGCTGCTTGTCTGTTGTCCTCACCTATGTCCGTAGTGCGCACCTGCTTTCAAACGCTTGTCATCAGCCTCATAAGGACAGTCCACAAAAGCGCACATTGTCAGCCACATATTAAGTTTTGACCTAGTCTTGTTGTACAATGAGAGGAGGTAGAGACGCGTCGTCCATATTTATATACAGTCATGGGTTTTGCATTAGTATTAAGACCATTTTTGAGTAAATTAACTTCAATGACTCAAATTAAGTCAAAAGTCTTTTCATTGAGTAAGCTCACCTGCTTACTGGAAGATTGAACAGACAGTAAAACAGGTTTTCCTCGACGTGCCAGAACACTTGGCCTGACCCTTCACTCTCAGGTAAGAGCCTTTCAGTGCTGGACTAATCTCTCAACCTGATTAAAGCTAATTACATTTCACACTTGAGCGGTCACGGCATATTAAAAATCATTCAGGTCTAATTGTCCTGCACAATGACAGTATGATCGAAGGGGCACATCACAGGGACCAGTGCTTCTGTCAACCTGGTCTCATGTTTATAATGCATTACGCAACAAATTAAATCCTTGTAATGCAGGTTTATCAATATCTACTCTGCCTGTATTTATGTTGAGTTTTTATTAGTCTGACAGTTTTTTTTTATGTCTTTCACACACACACACAGGTTATAAGTAAGACATGCATTAAGGTTCTGGTTTACTGGAAGAGTGACAGAGACGATTAGATTTAAGGTTTAGTTAAGGTTTGCAGGTTTTAGTGCGTATTATGTGTTGATACGCACCGAGTGAGAGCTGACTCTGGTCTGCCACATGTCCGCCTGTTTTGGGCTGAAGTCTGGAGTCTGCATTCCCAGCCGAGACGCCAAAGCCTCCACGTAACCTGCCAACCTAATGAGAAGAAGACCACAAGTACAAATGAAGATCCACAAGTATTGTAAAAGAAAGTTGCAACAATGAATAACTTCTAATCAGAGAGTTATTAAGATGCTTGAAGAAACATTTGAAACATCATGAAGAAATATTTTGACCTTTCATAAAAAGACAATCCAGCTGAAGAAAGTGGAGACACACGGTGGCCATAAAGGTCAGTTAGAGATACATTTAAATGAGTTAGAGACAGAAAAGTCTCATTGTGAGAGTGAACTTGCTAAAGTAGGAGCAGCTTGTAAAATATAAAAACTGTACGTACACACATCCCTGGTTTTAAGCTTCTGATTTTATGTAATTTAAAGAAAGTTAAAGGAAATGTTATCAACATCCTGTCAACATATAACCCAAATAAATGTGTTACACACACTCACAGGCATGATAAAGTTGTTTGCTCAGGCTTCCGGCTGTAATTTGAACTTAGATTCAATTTAGAAAAACGGATTCATGTTTGTTTTGTTCCATTTTCTCATCATAGCCTTTTTTCCCAGCATCATTGTCATGATCCATTAAACAAGCCACCGGTGTAATACTCAGCGCAGCCATGTAAATGATCAAAGTAACTGATAACACAAACAAAACAAATCCTCAGATGAATGTTTCAGTCTCCTCCGTGTTGGTGCCATCTGTCATAAAGCAGCAGGATGTCAAATATCGGAGAGAGACAGAGAGCCTGCAGTGTGTGTGGAATCATCTACAGGACTCTTTGTGGTGACGGCAGAGCAAAGACACATTACAGCAGATAAAGAGTTGTATTCACCTCATAACAGAAATGTAGCATTAGAAATAGCATCAGTAATACAAAACTTATTTCATGTTGAGTCTTAAAGTTGTAAGTTTTGTCTGATGTTGCTAATAACTAGTGTATTTGTATAAATGATGAGTCCTTTGTAACTGAACAACAGTCACATAGTCTCAAGTGTGCTTCTATCCCTTGTACAGGTTATATATTAGTCGTTTTTTATTGTTTCTGAATAGTTTTTTGGGGGAAAATTCTTACTACCTGAATCTATGGAGTATTTAGACATCCGCTTGATAATATGAGGAACAGGTTAATGAGTGAATCGACTACTGACCAGAGATCAATAACTGTTTATCAATGTCCAGATGCAAAAAAGAACTACAAAAAAGTTTAGAGAGGGTTATAATTAGGTCAATACTATTAATTAACATTAATAACAATTTGGAGTATAAGGGGGAAAAAATGAAAAAAATAGTAGTTTTATTGTTAACTGTAGTCAAATATTTTGTTCAATACTATCAAAGAATAAAACTTATATCTTTGGAACAAGGACTTTATAGGAAGCAAACAGAGGATGAGCACATGTACTATAGAACATTATATTATCCTTAAAAGCTACTGCGAGGGACTTTTTGTGTCAACCTTGGCGACCCCTGTGGACAAAGCGGTATGTGTCATCTCTTTGATTTAGTGCTCAGTAATGACAAAGATCCTCCTGCTGTCTTTAAACTGTCAAATGTACAGTTACAGGCGTTAAAAAAATAACTATATAGAAATAATAAATCTTGTCGCTGATGGTCTGGTTTGCTTCTGTCGGTCATACAGAGGCATCAGTATGAATTTCCGTCTGTTTCATAACCAGCTAAAGATCCCACCCACCCACAGACTCCAGTAACCCATTTTTTAACCCACCAGAGCCCCAGGAAACAACCAGAATCTCTACCATAGCTACAACCCCTCTGCAAGTGTGGTGAATGTTGCAATAATTACTCACACAATTACTCACAACATTGTTTAAGGATATGCATAATGTAACCCTAGCATCCACTCATATTAAAGGGTATTAAAACTTGATTTAAACACAGGCACCATCTATAACAAGACATGGCAAATGGTGCTTTCATTATGTTTATTGCTAGAAATGTATCTTCAATGCAAAAACTCTAGGGCTCTAGTAATCCAGCATTGTTAGTACAAACACTAAATTAATTGCAATTCCAAACGCATCAACAGCGTAATGACCTAGTTAATGACTGAAACAGAGCTACTGTGCCCGACTGTCACGTGAGCAACAATTCAGAGTAAACCAGTCAAATAGTTTTAGTGTGAGAAAATAAATTCAGGTGAATATTTTTTTTTTAGGTCTGGTTCAGTCAGTGGCACTAATGGATCCTCAGTTCACTGCACACACAAATAAGCAGCAGCTGGAGCTGTCGGGCCAGGGGAGAGATAAGCAGCAAGGAGCGTATTTAGGAAGAAGATAAGGAGAGAAGCAGAGGAAGCCGGTGTGTGTGTGTGTATGTGGGTGTTTCATCATAGTAAAACAGAAATAGTACAAACTTTCTCAAAATAGAAACTTTCTAGGAGAGATTTCAGGTGATGGGAATCCAGCAAAACTAAAGTATGATTGCACCATGGCAGATGAAAACGATGAGGCAACAGGGGGCAGAATTGAGTCCCTACATGCATGGTCGAAAAACTCTGTTTCTGCTCATAAAATAAATTCAAGTTGAGATAAACGAGACAACATGATGTAACTCAACATGCTACATTTGAACAAATCTGACTTTCCTGCTACATACAGCAGCACACTGACACTTCTGCCTCTAGGTAAAATCCAGTCCTAATATTTCACATACTTGCAACAGCAGATTCAAAAAGGTCTTCAGCATCAAAACATGAAATATCTGCAATTCTCAAAACACCAAAATGATGAAATTTACTGAAAGCAGTGAGAGGCATTGCAAAGCCTCAATACAGAAGCTGAAACTCAACCTGGCAGCACCAGAGGCAAGAAAAACACAATTTTTACCATCAAGAAATGCACATTTGCAGAAAGTTAAACCGTGTGCAGTCATGTATAAAGTCTGTACGTTTTCTTCATGGAAAAACAACTCAATCTGCGAGCAATATCTAAGCAATTTTCTAAATGTTGGCAATAACAGTTTGTTGTGATGAAGTTCAGTAGTCGGCTAGACGTCTTCGGGCTAGCAATCGTCAAGGAAGTGGTTAGCGCTGGTTCGAATGCATGCATTGGTTTCCTCTGGGTACTCTGGCGTCCTGCCACAGTCCACATCCGTTGTTAGATAAATTGGTTCCTCTAGAGTTGAATTCCCTGCCAAAACAGCTGAAACCACACCGTCACTTTGAACCACGTGAAACCAACGACTCTCAGGGATATTAGGTCAACAGCCCAAGTTAACGACTCTCACTTGCTTACAACATCTATTAACATATGAATGACCTACAGAGGCTTATATATCTAGCTCCGTCCACCAGTCAGTTTACAATGTTACAACTTCATTTAGCAGACACTTTTGTCCAAAGCGACGTACATCTGAGAGTTAATACAACACAAGCAACGATCAAGACAGGAGGGAGCGAAGTCAGTAAGTGCCAGCAAACAGCTTTGGACACAGGTGCCATCATCATCATCATCAACATCAACAAGGTCAGTATAGTCATCATCATCATTGTTTTAGGTGTAACCTAATTGAGGAGGGCTGGAGCTTATGAGCATTCAATAATTGACATGAGGTATCCAAATTAGAGGCAGTGAGACGTGAGATTCCATGACAGAAAAGGACTTTATTCACAGTTGCACCTTAACTTGTCAAGTGGTGAAGTTTTTGACACACTTGACAGGCAAAGGAGAACACATGTCTGGTTGGTTGAAGAGCAAAACTGAACAATGGGCTCTTCTCTCCATTTATAAGAGTCCTGATTGTGAGGAGATGAACTTCAGCTGTGTATAATTGAGTCCAGCCAGCACAGGTGTGCATGTTGCTCCTCCCAGAACAGAGGAATCATGGCAGACATGAAAGATTCCAACATTCATCATTAATATCCTAATCAACATTAACAACATCCTCAATGTCATCATCATCAATAGCTTCAATATCATTAAGGTCAGAGGTGTTCATGAAGAGCTGGGTCTTTAGCTTCTTCTTAAAGGTGTAAGGGACTCTGCGGACCAAATGGAGTTTGGTGGCTTGTTCCACCACCGGGGGGGCGACAGAGGAGAAGAGTCTAGTTAGAGACTAAGGGCCCTGTTGTGATGGGAGTACCAGGCGCCTTTCATTGGCAGAGCGTAGTGGGTGGGAGGGAGATGCGAGCGGCAACTGGGAGCCAGTGGAGGGATATGAGCAGTGGAGTGACATGTGCAAGAACTGTGCAAGATGCCTTGCCCAAGGCTTCGAATGGTGACTTTAAATTGCCCGTAGGTGTGAATGTGAGAGTCGTTGACTGTCTCTGTGTGTCAGCACTGTGATTGATTGGCGATCAGTCTAGGTGTAACCCCGCCTCTCGCTCAATGGCAGCTGGGATAGCCTCCAGCCCACCGCGACCCTGAACAGGATAAGCGGTATAGATAATGGATGGATGGATGTTTGTTTGCTCTAACATAAGTGGTGATATCTAGGATCTATAACAAACCAAAATGTTGTATGAGCAGCAGTTCATGGTAAATACGGTGTTTTAAAATGGGTGGATAGAGTGTTGTTATATTATCATCCTGTGGCAGGATAAACAAGGATTATGCCACAATTTAAGTATCCGCCCTGCTGAGGTATCCTTGAGCAAAACAGCGACTCCCCTCTGGTCTGTAACAGATACTGACAATTTAAACCTCCTTAGAGGAAGACAAGCTAAACTAGATGTTCCCTGAGGAGATCAATGAGGACACACACTATTGTTAATCCTGAAACTTATAAGGAAAAAAACAGACATAACATCACAGGGTGAGATAACATACAGTACAAAGAAGAGTCTATAATGAAATCTGGGAGCCCATTTTTATTCCTTTGAGCTAACTTATTCGATTCGAAAGTTTTTGCCCTGTTTTTCTAACTTGGCTGAATAAAATAATACTTCACTGTGCGTTTTGTCTGCCCCAGAAAGCCTCTGATGCATTATGTCTATAAGAACACAAAGCTCAGACTAAGTGCAGTAGCTTCAGCACCAGCAGGCTGAACGGTCAGAATGACTCATGATCTAAATTATAAACTTCATGGAGGATAAACTGGTTTCCTCAAACACTCACATACACAGAGGAAAATCTTACTATATTCACCCAGGCATGAACCCTTACACGTGAAACACACGTCTGAGTCAAACACACACCAGTCAATGTCTCTGGGTCGAGGAAAACAGCCGTGGAGTGGGAGGATTTGTAAACAATCACTCCACATAATCACTACAATATTGACCGAAGAGACTCTGGAGGAGCATGCTGCAGTGACAGCTACATCCATTTGTGCTGTTCGATTACATGACCGAGGAAATAACACTTCCTCAGAGAAGCTGCTGCCTCTGAATTTCACTGAGAGTCCTTGTGGACAGTAAAGGCGGGCTAATTTGTCTCCGCCTACAGAGGCAGACATTGCATGAAAATTTCTTTAACTCTTTACAAATACTTCATGTTTTGCAGCAAAGATATACTTTCTGAACATGTTTATGTTATGATAGCGCTGGCTAAAGGTTTATAGAATATGTTCAACTTATTATCCTTAAGAGTGTCTGCAAAAACGTCTTTGTCTACATCTTTAAATAAGAATAAAAGTGTGGGCGATTTTCATGCGAGTCTTTAAAAAAGGTGTTACAGTCAAGGCCACCTTGTGAAATGAAGAGTTTTGAAAAAGTTACAGTGACTCTTATATCAACTAAACAAGATAATTTATTCATTTTAGTTTGAAAAGTGCAGCAGATATTAATGTTAAGTGCATCATTTATTCACTCTACAAAGTGTGCAGCATTGGAATATGTGCAAAAAGGTTTCTGTGTATAACAGCTGCTCAAACTCAAACCAATATAGAGCTTATTTAACAGACAAATAAACAATATATATGTGACCTTCCAGGCGATGTGAGTTAAAAGGTTCACAGTGAGCAGCATTTTAATCGCTCTTGAGCTTTGATTTGGCTCATTAAGGCAGGACGGAACAATTTAAGCTGAACATCAGTACACAGAACGTCGTCAAAAGTAAATGGTAAATGGACTGTACTTATAAAGCACTCAAAGCGCTTTTACTCTACATGTCACATTCACCCATTCACACACTGATGGCGAAGGCCTAAGTGAAGGCTATTCCCCTTCAGGGGGGCAATTAGAGGTTCAGTGTCTTGCCCAAGGACACTTCGACATGTGACTGTAGCAGTCGAACCCCCAACCTTCTGATTGGGAGATGACCGACTCTACCACTGAGCCACAACCGCCCCCCTATCGGTATGGTAGGATTAGGAATTCAATTCACCCTAACACAGGAAACAACCTACGAAATATGCAAATGAATGGGCACAAGGACAGACTCATAATTCATGTACTTTTTATGAGTTTTGTACGAGTTGGTTAAGGCCCCATTCCATTTTTTTTTTTGGCACATTTGCCAATAGTTTACAGATTTCACTTCATCAGAAATGGGGCGACACCTGCGAGCTAGTTCAGGCAGACAACTCGAGCTGCACTGATTTAATAATAATGATATGCGTCACTTCCACATCACCTGACAAACACTTCCTCCCAGTTGGCGGTCTATTAAAGCTGCAAGATTTCCGGTCTCTCCCTCTGCTCTGTCATTGCCATCGCTGCCCTGCACCAGTACTGCGCTCTTAATTACAGCCCCACCACCAACCCAGCATCCACCTGCAGGCTCCGAATAGGGGGTTTAAGATATTATCTCATCACTCCTCATTTTCTGCATGTTAAACAAATCTGCAAGGAGTGATGAGGTCGGAGCCTAGACGACAAACACAAGCTAAAGTTAAAGTTTACCAACCATCGCAGCAGACCGTCTACTCAGCCGCCTCCTCAGCTCTTAACTGCCTCTAAAGTGCCGCCGACTCCCAGAATAATCTAAAGAAAATGTCTTATACATGTTTGCATTGAAGCCTCTCCACATTGAAATAAACATAAGAATGTAATTGTTGCACTGAGCAGCACCTGCTGGAGCTCCATTGAGACTCTCTTACAGAAAAACAGCCTTCACACTCACAGGTGTGAATCCATCTAAATAAAAAACCCACCCTCTCCTGTCTGGTCTAATCAGACTCTCACCTTGACAAACTGGCCACAAGGGCCCACTATCCAATTATGATTGAGTGGCAAACACAGGCGCACACGCAGAGAAGCAAAACTGTGTGTGTGTCCGCTGAGAGCCAGAACAACCCAGCTAATCCATCACAGTAACAGGGCACAATGGCACCAACACAGTGTCTGTAGTTTCTACCCCTCTGTCTATTTATTACCTCGTCTGTTTTGCTGACTATCTGTATTTAAATGAAAAAGAGTAATAATCTTTTATATCACTAATAATCATTAAAATATAACCAACAGGCTGCTGGAGGCACCATGAGTGAAGGCCTCATTTATTACTTTAAGTTTAATGAAGCAAGTTATAAGGCTGATTCTGGTCCCTGCAGCCACCAGGAGGCTCTGGAGTGAATAACAGTCATGAATCAGCTGATTGAACCGGATAACAGGTGACTAAAATCGTTTGAAACCAACCAGGAAACATTGATGTTTTTTCATGCAGAATAAAAAATCAGCTTCCACATGGATCATTATGTTTTCATTGATTAAGCCTGGTCACATGCTGCACACAGCTGGGTGGGCAGTAAGGATCAGACCTAGCGAGGGCTGCACCTAATCATTATTTTTTCCATTAGTCGATTAATCTAACACTAATTTATCGATTATGCAAAAGACTGATTTCTGTATTACTTGTGTGATAATAATAACAACAATAAAAATAGACTATTTTGTCAAAATACCAAACCTCAAATTCAAAAGGATTGCTATGAAACACAGATGAATTTAATCACTGTATGTCGTAGCAAGCCTTTCTCTGAAGTGAAGAATCAGTATCCTGAAGTAAGAAAGTTAGATTTATGTTTGGCGTCGTTCCGGGGCTTCATTCAAAACGTTTGAGGCTCAAGCCCAAATACTATCAACACACTGGGCACAGTTATAAAAGGTCTTTTTCGGTCAAAGCTCACCAATTCAGAAGGATAGCCTGAACCCATTTATCCACTTTCCATGTAAGCTAGCATGTCATACAAATGTATTGTGACCTCTGCAATCAATAAATCAATCTTCACATTCTATTAAAACTAAGCCAGGTATTGAGACTGACTGTTGGCAAGCCACAGAGGTGTGACATTATTTTTAACAAAACTATGGAGACTTGCAAAGTCAACCATGTAGCTATAACATTTTTATATGGGTTATTTGGTAATAACTGGCAAAATAAAGTTACTGCGGCAGACCTCAGATAGCTTATCACATACCTTGTGACGTAGCTTGTCACATAGTTTATCACGTAGCTTGTAACGTAGCTCATCACGTAGGTTGTCACATAGCTTATCGCGTAGCCTGTAGCGAATCTTGTCACGTAGCTTGTCAGGTAGCTTATCGCGTAGCTAATCATGTAGCTTGTTGTGTATCCTGTCGTGTAACCTGAAACATAGCTTATCATGTAGCTCATCACTTAGCCTGTCACGTAGCTTATCACGTAGGTTGCCACATAGCTTATCGCGTAGCCTGTAGCGAATCTTGTCACGTAGCTTGTCAGGTAGCTTATCGCGTAGCTAATCATGTAGCTTGTTGTGTATCCTGTCGTGTTACCTGACACATAGCTAATCATGTAGCCTGTCGCGTAGCCTGTCGCGTAGCTTCTCATGTAGCTTGTCACGTAGCCAGTCGCATAGCCTGTCGCATAGCCTGTCTTGTAGACTGTCGCGTAGCTAATCACATAGCTTGTCGCGCAGCTTGTCGCATATCGCAAGTTCTCATTATAGTTTATTCAGGGCTTTTGATAGTTATTTCGATATAAACGTCATTGCATTTATGTTTATTAAGAGAGCGTTCATGAGGAATGAGTAAAGCATTAGATTGTGAATGACAGTACTTTGATAACACCGTTTGGTGTATGTCTGACACTTCATGAAGTTTAATGAACAACGATAAATAAGACAGGAGTCTCATCACTTCATTGTGGGGGGTGTCAAAGCTTTTTTCAGCCAATAGGCGCTTCACTCAACCAGAGCAAGTCGTTTCCCATCATGCATGGAGTTGTGCAGTCTGTTGAGAGCAACTGCGGCGCCTGGCCCTGAAAACTGCCGCCTCGCTCCCGCGGGACTTCGAAGCCTCGCGCAGTCGGACAACAATCTAACCGTCATGCAATGTGCTTGGCTAGGCGGCGATCGATTCTGCGCAGGCCTCACTCATGTCGAACAAGCCTATTGGCACAATCCCTGCCCAATAGCCTGGTGGGATGATCAAATGGCTGTGATCGGCTTGATCGCCTTACAATCAGTCTATCTGCACATACTCCCAACTAACTCTCAGTACAACAAAATCCTAGGTATCCCATTATTATTAATTAAATGAGAAACAGAATGCAAATGTTCCTTGAATAATTTAGTAAGAGATTAAATCCTTTGCTAAACAATGTCTCATGGCAGTTTTTCAATGAATTTAAACGGTCTGTATTTTGGTTGATTTAAGTCAGGCTGCATTCTCCTTTCTTTATTTAGAAACACCTTGTTCGCACTGTCTTGATTTAAGTAAACCACATTGTTGCATTTCATTTATTAGGCTTTTCGTATCCATGGTTATCTCTCTTTTTATGCTTTGCACGTCCACAGTCTTTTCTTTACTGCTACACAAACCTTTGGTGTCTGCTCATGCTTTTTGTCCTCGGTGCTAAATGCAGTTATTACCAATTTAATGACTTGGTCTTAAAAGGGAGCAGAGCTTGTTGGTACCCCACCTTAAAAAGTCATTAAAAAAGGACTGTACATTACTCTTGAGTATACTTGGGGGGAAGAAAACACTGTGTTGTGGTAATAATCAATGTAATGGAATATAAATTATGATGTTAACAAAGTTTCTATAAGCATTGCATGAACTGCTACAAGGATGGTGTGTGTGTGTGTGTGTCTCTGTGTTTAAGTGTGAGATTCTTACCCCAGTCCCGCCAGATCAGACACCAGGTTGCCGAGGGCAGCAGCTGCAGAAAATGAGAGGAGAGGAAGAAACATGATTAGAAAATAAATTGGGAAATTGCGGTGTGTGTCGAGGACAGCCAAAAGGCATGCGGCACAGATTGGTTGGGCAGAAACGCTGAGGTTTTTCATGTGAAACACAAAATATGACACAGATTCCCTTGTACCACTCAGAGGCAAGTAACTGGAGTCATCTGCCAGCACAGAGTGTGATGTCCAACATATTTACAGATCTCTAAATTCACTCCCCACATTATCAATTTAGTGTATGTAAGGCGTGATGTTAAGACAGAAGGTGCTGAAAAACAACTGGTGTGCTACATTAGAAGTGACACAAGAGGAGGAAAGACTGAGAAGTAGTGTAGGTACATTGCATGTACATCACAAACACTGGCGGTGATGGCTCCTTTATTTCTCTGGGAATCTCATGTGTCCCTCTTGGACTACAGCGACTTTATTTGCCTGGAGCTGGAGAGGGAAATGCACTTTAATTTTCTTTACATGCCGTCCTCTGCTTCCCTTTGGTATTTGAAGTTATTGCACGATATGTTACTTGAGTGGCCAAGAAGAAGAAGAAGCATTTTTGGACCAGTAAGCACAATATTTAGCCACATATTTTACCATAAGGCTCATAATTCTAAGTATGCAATAAACACAGAGCTCTATTTTCCTTTCTTGCTTGTTTTTGCACAGGATATGATCAACAACCATGTTGCAATCTGGTCTAATTAAGGAGGCAGATGCACAGCGGAAGTCCAGGTTGCTGCCTCCCTGATTCCACTGGATTAATCATCAGAGAAGTAGAGCAACATTTCAGTGCCCATTGAGAAGAGCATGAGGGCATATCGAGATGATTAATTGCAGCAGAGCAAGGAGCAGACCTGTGTCATTAACCCTGAATATATCTCTGATACTTTGTGAAGCTGTGCTGCAGGAGAGAAGTTTGCTGCTTGTACATTACAGTAGTAGTGGCTCCTTAAAAAGAGAATATCTGCAGATTACTTGTCCTCTCTCTGTTGTCCCTGACCCAGGGTGTAGAGTATTGCAGCAGCTGCCGCAGAGGCCCAGGCTCCCTCAGGGGAACGGATAAAAAGCAGCAGTGCCATCTCTGCAAACGCACAATCTCCATCATACTCTGGAAAGTCTTGGGTGCTAATATCCAACTAAATCCATGTTAGTGTAGGAATAAGGTGGAGAACAACATCACATGTACCCACACTGGACTAATCTATGAGCACCCACAGGACCTGCACCCACATTAATAAGCCCAGAGGAATTCAGACAAGACTAAAGTGCTGCAGTTTAATTAGAGGAGTGTGTGTGCAAAGATCCAGCAAAGTGTTGTTTACTGAGCATCTCAGCAGGCGTGTGACCCCAACCTGCCTGCTGACACTAATCATCACTGATAATAAGCTGCTGGTTTGTCTGTATTTGGCTCCCATCAAGGCTGTTAGTTTGTTGCTCCGTGAGAAGGCCTTTGGATGACTTTATCGGTACGTCACAGTGGAAGGAGAGAGGCGGGACGTGTGCTAGTTTCTAATTCGTCTCCCAGTTAGTCAGAGCCAAAACACACAAAGTCGGTTTGAGCTAAATGAGGAGATTGTTCTGGTGTTTTGAACAGAAAAGATTGTTTGCACAGTCTGACTGTACCTCACGGAGTAAGAATGCAAAAAATGGCCGCCCTATGGAACAAAGTTTACTTTTGGATTTGACCCGCCTTGATCTTACTCAATGCAGCTTATAAATGAGTTTAAAATGATCAACGTGATATAAAAGATGAAGTCCATTGTGTGTTTGATGGTTTGTTTTATAATATTTAAAGGCAAAGCTTTTTAGTAAATTTCATTTTGATTTGATTCTTTCTTCTGATGGATACATTTGTAAAACCTGACCTGCTGTGATTCAGGATGGTCATAATTTTTTTTTGGCAGATTAAATTGGTCAAACTTGGAATTAATCTTCTTTGATTGGAAATTAATTTTATATGCAAGAAAACAACTTTTACAGAGATGCAACATGCGTTAAACTAAATAATTATCTGTTAGCAGAACATTAAACTTCATTTTTTCATTCTAAGTTTCGACATATTTATGCTTTTAGAGATATAAGGCAAACATTAGTCAATTTATCATTTTACTTACATATTCTAAATGTCTTTAATGTGACAAAACAGGCTTGAAATCTACTTTAAAGACCCCCTCCAGCGAAAGTCAAGTGTTTAACCTTGTAAACATCTCCATGTGGTGTTTCTCATGTGCTACAAGACATATCAGGGACAACATCAGCAGTCATCTCCATGGCTGGGCCTGTCTGCTTTAAACTGCAGTGTACCAAAGACAGGCTGAACAACACGTTTTCAAATTGGCAGGTTTGAGACGTCACAAACCTAAGTAGCCAATCCCGTTAATGGACGGGGTGATGCTATGCATATCATTATGTGCAACCTATGGCAACCACTTCGGCGATGCGCGAGCCAGCTGCAACCGTCAAACGTTACTACTAACTACTACTAATTACTTCATTTCAAGCTAGCTAACTTTCAACAACTTGTCACTAAACGACGGCAGAGACGTGTTTTGTTTTCACGACGGAAGGGGCGGTTGGAAATGTGCACAGTGGGCGGGGACTATGCAGAGTCAGGATTTTTTAATGAGGGAGAAAGAGGATGTACTTTGGGAGGATTTTTACAAGGTGATTAAATGTATTTTGCAGGGAAAAAAAACATATCAGACACAATTTATTATTTCAAGCAGAGCATTTTATATGTCTTAAAATATGACTGGAGCTGGTCTCTAAGTAATGTAATGTTTCATGTTCATAAAATTAACTAACTAAACTTTTCCTTTATCTTTGCTGTTACATTTGTCAATGTAGACAATCTGTCCTCTGCCTCTGTCTCCTGGCAGTGATTGAAGCTTGTTTGAAACAAACAGAAGAAGGTTGCAATTGAAGGATTATTAAAACAAAGATAATGCAGAAATTAGATAATGTGCTGTCATTATACATCAAACCTCTGTACAAGCCCCTGAGGAGGCTGATGTAATGGAGAGCCCATCAGGCTCCATTATGTGGTCAAGTGGTTCAAATGTAATTACAAGACAAGGTCAGAGGACTGCCTGTAACTCATCGCTCTGCAGCTGAATTAGTCCACCTCCACCTCTACAGGTTAGCAAGGTAAAATCACACTCTCATAAAACAAGTGGTTCTGAAGCCGTTCCTGACATTACTATAAAGACACAGACGCTTTTAAAACTTGTAGCCTTGTACTTCATCTATTATTCTAACTAATTACATAAACAAAAGGATTTTCGATTCTATGTAAAAAAAAAAGAGAACATTTTGCTAACACACAAAAGATTTAAATGACCTTCCCAGTTCTTTTGTTCCTTTCCTCACATGTAACTTTATGATGGATGTCTCCGTCTTCCACAGCAAACTTTATACAACTTTCTAGACCTGCAGCAAACCAGAGATAGTGTCTGCATGTGTTTTATTTGAGCGTCTACCGGGGGATAAATGGGCCATGAAACCATGTGGAACAAAAACAATGGGAAAACTTTTGATCTGTGACTCTTGCTTTTGTCTGCAAGGCTCACTTAGCAGCTACAGGTCATTATGGTGGGTGTGTGTGAGCCTTTCTATACCTGCCCTCTACAGCAACAATGACACACAGGAGTACATCTAGACGTGACTGCACTTACTTACTTACTGACGGCTTATTCATATACAGGTGTTATCACTCAAACCTGGGTGTGTATTTACTGTACATGTGCCTACATGTGTGTTCATGTGTGACAGCTATAGGAAGGCTTAACGTATGGAAGATGGGTGTGGAAACTGGTCTTAAACCTGAGATTAGAGGGAGAGTGAATGAAACCACCCCATTGTGTTCATTCTGGGTGTAAGGCGACGAAATTGTAACAATCTAGCAAAATTTGCTCTGACTTCTGGGAAACTAGAAAAAGCAAAGAGTCCTTGAAGGCAACACTTGGCAAAGCAGAGTGATTGTGTGAGTTAATCACTTTAGAATTAATTTCTAATGGATTTAATCCTAATCGGAGATTTCACATCATTACCTCGGTTTACATTCTGTTATTGGACTAACTCAGCAGGATACCCCTTTCTAACAATGCTCCCGCAATCTTCACCGAGCCAGCCGAGCCACATTTGCCTCCTAAACATGTGTGATTGGTGGACTTGACTACAGACTTGACACCGGTGCTAAATCACTGCGGACTTGGTTAGATAACTGCTCACTCTTGATTTACACACCTCCAGCACCACTGCTGTGAAAAAAAGCAGTCAGAGTGATAGAAACTCGATTGACGCTGTGCTTGAGGACAGAACAGAAACTGATTTCTTGGTCTGTGGTAGCTCTATGGTTTCAAATCTCTAATTGAAGGATTTCTGCAGATGAAGTTCGCTGTCAGATTGTTATACTTCCTTATGTCACTCAGAGATAACAGGCTCTATCTGTCAAACTACTTGTAGTCTGTCTAATGAATGAATGTGAGATTGCAACCTGATAACCCTCGTGTTTATAAATCCCAGCAGGCCTGAAATAGCTCCTCTGGCTTCATCAAATTCCCAATTATCCATTTGTTCCAGAAGAAAGACACCAATTTCACATCGGGAAAACGGCTTTGAATTGTAAATCTGCAAGAATCTACAAGAGCAGGATCAAGTCGAAAGCATGTTTGACACATTAAGAGCCTCAAAGTAAAGAATGGAATACCTCCTCTCGCTCTTGTTCCTTCGCTTCTTGTTTAAGTCTTAACTAGTCATGTGTTCTACATCTCTCCAGTTCCTCATGTAGAATAAAGAAGTCACCGCCTCCTCTGCTCGGTTGCGGCATCAAAGTATCTTAGACATTTACTTAGAAAATGTTCATTACGATTGTTTTTACCAACATTATATATGTCTATAGGGACAGTCTTTATGTTTCAGCAAATTGCATTAGTGTACTCCTCTCCTTCTGCATCCCATTCAGTGTAATGTAACATAATAAGTGTCTCTATCAGATCACTCAATAAGAACAAGTGATAACATCAACATGCAAATGTGCCTCTATGAGCTAAGTGGATATCACTAAGCTCGTTTAGTCTGCTTGAGATCTGTATTATCATATTTATGAAATTATCACTATCTCTCTCACTCTCTCTCTCTCACTCTCGCTCTCTTTCCCTCCCTATCTCCCTAATGGTAAATCACTGTGTTAGTTTTTCAGAAATGGTGTCACAGCAGGGATCAGACTGTGAGTTTATCATTAAAACTTCATTATGAGTTTTTATCTCGATGACACTGAAATTGAAAGTGCTTCTTTCAATTATTTTTAATGAGGTGGAATTAAACCAGGAGTCCTCCTTTGGCAATACCATCACTCTTCTTAGGTATCAGACCAATGACTGTATATATAGATGGACGACGCGTCTCCATCTGCTCCCATTATACGAAAGTAATGCCAAAATAGCCCCTGTGATAGGCGCCGCCCATCTTGCGATGGCGACGTCATATGGAACCAGAGTCTGCGCAGTAGAGATCGGGGGGGTGACACCACCGTAGCCACTTCCGCTAACCAAAACACACACTTAACTTACCGAAAAAGCAGCAAGGATCCCGCAAGCCGGTGTGTTTAACAGCAGAACAGCTTCTTGTGTTGGTCTGAAGCAGACGTTCACAGATATGGAAACTTAAATGACTGTAGTGATTGTTTTAGTTACGTCTCCACTCGCCGTTCCTCCTCTACTCTGCTAATCAGGAACAGATTGGCTGCAGGAGCCGTATTTGTCAACAGAGCTGTCAATCATCATTTTTACAGCATCAAATAACTAATTAAAAATAAACTTGTCAGAAAAATTAACCCTTGGACAAAAATCAGCATGATAAGAACTAACTATAATGACAGAAACCATGTTTGAGAAACATGTATTTGGCGTGTATGTTCATTTCATAGTTTGACCCATGTCCCATCTGTTAACATGGAGGAGGCGGGCTTTATGACCTATACTGCAGCAAGTCAGCAGGGGGGAATGGAAATGTTTTGGCTTCACTTTTAGGGAGCTATCGTATCGTCCATCTTTTTATACAGACTTTGTATTAGATAGAGGGAGAAACTTGCAGTCTGGACCAGAGCAATATATTGTGCCTAAACTAAAGCAAAGGTCCTTTTTACATTATGATTCTGCCAGAGCGCTGTAACAAAGCTCCGCAGTTATACTGCCTTTGCCATTTTATGTTGAACCAAGCAACGCCAGCATAAAGAAGCCCCAGTGTGTGATCTTTACATTGCGTTCTGGCTTTGCTGAAGCAAAAAAGTGTGTGAACAAACAGCCCAAGCTTCAAATACCCACATACAGTGCTGTTCCACAACTCTGTTAAATAGTAAATGGACTGTACTTATATAGCGCTTTTCTTTTCTTCCAGCCACTCAAAGCTGCTTTTACATTACATGTCACATTCACCCACTTACACACACTTACACACACTGATGGCAAAGGCCCAAACTCTAATCAGGATCTATGCGTTCACACAAATGCTGGTTCAGAGGCGGAACGACTTGGCCCCATCATTCCACCTCTGTGTGTTTTACATTAAAGACAAGGCGTAATAATCCCTGCTTGAATTGGCAGTGTAAAATGGGCTTGTGATGTAGCAGTTTATGTAAAAAAAAATGAATGAAAAAAAGAGTCAGGAAAACCATATAAACATTTGTGAGAACAGATATGTAACTCAATATTAAGTTAGCATGTTGACCAAATTAGCAAAGTTAGCATTGGACAAAATTTTTGCCCTGCAGACATCACAAACATTGTGCAACATTTTACATAATGAAATACAACATGTGTATAAAGGACATTGAATCAACTGATGAGCAGGGATGTTTTCAAACGCTAAAAGACATCAGTAAGAAAAATAAAAGAAGAGAAGAAAAACACTGCCTCATCATCTGTGCCTCAGAAATGATGGACTGTTTCTTATTTCTTCTTAGATGCAAAGGCACATTAGATTAAAGAGATTCTCTTACCCGCCATAGTTGAAATGCCGAGGATCACTCCGATAGATAACTCAATCTGTGTGCCCTGGAAACACACACACACAAACACACACATTATAGGAATCAGTGCGTCATTCTATAGAACAAACATCATTGTCAGCTAAAGTATGTGTTATGACGTCTGAAATGTATCAGTGGTCTTTCTCAGTGACACTCAGAGAGGAATGAAGGCTAATTTTGCTAATTTTGTTCGTCATCATACCAGGCTAACTCTGGTCTACAAATGTATGATCCATGATGCCAAATTATTTCTAACCTAACCACATCTCTTGTTGCATTGGCATTGTTACAGTAAGGTTTCTGACAGATACCAAGACACATGGTCAAAATGGCCTGTGGTAGCCTCCAATCAGAGTCTACTTGTAACATTAAAAGCTTTGGAAGATTTTCTAGAAGCTTCCAGTCTTTCACTTGATGGTTTCCTGGCTTTAGTGCTGACCTTTTATCCTGTACAAAATGGAAAGCAGCGTGAGAACTTCAGGCACGGCGCATTAGTTACTCTCTGTCTCTGCGCTGAAAGAATAAAATGAAAGCCCTTGAGCTGTTCATGTGCAGTCCGAATGTTACAGTCACTGACTGTAAAAGATACAATTTCACCAAATGCACAAGCTGTTCACAGAGAAACAGAATCCAGCCTTAAAGTGTGATTACTTATTGATTTCAATGTTCATGCTTTTGCTGATTGTGCTTCTTAAAGGGCAAAAACATCTAAATATCTTGCATAATATTTTGCTTATTGTTTCTTATATTGTAACAGTATAATGTGTTTGGGGGAAAGCTGTTGCCTTTTCATTGTGTTTTCTTTAGGTTATTTTATCACTTGTATTTGTTATTCCACCTCCCTCTGAAAAAAGCCCTTATAAGAATTCATCATCTCTGCGTTCAAATAACTCTGCTGTGCAAGCACACTGTGAATTACGCTAACATATTCATGCTTTCCACTGGGTTAAGATTTCATTAGTTGAACTTCTTCACAATGAGAGTGCACGCCTGCGGCAAGCAAATGATTACAGTTGTGTAGGAATGTAAAAAAGAAGGGAAAAGGAAGAACTGAGAAGAAAGACCCACTGCAGAACAATGACAGAGAGCAAACAGGAAATACACTGATGGATTAATAAAATGGCATACAAACTAAATGTCTGCACCCACTGCAAGGGAGCTCAGCCCTGCATGAAGCTGACACACTTACAGCAACGATCATGATGCAGTTGTCCAGGAACCCAAATCCGACGAACGGGAGCGCGTTGTGCAGCAGAACTGTAAAATAACAAACACACATAGTACATCACAAGGTATGCAATACATGCAACATGCAACACACAATACAACACATTATTCATTGAGACTTAATTGAGCCTTGCACAGCAGAGCTGTAGCAGAATGAACACAGAAGATACAAAATAAGGACACAAAACACCTCTGTAGTTAACAGAAAATGTATACTTATTTAATGCTTAGTAAAATTAGTCTAAATCTCTGAGGTTAAACTGAAGATTACATTCAATGCAATCATGCAATCTCAACCTATATACAATTATGAAATATTTGCTATGCTAAGCTAACAGTTCATAATCTCATTGGGCCAGTGTTTTTACTTTGCTACATGCTTTTTCTTAACTTGTGTGCTCACTACCTGACAAATGAAATAAGTTACATAATGAGACAATATAAGAAAACTGATTGCACATGAGGAAAAAAAAGAGTTACAGTGGTCAGAGCAGCATAGTTAAAAACATAGTAAATCAGCATGAGGCCTATACAACAGTTAGTTCCGAGCAAGTAATCTGATTGGACAAGAGACATTCCACGAGTGCTGATATGGAGAACAACATCACTGGGGCTTTTCACTCTGTGTATCACTCCGCCTCAGCCAGGTGTTCTGAATACTGTTTATTAACATTACAGCCAACTGTGTGTGTCTATACCGATCGAGCTGGTACCTCTGAATCACACAGCAGACTCTTATTTCACTGGTTGATGATAAATGAAAACCTATAGATGAATGCTCATGATAAAAACAGCTGTGGTAACCTGTAGACACAGAGTGCAGGAGAATGTTTGGGTTGCTTGGCAACAACAGTCCAGTTTCAGTTAAGATATGGAACTGGTTTGATTGGTGGAGGAAAAAATAATCTGTTGTTGATTATTAATGTTTACTATTAATTGCCGCTTGTGGAACTATTGTTTAAAAGCAATATTACACTCAAGATTGTGATGCTGTACTGAATATCAGCACGGCTGTGATTCAGCCTGTGGCCTCGTGCCGCAGATAATCACAGCCGTGCTGATATTCAGTACAACATCACAACCTCGAGTGTGATATTGCTTAAACATCAGTAAAGTTAGTAGTTAGGTAATCATATCTCATTACTGTCGGTACAATTTTACTCCTTACAGCCCAACAGCAGCACATTAAAGTCTGCTCCTGAACTGGAATGGGTTTTGTCTTCGAATATTAAGAAGGCTGAGGTTCAACTTCGACCTTTTGTGGAAACAGAACCAAAATATCACGCTGCTCCATGTCACAATATAAATATTCCCTCATACAATGATGGATTTGTCCCTAAATAGATTAGCTGTGCTTGTAGATTAGATATAGAGTGTAATGGTGTTGTGAAAGTGCATTTTAAATGTCGCTCACCGCCCCAGGCTAAATCAGTTACTCTAATGTAATCCAGGTTCAAGTGAAGTTCAATCGAGTTCATGTAACTTATCTGCAGAGTGTTTGCTCAGAGCATAAACGCTGTTGAATAGAAATAATGTTTTCTCTTCTCCTGCTGCAGCTCCCCTTCAGTACAAACTAAAACTTCAGAACACAAAACACTCAGACACACTTAATCACACACTTGACTTTAGAGCTTCAGGAGGAGCTGTGATTGAACGGTGAACAATTCTTCTTCAGAGCAGAGAAAGCTAAACATTTGTCTGTTAGCCTCTGTTAGTCACTCAAGTGTTCCCTCACAGAAAGCATCACTGACAGGTGCAATCTCGGTGACTGTTTCGTTTCCAGCACAGCTTTTTATCAGACCATGACCTTTTCAGACTGGGATTACTAAATTCCCCATATTTTAATTTCCCAATAAGTACCCCTTATCTCTCCTGGACTCAGGTCTCCCAGAGTGAATTAACCTGCTTTAAAGTTTTAAAACCTTCGAGGACAAAAAGTCTTTCAGTGTTTTTATCAAATATGAGAAGGAAGAAAATTAAAAGTGGCTGTTTTATCTCCAACTACTGCTCAATTTCTTACACATGGTGGATAAAATTACAAATTTAACAGCTTTTCAAGGAATGTTTTCAGTTTAAGTGGGGAGATTATTCTGTAATAGGAAACCTGTGTAATGTCACGGATTATGCCAGTATACTCTTTTCATTATTCAGACTTATTTTACCATCATCAGGCCATGTTTTTTTGTTACATACTGTAGCTTTTAGTACAGAGATCTTGCCAGGTTTTGCCTTCTCTGCTCTATTGCGAATTAAATATTTAGATCTTACACTTAAATCATTTTATGCCGTAATAGATGCCTTTAAAACGTTCGAATAAAAGCATGTGGAATATTTTTGCTTGTTTCAGTGGAACAAATGATTTCAGGATAAAGACACTCCAGTCTGCAAAACGAAGAATGTTTAAGGATTTCACCACTCACTTAGCAAGCTTATTTTATTTCTTCTTCATGTAAGTAGTTTGTTAACTTTTCTGGCACTATAATTTCCTTCAGGATTAATAAAGATCTCTCTTATCTTATCTGTTTTTACAGTATTAGTCATGGACTGAACACCCAGCAGGAGAAAAATAAGTAAACAATACACGCAACATTAAGACCTTGCAGTCTGGAGGAAAATTATAAATGCAGTCTTTAAAGCCGTTCCTCCAGTGAGGGCCGTCTGAGTGGATGCTTATTAGTTTAAATGAGCTGTGTTTTTGCAGAGCGAAAGCAGGACAAACTGCATCTCAGCACGACAAGGTACGCAACACTGAGCTTTGTGCTTATGGTCACAAAGACCTCTCTGTTAATTGTACAGAGAAAGAAAGACAAACCAAAGTTGATATGTCGTGTTAACCAGTGGGCTTTCCAACCAATCAGCTGGA
Source organism: Semicossyphus pulcher (assembly GCF_022749685.1). Classification (NCBI taxonomy): domain Eukaryota; kingdom Metazoa; phylum Chordata; class Actinopteri; order Labriformes; family Labridae; genus Semicossyphus; species Semicossyphus pulcher. The sequence goes on from NW_027211770.1 coordinate 13,956,410, forward strand.
GGAGAGAAATCTGAGGTCAGGTCAGTCGCTGAGCACAGCTAAGCATGCTAGTACGCTTTTAGCTGAGCGTGAGTGGATTACACATGTGATGGTATTAGCTTTCATTTGTAGTGGGGAACTATCTGCAGGATGTTGCATTACCAACTTACATCACATAACGAGCACTCTGCAGAGTGCAAGTGGACTGCAACCTGTCCTTGCTTTAATAGCTAATTCAGCTAATTCAACTTGTGCTTATGTTTTTCTCTTCTTTTCTCCGCATTTTACATTTGCTGTGAGGATTCTTTGATTTTTTCAAATGATTTTTGTTTTGTACACCTATTTAGTTGCCTCGAAATGACTACATAACAAAGAGGGGCCATATGAACTGTTAACACTCATCAAGAAACCTGCTGATCTCTGAATACGCAAACTAAATCATCATTAAAGGCCGTAAAATGTCGAGACAGTTGGATATCAGTAAACTGTTTGCATTAAGGCGACTGTTTGCCAGTATGGATGTTGTGTTCTACTTACTATAAAGGACTCTTCAACATGACAGAAATCAAAATATTTCATGCTTTTACAGCTTGACTTCTTCTCAAATTTTCCTGTGCATCATCAACAAGCTCCTTTTTTTGTCACGGATGCTACTTAGTTTGAGACTACCGGGGTAATGGCTAATGCTACATCTGTTCATGGAAAATTTTAACCCAATTAGCCGGGCTCATATAATGGACTTTTCCCCTCCTTTATGGGGACCATGGAAACAAAGTGATCAGCGAGCCACAACTTCCTGCTAATTAATGCTAATTAAGACTGATCTTCATTAATCTCCCTGGTTCATAGACGGTTAAATGAGGGATGTCAATCCAGGCTGTCATGCAAATCCACAAACCATCACTGTACAAGAAGAAAAGAGATAAAACACACATAGAAACACACAATCTATAAGATACACAAAATCTGACTTCTTACCGTATCTTAACTGTGCTGCAGTGGGTGGTGCAACTTCCAGCTGCCCTATAAAAAAGAAGAGGAGAAGAAGAAACACATTATAAAGCATCTGCATCCTCAGTGGTCTGCTTTCAATGGAGGCAAAAAGTCAACATAAATGTCAGACCGATCTGAAATGGCAAAGCCTATCAGTCACGACCTTTTGGATGCAGAGAGAGGGAGAATGAAAGAAGGGAGACAGAGGGAGAGTGAATTTTAGCAATGTGTCAGGAGTGATGAGAAGGAGTCAGGAGAGGGGAGCGGGGCGAAGATTGTCTCCCTGGTGCCACCTCCCCCCTGGAGTGAGAACAAAAGGTGATGTCAGGAAATTATGATTCTGCTGCCAGTCAGGCTGCAGAGGCGGCCTGCAGTGTTGTGATTGGAGCGTGTGTATGTGTGCAGACGAGGTGTGAGACCTTTGTTTCCTGCCTTTGTATCAACAGATTTAAAAGGGGAAGCATCGTTTGACATCCAAAATGACTATCCTGAGATTTGATCACATGTTTTCCACATTGCGACACAAGTTTGAAGGAAACTGTGAAGTTAAGGAGCCGTGACATCAGCCTGGATGTGCCACATTAACCCAACACTCACCGAACCGTGATGTTACACAGAGACATGCTGTAAAATAAAAGGTAATTACATTGATTTAAAGTGTGAGGACAGAAGAAAACATTTGCAGGTTCTGTGAAATTGGATTTGTTTTTACTCAGGGAAAACGTCAATCCACATAATGAAGTCTGCTCCATCACTTAGAGGTGTTAATGCACCACTGCGCTGTTAACCAGGCTGAAGAAGATTACGCTTAATGATGGGAAAGGCGACTGGAATCCAAACAGAGCAAGTCTCTCACACACACACAGCGACGTACAGTGTACAACTTTGCCGAGAGTTTGCTTTAAGAAAGAATGAAAGCTAATGCCAAAATAAAAATATGCTTTGTGGGAGGAGAGGCACGTCTGCCATGTTTTGACTCTGGGAAATGAGCAGCTATTTTAAATGGCATGTTTTTGTGACTTTCCATCTTGAATACAATCTAAACACTGTTTTTTTATATTGAATTTCAGGCTGTAGCATCACAAACTGCAAAGAACAACAACCCAAAAGCACATCCCTTCTTCTTTCCATCCTGTCCGTGTCCCCACCCATCTCCATCTCTTCCTCCTCTCCTTTCAGGACTCACGTTACAACCTCCATACTCCACTCCTCATTTCCACCCGCATCTCATGTTCCTGACAAAACAACAACGGCCGATTGTTCCCCTCAATGCTCGCCCTTTCATCAGCGCTCATGTAAAAATACCGCTGACACATTCAGAGGGATGCACGCACACCAACACAACTGTGTGTTAGTCATCAGTGCTCACACAGATCTGTCATTGGCTCCAGCACCTTGTACATAATAAAACACTGTCTCTTTCTAACTCCCGTGTGAGCATCATTGAAGGTTTAAATGTCTCTTCACAGGTTTTTGGAAATCCTCCCAGCTACAGAAACATGAACTATCACACTACAAGCTGGCAGCCGACAATCTTCCCACAGAGGATGGGTGGTTTCAGTAATAAAGTACAAGAACACATTGCTTTCCGTTTATCATCCATTCAGGGGCTGTTTAAGCTTTTAATTAAAGGGCTTTCAATGATCCTCCTGCGCCTGTCTGCGAGCCAAGGCTGTCAGAGCTGAGCACTACTGCATCAAACACTCTACTTTTCTCATTTAAACTTCTAAGCAGCCGAAGCAGAATTATTCTCAGCTCTTATTTGACACCTATGCTCTGAAAATGAGATAACACCTCCATATGTATGTCACAAAGCAACCAGTGGCACTATACTTTAACAGATACCTTTTTATGCTAACTCAAAATTACCCAAACATCAGTATATTTTGCTCATCTTGCAACTCTATTTTCAGCTGATTTTTTTTAATAATATAATTCTATTTAAGCAAGTCCATTGTATACATTACAGATGAAATACAATCAGTTGTTCCTCTTTTACAAACATTCTTAATCTCATATCCCTTTTCCTTGATTAGCTCCCCTCTCATCCAATCCCATCTCAACCCATTGACCTCTCAGCTCAGAGGTCTCCAGCCTTTTTTCATCCGAGAGCTACTTTGAAAAACTGAAAGTGGCCAAGTGGCTCATACAACTGATGAGGCACACACACTTCACATTTGCGAATAAAAACGTGCTTCCCAACTCCCCGTGGAAATAGTATGTTTTCTGCTTCTTCTTAGCGTGGCCACCTTCACTGTCCATCATAAAACAGGCTAATAGCACCGAACTCCTCACTTTAGCTCAACTAGCGTGCAGCATAACTGACCCGACCTGTCCATGGAGGTTGCTGCAACATTGCTGTGATGGGTTAGGTTCAGACGTTGACAGGAGCATTACCGTTTTTTATTGACAGCTGATAGGCCTATCCTATTATTTTGTATTGGAGGGGGTGGGACATCTGTGCATTTGATTGAATTGAAGTTGGAAGAGGTTTTCAAGGTGCATTTATTGTTGTCAGATTTTCTGCACAGAGTCTGTGAACCTCTTGGCGAGCTACTAAAATACAGGGCGCGAGCTACTGGTAGCAGCTGTCTCAGCTGAATAGCCAGGGTGGTAATTAGAAAGTGGGGTTCAAGTCAGTAAACCTTTTACAAAGGTGGGTATCCACCCACACTCGACTTCCTGCCGCCCTAAGTCAAGGGACTCTTATCCCGGGAGGGGGGGAGTTGATCGAAATCATTGAGCAGTGGCTTCCAGTGGGGAAAAAAATCTATCAGAACAGCCTTGAAGAGTAAACTTTATTTTCTCCAGTTTTAGGAAAAATAAAATGTCATGCAGCCAGGATTTCAATGAGGGTGGCCGGTGGGTATTTCCACAAAACATAACATTATCTTGGCTGGGTGAGGTAACAAGTTTGTCTGGAGGTCTACCAAAGATAGCTACATGCGGGGATGGATGGATATTTAAACCTAAGGAGATCGGAAAAAATGTTTGCCAGTAACCAGATAATTTATTTTCGCCAGCTTTTAGTTTGTATTCAAAAGTTTTCTACCAACAATAATATATTAGAGATAGAGAGTAAGGATGTTGGTAACAGAAACAATGTCTTGAGGATGTACGGAAAAAAGTATTAATTTTTTCCTTCATCTTTTCTTATGTTTCCTAAAGAGCTTTTGATCCTAACCTGACTTTTAACGCTTTAATAGAATAACATGTTACCTTTGGGCAGACAATAGTAGTGAATCATTAGCGTCACCTTATACTGGTATTGGAAATGTTCTGCTTTCTGTTTTCTGCACTTGTATTTCAAGCGGTACTGATCAATCACAAACAGCAGGCTATGGTTGCATGCAGTAAAAAAAGTCCATGTGGAGATTGGAAATAAAACATGCATAGTCTTAGCCCTCTATGGCACTGTTATTGGTGAAGGTTACCGTACATGTGGGCTAACAATGGAGAGTCATATGGGAGCCACTCCTAAAAAAGAAGTGTGCTAATATCAGGGCTGTATTTTAACAGTGGTCCAAGCTTGAGTTCACCTTCCTCCCAGAGAGCATCGTCTATAATGTTTTTGGCCGAGCAAACTTTTCCCCAGGCAGCAGATAGAGCGAACAATGCTTTGCAGGCCTGTAATAAATCTCATAATTGTTCCATAGGTCTGTCCCATTCCGATATGACAGAAACACTGAACTACACCATTGTGGCTCAAATCAGAAGCCTGGTCCTGCTACATTCCCCTATTAACTAAAAAGTGATGAGGCCAAACCAAAATGCAGCTGAGTCACCGTCTCATCAAGTCACATGAGAAAAAAAACTCATTAACAGGAATCAGAATCCCTTGAAGATTTCTCCGTCCCCATCCAGCAGGCTTCACGCAGCCATTTATTAGATTTGTGATAGCTGACAGGGCCGACTATTTTTCTTAGACATCCTCTGGGAGAAAGTATTGATTGCATGGTGTTAAAATCCTCCAGAGCTTCTGTCTCCAGAGGATTCAATTCCAACAGACAGGAGTGGTGAAAACATTTAATGGGCGGTGATAAGAAGCTAGCCGAGAGCATGATTAAATACTAAAGCAGCCATGTTTCATTCCTCTCAAGCCCTTTCTTTTGTAACCTCCTACTGCAGAATCACCCGTATAGGACGAATGCTGGCATCTGATAAAAGACCGTGTTTGCAGATAAACAGAAAAGAAGATATGTCATCATTCTGGGCACAGATCTCGATTGGTAAATGCTAAGTCAGCTACAACATTTCTCTGAAGCACACACACAGCCAAAACACCTGAAGACAAGCCTGTTTACTGGGAGTCTAATGCCATTTAAAAAGCTAATGATTAAAAGAAAAGCACAGAAACCAGGCAGTTTCTACCATTTTGACACAAGCCAATCTTGCAGTTTAAAGACATATCAACATATTTGATCACTGAAATACAATTAGACAACAGCTATTGTAAGCATTTAGCCACAAAGCTAATGTTATTGTTAGCTAGGAAGTGGCTAACAGCTTTTATTACAATTTGAATGTTATGATACAAAAAGAAAAGGTGTAAATTCCAAGCAAACTTAATGGTGACAAGAGAGTAGTTAAGCTAGCATTAGCTGTTGTTGTGGTGATGTGGTACACTACAAAGCAGGATTTGCGGTTATGGAGGTACCTTCAGGGTTAACTCAGAGTTTTCAGTACTACGAAGGTGGTTCACTTCTTACTGGGGTACATCACCATGGTAACTTATGCTGAACACCTAACCTGCTCCAGAGCAGGTTATGTTGGAGATAAGAGATTAACCTGAACTAAATACCACCTGCTGACCAATCAGGTCTCTTGATTTAGGAGCTCTTTGAGCAGATCGTGAGGGGGAGGAGGGAGGGAGACCGGTCAAACACTTTAGCTTTACGGGGCGCTGGTTTGGCTCGGTTGGTAGAGTAGGCGCCCCATGTATAGAGGCTACAGTCCTCGTCGCACTGATCGCAGGTTCGACTCCCGGTCTGCCGATCCATTTGGTGCATGTCATCCCCCACTCTCTGCTCCCCACATTTCCTGTCTGTCTTCAGCTATCCTATGAATAAAGGCAAAAAGCCAAAAAAATAATATTTAAAAAAAAAAAAAAAATACTTCAGCTTTACCGTGTGATTTTTTAATATAAAATATATTCATGAAAGATCTTCATCAAGCTTTACGGATACATCCACAACAGAGACTGATAAAAACAATGAAGCCTGAAGCACTTTTGTACTTATAAGATGTGAAAGTAAGCAATCTGCTTTAAATTGTTGTTTTATATTTAATTTTATTCGCGCCATAGTTTGAAGTTTAAATCTGTCATTAACACAAAAAAAGACATCTGTGCAATGTATTGATCTGACGTAATACACAAGTGTTACTGTATACCGTGCTCTAATGATGGAGCAGTGATATTATATTTGCGCATTAACAGTGCGTTTTTTTGCTATTTGTCCTTCCTGCATTCAGCAGCTGCAGCTGATTGGATTTTAGTCTGGATTATGTGTAACTTCTTCATATCTTTCTAAAATCATAGTTTGCTCTGAGTTAGTAAAATGTGCTGATCAGTAGATGGCAGACTTGCCCGTGTTTAGTCTGAGTCCCGTGTTTAGCTCATAGAAACCCTGGGTTGACTTATCGAGTTGATAACCAGCATCGTGGGACTGCATAGCGTGATTGCCTTTGTTAGGTTAAGTGAAGCCAGATCGGGAAAAGATACCCTTGGTATGTTGAACTCGCTTTGAAGTATAGGCCTCAGCTAATGTTAGCATTTTGACACTTCCCAGCTAATGTTATTGTTAACAAGGAAGTGGCTGAAAAACTTTTATCACAATTTGTGTGTTATATGATACATAGGAAAGTTGTAAATTCCAAGCAAACTTAATGTTAGCTAGGAAATGGTTAAGCTAGCACTAGCTGTTTTCTATCTGGTTATTAATTATGATGTACCTCTGGATTTTCATTGTCTTTTTAAGTCGCTCATCAATCAAAAAGAGATGAAATGATAATGATTGTAGATAAAACCTGGAACCAAGCACATGATAACACCATTTAAGCTTTCCACCCCTGAGCGTGTTGTCAGAGGAAAATGGTTAATATGTGTAATAGTCTGTGAAGATCAAACATTTATTTGTGTGCTGGCTGGTAAGGTTTCACTTTGTTGTATTGCCTCTTCAGGTCCTTGCTGCTCTGAAGTTGTCTGTGTCTGAGGAGGCAGCCATTAACACTCAAGTTCTCTTTTGCTGCCACGGTTCAAACATCGAGAGTACAGTCACACACACTCGTCTTTGTTTTGCTGTGACTCATGGCTTGTTCCACATTCTGCCTCTTGGTACTGGAGCAGCATGAAATTGGAGTGTGAAGGAAATTGGAGATAAACTGTGAAGGACCCCAAAAGCCAAGTCCTCTCAGTTCCGATTAATAAATGCCTGTCAGTCCATTCAATCGCCTCAGTAAGATGATTAATAGAAGCAGTACCATTTTGTGCCAATTCAGGTGTTTTTGTGTTACAGGGTAGAAAACTGAAACATTTCTGGGGCTTTTCACATCACAGGACGGTGCTGCAGTGCAAAGCAGTTTTATGTGTGTCTCTGTGTGTGACAACCATTGTTTGCGTCCCTTGGGCTTCAACCAGCAAATGTAAACCAAGAAACGTCCTTGTTTTCCCCTCAGGAGTTTATTGATTTTTGAGTGGCACAACTCTTCACACAGAAACGGATTCTCAGAGACAACACAGACTGTTGCACGAAGGAAGACGGTCTGTGAATGTCTAATCATGTGCTCATCTGCAGGAATCTGAATCACCATCAGATCTGCATTTTATGCCTGCATTTGGGTGTGTGTGTGTGTGTGACTGTGCATGTGTGAGTCTGGGATCAATAGAGTTCATCAGAACGGAAACAATAGAAGGCTAGAGTCGTTCATCAAGTGTGCAGCGTCTTGGTATTCTCCTTTGATTTATGAGACAGACACAGCCAGGGCAGTCATTGCAGCAGTAAGTTTTGAAAGTTCAGGGTTTAAATATTTTGTATATTTTTATAGAATGGATAATTAGACAGAAAACGTTTTACAGACAGTACAGGTACAATGAATCCTGAATTAAATGTTTCTGCATCAGATTTTCTTGGATGCATTTTGCTGTGAGCTTGAAGTCAAATGCAGTTTATAATTTGCATATAAAAGCTTTTTTGAAGGAAAGCTTATTTATTTCCATTTTTCAATAACATGTCTACTGGAGGACTTCTAAATGTCAAGTCACAACCCAAACTACTTTTATCCACTGAGGGAAAATAATGAGTCGCTCCCACACAGCTAAACAGTCAGCGTATAGCTTAAAGAAGAAAACACAAAGCTCTGGGGCATGACACGACATAAAGTGAAGCGCAACGGTGTAGTTAAATTTCAGCAAAGTATTTTTCTCCCCTGCGAGTTCAGGGAACTCTGCAGGTAATGACAGGTACACAAATACACCCGTCTATTCCCGCAGTGCCAATTAAGGCAGCTATGGAGGGTCTGAGAGGCAACACAGAAACAGACTGAGAACACAAATCTTTAAAAATATCCCCCTGAGAAATGACAAATACAAGAGAACAGAGGGAAAAGAAGAAAGAAGTGTAGCCTTGTTTCTTATCTGTCTATCAGCCAGCAGAGAGAGCAAAGAAAAAAAAAGGGAATTCATTTTTAATTGATTATAGATTGTTTACTTCCCCTTCACATTACAGCCTCTTTCAAGCATGTTAACCAGAGTTAATTGCGCACACCTGTCCTCCTAGATGTCAATTAGTCATTGATCAAATTCCATAATCACCAGTGGTGCACACAGAAACATGCACAGGTGTTTTCAGTTATTTTTGGCTAATTAGCACCGCTGTGTAGGTGTGAACAGACCACATTCTGACTCTGGCTTCTGCTTATTGCAGTGCGAATTCACACCTTAATGATTGTGGGCACGCTGCATGTTACTGTAAATAGCAGCAGAGGCTGGGTAAATTACCTAAATATAGTGTGACGGCGGCACAAACTGATCTGTCTCAGCTGATAAACAGCAGCAGGCACCAAGGCAGGAGCTGCACAGCTTTTATAGATGTTTTCAGGGTCAATGCAGCGATATTTCCAGGTGGTTCCAGCCATATGAAAGATGTGTGACAGCCCCCACTGTTTACTATACTGATGGTAAATCACATGTCGTCAGAGCAAGTCATAAATTGGGTCCGTGAATTCTGTTTTCCAAATTAGAAAGTTTGAAGCCTCGCTAATGCAAAATAAGCCAGGACACCTAGTCTGGAATAAAGTTAACCTTAGGAAGGGCACATACCAACATTAGCATGCCAGCTAATGTTAGCCTCAGGGGCTAGATTTTTTACTCTTGTTTGGAAGCACTGTTAGAAGCTCAGTCTCCTTCTCTTTGTCATTGGCTATTGTTGATTCGCTTGGAAAATACTGATGCAATCGTCCAGATTTCTTGGAATCAAACATGTTTAAAATGATCAGAATAGCTTCGTTCAACCAGGAGGTTTAAAATTGAATATGTAAAACCATCACATGACCAGCTAATCTGGATCGGACATCAGTACTGACCAAAAACCCAAACCAAAATCCTCCCCCAGTTGCCCGGAGGGGTGAAAATATTGGTTAAAAATCGGCCTGATCCTGCTGTAGCCTGAGCCGTGCCAGGGTTTGAAGTGTACTTCAAACACGACTCTCCTAAGTTCTAACCTGAGATTGAATATTGGCCTTGGATTTGTCGTGTGATCATAAACATGACTCCAAAATAATGCTTCAGTTGTTCTGTAACTGCTAGATGTGTAAATAATAATTTTTTTTTACCAATATAAACCCATTTCATGCAACTTTAATATCTTCAAGGCAGGCCATTCAACTAAGCAGCCTGTAAAGTTGCTGGTAGGATATGCAAATTTGTATTTTTGCAAGTGAAACCTCGAGGTACAAAGCATTAATACCTGCCTTGAGCGAAACACTAACCTTAATATCTACCATAAAGTGCTGACGTTGGTCCTGTGGGGCTGCAGTGAAATCAGCAGTCATGGTGACTGTGCAGCAAGGTCAGTTACAGAAGCCTCTGAGGGGGACACACCAAGGAGAAAACAAGGAGGTGTGATGTGTCATGTGTTATGGTACATCTTATATAGGTGTGAAAGGGAGGGGGGCAGAGTGAGATTAGAAAAGACAGGACGAAAAGACATGTGACAGTAAGGAGTACCAGAGCAAAAGAAATTTATGCGAAAAAAAAAGTGACAAAGAGAGAGTTTGTGTTGTTTTCAGAGGTCACATTTTCCCATGAAAAAAACAGAAAATGCTCCATCCCTGTCTCATGATCTCTCTGAAGATCATGACCTCATGACGGAGCTGACGGCCTCACAAAAACAAGCACCACCTTGAATATGAAACACATCCTGCTGTGCATAATATAGTTATGGCCGTCTGTTGTGCCTGTGTAATTTGATTCCTGCCTTCATCCATCTGTCTAGGTTTTCCAAGAATAAGGAAACATATGCAGAGATTTTCCTCCTCACTTTCATATCTCCTGAATCCAAAACTGAAAGTCCGTCAAGGTTTGGATTTCTCAACATGTGTTCTTGAGATTCCATTAAGTGTGATACTATGCACCTAAACCATGTACGAATGAGCAGAGATGGTGTGTTTAGCTTCACTAATATAAGCATACAAACATTAGCATGCCTGGCTAACTTTCTTATTACCAACAATCCAACAGTACTTCAAAGGCTGAGCTGCATTTAATTAGGAAACTGCATTAAATGGAGCTATACACTACATAAACCTGTTCATGATAGCAAGCCCATTGGGTCATTGCTCTAGTATTTTCAAACAACATGGGATCAAGTCCTGGATGTCCAGTCTAGGCTAACATTACTAGCATCAACGCTTTGTTAAAAATCCTCATAACACTACAACTAACTACCTCTACACTGCAATACAAGAACGAAACTGGTTCTTTATGTCCATGTCTTCTATGTGTCATGAACTAGTGAAGATGCAAGTCCTCATTTTTGAACACAAAAACGTGGAGAACTTACTTTTAACTAATTCATGGAACCATGTTAGCTTAGTAAGCTAGCTAGCTACAGCTAATAAAATAACAATAACAGAGCTACCAGACTTTGCTGCTACCAGTTGAAGCGCATGTTCTAGAAAGAAAATCTCAAGTTTACAGTTACAAAGTTGGCATTAAAATCACAGTCACTTCAAGAAATTGGAGGCCTGCATTTTATTTATGTTAGTGTTTTGTTCCTGCTTCCTTAATTTATTTGATCATTTTATTATTATATTTTATGTCTCTATTTTTCATAATTTAACCCTTTCTAATCAGAGCGTCCCAGCACAGTATGTCACACGATTGTACCTGTATAGCCAGAGTGACAATAAACATCTTGAATCTTGAATCTTAGCAGGTGTCAGTTGTCTGCACTCTGGCTTCATTTTTAACATCAGGGATAGCGGTGGGTATTACTCATCATTTGGTGGGTCACAAGCAGAATAACATAATTGACCTCTGCAGTTGAGAAAAGTTTCTAATCAGGAACCACTTAGTCTGTATTCTCCTCAGCACAGTGAGACTGTTAAGTTATTAATGGCTGCAGCTTTGTTGTTGGCCACAAACTGCACTTGATAAATACAAATAGCGAGTTACTCTTGTCTGAGTGATTAATGATGTGTTTGCTGCACACAAATTAACAGAAAAATGTCAAAGCAACAACGCCCACTGGACAGAAATGAGAGTCTGGCAACTCTGCAACAATCACTGTTGCTTTTCAAAGAGTCAGATATCACAATGATAGCAGCGTCATTACAGTGACTTGCAAATGCCTCTACCATATTACCAGACTGGCAGGAGGGAGTTGTGTTTGTGCTTTGGGCACAGGAGGTTTAACGTCATCGGTGGCTGTCATTATGCTGCGGTGTGTGTGTGAATTAGCATGATAAAAAGACTGTATGAGCTGAGGGACATAGACTGAGGCTGAAATTAAATAGATGCTCACCTTTGTCCTTATTTCAGGGAAGAAGGAGAGAATAATCTGAAAGACGGTGAGAGGAGATGACGTCCTCTTTCAAGAAAAAAGGAATAATATCACCAGAAACTATAAAGCATAGAAAATATGAGGTCTGCATTCAAAATAGACAAACGCATGAGGATGACAGCTATGATCCTGGGGTTTGTTATATCGGCTGGATCTGGTCCTGGTTCAGGAAGAGATTAGGATAAAGAAGATGAAGAGTTTCTTTGTTCAACTTGTTTGTTGATGCTCCTAAGATTGTAGCCTCAAGAGTCACAAAAAGTCATAAAGAACATCCAGATGTCCCCTTCCTCTGGCCGCTTTCTCTCCTTTGTTACATGGACTATTAAATTCCCCTCTACACTACCTCTCCATCCTCTGAGCCATGAAGGGAAATTGCTTCTGTTTCATCTCCTCTCATATTTTCCATTTCACCAGCAGGCCTGTTGGGTAAAACCACGTTGGTACTGAGGGTGTCGCAGAGTCACTCGGTAACTGGAAGCTGACGATCAAAGAGGCCCAGATGGAACAGCGGGATCTCTGGTCACTTATTCATTCATTTATCTGCCTGAACTTAAAAGGGCCGGGGGATGAGGTTCTGAATTTTTAAAAATGGAAGAAGATGACTTTGTATGCAAATATGCAGTATGTTCCCTGTGCAGGTGGTGCAAAGGGCAGTGAAATATTCTGGTAACAGCTACAAATGAAAACTTATGTGAAGACTTTTGTCCTCTGCAGAATGTATGAACCTTTCATTGTCAAATATCATGTTCATATCAACAGACAACATAAACATCAACAAGCAAAATGATGAGACACAGGGCAACAGGTGTATGGGCAACGAGGCTCTCTGTACTCCTCCGTTCCAGTCATAACTACGGCGTTACCATAGCAACTCTAAGTACGACCGCAATTTTAAGCTAGCTCAAACGATCTAATACAAATCTGCTCACTGACAAATTCCACGGCAATAAACCATCTCAAAAGTGTTTTTAGTTTATATACAATTGTTTTTACCTGACAGATGTTCTCCACACATTCATTCACCAGAGTAATGTTTTATCATCCTTCTCCTCAGTCCACTGCGCTTGGATGGCCGCCATTGTTCAGAAATTTTTTCAGGCCAGAGAGATCACTTGACCCCAAATCTGGGCTGTGATTGGAGCATTTGTGATGTAATTCTCTACATTAACCACAAGAGGCCGCTGCTGATCTGACATTTCCAGATGAAAGTGTACTGTCAACATTGACGTTGTCTGTTGATGTAAAAGTTGATGCATATATCACCACTTTTAAAGCCTATACAAATGTACAAATGTAGTTTTTTGACCAGATATTTTTCTTATTAACTTATACAACATTTGTCCTTCAGCATCTCTAAACAGGCCTTTGATTCAGCAGGTTATCCTCAGTAATCAGTCATTTCATTGGTGAGTTAATTCATCATTTTAAAAGTAAAGCTAGTAATCAAACAAAAACATTTATATCATGGTCAAACATGATTCAAAACATGAATACTTTGAAGATTAAATATGTTAATTAAGTAAATAGATGCAATAAGGGGGGAAAGGGTTCATTGAATGGAAATGATTCCTTTTCACCATCATGACAGCGAGGGCCTATTATTTCAACTCTATGACTCTCATACTATGATTACTTTATTCTCTCATATCTTACTTAAAAAGTCATCATTTTTTCATACAATAAATATGCCATACCCAATTTTAGTTGCTTAATTTTTTTTTTCTCAGTTCCTTCTTAAAATGAAACTAAAACTTACAGAAAAAATGTGCCTAGCATGAGAATGGGGAATTAAAACTGGTACAAGAGGTCTAAACTCTAACATTCATTCTGAATCTCTCATGTCCAGTCCTTGAGAGTATCTTAGCAGTTACCCTCTGCTCCATAGAAGCTCAGTGGCATTTTTCTCATATAAACGTGACAAATTTGGAAATCGGAACTAAAAAGAAACAACATCTTACCGACCAGTATAGCAGTCTGATTTCCCAATTTATACCCCCACTTAAAAAGATTGTGTACCACCACTTCCAAAGAATGGAGATTCATCAATACTGCTTTTGCAGCACACTCATCTTTCCATCTCTGCAACTGTAAGTGTGCACGAAATAACTTTTTTGTACAAAAAAAAAAAGGATGTCTAAGGAGTTGCTTTTAGTGACAACAAAATGTTTCTAACGGCACTGCAGCTACTCTGCCCTATGAAGTTTAGTGTCTTTCAGCTTATTGGTTTGGATTTACAGCCCCCAACCTCACAGTTTGTACCTGTCGCAGTCAGCACTTTCAACTTAAAACTCTAATAAACAGGCTGTAGGCGTAAGCACCAAACAGCAGATTTACAAAGTCAGCAACTACCTAGTGAACATGGTGGAGAATTCAGCTTTTAAAGAAACAGATTGTCCCTCAAGAGTCAGTAGTGACTAAAAACAGAGCCAAAATGAGAGAGAGACTTTGAAGTTACTAAAAACATAACTTGAAATTGTTGCTAACGTTGCTCTGGCTGCTGGATGTTTACTTAAAGGGCCAGTTCGCCGATTTTCAACGTCCTATCATGCCATTATGGGGAGCTAATGCCATTATGGTAGAAAAACATACAATTTCTCTCTGTGCCTTTGGAGGACACTATCTGCTTCTCCAGTGGGCCCTGGAAAACCTCCACCAGGCTACGTAAAACGCGTCATCTGGTGGAGGCCAGGGAGCTTGCTAAACTGCATCTTCCTCAATCTAGGACGCCAACCTCCGATGTCATGCCTCATTTAAAATCGTCAGGTTTGAAATGTAGGCTGCAGACCTTAAGATTTTTTAGACAATCCACCGGTATATTCTCGTCGTATATCAGATTCTGTACTGCTCTGAGTCATTGTCTGCAGCTAAATGGGTGTTCTTCACTCCAGCGTCTCTCGCTGGGCCGTTCCTTTCAGAGGCAAGGGTGCAATGCACACTGGGTGTTGTAGGAATGTAGAACAAACCACGAGCTGTTTGTTCAACTTTCTCCACAGCTATGGTGTCAATTTGAAATATCTTCTATTGATTACAGAGAACACCAGCTTAGACTGACAGTGGCTTTTTTCAGGGGTGAATTGCTCCTTTAAGCAACTGTTTGCTGAAACATCACCATATTAACTTTAAACATGCCAAAAAAAACTATGCAAAAATTATAAGGAACCATTTTAATGCTTCTTTGCGCAACAAGATTGCAATCTGTGTGGGTTTGACAGGCTAATGCAATATATGTGATTTAAATTTATGAGCACAATCCATAATAAAATCAGTAAACATGGACACAAGCAGCTCGGACACTCTGCAGGAGACTCTATTAACCCTGAAGGCAGCCCAGTATAAAGACATGACAGTGAGACATCCAGCAAGCCTGCATATAAACGTCATGAAAATGCGGGTGCAGCTTCAGGGGTCAGGAAGCCTCAGGGTAGAATGATGATGGATGCTGATATGCCTGTCAAAAATCAATCTCTCAGCCACCGTGCCAAAGAGAGAGAGAGAGAGTCTGCCAGTCACTGATTCAGCTCATCTGCAGCACGCACATACAGTAGGTAAGACAATCCCTGAGGGTTTTTATAGCAAGGTGAGGATGTGAGCGAGCTGCAGCCATGCAGGCCCCAGAGGTAAGAGCAAAGGAGTTGAGGTGTCCTCTGAGAAGTCACGTCAGCACACCAGCTCACATTAGCCTCTAATATTTCAGTTTTGATTCAAACCAGCAATAGCCGTCTGATGTATTTCACAAAGGGCGATGGAGGTGAAGATTCGGGCTTCAGAAAAATTAATTTTTATGCCACATTATCTGCATTTTTCATGTTATTCTTTTATATTTTGCAACCATACTATGCAAGAACTTCTACCTGAAATAATGAAGAAAATAGTGCCATAAATTGCTTTTTGGCAGTCTCAGTGCACGACATAAAATGCTTCACCATGGGGCCGATGAGGGATTTAGCTCTGTGTGCTCGGTGTTGATATTGAGACACACAGGGGAAGGATCCCAGCATGTGGTCAGGATGCAATCAGCCACATAGGACAGAGAAATAATGATGTACTATTCGGATCGGCGGGCAAGGAGGATGTCATTGAAACGCCTCGTAATGATGGCTCTGCTGACAATCCCCCTGGAGTCTGGATACACAAGGGGAATGAGGAAGGCAGGGACGAGGCAAACTGAGCCTCTGTGTTAAAGGAAGACAAGTTCGGTTCCTCTGGGCTCCGAGGGACCATGCAGGGTTTAATCTTAGTGAGCAATAATTAACACCAACAGTTATAAACAACTCAGCAGTTTATCTGATAAGTGAAATAACGGTTAGATGGCACGGTCAAGCTGCAATTACAACTTTTAGTTTTAATTGCCACCGCCGAAATTCCCACTATAACAATTAAAGATGTTATCAATTCGCAGCAGTATAACTGGCCTGTTTCAGCGTACATGGAGAGAGGCGATAGACTGCTACGGATCAATACCATCCCACCACATACTGAGGCAACAGCAGCATGCTTCCCTCCCACAGTTATTTACTGTCTGTTTGTGATGCAGGATCCTATACAGAGTGAAATACGATGCCCATGATAAATAATGCAACATGTGTTTGTGTTTTTCCTCACGAAATACCTCAACTGACAATGTCGATAATTACATTTTAATAGAACTTACATTTTAAACTAAACAAACTTCCAAACGTCAGAGGCATGTTTATATTAAGATCCCATTACATCAATATAGATGTTTATTTCACCTATAAGTCAGTATCCGGCCGATCTTAATGAGATTTTAGAGTTTGTCATCTCATGAAAAACACATAGCTGCAAAAACACTTCCTGTAATATTTATGTCCATTCCCCAAACCGCACAGAAACTATGAACAAGCTTGCGGTTTTGGGTCGTCGCCATGTTTGTGTTCTCTCAATCGCTGCTCCATATGCCAATCAATATCAAAAAGTCCCTCCCTAGCTTCCTGTTTCTAAAGGGAACACATAAATAAACAAATCAAACAGCACTCTGTTCAACGTTTCATTAAAAATTTAAACAACTACAGGCTGGGACTGTGATGTGTACATGGCGTTGCTATGGTACAGTACTGACGCATGCATTCGGGCTGGGACCATATGGTTTAGATCCGTGGTTCTCAACTGGTGGGTCGGGACACAAAAGTGGGTTGCGGAGCTGTTTTCAGTGGGAAGTGTGTGGCAGAAAGTCCATGCTGCGCTTTGTTTTGAAGGACATAGGTTTCCTTTGACATGCAGGCAGGAGTAGTGTAGTTTAGTAACGCTCCATGTATCCACTGATTTGGTAATCCCAGCTACAGTTACATTCCTGAAACGTGATGAGCTCGACAGTAGTTGCATTTATGTTGCTGTTTTAGCATAATGAGTAGAGTGAATATTTTCCCCTTATGCACTACCACCATTTTGGTTGACTATTATACAGTCGTGTTTTGTGTTGTTGACACACTGTGATGTTTCGTTTGGTCTCAGGTTCAAACTACACCATTTTTGATTAAATACATTTGAGTGGTTGAAAGAATCTGAAATTTGGGTCGCGATTTCTCGTCAAGGAGGTGGTGGTGGGTCCTGAGGCAAGACCAGTTGAGAACCACTGGTTTAGATGCGCAGTGTACTTTTAGAAGGAACTTAGAGATTTAAAAGGATTGTTTTGACTTCAAAGTCTAGCGAAGTATTTGAAGCGCGCCTGCAGGTTGTGCCATAAGATCAGAATCCATCATGAGACACTCAAGTAAACAAGAGTCCACTGAAAACATTGCTGCAGGAATAAAGCAATTCATCCTTAATCCACTAATCTAGGGCTCAGGATGATGGACCTGATATTTTTTATCAATAAAAGTCTCTCCTCCACACACTTATTATTCAAAGGCTTCAGGTTTTTTTTTATTTAAATGCAATATCTAACAATTTCCACAGGGATGGAAAAACATTATAAGATCAATTTTTAAGTTAAGCCTGTGCTGCTGAGGGAAAATAAAGAGGGCGACAGGAGCTCAGAGCTGCTTCTCCCACAGAGAACGACACGTACTGTAAAGCGTCTTCATCATCACTCATGTCTCTCCTCCTCCCCTCCCTCTACCTCTCGTCTGTCTCGGTATTGATCGACCCACTTCCTTCTTTTTTCTCTCCATCTGGGGGACATCAACCGTGCTCCTCGTCCTGCTCTTGTACTCTTATTCTTATGTTTCAAGAAACAAGACTAACACCCCATCTCTGCACTCATACGGTTGACAGAAAAGCCAACTACAGCAGCCGCCTCTTACCATAACATGCTGTACTAGGAAGAATCAAAAACTGTACCGCAGGCTAAAAGCATTTGGTAAGAACTGCAGAGGTCAGGAGTGGCAGAATGAGGGAGGAAATGTTACAAGTTTTGTTCCTACAAGAATAACAACTGCTGGACTATAAAAATAATATTGGTGTGCAGAATGTTTTGCCTTATTTGATATAGCAATTTCAGACATAAATATTGGCTTAGCTGCAGTAATGACACATCATCAGGCCACTACAGGACTAAACAGTCAGTCATCAGCACGAAAAACTCACAGCAACAAGCATCACCTGTCTGACATGTCTATGGAAGTAAAGGCGAGAAGGAAACCTGCATCCCCCTCGATGTGACAACACTAATCGAGCATCCTGCACCAACAGATACACACACATCTCGCAACAATCTGATACCACATTTAACCATCTAGCGTCCGTACTATTCATCGAAAGCCACAACAAGGCAAGCAACATTTACATACTGTAGTATTCTCCCCACTGAAATACTGAGTAATGAGTGCTGCAGTGGTTACGTTATTATTGATCCCTGCACAGTAGATTCTCTTGTCTCTGCTCACAGGGAGGTCAGAAGTCAGAGGTCAGGGTCAGCTGCAGAACAGCACTCTGGGAATTAGCCCTTCATTTCCATTTAAGTATCGCATGTTTTATTGGAACAAACAAGCGTTAACCAGTCCTCCAATATTAACTATCGTACATTTCCATAACTCTTTAGGAGTGAAAAGGAGCTTGTGTTCCAGTGTTGCAGCTTATGTCAAAGCTAACTAGGGTGCTTGTCATCAAATAGTGATACAGAGAGGAAAAAAAGATCCAACTATGGCCTCATGATGAAGATGATGATGATGATGATGAAAAAAACATCAGTTACAAATTATTTCAACAAGGACTTCACTTCATTAACATCTGATCTAGATTTTTGTTTATAGTGGATAAATTATGTCCGAACATTTTAAAGACTTGGCTAAACTGTAAAATGCAATCTGTAGTATATCACCTACCTTGAGCTATCGCTATGGACTCGAACCTGTGCAGCTCTCGCAGCAGACAGGTGCGTTCAGACGGATGAAGGGTATAAATAAACTCCTTGGCTCCCCGGGGCGAGTTGAGGGGCTCCACTGGCTCCTTCAGCGGGTGTGTGCCCAGGTGACACCGCTGCATCAGCATGGAGAGGGGCGGCTCTAAGGAGAACCGGGCCGGGGACGCTACAGCGGGGGTTTGGTGGTTGCTCAGTCCGGCTGTGGCCAACCCAGCCCCGGCTCTCAGAGAGAGGGCGGGCCGCAGCGTTCTCCGCAGGCAGGGCAGCATCTCTGGGATGGAGGTAAAGCGATGAGCCGGGGACCTGAAGGAGGACAGTGTTGGAGAAAATAACAGGCCTAGTTAGCACTTAAACACATGGCATGCTGCTTTATGTAATAATTTGAAGTAATCGCTGCAACGGTGGCATGAAAACATCCCACACATCATCCATCTGGAGGCAGACGGGGTTATTTGAGGGCAAAAACGGGCCTGACAGCCACAAATACACATTATTTAAGAACAAAATGATTCGAGCAACGTATTGCGTAACATTAAGTATGAAAATATGTCCAAAAAACAAACTGTAACTTGTCTTATCGGACGTACCTCAGTCGATGCTCCGCTGTCCCGTCCAACAACCTCCACAGGAAACCTTTAAAACACAGCAGCTGCTCGTGTGCACACGGCTCCTATTCACCCGCTGAGAGATGTAGTAGATCCTCGCGCGCACCCTCAAACACCTAACTGACTGTAGGATTTGTACAAATTCACATTTTTGCTAGCGTAATCCCTGCTGGTGTAACCTCTGTTTGACAGGATGGTTTGTGAGGCGGATGGGAGGGCACAGCAGCCCCGAAAATACTTTCCAATAGGAGCGCTGCTTTCCTCCGTGCGTAACTCTGACGGCACCGCCACACGTACGTACAGCCGGAGCACAGGCAGGCACAATGGAAGAGTATTCATGTGTTATACGCCTGAAAAACGCCGAATTTGATGCTGCAAATTTTAAGTTAGTGAGAAGTTTATTGGGTCTGTATACTCGTGAGAAATGAATGTATGTAACCTAATGTATGTGTTACTCTGTAATTGATCATTACTGTGCTGAGATTAGACTATTTACAGATTAATACTTCTCTGTCTCAGTGTTTTTGTCTGAAGGGTGTGTTCCCATCTCTCCCTCTGCTGATACACACGTGGGGCATTTGAGCTATTCAGCCTGACTACAGTAGGTCCACACCCAAAGAAAATATGACACCATGTGGAAGTTATTTGTTTGAAAGAGGAAGCCTGGACTTCAGGCAAAAAAGGAAAAGGCTTCTGTTTGATTTCTAATGTAATTCACGCAGTTTCTATTTTAGTCGTAGGCTCTCCGTGTGAGAGTGGCAGATTTATTGTTGTGGTTGTACTTTTATTGATTAGACGAGTGTTTTCAGGCCTCCCAGGACGAGATGAGTGATGCATTCATCCAAGAAGAAGCTATAAACCAGGTTAGAGTGTCAGAGGACGCTCAGACAAGAGCGCCCTCTGGTGGCCAAAATCAAAACAACATCTGTTTACACCCTCACCAAAGGCAGTGACGGCTCTACTGTTCAGTTACATTTCAACCTGTGTGTGACCTGTGTTTTTTCAAACCCACTAATCCTTGACTTGTGTGAGTATTTGTTAACTATTTAACTACAGTTCAGTAATAAATGTGAGATGAAAACTGACTGGTTAAAGACGTGTGAGGCCTGACAGGAAGTATCAGGGCAGTGTTCTGGGTTAAATATTACATACTCCTAAAGGCACAGAGGTTGCACATTCAAGAAGTCACTGAGCAAAAGCAAAATTTATATTTTTTATTATATTGCTAAAGCTGTCATTACACAAAAAATAACAATCTGTTACTGGCTGAAACAAACTGCATCAAAGGCTGTTGAGCTGTACAGGGACGGACAGAGAGGTCAACTCTCCTCCAGGGGAAAATCTAAAGTCTTTTATAGGGGAAAAACTAAACTAGAAACCAGGTTTAACTTTACTTTTAAACCCTCACAGACTATAAACTTCTTATTCATAGGATATACTGACATTTGGCAACTCTGATATAATATATATTTATGCTAACTATTTAAATATGGAAATTACAGGTTTATAATACAAGTTTTAGACATGTGGACGGCAAACAGAAAGAAAATATTAACATCACCAATAATATCAAAAACTGTATGCTGAGTTTTCACAAAACATCTACGCAGTGATATTATCTTAATGCTGTAAAATTAAAGAGTACAGATGTATTTTGTTTGCAGTTGGTTTGTAGTGCACACCCCTGTTCAAAGTCTGGGTGTAATGCAGGCAAAGAGATGAAGTCACCCCTTCTTTTGCTGCCATTTACTGAGCCTTTCAATTACATATAAGAAGCCTGTTAAGTTGTAGGAAATAACTGGATTTTCATGCTAAAATGTATTTGGGAAACTCAGGTCAGATAAGGCCAGAAAGGCCAGACAATGTGGGCAGCTTGCCATTTGTTCAAATCTCATAATATGCCAGATACCAGATTAAGTGTTCAATAACATTTGAGCTGAAATCAGCTCAAAATTACTGAGGTACAAACATTTGAAATTGAATCTCCCTCAGGGAACAGTAGAAAGATTGTCGTCTGTTCCAGCAAAAATCACAGCAGAGAATGTGTGAAACAGAAAAGTGTTAATTTACACCAGTGATCAAACGAGGACTCAGGAAGAAAATGCACTGTGATGACTGAAGTGAAACCAAACTGGACTTCAATACCATTTTTCACCAAATGTGAACCCATAATACTGATGCAAACCTCTTTGTTATGTAACTTAACTATTACCTGGATGTTAGATGAACAAACTTAATTATACTTAATTATTAAAATGCAGTTTATGAATTGTTGTTTGTGTGAAATAAGGGACATAATGAAGTGTAGCAGGACAGCCATGGACATTTAACCGTACATGCAAATGAAACAGCTCTATTACTCTGATATTTTACACAAGTACAAAAATAGAGATAAGTTGACAAAAGAGGGAGTAAAAGACAAAGGAAATAAATTAAAAACGTGTGAGTTTCTTGACGAACTTTTACAGCTATATAACGTATAAAGTTGTCTCACAGTTCCTGTACAGAAATCAAAGAACAGTATCAGGGATATTGAACACTTTAGTTTTAACGCTGCACTCTGAGCAGAAGCAGTTTTATCTCTAAAAGCCTGATTGTGCAGAATAAAACAGAATACTCTAAAATGTACCTATGGTGATGTAGTTCTTAAATTATATTATCGATTTGAATGGAGTTGACAGATGTATAATCTAATTAATCAAAAGAATGTGAGCATGCAAGCTTCATGCATTTCAGAGACAACTAAGAGTTCAACCTTACTGCAAGAAAAATGGCATGGCATTAAATGTATAGCTTTACAATGTTCAAAACATCCAAATATGTTTTCAATTAACAATAAAATGTCCAGTAATATTCATAAATTCAATGTTGAGATTTGATATGGCACATCTGTACTTTGACATTTATTAGTAATAATAGGAGCAATTAATGCACTGCAGGTTGCGTTAGCGCTAATAAATGCTACAAAAAAATGGCTAAAATGTAAGGGATAATATATAAACACATACCACTGAGGAGTTCTACAAAGCTCAGCCTGTAGATATTGCAGAATAAATGAAATCCATACTGGGAACAATATGAAAATAAAACCAAATCACAACTTTTGGCAACAGAGTTTGACAGTTCTATGAAATCCTGTTTAAAGAAGCTTAATGATTGTGGCACTGTGGAGGAGCAGAGAGATATACAGCAAAGACACAGAGAGCGAGAAGCACCAACACACTCCTCAGAGACATGCAAATCTATTTACATCATGTAAAGACTAAAACAACTAAAACAGGACAGGACAAGTGTCTCTTAATGTCACCGCATCAACCAATGTGACGCTTTAGTCTCACTGTCGCCTCCTACAACTTCAACTTTAACCCAAAGTCAGGTCATTAGCTTTGTGATTTGTCATACCCCTGCAGACACCTCACATATTTAAGTAGTGAGACAGCTTTGACAACACAGCGTCCTCTCACAGTCATCGGGGCGTCCCTCGAGGTGAGCAGTCCATGAGGTTCAGGGGAAGCCGAATGGTGCAATGGAAAGCTCGGCCGGTGGAGCTGTTACTTTCTAGTGCACCTGATTTTTGTTCTCTCGATGCTGTGTGGTACTCGCACATCGTATTGCGCTCCTTCCGCCAATTCACTTGGCAGTTGGAATGCTTATTTGTCCCACGATGGTACAGCACACTCCCTAAACAATGACTGTTTACATATAATACACAGTGTTTATTTACACTGAAGAAAGGGAAGCGAATTGTCCAACCCTCTGCTTCAGGAAGAATACTGGATACCTGTGTGTCATGTACATATTTCCTGTCCTCTGGTGTAATGCTGCTTTGTCCTTCTGGTTATTTACGAACTAAAAACATGCTCTTGTTTATCGTCACACAGCTGTGGGCTCGGATTTGCAATAAGGTTTTAGTGCTTAGGCCTTGTACTTCTAAGGGCTCGTACAATTACAACTATTGCTGCTATTTATTTGGGTGTTTGATCCCCTTCAGATGCAAACTCAAACCTGAACGTGTATTTTTCTTCTCTGAATCATTTAAGTTGGCCTCTGCAGGTGAAAATATACTGGATGAGAAATGCTCCGTGCAGAACAGGTGTTTGTAATTTCTCATACTAGCATAAGAAGCCTTTTGATTCTGTACATCACACTTCTCTCTTAAGCCTTTGGCCTCATTTAAAAACACAACAGAGTGAGAGCATCACCTCTATGACATGACATGTCTCTCGTGTCATGTCATCATGGGATACGCGGTGCAGAGCGGTCGTTAGTGAGGGTTCTCTTGAGCTTGACCCCCTTGCGGATGGCCACCAGCATGTTGCCCTCTAACACTTCACCTCCCTCCTCTCCTCCTCCCTCTCCTGTCTCACCCTGCAGGTGCTGCTGGTTAGACTGGGGTACGCTGGGAGGATTGGTCGTAGCCTGACCACTCCAGGACATCACAGGCAGCGTGCCGGCATCCCCGCCTCCTGCAAACGTTGGAGAATCTGGGCTTTCGTCTCCTCTGCCTCCTCCACCTCCTGTCTCCTCTGCACTCCTGCTCCCGTTAACTGCTCCTGGCATGTCAGGCACCGTGGGGATTTTCACTGGGATGACTGGCGTACGAATTGGGATTGGGCCTGTGCCCACGAGTGAGCCGGAGCGGCGGGCGGAGGGTTTTGAGGAGGGAGTGCGGCGGATTGTGGCAGTCCCTGGGGTGACGATAACCGGGCCGTGGCCTGAAGAATAAGAGCCTGGGGCATTATGGGAGCTGGATCCAGAATAAAATCCCTGACCTGAGCTCGGGCCTGCAATAATATGACACAAACAAATAAAGAAATCAATAAAAAAGGAAAAAAATGCAAATATTGGGGAGAACAATTGTCCCTCTATCAGTGCAGTCTGTACCTGTAGGTGTAGGAGGGTAAGCCCCAGTGTGGATGGGTGTGGAGGGATAGGGCCCTGCAGGGTACGCCCCCTGTCCAGGATAAGGAGTCTGCGTGCTGGGCAGCCCGGCTGTGGAGGCCGGTCGTTTGCTCTGGAACATGAGTCTGTACGACTGACTGATGTCACTGTTTCTGGGGATTGTGGATGACTTGTCAAAGTCCAACTGTTGCGGCTCAGGCTCCTGATCCCCGGCCATGGAGAAATAGTCATAGTCTGATACTAGAGAGAAACAAGAGAGGGTTTAACAACGTACCAACACAATCAGATATTTTATGTTAAAACACTGGAGGACCAGAGACAAGAAGGTGGGTAGTGTTTATTCTAGAGAGAGCGTGTTACCTTGTGAAGGTATTGTGTCTTCCGAGCAGCATGGTGTGTTTGTCTGCGTGCTGTAGCCACTGGAGCACTGGATGGAGTCTCTGCTGGACCTCTGGGTGTCCAGCTCCAGACCTCTGGATAAAGCCAGAGCCAGTTCCTCGTGGGCTTCGATATCTGCAGCCTGCAGCAATCATCGAACGACAAAAACATTCAGTAATGGGGTCTGAGAGTCTGACTGTCTGGACACAGCTAGGTACAACTTATTTAACTCATTACAATCATTACACAACTCATTAAAGTCACTAAATGGGAACATTAGTGGTCAGAGGCTCATTCATGTGGTCTAAATGCCATGATTTCAAAAACGTCGGCCTGCTGGGAGTTCAATGCGAGTTCGCCTTAAACTTAAGCAACACAGATGGCATTAAATGTACACTGACCTAAGTTCATGTGTTTCGTGCAGTATTTGCAAGGTCAGGAGGTAATTCAATCGCCTGAAAATTCTTCTTTTTGTGGCAATTGGCCCATAGCCACAGAAAACTACTGACGTATTAAAGCACAAATGCTGCTTAAAAAAAGGCAGGCTATGTTTATAACTGGGAGAAGAGTTAAGCTAATAGTTAATGAGCTTATTGTAAAAGCTGTTGCAGAAAACAAACAGTATGACATGGAAGCTAAAACAGACCTTTAGCGCTGCAAGCACGCTCCTGTTCTTCTCCTCCCCTGGTGCAGACATCTGAAGCGTGGCTGGAGCTGGTGCTGAGGTCGACATCAACCCCGGGGTGCTACCATTACTCACACTTCCATTACTGTCCACTACAGCTGGGGCCTCCTTGTCTTTCTTCCTCCTCAGTGTGTTGACCATGGGTTGGTCATAGGGGCCCGGCTTAGCCCAGTCCTGTAAAGAGATACATGTCAGTGTATATTTCACATTTCTCTGATGTTAACTTGATGAGCACCAAGAAATCTTTCCCCGTCATCAACTGAAAAAAAAGCTTCTATTCATTCATCAACAGCAGTTAAAATTGAACATGGCTTGCATGTTGAACAAGGAGGATGGGAGTAACACCGGGTGATGAACAAACCTTCCAGCTGGGGACTCGTGATGAAGGCACCATGGAGGAGCCCATGGTGCAGTAGTGAGGGTAGTCTGGCAGTAAGGCTGAGGCGGGACGTGACCATGAGCGGGTGGGGCAGGAGGTGGAGGTGGAGGATGGGGAGGAAGGAGGGAAGAAGGGGAAGGCGGTGCCCGACCCTGAGCCCAAACTCCCCCCATTGGTTTGCAGGTAAGGGGAGTGAGCCGGACTGTGATGGTCAAAACCATTTGACAGCTGGACGTGTGTGGGACGATAACACAAACATAGAACAAACACAAAATGGGATAAATTATTGAAATGATAAACAAAACAGACCACATCACTGAGGGGATAATTCAAAGGAACAAAAACATGATCAGGAATTCATATTGATGACAGAACAAAGGAAACACAAACAAGAGCTGAATGAAAACTGGGCAATCTGATGTACATGTCGGGAGCGTGGAGGTTTCTTTGACATTTCTGTAATGAACTAGAGTCGACGCAGCGCACAGCCAAGAGTTAGGTTTGGTAGGTGAAGCTGTGGTGCGTGTAATGCTGGTACAACACTGACATTGATGTGAAAAAGGGGTTAAGTGTGTTTCACCTTGTCAGTAGCGTGCTGTGGTGCAGTAGCAGCTACGAGAGAAGAGGGGGAGCTGCAGTCACTGTGAAGCTGCCCAGTCTCTGACACCTCAGAGGACCTGGAACTGGGACAAAGCTGGAACAGCGAGGGCAGCAGCGAGCAGGGCGGTGAGATGAGAGCAGAGGGACAGAGAAGAGGAAAGCGAAGGGAGGGGGGCGGAAATTCAGACAGACATGTGCAGAGGGGCAGAAAAGCAAAGACAGACATGTCAGCAGGTAGACGAGAGAGAGAAGTTTGTTAGAAGAGCAGCTGCAACTTTTCCACAGTTCTCAGCAGTTAGTGAGGAGTACAGCCAAGTGACTATAAAGGCTGCAGAGACGGTGCACTGGGAGTCATAGCGGCATTAATTGCTTGGACATCAGCAGTGTTGAGCATCGTTAAAAGAGTGCACAGGAAAAGCTCACTTAGGATGTTGAAGGTCTCCTCACAAACGTGTGTTTTGCACAATATTTAAAGGGCTCTATTAGCAGTTATAGGCCTGGTTAATAATAGAATACTTAATGCATGCCTTTATAGGGAAATTAACTTTGTGCATGAGAGGAGATTAGAGGTTAGGGTCAGCTACTTGGAATCATCCTGTAGGGTATTAAAAATGAGTGGAAATGAAAGATATGCATATTAAGTGTAAACCCTGACCCTGCCTTGGACCTGCCTTGGGCCTGAGTTACCGTGTAAGCCACAGCAAGTCCTGTTTAGCCATTAAAATCTTCAAATATCAACTCCAGTAACTACACTGCAAATGAGGCAATGAGAGGGCTGATTCCTGGGGCCGTACTGTAAATGGATCATGTGTGGACTTGCCAAACCACCCTCACTGCATCATAAAAACTTGGGAGTCTAACTATCCCACTGCGTTCTGGACGGGGGGAACTCTGGTCGCTGGCGTTGCTACAGAACGTCAGCTAGTGCCGCCAGCCGCTCTCACGGTTGATCTCAACCCACAGAAACCCCACGCAGACAACCCCCGTGACTATCATATTGATAATTATCTGGAACTCTGACTCAGAGGGTGAGATTAAAGGGACGGACTGAGACCTGCTGATAGAGACATGCGCTTAGTGAGTGGAAAACACACTGTTGACACTGTAATAGCTCATTTTGCTGCGATACATTAATGAAAATACATCACACAGCAGGCCCAGGCCCCTGCAAGTTTAACCAAACCGCAGTCTGTCACAGCGGTCGACTCTGTAATAGCAGGATGGGGCTGACCTGTTTTGCCCTGGGCTAGAATGGAGGCAGACTAATTTCCTGTACATTTATGCTACAATAATAGCAGTGAAATGACTTCACCATGATTGCATATGCTCCTGCTGCCAGCTACAGCCGCTCATAGTGGCTGGGGAGATGTGTGAGAAAAGAGTTTTGTGGATTGCTGATTTGGGGTTTTCTCTCTGTCTCTGACTACAATGACCTGTAAATCATACAGCATATGTAGTTTTATAGCCTTGTACGTACCTAAAGCTAAAATTATGGTTAAGTGTGGGTAACCGAGTGTTTTTCTTACCTTTGTCTCAGCTGGCATAGGCGAGGATGATTTGGACGACGTGTATTGGTCCTGCGATGAAGAAATGAAGCCAGAGTCGTGGGAGGAGATGCTAGAGAGGCGAGCCGGTGTCTGCTGTGGAAGCGTGGAGCTGCGGTACCGATGGCGGGGGTGATGGTGGTGGAAGAGGTGGTGTGAGGAAGAGGAGGAAGAAGAGGAGGAAGGAGAATGAGAGTGGGAGCCACTGGATCCCCTGGAGTCACTACTGTTAACGCTGTTCAGACTACTGTGAAGGGGGGAAGGGGTTAGAGATGAGGGGAGGACCAGAGGAAGGGAAAGTTTGGCAGTGACAGGCGGGGATGGGGGGGGAGATCAAAGTGCACCCAAAGACATGGATTGAAGAAGGAAGGTTGGATAAGAAAGGGATAAAAGGAATAAAAGAGAGGAGATGAAAGCAGAGGATTGGGGGGAATGTGGAGGAGACAGGGTGGGAAACAATTAACACAGCACACCAAGATGCAGCAGGCAGTGACTGAGGCCGATCCAGTCAAAACAACAAAACAAACCAACAGAGGAGGCGTGATATCATAATGACAATAATTACAGGCAGGAAATCACAAGATTTCATGCCTTTCACGCAGCTCTTTGAGAATATTAACGCAGATTACTCTTGCAAACCAAAACAGCATGAACTAATTACTGTGGAGTAATTACTGAGATCTAATTATTGTGTGAACTGACACTTGAAAGCAACATCTGAGAGGATTTAAAAGTGTTATATGGCAAACTCTGTCCCATGAGAAATACATGGTAGAGAAAAACATTTAAAATATGCATCAAATCATGTAGAAACTTGAAAGGCTAAACTATACAGTTTAAGGTCTAGGAACTTTGACATTTGTGGAATATACAATTTCAAAGTATTAAAATCATAAAAGCAGCTGTCACATAATGATTCAGGAATTTCATAAGCGAATGAAGACATAATAAGCAAACGTTAGCTCTTGCAGCGAAACCCTGCGTCTGTGTTTGCGCAGACTGGAAAGGAAATTAAGCCTTTGATCAAACCATTAACCCCAAATATGATGTTACAAGACTTTAAAATAACAAATGCAAAGCCAGAATAATCCCAGGCATAGCATTTCTTTCTTTAAACCAGAACCGATCAGGAGAAATCATTGGGAGGCACAGAAAAAGCAGTGAGGACAGAATGTGGAAGGCATGGTCTGAACAGCTGCAACTGTTATCACCAAAGAATGTATCAAAATGTCCTTGTGCCATTTATTTGACAAAGAATGTCGACTGTAACTATAGTGAGGTGACCTGACAACTATCACAGAGGAGATGAGGCAGATACAAAGAAATGAAGACTACTCAAACCTAAATTGACCACTGGGTGGCAGACATAGATTGGGCAACACAGAGCTTTCCCTCCATGTCCTTGTTGCCAAACAAAGCTGTCTCCTAAGAAGATTCATAGTCATTCAGAGGTTCTTGGATTCCAATAGTTCCTTTGTGTACACATGGCATGCTATGATGTAACCTCTAACTTGACTGTGTAAAGGCGTCTCATCCCCTCATTCCTCAGTTAATGGAAATGACTGAACAATTAACTGTAGTAATTTATTTGATGTCATTTGAAAACACATGAATGTTTTGGTGCAGTAGATAAATGTGTACTTAAAAAACAACTTCTTTGTTGCCATGAGTGCTATGATTGCCACAGGCACCTACCTGCACATGCTGGACTTCCTCGACATGGTGGTGCTGGGGGATGAGGGCGGCGTTTGATATGACCAACCGTAGTCTGAGCCCTTCAGGTCCATTATCACCTGAGAGGGAGGAAAACATTAGTCATACTTTTGAGCTGCACCTGTGAAGATGAAAAGGCCGTAAACCGTGCTATTTTCAATCCAAAGACCCTGACCTCAGGTTAGATGTTTCAGTTTAAGCTAATTGTTCATAGGCTGTCATCGTTGATATTTTCCTCACCTGTTCACTGGCAGGGGGCAGCTTGTGTGGGTCGGAGGTCAGGGCTTTGAGGTCGTCAGAGATGGCCTGGAGGTGAGTGACCTCTCCCAACATAGAAATCTCCTCATCCTAGAAGAATAAAAGGCGGATGTAGAAAAGATTTTTGGTGGTAGAATAACTTCTCATACACGAGTTTACATAAGGGTATAAGAGTCCTTTGTAGATACCGACAGCAGTATTAAAAAGCTCTTTAGCAGTGGTCTGGGGGTGAGACTGTCTCAAGACAATATCTCTCTTTTCTCCCCCGCTGTACTCACCACTACAGGCCGCAGCATGGCTACGAAACAGCAGAATCTCTGCCTGTCCTCTATGAGAGCCTTCCTCAGGGCCTGTTTCTCTGTCTCTTCCAGCAGAATGTATTTATCACTGACATCCTGCATAGCGCTGTCCAACTGGGGCTGGATATCACCTCGACCTTGAAAATACAATACAAAAAACAAACACAAGAAAAGAATATATATGTTATTACAGATACATTTAAAGCTGCAAGGAAAGACATGACTGGTTTATTTACTACTGCAAAAGGTAGGCTACTAGTTCATGCATGAATATGCACAAAGAGAATGATCGTGAAACAATGAAAGCGTTTCGGTTTTCAACACATCTCTTGGACTTACTGCTGCTGCCCTGAATGTTATCTTCTCACTGTGCATGTTGCTATCTTCAATGCTAGCATTTGAATGTCCATACTAAGTTTTGGCTATCGCCTCGACATGAAGAGCCTCTCTTGTCATGGAAGTGTTTCTTGCCTCTTGTTTGGAGTTGGACAGAAGGTTATCTACTTTAGGTTAATCTGTTGCTTGTATTTGAAACTTTAATATACTGTGCAGAGATAATCAGAGTAAGAACAGTTTTCTCCACTGACTTTGTGTCACTGCACTGAGAATTTGCATGTGTGTGTGTGTGTGTTTGTGTGTGTGTGTGCCTTCATGAAAGACAAATGTGCGAGACCATCTGCTCCTTGTGCTGCGGAAATGCGTTTGAATATGCAGATGAAAATCCAAGAGAATACCAAGGTTACCCTCTTATTCAGCACTTGTATAGGTGTGTGCGTGGCTTTATGCATTTGTGTGTGTATGTGTGTGTGATGGAGAGGATACCCTGAAGCCAACTGAAGCCCTCTTGAGTTTTCTATGGAGGCAGGAAGGCTGCCGACTGCCCAAGTGGACTCGTAGTGGGCCTCAAAGGCATTATCTAACCACTCAAACTGCACTTACACGCAAACATGTACACAGACACAATCTTGACTTTAGTACATCAAGGTCAAACCCACAGTGAGCAACTCTGTGGTCTGTCTGTCTGCTCTTGTGTCTGGGCTAAGATACGGTGTCTTCATTGACATTTGATGTGAGGGTCTATATAATGCAAATCAGTAGTATGGAAGCACTGATAGAGTTACACAGGCAAATTAGCTTCACAGGAAGTGTGTATTATGTTGAAGACAAATCATCAGATCTTTCCTCTCTAGTATGTCAGTACAATCTATACATTATAAATCATGTGGGAAGCTCTATTTCCACTGCTTTATCTTTCCACTGGTTGTCTAGACAACAATTAAAAAGACAATAAACAATGGCTGCTTTGAATGGAAAAGCACATAATGGAAACTCTTCCTGTCATAATGCACTCACTGAATGTTTTTTTATCAATGAAGTGTAGTGTTAATGTTGATATTGGGTGAAGTTGTCAAAAATGTACTCTATGATAATGTTCTCAATGTGAGGACAAGAAAGTACAAACGTTTCCATATATAAGGAATCCATTAACCAAGCCTGGTTTGGTGTCTGTAACACTGAGAGGAATGTGAGTTATTCGTCTGTTTATGGCAGTTCCTCCTATATTACACTATGGAGACCATAATGATGAGTAAATGGACGGTAGACTGGAAATTGGAGTATACATTTTCAGCCTCATATAGATCCTAAGGCCACGTTTTGACCAGACAAGATTCAATTACACTGAACAAGGTTTAGTGGATGCTGTATGACTGAGCCTGAGACGGCTAGACAGGCCTCACTCATTAGTCTGGTTTCCATTGCGGGACCAATTTCTGTGTTATTCATATCCCTTACAGCAAAATGACTCTTTCAATCTTGCTGCAGAGTAAATTATTTGTAAGCTGGGATGACATTTCAAATAAAGTTTCTAATCAAGAGTTATAAGAGTATCAAGTGCCTCTTCTAACAAATTGCTCAACACCTGCTGAAAGAAAGATGCTGAGTAAATTTGTTGTAATCGAAATAGAAATATTCATGTCACATCACATCCACATCTTCTAAACTCCGTTTTAAGTTAAACAAAAACACTTAAACCTCTAAGCCTTAGTTGGCCCCACAGTAGAAAAGTAGCTTTTCCCATTCCCAGAGCCAGAGATGCTGCGGCGTCTCCTTGGCATGCTGTTAAACGAGGGATACTGCATTCTGACCGCAGTGGTTTTGGAAAGACGCTACAGTAAGTTGAGGCACTTTGTCTTAGACGGATGAGAAGCCAAATACTTTCTTTGTTGCTGTTTTGGTAGTGTCTATGAGAATCTCGAGTTTAACATCGTCATAATAAGCGTCACATTAGTTCTACATGTACTTCTGTTAGAGGTGGTCCCATCAAGAAGATTTCATGCCTTTCTCCTTTAATGAGTAATAGGGCTTTTTTATTACTCCATGAGCTTTGATACAGATATTAACATTGATAAATGATGTAATTAGCGGGGAAGAGAGTGTTTCACAACCACAGAGGGAAACGCCTGTGCTTGTCAAGACATCCTGGGAAGAGATGTCCACTTGTAATCAGGAGAGCGGTTGTTAGTGCTCAACTTAAGATTCTATTATGTTACAACTTTCTCTCTTCTCTGGGTTGTTCCTCGGTTCGTCCACATTCCCATCCTCTGTGCCATGACTTGTGCAACTATGTGAATGACAAGGCCCTGATTGCTACTTCCTCCTCCTCTTCAACCACAGACAAACACTGAGGTTCACGGAAGTTCAGTGGTCACTGACTGCATAGTAAACAAATCCACCCTGAAACATATTTCCCAAGCTGTTTCTGTGTTTGATGAAAGACTATTACAGATTGTGACACACACTGCAGAGGGACTTTTTTGATTTACACTGACTAAATTAGTATCCAGCTGTCTCATTCTCATAAAGACTAAGGGATGATATGGTGAAGATGCTGTGTGTGTATTATTTATCTGAAAGTTTTGGACTAAAAAATAAAGAACCCAAATTGTCAGCAAGGTTACTGATATTCTACAGCTGTTTGTACCAAACTCAATTTGCCGATAACTCCACAACAAAGCCAAGACTAATCTGGAGGGGGTCCTGCACACATGTAGATGCATGTGCACAAACACAGAAATGAGATTAACCCCCCGCTTTCACATGACCAATGATTACATTAGGTTGCAGTCACAGGCTGTTTCTTAGCCTGGCTAGGGTCTCAGGTCAGAAAAACACCCTCACGAGACACATCAACATCAGTTATACTCGCCTACACAAGCTGACAGGGTGTCATTTCTGTGTGTGTTTATAGACTGTACTTCCTTAGAGTAACATGACTAAAACTGGTAGCCTACTCCTAAACTCTATCTAAATGTTGACATGACATTTTGGGCGAACCAGATTCAGTGCTGTAAAGATAGGTAGGTTTTTTTTCGCCCACATCACACGGGAAGTCCCTAGAGTGGGGGAAGACAGATGGCTACTAAACAACATTAAATTAATTTCCAGTTTATAGGATACAAGGAGCACAACAACCTTTTATTTCCTCCACGTGGGCGAAGGTGTGAAGTGTTAGCTTCTTCAAATATCTTGCTGTATTTCACAAGATACCATAAAATGATGTTACACTGGTTTCTGTAGGTCAACTATGGTGAGGAGCACTTGACATCTTATAAATCTAAATGTCTATAAATGCTAAGTTAAATGCTGAATCATTACCTTTTATAGTTTTGTCAAAAACACTTCATTACTTCACGTGCTTATGAACATGCAGCCTCTAACACAGAACTACAGACAGTGAATGAGAGACACAATAAAAAAGCAAATAGATTTGTTTACCCCTATAAGTAAAAACCTATAGTTTCCACTATAACTATAGACTACACACAGTTGCCACAATCTACAAAGGATTCCTCTCAGTGCAACCAAGATGCTTTGATAGACATTACAGCTCAAGCAACAACTTGGACAGTGTTTCTATTCCACAGGCTGACTTACCCAGATTATCAGCTGCAGTGCAGCATAAGGAGAAGGATGTATCGGAACCACATGGGGACAGGGAGAGGAAAGAGATCCAAGTTAACTGAAAGACTGCCCGTACTTATTACTAACCCATCACCTAAAGGTGCAGTCTAGTGTGTGTAGATGCTTGTTAAGCATAGTAAAGAAAAGCCAAAACAATGCATCTGCTTCTCAAGGAACTACCATTATCATGTGTTTTACACCCAGTATCACACAATACTGATACAGATATCCTTTTACATATGCCTTATGTAGTACAAATAGAAGCAGGCTAAGCATACAAATAACAATGTCAGCTTTGCAGAAATGCCTCTTTTAAAGTGATGAAATGTCTCTGGAAGTCAAAGACCATGATGCTTTAATTCTGTTAACACTTTGGCAGCTGCATTAAACATCAGCTACAGTAACTGTCACATTGTCCATTAAAAGACAAATACAAAACATGAGCAGGATTGGTTTTTAAAGCTGACATTATCATGACTGACAATTCTAACAATTCTAGTGCAGCCAAATAACTCAGGCAGCTGTAGGTGAATGACCTATATGTAGCAGTATTAATAAAGATAACATGTACTGTGTAAGTTAAATGCCAATGAGTTACACAGGCTATAAGCCAAAGTTTACTTCAGGAATGTAAGATATCCGCTAATTCAAACCTGAAACTGTCAACATCCCAAAAACTACTGGAAGCATTTTCATCTAATGCCTTTTATGTTTGTGTTATTTTTTCTCTGGGTAGGTGAATGCGTAAGTACAACCTGAGCCAAGAGAAGTGCAGTAGGAAAAAGGCCCTTCTCTCAGAGAGTGTTTACCAAGTAAGGTAATGTTTATCCTCACTAGATCTGCACAAGTCTAATCTCAGTATGACACACTTCTTCTATACACATCCCTGCTGCCTAATGAAAAGCTTGTTTAAACTATTTGGACATTTTCTCATTTGAAATAAAAAGATGCTATCTTATTTTACAAGTTGTTTAAACACTTTGATGATTTCAATAATCAGATTTCTCTGTAACTCTTTAATGTTGACTTCTTGCAGATAGAGATTTTCAGTCTATTACAGCATTAACTCACATAAACTGAATTACTACCAAAGCCCAGGTACATCTTGTTCAAGTAAAACTAATTATAGTATTTAAAACGATTCGCCAGTGAGTTAGTGCTTTCTTCTTTCCTGATGTAGCAACCAAAACACAGATGACTAATAGATTATCATAGAGGCCAATAAAAAGAAAACCACAGCTTACTCACAGGTAGGTCTGACAAGTAATGGCAGATACAGAGCATCTCTGGGAAAAGCACTTACTGCATATCAAACTAATGTTTTTGTGTGTATGTGTGTTTGGGGGGGGATAAGACTCAAGTTTCATGCTTCCTGATTAAGCTGCTAAGGAGATAGAAACTACAAAAGCGTTTTACTTGTTTTCTTTCCAAGAATTGAATCTTAAATTCTCTGAAAGACACTTGAGATGGATATCTCTCACTGGCTCAGCAGACAGTGCTCCAGGTCATTAAATGCCTGATGTCTACACTAAGCTAGTTTTCATCTCTGCACAGTCAAGATAGGAAGCTAGTGTTTATTGTGTTATGTGACGTTAATATGGTTTCCAAACTCTTTAATTGTTCTGGTCTGAAGGTATAAGATTAAGAAATAGAGAGTTAGTACAAGTGAGAGAATTGTGTTGATTTTTACCTTTCTTTGCTTTCTTCTGAAGCTTCAGGGTGTCCGAGGACTTCTTCTTTATTTCCTGCCGGGCTCTTTTATACTCTGGTTTAGATGGAGGTGAAAAGTTCATTACTGTGTGAAAACTTGGTCTTATAGATTTTCACACCCTTGGTATTATTATGTCAGATAAAAGAAGAACCATGCTGATAACAGCCCATACGTATAGTCATAATAAGTTGGTTACTTGTAAGATGACAAAATAACTTAACTGGATAAAATTGTCACTTGCATTTCTTTACATATTGAAGATGTATCCTGACGTCAAAGAAATCGGTGTGATTACATTTGTTTATCCTACCTTTGGCATGGTCCTTGTCCAAAGTGTTCACTCCTCTTTTCCAGTCCTCCATCTGCTCTTGGAGAGGATTGATGAGACCCTCCAGGAAGCCCCTGTAAAAACAGCAGAATACTTACTTTAATCTGAGGTCAGTCTGATTGTGTAAACAAATAATAAATAGTATTCAAGGTTAACCTTTTAAAAACTGTCACTACCTTTTAATGCTCATGGTTACATTAGTTATAGAAGACATTTTATTGGCCAATTATATGTATGGCTGAACAATCTAATAAGACATAAGACAAAAAATGAAGAGCATTCAAATTATGAGGCACCAACTTGACTGTTTCATTTCAATTTTGTTTTACAGACCTGCTCTGCAGGGTTTGTCAGTATAACTGTCACCTGATCACAAAGTAGCACACAGACCGTCATAAAAAGCATTAGGTCTGGCCTTTCTGTCTCAACACTGTATACTCTAGTCTGTCAATCATTTACAAGGAGAGATGAAGGGAGGAAAACAGCGACTGGGAGAAGAGACAAGATTGTTTATTTCTGACTGTGTGTCACAGGAGGAAGTAAGAAGCTTGTGCAGTCTTGTCTGTCAATCATTACCCAACTGTGCCCGTCTTGTATTTGTGAGAGTGTTAAAGAGGCTGCGAGTATGAGAAGCAGGCAGCTGCAGGCTTAGTGCATGAAACTAAAATTAGACCTCTCCCTCTTGCAGACATTTCTCCAAAGTGTGTGTTGGTGGGTGGGTGGTGACCACGGCCCCCCTGTGTCCAGCCCCTGCTATGGAGATCCGAGTGGAATCTCCACTGAAATGCCACCCGAAATTAGAGCGCCCCTTGTCTGCGTAGTGTGTGTGTGTGTGATGGAAAGAGAGAGAGAAAGAAATGTGGTGTGTAGACGACACTGAAACATTATAGATGCTTGTCTCATCAGACAAATCATCTCTTTCTCAGCGTTCCACGAGAAGGGGCACTCTCTCCCACACACACAAAATGTCAAGACATGGTGAGACAACAACTTACACACACACTGTTTAACAGCTTCGGTCAAAGTACACTAACTGTGAGTTATTAATGTAGGTTACACTGCAAAAGGATATAAACTTTTATAGAATCAGATGTTCATCTTTGAACATTTTTATAGTGCTGAGAACTCTTTGCCTGAATCAAAAATAAATCTTGTTACATATGCAAATATGTGTACATATAATACACTTAAAGTGGCAGAATCTGAATGTGTGTAGAGGGACATATAAACTTCCTGTTAATATCCCCTTTTAGCTCAGCCAAACCACTGTCACACAATTATAGGCATGGTAACCACAATGAAATCCATGCTCTCACCCATCTCCCCTTACATCTAAGCCAAGCATTCATCAAAATTGCACCAGAGATATATCATTGCAGGTCCTGTAAGTCAACAGTAATTATAAGAGATGAAGAAAGGATAACACAGCTACACAATGTGTAATGGTGCTTACATGGAGAACTGTTTGAGTTTAGCTTCTATGCTGCGATGTCTCAAACACATCCTCGTCAGTGCTGATCCGATGTCCCTGGTTCCTCCTGTAAGACAAAAAATACAAGGACAATTACAGCTGTGATCATGTCAGATATCAGCCACTCATCTATTCAACCAAACCTCAAATTCGAATTACTACAATTTACAGGAAAGGGACAGCATTTACAGAAAACATTAATTATGGTCAGTTGTTGTAACATCTGTAACACCACTGTCTCTGCACTGTGGCTGAGAACTGTGGGAATCAGCGGGAAACACTGACTTACGAATTGCACACATATTCAGGTCAGAGAAGTGGTGGGAAGTTGGAGTCTTGTAATTGTGCTTGAGGCTAGTGTGGGTTTCCCTCACACGGGCTAACTAGCTGTCCACCGACGGCCTCAGGCTGACAGCTAAGCAGGGACCTGACAGTGATTGACAGAACTATTGTGTGGCTGCTCAGTATGACTAGCTGGTTTCTCTGTGGGGATCAAGCACTACTGTGTGTGTGTGTGTGTGTGTGTTAATGTGAGTGTATATGTGTGTGTTGTACAGAGAGGAGAGAGGAACGGTGGGGGCAGAGAGATCTTGTATGAAACTCTGTGGAGTTCTTGTGACATTCTGTTCAGTGCATCACCAAGAGAGAGATTTTCACTGTGTGTGTGTGTGTGTGTGTGTGTGTGTGTGTGTGTGTGTGTGTGTGTGTGTGTGTGTGTATGTGTGTATGTGTTGGAGACAGTTTGCTTGTGATGATCTGATGTGAAGTGTGAATCCCCTCCAACAGAGCGAGCCATTCTGCTGTCAGCACAGTCCTTGCTGCATGCAGAGACACACACACAGAGCTGTCACTCACTCACACCCACTCACAATCACATTCACACACACACTTTTACACTCTTTAAGGCTGGAAAGAACAAATGCAACAGGGAGCTCTTCCTCACCAAACAGGAGAAAACAGACAGACCCAAAATGCATCAGTGTGTCAAAGAACTGGCTTTCAGACCATCTGCATCTGTCCTGCTCTTCCTTAAGACTAGAATTAGCTCACTGTGTCTTTCACAGCTCAGTGAGAGGCATAAAAAGCAAGTGATAAACTGTAACATAGAGAGGCAGACGGTGGCAGCGAGTTCAGCTATTCAAGATAAAAATAACTTTTCCAAACCTTTCAGCAATACATAATTTAATGTCAGATATTCAGTCCCGCTGAGCCCATCATGACCTCAAATGTTTCCCTCTATCCATTCATTCATCCCTTCCTGCTTCACTGTGCGACCTTGTTATTGCAGCGGGTGTGGCTACTACGTACATGCCCTAAAAGACCTTTCTGTTATCCAATGCCACAATGCTCATTCATTCCTGTGTTGACTTGTTTAGTCATCCCATCCATCCATCTGCCCACTTCTCCCTTACTATGAGTGCTTGTTATTGTAGAAGGTGTGGTTGATAGATGCCACAGTGCCACAGGGAGGCCACGCTGCCAAAAAAAAAGGCAGATAAAGCTGGGAAGGTTTTCATTAGGAGGTTACTGTAGACTTTCTGTCTGTCAGGGAGAGAGTTTAGTTTCAGCTGATTATTTTATGCCAAAACCCTGTCCATACTCCTGAATTTGATATGAGGCATATCGGAAAACCACAGATCTGCTTCTGGGTATAAGCACAGGTGCAAAAACTAAAGGTGTGTAAAACTGTAGCTCACATTTAATTATACTTAGTTGTACTTAATGGAGACTACTGTTAACATACAAGGGACAGGCATACAGAGAAAGCTGTGAGCAGATTTAATTGTTATTGCAAGTTGTGGGCAAATTACTCCTCCCATGCCATGAGCGTAAACAGACAAATATTACAGTTACCTGAGGCCTTGAGGCTATTAGCAATTGCACCATCACAACATGATAAACTTTGTATTATTTAAATAATTTAGGAGACTCTCTGTGTTTCTGGTCAATGTGGCCTTATGTTGCCATGACAACTCGTTAAGGTGGAAACTGTAAATGTGTGTATGTGTTTGTATCAATCTCTTAAAAAAGCTCACACATTAAAGTACTTGCAGTCAGAAGAATGAGTGAAAAGAGTTAGCATGCTAGCCCAAAGTGGATATCAGGCCGGGCTGCTCCTGTTTGTGGACATTGTAGTGTTGCTCTCAGGATAGAGTAGCTGCTAACACACATTGTCTACTCTGTAGCACCAAGTGACCCTTGGATAGAAATAGCTGCTCTGGCTGCTCCAGTTGTCTACCACACACACAGACACACACAGGCAGACAGATATACCAAAGCAAGCTTCAATTGCCTCACTTCCAGACCAGGCCGCTGTATGTGTGTGTGTGTAGTGGCATAGCTGGCTGTCAGTAGAAATAGCTGCTGTGTGACACGGTTGTTTGGAAGCTTGTAATTATCCGTGCACCAGCAACACTTAACCAGGCAAAAAAAAAAAACACTCAGAGCCTGTGTAACATCCACTCTTTGGGGCATCTGTGTACGAATGATGCTTAGCTGAGGGCTTGTTTAAACCTACGAGCAAGTAGGTAATAACATCAACCACTGTGGTTTTAAAAGCTTTACAGTATTTTTTGCAACAGCAACTGTGGCAGGCCTAGCAATCCACCATTCCCCACATGGACGTCAATGGATTTTCTTCCAACTGCATTGATTTACTTTTGATTTACTATGTGTTCATTCTCTCAACACATTCAAACTATTTCTGTCGAGTGATCGATGAAAGTTGTACGTTTAAAAACCTATTTCACCCTATACGAGTGCCAGGTTGTGATACTTTAAAGCAGGCTGTGGGAACTAGTGCCTCAATACTCTGTAGGGACATTTGTGACAGAGGTGAGAGAGCTTGTACGGCAATTTGATGTTGAGCTGCCAAGTCTGTCTGCGTCCTCAACCCCCTTCCAGACGGTTCCTTGGAATGTCACACTGTGCTGACACAGAATGGTGTCTGTCTGTGTGTTAATGCACTCTGTAAGAGAGCATTAGAAAGAAAGCACTTAGAAAGCACGGTAGATCAAAAGGGATGCTCTAATGTATTGGATACATACTGCTTAAAATGTACTCAATGTAAGTGGGTTTAATAGTAGCTGTCATTATGACATGCAGTCTCTTTAGTAATACATTTTAGTACAGTGCTAAAGAATCCTGTGTGAGTGACTGCTGTGCATTTTTGGCTTGCAATTAAGTCACCTGTAAAATAAGATTGCTAAACTACTAAACTAATGTTAAAAGTACAAAGAGGCTTCAAAGGTTGCTAGAGAATGTGAAACAATTTGATGCAATCTCAGTCAGCAGGAAACAATATGACATTGTATTTTCCACTCCCATAAATCATGTGGGTTATGGCTGCAGAAAAATCCCAACACACCTACTTTATTTACAGAATGACACAGTATTGTCAACACTAAAATAAAGATCAATACATCCTATGATCTTTTTTTTTTCAAATTTAGCTTTATTAGTCATCAATATTATCAGTGTGCAACTCATACACCATCAGCATTAGTTAAATGTAATAAAGAAGAGGAAAAACCTCCCTGATTCATCAGAATAAATCAGGACATTTCTGTTTATAAAACTCCATATGAACATGGGTCTTGTTACTACAACCAGATGTCTTTTCTTTAACCTGCGACATTAATAATATACCTAAATGTATTCATTTGATACATGCACGTAAAAGGTTCTCTTGTAGACAGTACACACAGATCCTATAGGTTCAGATTGTCTGTTAAAATAGAACCACGGTTTATTTCTGGTAAACCCACTAAAGGACATGTGGTACACACTAAGCCAGTCTGCATCCTAACACAGATCTCAGCTTGTCATTAGAGGATGAAGGGAAAGCTGATATGAAGAGAGCGGGAAGGAGGATAAAAACTAAAACACAAAGTGGAAAAAAAGGAAAAGCGGAGGAAGAGAGAGGGTGATGTGGCCGCGGCAGTTTTCACTTTAAGACCAGAGAGGCCTGCTAGCTAAAACCAACTGTGTATGGGCACCAGATGGTCGCTATTAACTATGGGCCAGTGGTTACACTGATAAGAGAGTGGAGACCGTACAGCTGGACACACACACACACACACACACACACACACACACACACAACCAGCTGGACAGAGGTAAGCTGAGATGTTCAGCAGCTAATTAGAGAGCTAACATAAAGGCTGCGTCCACACTTAGCGGGCTAAATTTAAAAATGCATGTCGGCCTCTAATCCAACAAAGCTGTATCTCTTCACACCTACAATGATCTTTGAAATGATGTTGTGTGTTTACATGGCTGCTCGCCATCAAGCAGTAATGTTAAGAATCTAATTTGTGTTGCCTGTGGCTAATAGAGCCAGTTACACGATACAATAGTCTGTAACATGTCTTTATGTTTGTGTCTCAGCAGCACCGTATTCTGTAAAGTGCCTAGCATGTTGAACGGAGCTTTTAACTCGTATAGATACCGTATATATAACGTCATTTCTATAATAGTTGCTAGCTTTTTGTCAACAATCTATAACAAAAAAGAATCCAATCTTAGGGTCAACTTTAAGATTGAATAAAAAAGTCCTGAATCATTTTACAGACTATTAATGGCTACATGTATAGTATGTCTAGTATTACATATCACACACAGATAGACAGACAGACAGACGCACACACACACTCCTAGTTGAGCAGTTGGCATGCCCAGATGGAGCCACCCACATAGCACAGACACAGGCTAGTATGTCATTCATTGATTTATATCCTGCTCTGTCAGACTGCTAGCATACAGTAAGTCTTTTTAATAAACGATGATTGTTGGAGTTTAAAATTAATCTGGGACAAGAGGAAGCTAGAAAAAATAATAAATGTAAAAAAAATAAGCAGTCAAAATAATGGATCAAAAAGTGATCTCACTGAAAAAGCTGGGGTTAAGTAAGGAGAGATGTGCAGATAGAAATCTACATGGTCTCCAAGGTCAAGGCCTTATTATAGTGCGCTCTAATAGTCAGCCTGCCCTCCTTGGGAACCAACCCCACCTCTTCATTCATCAATAGCTGCTGACAGAAAGTCAGCTTGTCCATCTTTTCCTGTCTACCCACACATACATACACTCAACAGTCAGCAGGTCTAGCGTCTACGGGCACCAACACATGCAACCATGTGGGCGAGCAAACACACACGCACCTGCTGCAGTGTGACCAGTGCTGACACACAAAAACTCAGGACTGTCTGACTACAGCTCCCAGCAGCTGTCACCCACAGACAGAGGGGAGAGAGGAGACGGGATGAGCAGAGAAAAGAGTTGTATGAAAAGAAATATGATGAGAACTGGAAGCTAACCAGTCTTAGTTTCGCCTTTTACAACGTAGCCGTATTTACTTCATTACTGACAGGCCAGATAAGAAGAGACAGAGGGAAGGGCTGATGATTTGTTTGTCAATGGTTTGCATCATAGTCAAATGACGCACCTCAACAACCACAGGCTGACATCTGAGTGTATTCATACAGATGATGACTGACACCTGGGTGTGTAGCTTAGTGACTATATGCGTCATCAATGGCTTTAAGCCAGCAACGTAGCGGACTGTAATACTGAATGTAGTTATTCAAATATTTACACCGTTGTCTTTAAAAGAACCAAAAGAGACATCATTGAACGTAGTAGTGAATGTGTGTCAGTGTGCCACTGCAATGCAGTGAAATGCATCCTGAATAGCAATGCATGAGACTCCCATTACCCTTCACTCCTTTACATTGCTCTCCCCCTCTGAGGGCTGTATCACCCCTCCTCCCTCCTCCAACTCATTCTGCCTACCTTTTGGCACTCTTCACCTCTAATTTGTCCTCTCACCATCAGTGCAGAAAGCACAAGCAGCAGAAAGATTCAAATGAGTGAGGTATACAGATGACTTGGAGGTTTTGAAGAACCCTCAGAGCCTCGGACAGAGCTGGGGCTACCATCAGTAAGTGTGTCAGTGTGCCACGGTAGAGCTGCAGCGTGAATGCTAACAAACAATAGAAAAATTGTAGTTCAATGTTATCTAGTGGAAAGGAGAGTGAGGAGAACGCAGGAAAATGAAGGACTTGGATGTGAAGAGTTAAAGGGGACAGAAGAGCGTACAGATGACTTGGAGTAGTATTTGAGAGGGACAGTGTGTCACCTCTGTGTGGTTCTGCAGTGTGAATGCTAACGAGGTCTCGAGGCCGCAGATAAACAAGAAAAGATAGCTGACAAATGCATCCATTACTCTCTGTGTGCATTTTCTCATTGGGATGCTTGCTGAGCAACTGTATCTCTGCCTCCTCTTTCACTCTTTCTGTCTCATTGCACTGTGGTTTGAAGGGATACTGAAGCAATGGATGGGAACCAATTAAGATAACGAGAATGCATTGCTCTAGTCAACAAAAT
This sequence comes from Semicossyphus pulcher, assembly GCF_022749685.1. NCBI lineage: Eukaryota > Metazoa > Chordata > Actinopteri > Labriformes > Labridae > Semicossyphus > Semicossyphus pulcher. The sequence continues at coordinate 14,000,983 of NW_027211770.1, forward strand.
GCAACTATCCTTTATCTGTCACACTCTATCAAGTATTGTATGCGAGTTATTTCCTTCTTAAACACTTGCTGCATCACATTTACACTGTAAGACCTTTAAGCCCTTGTAGCAGGACACTCATCCTGGACACACAGCTTATGCAAACATGGAGTGTTTTATGGCCAAACAGTGGAATTTCCTTGAGTGGCCTGATCAGCAACCTGACCTCAGTCAAACTCAGCAGGTGTTTCACTTGCTAAGGACCACACTGATGGCAGCAAAGCCACCAAAACGAGACATAAGAGAGGCTTCAGTGACAGCTTCAGTACAGGCCTCAAAGGCAGTCGCCACAGACGATAGCAGCAGTGAATGTTATGTGCAAGAGGAGCACAAGAGAAACGTATGAGGGTGGTCTCTGGATAGAACTGTAAGCTAGCAAACAGTCTCCAGGCAGACTTGACATGCTAATTTATGCTAACTGGCTCACTGTACGGCTATGTCATAACTGCACATGCTGGCATCAGCTGCACATTGAAATACAAATGTAGGTCATGGAGGACTTTCATCTCCCCCTCCCCTTTATTCTACTGTATTCCTTTGATTTCTTCTTTTAAGCTGCTCTCGCTCTGATCTGGTTTTCTATCGTCAAATCTTTCTGTGCTCCGTTAAGTTGTGTCGCCTTTTTTCTGTGCAGGCTTAGTCCTCTGCCCTCGCTTCTCCTCTCTGATGTCTCGGTGAATGTAGTACCATAGTGTTAACACGGTGCCTGGGTTAATCCAGTCAGTAAGCAGTCGGCCAGTTCAGTGGACGGTCAGAGGCAAGACAAAAATAAATGCTCAAAGAGAAGTCCCATGGGAAAGTACATGATGGGAGTACAGCTTTTTAGGGCATCCCTGCAAATGCCTTCTCTACTGACAAAATAGTGAGACCTGTTTCACAGTGTTGTCTGAAAAGAAAGCAATATGTTAAATGGCAAAAAACCCGTGCATGGTCCCTTCTACAGTACAAGCTAATATGTATTAGAAAAATGGCCACTCAAGGGAACAGTTGTTATAATAGTGCTGCAAATATGAGGCTTCATCCACCAATAACCAGTCAGCTCAACTGCAGCTCCCATCATCAAACCAATTAGAGCCCTCAACGAGAGGGCTTAAGCGTATCATCAGATGACCAGAGAGAGCGAGAGAACGAGAGAGAGAGAGAGACATAGAGATACAGTGAGAGAGAGAGAAAGACTAGATTACCCTAGAGCCCACTCTTGCTCTTTCCGGGCTCTGGTGCCCCACTTTTCCTCTAATCTCCCTTTCTGGTCTGACACACATTCCACAGACAGATAGACTGAAAGGATTTATTAGGACCTCTACCCATGGACTAGATTCAGTGCATTTTGTTTGAGTACTGCCATCATTGTTTGTGGTGTGGAGAACTGAGCCTACATCCACACTAAAACCTTTTGCTACATTTAAACCTAGCATCCAAAGTACTCCAGTGTTTAAAGCCCCTACAACAGAGTCTTGTGTTAGTTGTGTTTAGTGGGTGAGGGCACAAATTGGGACATTAAACCCAATCAGCATAGGCTGACTCTCAAGCACTCTTTACATGACACCTCTCGGTAAGGAGGGCAGACCAGCATCACGTAGGAATATTCCCAGAGCATGCAGAAAGGCTGATGTCCCGGTTAATCATTAACGCTTAAGGGTTCAGAGGTTCATAATTTACAGCAACTAAATAACCTCAAGTCTGAGTCACAGGGTCTGAGTAACGTCTTTAATGAAAGACTAACGTCACAGCCAGAGTCACCTTTATTACTCTCACGCAGATTGCAGTTCAATGTTTCTTCACGCTGGGATGATGGCAGAGAGATTCCTGAACGAAATAAACATAACTTTCAAATAATACAAAACTTTGTTACAACATGTACGAGTAAATCCTGCGGTAAAAACAGGTAAGTCGAGTAAGGAGGGTGGAGAAGGTTTACTAAAAACCTTACAGAGAATTAAAACCTTGTACACACATGCCCATCGAAAAGCTCTTTATAAAGGCCTGGAGACGAGTTTCAGTGCTCGAAACTGTCAAAACAACATTCAGCGGCTGATGCAAGAGATTAACTTGGAAGCTACTGAACATTTTGAAGATATTTGAACAGAAGCCATGCTGCTGTTTTGGTTTGGGTGTGTACTGTGCACAAGGAACGGCATCGAGTCGGTATTATACTTTCCGATGTATACGCCCGAGGGCAAGGTGTGAAATGATTCATTAAAGAACACATGTATCTAACATTTTTCGGATATGTATTTCATCCAGTCACTGTCACAACAGTGTCGATAAGTAACACACAATACAGTAATCTTTTTAACAATTCCATTTAAACAATTCATATGTAGCAGGCTTGTTGTATACACATCTGGAAAAGACCAGACAGGAGGGTGAGATAACAGGTTACATCAAGAACATCAATATTTGTCTCAGGCTATCTAATAGTTAAGGTTAGGTACATAAACCTGATGTACTTTTTGATTGCTGAAACCTTTCTGTTACATCATAAGGCCATGCAATGTATTAAAATATCTTCAGCATTTGGCTTCTCACCTCCTGCACTGCAGTTCGTGAGTGTACCTGTGACCTCTACTTCCCCTGCAGTGAGAGGGCCTGAGAGGCCTTCAGTCCTGGAGATACTGGTGCTAATCTAAACCAGACCGACACTCGAGAGACTGAACTGTTTGTCAGTACGACACAACACTGCCTTGTTTGCAATAATGACCGCCAGATTACATCTACCGTGTGTGTCTGAGCCTTCGCATGCGTATACATGTGCGCTTGTGTATGCGTGTTAGAGCTCCTTATGCTGTCAAAGAGTAAGTGAGGGGGCGTTCTCCACCCCAACGTCACCCCGTATCCATCTACCAGCCAGCCCACGCACAAACACACACACACATGCAAACACTCCACACAAACACATCATTCATTCAGAGGGTTTTATGAAGTGTCTCTGGGATGATGGGGAACAATTCAGACACTGAAAGCGCTGACTTGAATGGACTGAACTTAACCATTATTTAAGCATCGATCAACCAATACAATGGCTGTATTATTTTACACACTCAGTGATAAACTCATACCTAATAAATCTATCAAAAAGGACGGCATGTGACTGACTTTTTTACCCAATTTACATTCACTGAAATCAGTATTTTCCTGCCTTAAAAAACATTTAATGATATCATATAGACACAAGAAATGTCCTGTGACTGGGGAGGACTGAAGGAAGTAATATTGACTAAAATAGTGCAGCAGATGGCTCACCTGCCCAGTCACACGGCAACAAACCGGTGACGGTACCCTACTGTGCATGCTTGCGTCTGTGACTGTTGCTGTTGCACTCTAATCTCAAGTATGACACATGAAAAACTGGACAATCTAAGCACGCAAACACCCCTTTTATTTCTGCTACTTTACATTGCAGCCTCGCTCTTCTCCGTCCCTGACCCTCTACCTCTTCCCGTCTTTCTCTCTGTCCTTGAGGGGACTTTTTTAACTGAGCAGAAAGTTCCCTGTTATAAACAGAAAATGGTTTGGTGCTCTTGTCACAGACCGGCTGTGCGTACACCTGGCCTGGACAGCCTGGACACAGACAGGAGGTTTGGCTGTACATGCAGAGGAGAGGGGGACAAGGAGATGCGAGGTTTAAAAAACTAAAGGTGAGAAAGAATAAGCAGAGAAAAGCAGGCAGGCAACCTTTAATGACTTTGCTTCTTGGAGAAACTATTAATTTAGTTATGGGAAAGAAGTTAGTAAATGTGTTACATTTTTGGTCTGGTTCAGACACAAAGTTCTTACTAGGGGAGTTCTAACCAAGGCGAGCTCTGAGAGCAAGCCTAACCATCTCTGTGAAACCTAGTGTGAGTCTACAAGAGTCTGCACCGCTCTATAGAACAAAGACGGACTGTGTCAGGTCACAGCCTGGCTGCTGGGAAGTGGTCTTGCGTTTAAGTGTTCAGTGTTAACTTGTAAAGAGAGAGAGACCTAAAATTAGCACACACAGCCACAGCACATACACTCGGGAGCAAGACACAAAAAAGACACTCATAGGCCTGTGCTTTAAACAGATTAGTACACACGCACTCTGCAGACAGATACAATTACACACACACAAACAACACTTGTGTTAAAAGGAAACTCGTGCAGACAGAGCAGGCCAGCTTGGTTGCCCTCGGTTTCTCATGAACATACACACGTAAGCAGACAGAGATGTTATCAGCCCTGTGCTCTTTTAAGACTTTATACTGAGTGGTGAATATTTAGGAACATGTTTGCCATCAGAAAGAAGTATTAATGTGGCAACTTAATTCTTATCAAACCACCTCAGAAAGACAAAAGTCTGAGGTTTAGTTGCCAGAGAAATGTGTTTTGAATTTGGCTTTGCGTGCATGTCAGATGTTCCAATCCGAAGCTCAGCCGTCCAACCGGGTTTATGTTTAAACAAAAGCATAGAGCAAACAGCTCTAACACACACAAACACTTATGTGGACACACACTGCATGCACGCACAGACAAGTGCACAGATGATTCTATGCTGCCTTTAGAGCTCAAACACACTCAAAGGTGTTCGGCCCACTTTCATCTGTGCCTCATAAACATACACATTCTCTCTCCCGGAGAGTCATGTGTCTCATAACTTTTGCTCCGCACATACACAGATAAACATACACCCACTAACTTGCGTCACACAACTCCATTAGAAGACGTTATAAAGCCTGACTCTGAATTTGCAATGTCTATTGGCAGATGTTTGTATTAAAGCAGATGGTTGGGGATAAATCTTTCCAAGAGACATCTCGTATATTTTATGTCAGTGTGTTTCACAGCGATGAAGGCAGTGAGTCTACCATGAGACAAAAGAGTCTGACCCATAAAGTCTCAGCAGAAAGAATGAGCAGCTCTGAATCATTCTTGGAATCTATTGTCTGTGAGTCCAAGAGATAATTCTACTCTTATTAATCTATATGACAGAGTCTCTACTTGAGTCAGTGAGTCCATGCAAAAATGTGTATTTGACCCACTAACTGGTTTAATTGCTGGTTCCAGTGATCTGTAAGATTCCCAGGATAGGGTCAGCGAGAACAGAAGAGAACAGAGGGGGGATTGAGAGGCACGCAGCTCGTCCGAGGATGGGATCTAGGTCTGGGCTGGACAGCGGACAGGAAATGTATACGGCCAGCCTGGTGTTGGACTGAAACTGGAAAAGAGGACAGAGCCCTCTCAGAGAGGGCATTGAGACAGTGGGCTGGTTCAGGATCTAAGGCTGCTCTGTAACAAAAGGCCAAGCCATGAACTGAGAGGGGCAAAGAGGAAAGCGCCTGATTTTTTTTTTTCAATGAGTTGTATGGGGCTCTGTCTATGGCAGAGCGCAAAGAGCGCGCTTAGAGAATTGAGCAAAATACAGACAGAATTAAACTGTCTCCAGTCTCAATGCATTCCATGTTGGGTTTCAAAAGCCAGCCTGTCCATGATCACTCAACAGACGATGTCACTTTTGTATTGGAACATGTGAAGTAAAGTAATCTGCATTCAGGTAAACCTTACAGGATTATCTAGCCTTACTGGTCGAGCTCAAACGGAAAAGGGCATGACAGAACCTGAGTGTCTATTTATTTCAAACTTAAATGGATCACTCTTTGATTTGATTCTAAATGGGCTTGGTGTGTGCTGGGTCAGAGTATTTATATGGCCCAGTGTCACTCAGTAAAAAGGGATGAGAGTGAGGGAACAGAGGCCTCATTGAGAAATAATCAGGACATGCATACGCACATGACAACACGCACACAAGAACAAATATGTGGCGCATGTGCTTTCCTGTATGTGCCCACCAACTCAAACCCCTGCATGCACATGACAATCAGCACACACTTGATATCTCTCTCACACACAGACAGTCTGCACTCATTTCTAACACCTTACTCCCATTCAGACTTCATGAACACACGGTTTCACATGCACACTTAACTGTCAGATTCATGTGCATGTTAATCAACTTGCATTATTACCCTGCAGCTTTTAATCATTCTTAAAGCATGAACTACCATGTCTGAAGAGTTAAAAGAGTGACAATATGTGAATATGTCATCTATGCTTTTAACAGTGACAGGCATGGATAACAGATAACAGTTGTGACTGGGATTAACAGAGGCACCAAGTGCATTACCAGATGACTGGAAACAGTAGAAGGTAAATCTTCAGAGACATCTGGGTTTTACAGCCCGACTTACCCGAAATATTTACCAAACACAGCCACAAAGCATGAACAATTTATACAAGATGCTTGTAATTTGCTGCTGGGAGTGTGGCAATTCTCTATTTTCTGTTACAGGGACATTTTATTTTAAAGAAAACTGCAAAAACTTTAAAGAGAGACACACAAATCTCTAGATTGGAAGTTATTTTCAGGTGCTGAACTCATTGTCGGCCCATATGGCCTCAGTGGAACTAAGCTATTCCATAAGGAGTGCCGCCATTGATGTTAATGGGAGAGGGTTATACAATGGGCTCAAGCTAGGCGGTGTATAGAGGTCAGAGAGAAGTAGCACAACCACTTTGCCACAACTAATGAGTGAACATCTCAACCACAATAGCACTGTGTTAAAATGAAGCACACATCTTTCTCTAATGGATTCAAATGACAGTTATGTGAGTGGGACACACACCAAGGTAATAAAGAGGTAGGGTTTGATAACAGCAACTATTGTAATGACATCAGTATCAGGACAACAATGACAACAATAGCTGGCAGTATTCCAATCAGACACAACGTGTGTAAGAACTGGTTTATCGGAGTCATAACAACTTTACAGTTAAAGATCTAGGTCATAATGAGATCCATAAAGCTTTTTCATCTCTGGTGTTACAAGATTGTCCATGTGATGAAACGTTTTAAAAAGCTAACCTCTATTTAGTTCCAATACAATGTAATGCTCTGTGCATTATTTCTGTTTCATACTCAAAATAACCTCATTAATCAGTGAGCGCAGTTTTCAATTATCAGCTTTTATTACACGTTTGTGCACCTTAATAACCCTTTTAGGTCCAACAGGCTCCTACATGTTAGCTCTGTGGCAGGTGTCTAATTCATCTCTATGGAGTCAGACGTGTCCAAACAGACTCAACATTGGAGCTGCTGACAGAGCCACTGGGATTAATATATATACACACACAGACTGACAGACACGCTGTGTGACGTACTGACATAATGTACACATACTCACTCTACATGCAGAGACAGAGTCCTGACAGCTGCTAACCAACCTGGGAAACAGGCTTGGTTATTTTGATAACTGCGAGCACGCTGTTGTGCTCTGGGTGGTGTGAGAAATCTATGTTGCGTGTTTGTGGATGTAAATGTGTTTTTGAACATGCAAAGTAACCAAGATATATGATCTACCAATCCTCATAATGGTTCATATACACTTTCCAGATGTACTTTATGTTAAATGTGTTGGATGACAATTCAGAGAGCAGGCTGTCTGTTGGACACATCTCGAGTCGTTGTTTTTTCCTGTGACAGTGGTTTTACACTCTTGGATTTAAAGACGGGTTAAATAAAGACTTGAACTTGTCTGAAAACTGGTAAAACTTGCTCTTTGTAATCCCAATGTGACGTTAGGATGCCAAGCAGACAAGGATGTAAAGCATGTCTGCATACCAGAAACGTACTTATGTCTAGTAACTTAAAGGTCGGTCATAAATACCGACTTTAATGACTTTATCAAAGTTAACCGCCATTGATTTTTCGATAAATCATGTATGTGTTAGTCACACTTTGGAAAGTTCTTAAAAAGAGTAAAAACTGCATTATGGCTGGCTCTCCTCGTCTGGCCTGTTGTATGAAATGACCTCACCTCTCGGTGCAGCCTGGTCGCCGTCAGCTGCTTCACCGTGTCAGACTCAGAATAAATCTCACTACTCAGCCACTCCGTCACTCTCACACTCAATGAATGGAATACCACAAAGAGGTATCACTGCTCTACTGTACGAACACACGCAGACAAGCTAAAAACAGACACACAGACGCACAGAAACTGACACAGGCCCATTATACGAAGAAGGAAACTATGATGAAAGTATAATTTGACACAAAACAGAGGGAGAGAAGGGATAGATGGAAAATGATGCGGTGCTTGATGAAGCAAAAGAAAGGATTACTTATTTTGCCTTCTCTTTTCATCTGGCCCTGTTGTTTCTTTCTCTCTGTGTGCATTCATCGGGGGTCATTCTTCACCAATGATCTGTGTAGTTTCACGTTTTCAGAGGGGCAGAGGATGGTTCAGATTGTCTGTTTTTCCTGCCCTGCTGTCTGTTCTAAGTGCTTGTTTTTCAGTCTCCTGGACACTGGTCCATGTGGCCTGATGTCTGAGTACTCAATGTCTGACCCAAAAACATGTTTAATCGTTAACTTTAAATCACATGAGTTTAATCAAATAGAACCATTACACCTATTAGAGCAAATGCCGTCCCACTGCCTCAAGGCAAAAAGTACTCTGTGGGTGCCCAGATGTGTGATTGTGCCAACGATGTGTGTTTGCGCCAACAATTCAAGGATATTAGCAAATGTGTGCTTGGAATGTTTTCACCTGATTGGGCAGGTTCAAGGTCGATCGATGCAGGGACAGAGAGTTACAAAGAAAGGCGATACATAGAAAAAGAGAGAGAAGAAAAAGGTAAAAACAAAAGAGAAAAGAAGCAAGACAGTAAACAAAGTGTGACAGAAAATGATGTTTTCAGTTAATGAGTCAGTGGATTAGTGTGAAGAAAGCAAACACACAATTTAAATACTTGAGGATGTAGCCTAATCCCTTGTTAGTAGAATTGCTACAGGAAAGACTACTTGAACATGTGATTGAGTTTAAATGAATAAACAAGCTCCTGTCTTGGATAGACATTTAATGATTTTGGAAACTTTGGTTGTTTAAAAAATGTACATCAGCAAGCATTACTGTTTCTAACAAGATCTCTCCATTTTTAGTCTTGTATAGAGGTTTTACTTTGAATTTGAAGGTGATTTTTTTTGGTTCCTTCCACATCAGTGCTTGTATTTGTTACTCAACTTGCCAGAACAAACATTATTCGGAGGCTTGGAGTCAATGTAAATGTTCTTAAAAGATTAACCAGTGTTGCACAGTTTTCTTGAGAAGCTCAAACTGTAAACCAGCATTTTTGACCATACTTAAAAAACGACATACATTTTTACAATAGATGGAGTAGGAAAAGCTGAGCTGTCCACACTCAAAAGTTTTAAACCCTTAAATTAAGGATACATCTAAAAAAAACACCTTCTCAGTGAACAGATATAGAAAAGATACTATGCAGAGACGTGGTTCAGATGTGCAACAGCAGCTATAAAAACAAGTAGAAATGAGGAGACGCCAAAGCACACTTCGCTGTACTCCATCAGAGTGAGAGAAGAAAGCAAAGTTAGCCCTTTGTGCAAAGAGAAAGTCCAAATCCTAACAGAACACAACAGAGCGGAGAGAAACAGGTGCTTTCGGCTAATCCTCTGTGCGTGTGTGGCTGTGACTGTACATACAGTCACAGAATGTGTCAAGGTGTGTGAGCAGCTATGTAGCTATGGGTGCATAGCATAGCTTTCTTTTCCTTTGCAGTTACATGTCACATACTATTCATATTTACATGTATGTACAGTAAGTACAGTGTGTGTTTCTACCAAAGCAAGTGTTTGATGTTTGAAAATAAAGCACAACAGAGGAGAAGAAAGGCTTTGTCTGGATTCTTAAACCCGTTTTTCTTTCTTCTATTCAAACTTTTCCACTTGGCATTCCACTCACTTTATTTCACTCAACTGTAAACGACTAAGCTGGGCTTTACCTTTAGTACTTTTGACAATAAAGAGAAGTATATGCACGTCTGTTATTGTGAGTTTATTATGGTAATACCCAATATTTTAATCCTCCATTCTTTTCTAACCTCTAATTGGGTGTTCTTGGCGTGGTCCATGTAATGCGAAACAGTCCAAGCATCCTCAGTTTGCAGGTTTAATCTCCTCTGTTCATCTTTACAAAAACATCTGGTTCTCATAGATCAGTTAAAACAAATACACAAACACAGACAGCATGCCACAGATGATTATTAAATGAAGCTCCAGTCTTTCACTGGACTATTTCCAGAACTTAGTTGAGGGATTATCCCATGTACCACAATGATGCAATGAGCATTTTCTGATTGTTTGACATCACCATTGAGTTTTGCAATAAACAACTATAGCTACTCCCCACAAAAGCTTGATTGGTACAGTTGGACAGCTCAGAAGACTTTTCTATATATGCATTTAGGTTGTAGAAAGTTGTTACAAGCTTTTCACCAACTCAACACACATATTTGAAGCATAAACTACATGCATTTATGTTTCTTAGATGCTGTGATGTATTTGGTTTACTGGCTATTTGGTCCATTGTTGCCTCAGTTAGCTTCACAGATGACATGTGCTTCTATACATCATACATCAGCAATATCTTGTAAGAAAGATACAACAAGCAGGGCTTACAGAGCGACTCAAACAGGCCTTTAAAAGTTATCATGACAATAAGTGTGTTTAAAATTTTAATTTGATCAAATGAAAAGCTTTGTTAGACGTGACTAAAAGTTATCATGTGGTAACAGAGCTCTCTGAAGTTATGACAGTTACACTGTTGGTATAAGACACAAATATCTAAAACATCACATCAATGAAAACTTAACTACGCCCTGGTTTTAGTTAAAAAAAAACATGCAATGGCTCTTAAATAGGAGTGCTTAACCTTATAAAATGTTAAACGAAACTGCAGTGCAAGGTTCGTTTTTGAAAAGACACGTTACTGTTAATGTGCTGCCTTGGTGATAACACTGATAAAAGAATCCCAGATTCACTTTCATCTTCACACCTATAAACATAACTGCTGTCACATATCAAAGCCGGCTGAGTCTACTGTTCAACCCTTGAATTTTATGAGCCACCATCACTAGTAATATCCTCAAGGTTATACATCAGTACAAGCATTAAAAAGGCGGCCCGAAAGCCTTGTTCTCCTGATTACGAGACCAAGCAACCTTTGGTGTATGCACTCATTCTCCTCTCTTTATGCCACAATATTTTTTACTCACTTAAATATAGAAGAATATTAACAGTTGGCTGTCTCTATGGTGTGGTTGGTGGTAGGAAGAAGACAGGTCGTTTTATTTTTCATACGCATTTCTTCTGCAAGGCCCTGACTTCAATGCTGTTATCATTGTAAAGTCATCCTCTATGACCTCAGCAGCCTCTGGCTAAGTGTGATGAGCAAGCACAAAATGACCTGTCTGTCAGTCTGCACTTTATCTGATCTAGGCAAAAAAACAGACACACACACACACTGAAACATTAAGTCTGGGGTGTCTTTCAAAATATATTTTGCTCCTCTGCTTCGTACCTGAACAATACAGTAAGCTGATATCCTTGCTTAGTAGAAAGATCACTACCGCAGGCACTTTGAAAGAGTCATTACATGAACATTTCTGTTTACAGATTCCAACAGAGTGCTTTGGTTTGGTGACAAATGAGTCCTTTAGAAAATGAACTCCAGATATCATGCCTCTTGGCCACCAAAAACCGTGGTTAGCCTCAAACACAATATTGCTAATATCTTTAAAACCAGCTTACTTAAGATGTAATGAGAAAAACTATAACACATGCTGGTTATTACAGTAGCTATCAGCTACCCATTAACTGAGGATAAAGAATAATACAAATAAGAAAATAACAGGAAGATATTGTATACTCTTAAAGCATTGATAAGCCTCTACCGACTATGATAAGCAGAATAGAAGCAGAAGCTGAAAGTGTGCCCTAGCAACCTGAAGATTAAGGCTTAATATCAACTTTTACGAGCATGAGCATATAAAGCCTTCTGTGAAATATGGCCTGCAATCCACATAATCAACTCTCAGTGTAATACCATAGTCTGATTATCACGTAGGCAGGTTATTTAACTCATTATTCATGCTTTCCTCGAAGTTGAAGAGCCCAGGTGTACAGTGAAACTTGAGCAACTGTGTTATGCGATACTGCAAACCTAAAATACAATACGGGAGAGAATGGGGGGGGAGAGAGTGATGAAAGATGACGCAATGCTCCTCAGCTGACTGAACCTAACTCCATGGCAAACATTTACACTGTGTGTGTTACACAGACAGAGAGAGAGAGAGAGAGAGGGTATGATGACTCCCTGTACTCCCAATCTCTCGCTCCATTCCCCCCTCTGTCTTTTTCTCTCTGCAGTGAGTGAGGTGATGAATGTGTGTGTCTGTCTCAGCTCCTATTAATAGTAAAGAGAAGGACTGGAGGTGTCAAAGCTAGGCAGGGGTGAGATTTCTCACTCTCTCTCTTTCCCTCTCATACGCACACAGCGTTGAAGCAGACTCTAGCAGAGGGTCCAGATGTAGCAGAGGTGGAGTATATATGTGAATGTGGGGGTGGGGGGGTAGAAAGCAGGGGAAAGAGGGTAGAGGTCGAAGACAAAGCCGGCAGCAGAGCTTCAAACAGCACACTGACGGATTTACTACCTATACGATAAAGCAAACAACCAGCAGAACGTCTCAGCACAGTCGGGTGACTGGACTTGCACAGTGGGGCTACACAGAAAGACACACTAACACATAGGTGTCCAGACATACTGTTTAACAGCGAATTAACTGATTTAACCCTGTCAGCACTGTGCTAAACTAAGTATACATCCAGACTGAAAAGACACTGATATCTTTAAGAGATGAGGAATCGGTTAGGTGGAAAGACACTTAAGTCTCTAAACCTGTGTGCATAAATATTCCTACCTCGTGAGTTGGTAGCCAGGTCGGCCACTTTCTGAAAGGCATCCAGGAAAGCAGCCACAGCAACTACAGTCGCCCTAGGAGAAAAGAAAACTTTAAATCAGTCAAAAGTTACATAAACTCAGGTGGCTGATCAACTTACAGACATGCGATGGCATGCAAAGACAAACTGATCAGATGAAGAAATATCTTCTGCTCTGAAAGTTAAGAAAAAAACCAAAAGTCCATTTGTGCATGCACATTTTAGATTATAAACCTCCAATAAGCCCACATAACTGGAAAATGAAAGGCGGTATGCTATAGTCTAAGTGCTGTATGTGTGTGTGTAAACTAAAACGTGCCCTGCTGTGTGAGGAATGTCTATGTGATTACTTAGAGACCGTTGGAATCTGTCCGGCTCAGCAGAGCCGCTCTGGAGCTAAGTTTGCCACACTTACAGGTTGATGCGAGGATCAATGTGGGATCTACCATGTTCAGCTCTAAAACGTTCAAGGTGCTTGTGGCAAGACCCGCAGACTATTTGTATTAAGATTACTTTATGTTTTAGTCATTACAGACCATTTTGCTGGGATAAAGAATCATTGCTCTTCTGGCTGCCTGACTGACTTAATTTGCCGGTCAGCTGACTGGCTAACTTGCGAACACTGACTTGTCTAAACAAACAACAGCCCTCTTATGATTAAGAACAGAGGTATGGAGATGAAAGTCTCCTGGTGCACGTGCATGTATGTGATATCTGATCTCCTCAGTGAAGACAAAACTGCCTTATCAGCCATGCATGCTAAAAAAAGAAACACAATTGGGGAAATTTTCCACAGCAAGCTCAGCCACAAAAGCATGTTTGTTCTAACACGGAGCTCCTTAATTTGTAAACACTTGTTATCTTCCACTGGCCGACAGAAAACCACCATAAGTCAACCTGGGAGTTTCCATTAACAGTCTAGACAGGTGGCTTTCATAACCGGGCAAAACAATAGCTGAGTTCTGGTTGGTGGAAGTTTGAGTATGTTTTTACTCTGTGTATAAGAAGATGTTGTAAAGCAATGTAAGGATGGCTCCTGGTGCATGGCTGATACTCTTAAAGGGAAAGTGTGTTGATATATCACACCAAAGTCTACAAAAATAACACACTAAAGTCTCAAACTTAACTGTCGGCAATTGAGTTGCATTGTGGGTAATACAGGTACAAGGTTTCTATAACAAAGAATTATGAGTGAAAAAGAAAAAGACAATAGCTCTGGTTCTGCTGCATCAATTTTGATGGGGTTTTTTGTCTGTTGTCAATGCGCGAGTATAAGAGTGTAATGCTTCTGTGGAGCCCTCTTTTATTGCATGTCTTTTGGGTGGGAAGAAACTGGAGCACCCTGGGGTTCCAACCCAGTACAAGTGCTAACAACAGAGCCACTGTGTTGTGCGCTCTTAAAATGACTTGCGTAAGAAAATATGTAAAATAGACAGAAGGTTTATTGTGCCTGGAGTATGTTCCCAATGCTGAGTTGCACACTATTTGGAAAGGTCTTCCTTCAACTGTCTCAAGACTGTTAGTAGTTTAATCATGTTACAGCTAACATGTCAGAGGGGACTCCCACGAGTGTGATGGAAGGGGAAAACAGAACACAGCTGTTTACTGATAAAAAACTCAGTTACAGGCCTACATACAAGTGACCCCGTCGATGATGGGGCAGTCATATCTTTTATCACTCAAAAATCTTAATGACTAATAAGTGCTGTGTTGTTACAGAGCCCACTAGAAGATCCAAGGGTGTGTCCAGCAAATGGAAAAAGAAACATACGCAGAAGCACACACAGATTCCTTTCTATTTAAAGCCCGGTGCGGGCACCAGAGCAACCTCCAGCTGATATCTGCTCCCACTAATTTATACCATGAACACGTTGGTCTATACATCTTATTTTACATGCAGCAAAGTCTTGTTCAGTCAGGTTGGACTTATTAATGCAAAACAGGTTTGTGTGGGAAGTGGTTTTAACTGAAGCCTGTTTTTAGTACCAGTGGCTCCAGTGCTCTGAAGTACAATGTGCAGCAGTTTACAACTACTAGGCAGGATCACCTGCTGTAATCTGTTCCATGCTTTCACAAGAGAAATGCCAAACTATTAAACCACTCAATGTGCTTTCATCTCCTCTCAGTTCACCTCTGGAATCAAGAACTTTAACAGTCACAATTGAGGGTAAAATCATAGTTTTACATTAAGCAGAAGGTTGTTAAAATAGACACATAAAATCGGCAGTAAAAATCAAAAGACTTCCCTTCAAATAAACTAAAATTTAATTGCCAAGGCGGAATAATTAGGTCTGAATATCAGATCTGACAGACAGCCAAAAGGCCTCAAGACTTCTGTGGCTGTAAGAATAAAAAAAAAAACCACGCTGTTACAAGCCCTCAGCTCTGCACAGTACTCCAGCAATGACCCAACTGCTACCATTGGCCTTAAAATGTGCAAACGCCTCTGTCCTGGAGTCAAGACAAACGACTTTAACATATCTATTCCGCAAGGCCTTGGCCAAGCCAATCTAAACTCCCCACAGACCCAGGCGTAGTACAGTGGAGCGCTTTTTCTGACAATGATACATTCAGCACTGCTGCCCTCATCTATTCTTAGTGCAACAGAAACTGGAATGTGACTGTAGTAAATGTGAATCATAGAAAGAGGTTGTGTTTAACTCCAGCATACCAAGTACTGTGACAGATAGAGTACTTTCAGTGTGTTGCAAGACATCTGTCTAATGATCTGACCGTGCATCTATGGATCTATTTGTCCAACTACCATTTAAACATTTTAGGGCTCCGTCTTGGGCCCACATAAGTTTTATGACCATAAAATTCACAAGCTGAATTTGTAGTTTTGAGGTGTTCCAAGAACTTTAAACCACTAGGAGGGACGCCTTGGTGTAAGTCCTGCTCTGACACAGCTGCATCAACCATGCCCCACCAAACAGACCAAACACTGACAAGTTAAAAGAGGGCTGTGATTAGAAATCAGTTAGCCTATATTCTGCCCTGCCCTCTTTCTTCAAAGCTCTGATCTGTGAGCGTGCATGTATGTGTGTATGCGTGTGTGTGTGTGTTTGTGATGGCTGCTTAAAACCAAAAGAGGTAGGAAAAAAACACCATATTTGGTCCAAAAAATGACAGAACAAACCCTACACTGTAATTGGTTGATTTCCTTGTTGCTTTGTAAGAGGGGAACAGAGGGTTTAAATTACAGAGTAGCATGCCTTAGGACGTCATTACACACACAGACATATGCGCGCTACCACTGCTGGCTAGTCACTTATCGAGGCCAAGGGAGGGAAGGTGGGTGTGCTTGAGTTTTACTGTGTGTGTGTGCCCTTCTATCAAGCCCAGTCCCCAAACAGATTACAGAGGTCCTTGTGTGGGGGGGGGGGTTGTGCTGTACACGAAAGGGCTAGTTTGGCCAAATTTGTAGTGGCTGGAGACAGGCTTTAAAGCAAACAGAAAAAGCCTCATTTGTAGGTCACCATGAGCGAACCCAGATAGCCCACTCTTATTAGCGCTGCAGCAGCAAGGGCAGTCGTTTCAGCCAGCCATATGCCACAACCACTGCAGCCTGGAGCAGGGCGTAGGCCAAGCTTCATTGGGAAACAGCCACTCTTATACACTAAAACATGGTCTTTTAAGAGTCCTTTAATGAATGACACTTAACCCATCCTGAAAAGAATGAGCAGATCTTTTCTGGGAAAAAGCACTGGTTTCAGGTAAATAATCATGTGACAGTAGCAAACAAAAACAGTGCTGTGCTAGCAGAGAGTTTAACGTCCATCAAAGCTAGCTAAATATCGGCAATCAGTTTGCCATCACACATGGCTGTATTTTTTATTTAAGTCACAAAATAAAGCCGTTTTAAGCTCAAGCCAAGCTGCCACTAATGTTAGCTTAGTGTGTTTCTAGTCGGAATCATCTGTACTCAAGGTATCGGAATCAGCATCAGGAAGGGAAAATAGATTTGGCACATCTCTAGGCAAACTTTTCGCAAGCCTCTCCATCATCAAGCGACCACTAACCAAATGACTGGATACATTTCACTGGCATACTGTGGGTTCAACTAATGTGCTCACATATATCATAAACTATTCGATTTGTTCTTTGCCCTATAGTCCAGACACACTGACATCCCACTGCTAAACAACCAGTCATTAGCAGCACAGCCACAAATACTCCCCTGAGTGTTAGCATGGCAGGGTCACATATTTAACCTCTGAATGATGGAGTCCCTTGAATAACAAATCACCATTAATCAGCCTTAATACTGAGAAAATGGACGAACGGGACACTGAGTGGCCCCCGGAAAGTATTGTTAAGTCCGCGAGCCTTTATACAACTGTCAGTATGAGTCTGTCTCAGGACACGTGGACACTTAAATGGCCAGAGAACTGCCATGCATTGTTAATCAAAGAATAATTCGGACCACAGGACATCCATATTTACAGTACTTGCTGGACAATGAGCTTTTATTTCAGCTGTCAGAGGTTGTTTGTCTTCTGACACGTGGCCACTTAAAACCAACTAGGAGAGGTGGCTGGGATTGGCATCCATTGTTCGCGGAAGACTTGGAATAATTTTGGCAGGAGGTGTGTAAATTTACAGCATTAGAGATACAAATTAAATCAGGCTTCAAGAAGACTAAATGAGGGAGAAGGACACATAGTGAACCACGAACAGTATTGTTCGGAGATTAGGCTTTTGTGTAAAATGTCATTGCTTGTTAGTCCAAGGACACGTGGCTGAGGGAATTGAGACTGACATCTTATGTAAAAGCCCAAATTGAGTACAAAATCAGAGGATGGAATGAAAGTTTTGGTCTGAAGAATTTGTATAAAAACTGCTAATTCGCTTCCTTCCACAACTCTGCAAATGAGACTATTAGGAGTTGGCTGCATTGATACAATCACTTGGTAAAGCCAAATTTCCATTTCGGTGCCAAAACATTGCAGAAGAAGAAGGGTCAGTGAAACAGTGTATTAATAAGAGCACCTGCCAAAAGAAAATCACACAAATGTGTTGTACGTGCACATAAACCCGTTCTTACCTGAGCTGCGACTGCAGTTTGCCGGCCTTGGTGATAAAGTCCTCCCAAATAGGGTAGCTGCTCTGTGGAGAAAAAAACAGAGACACAAACAGAAATGACACAATCGTCAGAGCAGATTTCACTGTTCCCACGATTACTCAACACTACACGAGGCCACCCTGATGCCTCACCTCACCTGCAGGGCTAAACAGAACTATCCCAGCTTTCCCATACATGTCACGCAGTTATGTCACAATAAGAGACGTGTTTCTCTGTATACTTTTAAGGCATAGAATAAGAAATTTGGGGGTTATGTGCCTAAAAACTTCTTACAGTAAGTTCAAACAACAGATTACTTCTGAATCTCCAAACAGTGGGCTTTAATTTTTCTATTCCTTTAATATATTGAATGTTATTTGTTATCTGTTCATGTGAGGACAGATATACCATCATGTCCTGCTTGTGTTAGGTTAGAAAATGGGTCACAGGCCTCTTGAGCACTACACTACGGTATAATGAGCCTGGTTCCCAATGGGAATCTAAATTTACCTAATTCAGGTCCTGTGCTGAAAATAGTTGAAGGGGCTTTTATCGTAACTCTAACATGGAACAAGTGGCCTAATGCATCAAAGAGAGGATGCTTACATGATGGTAGTAACTAAGTAAGTGAATACACTTCTGAAAAAAGGACCAGATACTATTCAAGTGGTTTTTATTACCAAAATGGAATGGCATGTAAAAACACAGAGCGTGGTCGTATTTGTTCAATCAGGAGACATTCAGAATTTACAATTAAAAGCGAAAACATCATTTAACTTCTTGTGCCATTGTATATATGCCTTCCTTAAGCTTTTTTGAGTGGTAGCATGAGCATATGTTTGTCACTGATGTGCTACTACTGTCAGGGCCCTGAGGAATGTCATGTTATGCTGTCAAACATTACACCCAACAACCAAGTCAACTCTCTAAGGACCTCTCTTTTCCCCTCTTCTATTCTTTGTGTCTCTCGGTCACTTTAGATCCTTTTGCTTGCTGCCCTCTGTTTGCAGGGCTCTTATACTTCTCTGAAACCCCCATCAGTTCTGACTGCTTTGGCCCACATATCAAACACCCCAGCACCATATAAATAGGTTCCTCTTCTTCTATTTCTTACTCCTTTTATTGACAGCTTAGGCTTCCATACATTACTCTATTTGTTGGTTACACAGTCCCATCTGTAGCTCTATCACAGAAAAAGTGAATGTCTTAAAGACAAAACAAATACACTAAGGATTTGCACCATGTGCACCTGTGAGCATAGTTACTTCAGAAAGTCAAGAGACAGGGGATCCATGAGCTACCCAGTCAAGTGAGACACTCTGAGAAGTGCTGAATGTCTGAGCAGTATTCATAACAAACTTTCTGACTCCAGTAGACCTGATGGCTGGCCATTTGACCTACACATGTCAAAGCCTTCAGACCCTGCGGGTAATTTTCTACCCTGACAGCTACATTCCCTGCATTCCTCCAGGCAAGTACAACAGCTGGGAAATCTCCTAATTGTCTCATCAGCCAAGATGTAAAAAATAACTTCAAAATAAGATGCCCTACTTTTGAGACTAATGATTGCCCTATATAGCCCTTATTGAGCTGCTCCACTTCAAACTTGTATAGATAAAGTAAAGACCTTGGATTTATTTTGGTAACAGAAAAGATCAAAATAATATTGAGCAGAGGGCAGCCAATTATGGTAAGAGCAGCTACCACAGAACCTTCATAACAAGGGGTGGGGGAAAATATTGATATTGCAATATATCCTCATCCCGACTGGTGTGATACAATTATCGTATCACTGGCGCCAAACATCGATATTTTAATTTTCAAAAGATCAGCACTCTAAACAGATCTCCCTGCCAATTTGAGTCACCGCATCATTGCTTATCTCAATTTGTGTCAAAATCTGTGAGACTGACACCCAAATGCAGTGAACTATACATTAATTCTGCAGTATACCTTTTTAGGCGCATGTTGTAATCTTCAATTAATCAGATATCATGATGTATCATTATATTCAATTATGGCAGAACAGTATTAACGTGGGCCACATATCGCATATTGTGAGCTACCCTATGATTCCTAGCCTATTAATAACGAATACGATACTAGCCATGGTATTTATCTATAGCATTTATTTTATGAATTCATTGTGGTCCGTTTTTCTCATAAATATATAATAAGCAGGCTGGTTTGAGGTTCAGAAGTAAGACGCTGAGAGTTGGGCTAACTGAAGTTAAATGACCGTTGGTTAACTTACCGTTAACCTGCAACTCAAATTGTTCATCTGTCGAGGGAAACCCAGATTTACAACTAAAGACTGGTGTTTAGAAGGTCAACTGGGAGGTTTTGCCTACTTAGAGAACTTTCTAATAAAATAAATTGCTTTGCAAAGTTCATTTGGCTTACTTTCATGTCTCCGATAACAGTTTGGAAGAGTCCTCCGAGCGCGCTGCATTCCTTCTCGATAACAGCCTCCATTTTCAGGACCAACTCCAGTGGTCAGTCCCGACTCGGTGAGCCGCTTTCAGTTGGCCACCTCCGCTCTCCAAGAAAACAAAAAACTCCGGCAAATAGGAACAAAAACGATCAACCCGGTGTATAATATTTCCTGCTGTTCTGAAATCAGCGAACAACTACTTTTGCCTCGGTCAAACCTGTAAAGAACCACAGCTGGGTACTGCTCCGGTGCGCCGTTTACTTCAAATCAAAAGAAGCTGTTGGGACGAAAGAGAAATTTAAATCCCCCTCTCCCCTCCACGCCGCCCCGCTCATACCCATGGTTGGACCGTGAAGATAATCTTTTGCTGTTTTCTGCTCGAAACTAAAGATAATCCACGATGCTCAGCAGGTAACGTTATTCCGTATCTCGACAGGTAAATACCGACACACAGGGGTGCTCTCACTGCTTTCTCAACACTGACTGAGAGGGAGAAAAATGAAACAAGCAACAAACGCTAAGTCTACACCAACAATGGCATCACGGATTTCCGGTTACATATTTTCCACCAAAATAAAATACCCTCTAGTGATTTATTTTTAAATTCGTTCTGATATGATGGTTATTACTTTTACTTACTTACTCGCTTTTGTGCTTCTCATTTGGTTGTAGTAAGAATCACATGTGGTCAAAGCAAGATACTCTGGCCTTTAGATTTTATCCTTGTCATAGAAAGTATCCTTTTTATTGTGAAACAAGACTTGTGGTACTTCCGTATTATTCTATCTAATTGACTCTGTTGCAATGTATGCAGAGGGTGAGCAGTAAATGCAGTAGTTGCTTAAAGTTTCTGGCCCCATATTATCATACTAAACTTACATAGACAAAATTAGTAAAACTTAGTTTTGTAAGTAAAAAATAAAGTATTTTCTTCTTCCCCATAAGTTTTTACTGTCTAACTTTGAGTGCTTATGGTGCATTATGCAAGCCCAACATTGTACAGCGCCACTATTCTATCTTTTGTTGACGCCAAAGTTTTGATATTTATGTATAAACATTGGCTTAATGTGAAGTTGAGCTGTTTTAGATAACGGGTGACATCTAGTGGTCGAAATAAATATGACAACACAAATCCCTGCATGCAGTTTAAATGGAATATACTATATAGCAAGCATATATAGCTTTTATGACGTGCAATTACAGGAGTCAATTATTTTAACTGTTTCTATCAAGAACATATAAATAGTGGATTGGGAGTATTTACACATTTCAGTGTTAACTGACCAGTAACCCTTCTGTCAAAGGAAGCCATATTACCATTTGAGTCTTCCCAACATTAACATCCTTATTGTGCACTTAAACTACTGTATATTATAATACACCGGGAAATGTTAGTTGTATGAAGTAAAACTGAACTTTTACTGAGAATGACCGTAACTAATTTAATTACATAACTGATGAATAGCTGCATGCAGGTAATAGACACGTTTATGTGAAGTCTCTTTATTTTATGGTATTGTTACTAACGCTTTTGCTGCAGAAGAAGCCTATAAAACCTGGTTTAATAGTATATCTAAAAGAGATAAGTTCTACTGATTGGGTTGTAATTATTATGCTGCAGCCATCTTTAGATACATTCATGTTCATGATTAGTATCTCGGTGATAGGAAAAGGTGCCAATATGCTTAAAGGTATGGTGATTATCTCCACTTGCGTTAGTGTATTGATTTGATAAACACAGTGAAGATTACCTTGATTGAAGTGCAGGTTAAAACTCCTGAAATAGATAGAACCTATTCTATTTAAGCAATTGCAAGAGGTTGTGTTTAGGTGTATACTCACTGTCAGAAGAAAAAGAAATGTATTTTGATTAATTTCTCCTGCCTTGTATCCTGTTTTTAGCCAGTGCATCGAGTACACTTGCTGTGAGCCACTATGACTCAGGTCTGAACCTTTCTGACTTTGGCGACTCTCAGTGGTAGCATCAGGAAAGACAAGACAGTGTGGCAGATAATCATGCATTCTTGAATGATGCAAAGAGAAGCTTTGTTTTTCTTAAAAACTTTTATTTCTGTATTTCTAACATACATTAATAATGTCAAAAACAGCAGGTTTCTAAAACATTGATTTGACTTCAAACTGTTTTAAATTAATACAATTTTAATGGCCTAAAGCAGACAAAAATATTGTAAATATGACTTATAAATCACGTCATATGAGAGATTATTGATTCGGACAATTTTATGATACATCAACACAATTTCAATAAGGGTTAAACACTTAAACATACTACTGTACCTACATTAAAGATCCATTAGTAGATACAAATCATATTTTTCATGGAAGGTCAGATTAAACGATTAGTTTGTAGAACTCAGAATGACAGATTTATGAAAAGCAGACCGTGGTCAAATTATATTCATCAAGAAGTTGCAGAAGGAAGCCACATAGGACAGCTCTCGCAAAGTTTAAACTGTCAATTATTAGTATCTGACTGGGACGGATCATGTACAATAGCTACATTACTGTGAAAATAATTTGCTGCATATATCGAGAAAATTTGACAAAAAGTGCTAAAAACAAAAATCTAAAACTTTGAAATTAAAATATCAAATTTTTAATTTTTAATAGCGACCACATAAAAATGTTACAACACTTGTGTTAAATCTAGAGCGAGTTTACAGCTCCTTGGCACCATGGGTAACTTGGGGACAGTGAAGACGTTGCACCATCAACATGCAGTTTTGTATAACATATAAGTAGCAGGCATAGGCATGTTTTTTGTGGTTTCGTTAATGGGAAATATTCCCTCCAATGAGGATGTTACTTAAGAAATTGTGCAATATTTGTATGATTAGCAAAGTAGGTGGTACAATCAAACCATAACTGCTGTGCGCATAACAAACATCTTGCAAAATTACCCTGTATCGCATCAAGATGTGCAATGTCATCATAACTCTCCCCCAACTTCCTACACATATATCTTTACTAGAGAGGTAAAGGAAAGCCTAAAGCAGTGAAATCAATGGTGTGCAGAAATGGAATTAATTTCTTTATGGCCACAACTGGACAAGTTAAATTGTTATTATGATACCCTGTTCAAAAATATATATTAAAGTCCAGAGTGGACCAGATAAAAATATTTTTCAATGACCTCAACTAAAGAGTACTGCTCTTTATGGAGCCGTGGATGGTGTTGCTGATGTTTAATACATGTCGAAGTTATGAAGCATTAAAAAACTAGTGGGTGCTGTTTTTTCTGGTTACATCCTCCACCTCTTAAAGCCCATCACCATACTGCAGCCGTAGCACAGTGTCACGACAAATGCAAATATCTGGAGAGAAAAATGAAGAAGAAAAAAGCACAATAGTCAGAAAAACAATTACAGTCAAATGTACTGATATGTAAAACTTATTACATTCTTTATTTTAAAATCCTTTAGGAAATGTTTCTCAACTTTTGCAAATCTTGTCAAAAGGAACTCTTCTTCGACATGGACAGCATACAAAATCCAAGCACAGAAAATGAGTCTATAATACGTTTTTCAAGTTACCAGACACCACAGGACTTAACATAGTATTCCGTTTCTCAATAGAAACATAGTCCCTCTTTCATGTTGTATGCAAAAATGTATTTATCAGTTTTATGTTTCTATTTCACTTTCAGAAACTTCCCTCTCCCACAAAGACGTCTGACTATGGCCTGTATTGATTCAGACAGTACTGTGAGGGGGGAATCCACTGACACTGAACTGCGGCCACTGATAGCTCCATAAATTGTAAAAGAGTGCATTACAGCAGCTCGTCCATATAATAATCCCTGTCCTGCGTAACGGCTCCACACATGTGGACAAAGTGTGCCTGTTTGACGGGGTTGAGCCTCGCACAGTCGGACAAATACATTTTTTGATGACACAGAAGGTGAAATTAGAGTGTGACAGCCCTGATAATATTGCGCCGCAGTTACCACCAACTCAGCAGACGGTAATATTCTAACTGTGCTGTGCTGTTAGCGCTGACATTTGTGAATTAGGTGCTTTTTGCAATGAGGCTCATTTGCATAGAAAGGATGCATAATGACTCATTTAAAGCCACGCAAACAGCACTGGAGCACAGAGACGCTGCTTGCTCTGCAGCACACTTTGGGGTGCATTCAACCCTCTGTGTGTGTGCTTTGAGAATGAGGCAGAGCCTGTTTTTGTCATTTGCACAGGTTTAGTGTGAAAAGTGTGAATTCCCCCCTGAGTGTATTATGCTGATATGTGTTTAAATCGACGAATGAACCATCTACAACACTCACCGTGGCTGCCACATTAATACTGTATTGGTTGTCACTCATGACTGTGAATATATTGCCCCGGGGGTAGGTTATACACAGGACAGTGTCAGTGCTGTTAGGCGTTTGCTTGATGTGGGCTCCTCCATTAGCTGCTGTAGTTGCTGCCTCCAACACGAAAGCAGCAAAGTAGAAAAGCAGAGCCACAAAATGGTAAAACGCATCCTGAGGAAATAGAGAGAGAATGCATTACAATAAGACAAATGAAAAAGTTCAAGAGTTTAAAAGCCTTTAGGTGTCAACAAGTGCAGACATGAGCAATGTTAAAATGTGATTTTAGTGTAAACTTGCAGAACAACTTTTAGTTTACACTACACTAAATAAAAGTGTTATATGAATGAAAGCATCATTTTAAGAATGAAAGTAAAGAAAGACAGTGAAAGTGGAGGATTAAAGAAATAGAAGGAGAGAGAGGGCGTCTCAGAGAGTAAAGACGGTTAATGAGAGTTTGTGTTGTCGACTGTGCGAGCCTGGCGGGACTACAGGCAGGCCTTTGTTGCGTTTCGGTGTGAGCTCATCATCCATGTCACTCATTGTTCGGCCGAAAACAAACAACCCCACACGCCTGGCTACTCCTGGGAGCAGAGCCTGGAGCCGGAGGCAGGGCCGGCTGTGTCTGAGAGCCCAGACTTAACACACGACGAGTCCATGACAAAGACATCACACGAGAACATGGGACAGCTCTCCATTTTTTTTCTATCTCATGCATTTATAAGAGTACATGCATGATTAAAAAAACACTAAAATGCTTAGAGACTGCCTTTTAATGGTGATTCTATGTTATATGCACTCTCTATACCTTTAACTCACTACATGTAGGTGTTTGGTTATATTACTGAAAGAATCTTAAGCATGGTAATTGGACTGCATATGGCTTGGAGCGAAAACCATCAAATGTTTTGAATTTTTTCTTTGTAAAATGCCTTAATAAATTATCAAAATAGTTCTTGATGAACTTCCTTGAATGAGTTTGCTTGGACTCATTCCTCTCCTACCCACCTGTCACAAAAAAATGTGTTCTACTTTGTTGTATTATTTACCCCACATAGAATCCTGACCTAACTAGCTCAAAGAACAGCAAAAAAAATCTGTTTTTCTGATGGAGTTTGTCTTTGGTTCTAATTTACAATCTTCTTTTAAAAGCTTTTTCGATCATCATCAGTCAGGACCTCAAGTGGGAGCTGAACATTGGCTCCCTCATGAAAAAGGGACAGCAGAGGATGTACTTTCTGCGGCAGCTGAAGAAGTTCAACCTGCCAAAGACAATGATGGTGCACTTCTACACCGCCATCATTGACTCCATCCTCACCTGCTCCGTCTGGTACGCTGCTGCCACTGCCAAGGACAAGGGCTGGCTGCAGAGTATCATCCGCTCTGCAGGGAGGGCGATTGGCTGCAATCTGTATCTGTACACCTCCAGGACCCTGAGGCGTGCAGGTAATATTAAGGCCAACCCCTCTCACCTTGGACACAGTCTCTTTGCGACCCTCCTCTCTGGCGAGAGGCTGCGGTCCATCAGGACCAAAACCTCGCACCACAACAACAGTTTCTTCCCCTCTGCTGTCAGCCTCATCAACAAGGCCCCGACCCCACCCCCCCACATGACATGGACTCTCATCCTCACTTAACGTCACATTAATGTTTAGTCTTTAAATCAGATTCATGTGCTACATTAAACGCTGTAGCACTGGACTACATTCTTTATGTTTATACTGTACATTATTAAATATTTGCACTACCATCATCTTGCACAAACCTGCACATCTGTACAGCTCTTTAAATACACCTGGTGGACATATTTTGTATTATATTGCTTTTTTATATTTTATTCTAATTATCTTACTCTAAGTTCCCTGACAGTAGGAGTACCACTGTTAAATAGCTTTTGACTTATTTTAAACACCAAGTCAAATTCCTTGTATGTGTAAACCTACTTGGCAATAAACTTGATTCTGATTCAGGTTTATAGGCTGATATGGGTATTTTGGTGCATCTTCAGAAAGGTGACAGCAAATTTGTAACAATTCAAGTCAGCATTGCTGTTAAAATGACAAACCTGCAGCGCTGTAACTGTTAGAGACAGTATGCTTACAGTTGCTCTCATAGAAACAAATTGCCTGCGATCTATGCTGGCACAGACTTGAGCAGGAAGTGTGACTATGAGCTATTTCCTTTCAGATTTTACACATGATACTGTGAGTTACATAGTGACACAATACCCAAATGTTTTTCCTCAGTATGTCTTTCCTCACTTGGAGAAGTGCCATGTTGTGATGGGTGAAGTCACGAGTTTCCTTTAGTTCCTCATAGTGGGGCTTACATAATAGCCAGCATGAAATGTTGTTTAATATTATGCAATCTCTCAGCAATAACATTGACAAAAAACATCACTTTGTGTTTTATTGAAAGGAATAATGTGCTGTAAATGTGGTCAAACATCTAAAGACAGAACTACAATCAACCGTACTACAGTAGTAGACTACTGTATTATATGGACATGCTTTGGTCCAATGAGCTAGCTACCTTTAAGTTTCATAGCGCAAGTATTTGATATATTATTATATGTTGTTGAATCAGTAGAACACGAGAAGACACTAGACCTAGAACAGACAGAAGAAAGCTGTGTAGAGTTAGCTAGCTTGACGGACAGATATAAGGATGAAAGAATGGACAGAAAGACAAACAGACGGAGGGACACATAACTAAATTCAATCAGCTCATTTATCTGCAACTCACCAAAAAATTCCAGTTGGTGTTGATGCGGTCAGCCAGGCCAGTGACGAGGAGTGTGAGGTAAGCGGAGGAGAGGAAGAAGGCGGTGACGGAGACGAACATCACCCAGCCCTGCAACAAGGGCACGGGCACATTGGAGGAGGCCACCAGGATCCATACCAGGCCACCAAATAACTGGGAATACAAACAAACAGTTCATTTTATTATATATACTGAAATTCTGCTCAGCTCCTCATTAATAGCCACTTAATTTCAGTGGTCACATTTGTATTGTAGGCTTCAAAACGGGCATTCCTGTACAGACCTTCTACACATTTTTGGTGGTACGGTCTTCTTTATATCTTTAAATCTACTATTATATTACCATTGTACCAATCTCTTTTCCTATTTGAATATTTGAGTTTGGAAAATTCTCAAATATGACTTTGTTTTTCAAAATACTCAGGAATAGTTGTGGCGCTGAAAACAACATAGTAACATTATAATAACAGTAATGCTGACATTAACACATTTGAATCAGTCACACCTGATTGGGGCATCCTTAATCGTTATGTATAGTTGCATGTGTCTCGTGCTTAAAGAAACCTGTTGCTGAATCTCCAGAGAATGTACATTTTATTATTGCATGGCCATCATGGTGACACAATGCAAGGTAAAAAGGTAAAAAAAAAAAAAAGTGATGTGGTTTGTTTTGGAAAATGAATGCATTAAGGTAACATTTAAAAAAAATAGTGTTACAGCACTATTTAAAGGCAAATGTAGTGAATATAAGTTATAACATGTTGGAAAAGGGTTGACCATTGTATACTTGCTGATAACCACATCTCTGCATGTAAATAAGTGTTTCGGCCTTCGACAACAGAGAGTTGAACAGTAACTATTCAGGCCTTCAACTGCAAACAGGCCTGAAGATAAGTAGTCAAATTTTCCCACACAAAGTTGGAGCTAGCATGTAAGGACACTGAGAGGCACAGTCAAGCTGACACTTATTCAATGTTATAAAATGATATAATGCTCATAATACATTTGATATTTTACAGGCCTCACTTGTATATAAGAAACAGAAGTATAAATCCAGTCCTAAGGACATATTGCTTGAGGCCACATTTGCCCTTGCTTTGCCTGTCAAACGCAAGCAATAAACCCAGCCTCAGGCAATCTCAGCGACGATCTGTGTGTTTGCAACTGTGAAACACTGAGCAGCAAAGATGTGTTGCTACAGTTTAAAGTCTAACTGCACTAACAGGCCATTAATTATTAATAACAGTACCATTTACTCTGCTAAGTATTTCTACAACACCATTGAGGTTATTGATGAATAAAACATTTAACGTCATTAATAACGTTCTAATAGACGATACTTACTATTTCTAAACAGACAAGCGCTCCAGAGTATGTTCTCAGCACTTCCAGCCCCAAAGGTAGAGAAATAGTTGGCGCCGGGAACGAGGTGGCATCGGGATTAGCGGCTGGTTCCGCCATCTCTATATCCCCCTCTCTCTTCTCTCTGTCTCCCCCTCTCCTCTGGCTCTCACCCTCCGTCTCCCAATGAAAAAAACGACGCCGTTAAACAAAGGACGGGAGCAGCGGGGGAAATTCCTCGGGAGTCATGTGTCCCCCAAACAGGTCGGACAGGTGCACGCGCCACTCCCTGGAAACCTGTGCTGCATTCAAGGACATCGCGGAAGTTGCTAAATCCAGATAAACATTTTTGTAATAACTAAGACTCCAAATGGTTTTAGATGTTTGTTTTATTCTGAAAGTAATATAATGACAAAACCATTTAGTCTTTAAACTATCACAGATATAGATCATACACAATAAAGTTCAAGTTGAAGTTGAAGAAGTTACATGCGCAACAAAATGAAGATGAGAAAATGTGGATAAGTCAATAACTTTTGATTCATTTATTAAATAAAACAACAGAGAAGGGGGGTTGAAAATACAATATCCATGTACCATTTAATACATAGCTACTAAAAGCATTATTTTATGTCTATCCACACCACCATGTCTTTGGTAGAGATAGCAGAGATAATCTGCTTTCTGAAAAAGACGTTGGAAGGTGTGTTTACAGTGATGCAACATGGTTAACAGGTTACTCCTTTTCTCCCCCGGCTGTTCACATGGCCTTTATTATCCGCACACCCTAACTGACAATTCTTGATAACTCTACAATCATTATATTATAAAGTAGTCTCCATCTTGTACTTTTGGTAATTCCAATAACAAATAAAGGCAGCAATCTCTGCCATTCCTTTAACTACTTTGTATGAACTGCAGCCTAAAATCATTAGGGAGGGGGGGAATCAAATACCAAGACAAGATCAAATCGATTTCTGTAACAATGTTAGACAATAAACGAGGAGCTAAGAAACAATGGTGTGTGTACTAGTTCACATTCCCTGTGCAGGAGCCAGGAAGTCTGAAAAGTAAACATTGGTTTAAAGTTTACTTTAACTGCTGTGGAGAGAGAAGAACTGATTTGCAAACCGACTCAGCAACATGAACCATATTTGCACTAAAACATGAAACACAAACATGCATGTTTAAAGAGTAACCATTTGCAAACACAGCTTCTTTAATAAAACGGTGAAGTGCTGTGTTCTGACATCAGTTGTTAAGAGCAGTTTGTTATAGTTAGCCACGGTTAATGTTTAGCTAGTACTTGGATTATGTGAAACAATGTTGATATAACCTCTGAAAGGGCACTGGGCTAAGTTCACTTTAGTGTGGCAGGCAGTTAAAAACAATGCAATACGAGCCTGTATCCTATCACATCACCTTTTATTCATGTTTTTATTGGTAATTATATAAGAAGTGAAACAAAACATACAAATGATACAACACTGTGCGTTATACTTTTCCCCTCAGAATGTGTATATATTTGTTCAAGCAGGAACAAAAGATTAAAAAGCAATACTGTGATGATTTATGGGAACTCATTCAGTGTCATCTCTTAATGGATAGCGCCCTTATAACTACTTAAGTGCTATTTGTATAAAAAAAAAAAGACAATTATAAAGTCTGTAGTATCAATATATTTGAATGGCTTTCTTTTTATATTTACAGAGTTCAAATTATGACAGGAAACACCAAAAAGAAAGCTGTTGTCAGACCGTCTAAATGTATACCTTTTGAAGGACAAGACATTTTAATCATCCAAAATCGTTGGGTACAGTTTAAAGAGTGAGGGCCTGATTGAGTCCAATGGATGCCAAATGGACCTTAAGCTTCACACACCCATGAAAATTTTCTATCACAAGGTGCATCATTCCATTTCACCTCATCACGCGACACCTCCACACAGTCCTCATTTGAACCAGTGTCATTTGGCTCCCCTTTCTTCCAGAATCCGACACCCTCCAGGTCCCTCCCGTCCACCCACTGCCACTGGCCTTCTTGCAACTTGTCAGTCAGACCGATCCAGGTTATGGCATTACCTCTGCTGGCAAAAGTCAGCTCTTCTTTTGTGGTTGGCATCGCCAGGTCCCCTCCTCTCGCTTGGCAGTCTTGTCTGCTTTTACCCCAGGTTTCGAACACCCCATTTCTGGAGTAATAGTAGCACTTGTTGTTGAACATGGTCCATCCTTGGAAGCAAGTTTTAGCTGGAAAAAAATACAAATTGAGAAGTGAGTTTTGGGAGCTTGAATCCAGGTTTCAAAGCTTTTGTTGTTTACAACAACTCAGAATTAGTACAAGGCTGTGCCACTCCTCAAGCACATGTTTACTGTAAACACCCCACATCCTGTATTAGACTAATGAGAAAACTTGACATCAGGGCCTTTAAACAAGAGTTAAATAAAACCAGGCTTCTCACTCTTCGGGCCTTTATATACTACATTATGCATTCCCTATCAAACTGTGTTGTAAAGACTCATAGCTCCAGTATCATGCAGTGAGCTACACGTGGTTCAGTGATTCCTACACAACTGTGCAGAACATAGATCATCAAATTAAACACATATACACATTCTGTTGTTACTTGTCTTCAAAATGCCTGTAGTGTTTACAAGAATTTGATTTCGATTCCTCAGTAACCAAGCCTTTTACACTGCTTGTTGAGTGCTTTCACTTCAACAAACTTGACTCCAATGTAAAGAAAATTCTATTCAAGTTTCAATTGCTGCCTTAAGCTTATTTCTTACTTTGTTGGCTGAGTTTCAAGGCATCGACCTCCTCCTGAAGCTTGTGACGACTTTCAGCCAGAGCTTCGGATCGGTTCTGTAGAGCCTCCACCTCTTTAGTCAGGTTACTGGACTGTATCTTCAGCTGGTCTCGCTCATCCCTCAATGCATCTCGCTCATCTCTCAGAACATCTCTGTCTCTAGTCAGATTGCTGGACAGAATCTTAAAATGCTCTCGCTCTTCTTTCAGAGCGCCGCGCTCTTCTTTCAGAACACCTCGCTCCACTTTCAGGGCCTCTCGCTCGTCTCTTAGAGCATCTCGCTCATGGCTCAGAACGTCTCGGTCTCCAGTCAGGTTGGATTGATTCCTAACTTGGTCTCGATCACCTTTCAGAGCACCGCGCTCATCTCTCAAAGCTTCTCGCTCGTCTCTTAGAGCGTCTCTGTAATCAGTCAGATTACTGAAGTAAATATTTAGATGGGTTCGCTCATCTTTCAGGGCAACTCGTTCATCTTTCAGAGCACCGCGCTCATCTCTTACACTGTCTCTGTCTTTGGTCATGTTGCTGGATTGAATCTTCAGTTGGTCGCGCTCATTTCTCAGAACTTCACGCTCAGCTCTCAGAGCATCGCGCTCGACTCTCAGAGCTTCACGCTCATCTCTCAGAGCTTCACGCTCATCCCTTAGAGCATCCCTAATCCCTTTAGTCAGGTTGGCAGATTGAATCTTCTGTTGGTCTCGATCATCTCTCAGATCTCCTGGCTTGTCTACTGAAGCACCCCTTGATTTGCTCAGGTTAAAAATCAGGTTTTCATACTTGGTGTCCCAACGACTCATAGCACTTGTATCTGCAACAACATCATTCAGAAACAATGAAAACCATGAAAATGATCAAGGGACTGCTCCTACACTGAGTTTGTTGGTGACTGACTGTCATAAAAATGATGTTAAGTGATTGATTTAGATGACCACAAAGGATTTGCTGTGGTCTCATGCTCATCCTTAAAAAAATATTGTACTTACTGTTAGCCACCAAGATCACAGTCAACAGGAGAAGTGTCAGACACACTGCAGCAGCTCCAATCCCCCACACTGAGGAACATATTTTCACCATGAGGCAATGGAAAAAACAAACAATGCAAATGAGTACATTTTCTTATAGGTTTAATTAGCTCCGACACTAACAAAAACTCTCTATCTCTTTATATGCATCATTGCCTTTTTATAATTAACCCAGCTACCATGTCTGTTACAGTCAATGTAATGTATATAGGCTGTGATGTGTAAAGGTGTGTATTCTTACCCAAACTTTGAGATCTCCTTTTATTCTGTATTCCATCATCAATCCCCATCAGATACCGAGTATCTCCTCCGCCCTCACCTGATTTGCCATCAAACGTTGACATCTGTCAGATTCGTGGTCACTGTCTTCCACCCTGTCGGTCTTCACTCGAGCAGAGAGTTTGCAAATGTTGCATCAGACTGTTTTTATTGAGATCCGTAGTTTGCTGACGCTGCAAACACATGTTGGGGCATGTAAGGTTTGGGAAAAACAACCCGTTGGGTGGGAGTCTCTCTTACTGTAAGGCACATGTGTGAGATCTTTTGACGTAAGATTTGAGTTGTGTATATGAGAAGCATTTAAATCTATGTTACTTTGATTACTGCTTATCATTCATTAACACAAATTTGCAGATTATTCTACATTTATCATTTATACTAAATTATATGCTTTTCACAAGTTTTCAAAAGTTATGTTTTAACCTGTGGATTAGATTCTGTCTTATATTTGCACCAGCTCTCTGGATGCTGATTTCCTTTGTTTATTCTTAATGTAATTAAAGTTGTAATTTTTTAATCTATGTTTTCTCTCCTCCCTCATTCCTCCCTCCTCTTCCACCCTGTATTATTTATCTAATATTGCCATCTTATAATCCTCTGTCTTGCTTCATTTTTATTCTTTTGTTTTATTTCATTTGTGTCAGTTGTATGCACATACACAAACGACGCCCTGGACAAACAAGGCCAAGTTGCAATTTTCTGCTGGTTTGTATATTTTTGTTTTTATTATAAGTTTTGCGTGTTTTTAAAAAAAATCTTATATATATATATTTTTTTGTCTAACTACTTAAAGTTTTGTTGTCTAGTGCTTGTCATACTTCATCATTCTCTGTAAGGTTTTCTAGTGGTAAGTATGGTGATTTATGTAATACAATTTTTTTGGTTTTGATCAATTTTAGGGTTTTATCAGTTTATGAAACGTCATATCTTATATCCCAAAGCATGTCACTACCTTTATTTCTTTGTGTGCACACTCAGCAATAAAGGTTTTTTTCCCCCCAAGTACTGTAGACTGAGTCTTTATGGATGGTGCCATATGCAGTCCAAGTTACAGGAGAGTCAGCAAAACTCTAGTTTTACTTCCTGTGCAAAATAACAGGATGTGAGCATTTGTGCTAGCTAAGGCAAAGCCAATAAGATTTATAAGACAAATTCTTTTATATCACAAATTTCCCTGACTTCCCTTCATCCTTTGACCCATAATAACCCCTTTGAGGGGGGAAAATGAAAGTAACCTTTAGAGAGAGCAACAGAGAGCTCCCTCTAACAGGACAGAAAAACTTGCAATGGATGTCACATGTAAAGAAAAGACAAACTTGGTACAAGACAAATCAAAATATAGATTATTTTATATAAATATGCACCAGGAGGTGGCTTATTAACTTGACATTTGAGCAACACAACCTCCTCCACATGGCGAGGACTTTAACACAGAAAACAAACACATACTCACAGGGAGAGAGAGACACATGCACACAGGAAGAGCCCAGGGACAGGATGAAGGATGAAGATCCAGATCCAGACATCTGGAAGTGGGCACCAAGCAGCTTGGAAGTAAAACACAGTGGCTGTAATACAGTTCAATGTAATGTAACATTAACTGTCTTGCTGTCTCTACACCTAAACTTAAAATGTTCTGGTCAAGTCAGTAACATTAGGTGACATTATGCTCACTGAAACATGTATTTCTCTGTATTGTTGCATGAAGAAGCTTGCAAGACATGCTGCTACCAGGAGGTGTCTCCCTGTTGATGTTGTAGACCAAACATAGTTGTGTGAGGAGATCTATACGAAGCATATTTAAACAGACTTTTTTAGAATTACACCTTTTCTATAATAAAGTGTAACACTGTGAAATCTAATGCTAGGATGTGGTTGAATGTTAACATAAGCCACTGTCTAAGGGAAGCCAACTGGATAAAATTATGTTGTCTTACCGTGAAATATTACCCGATATCCCTTCTGATTAGCACTATCCATCGTCTCTGCAGGTGCTGATCAATCAGGAAGTGGTGACGATAATGATTTGATTTCCTACGATTTGAAACCTGGAACACAGCAGTACAACATTATTCTTCTGAAAACAAGCATCTTAGATTCCCACCCTTGACGTAATGTCAGACAAAAATGACCGCCATGTGAATATGGTAAATAACAAACAGCATAACAATGGAAAATTGATGACACATTTCAAAATGTCCATTTTACACCTTTTTCTGTGCTAACATCTTGCAGCCTCCTTGAGAAAGGCTGAGGTATGACCACATTACTAAAGGTGGTTGTCTATAAAGGGATACTGTGACATTCCTTTGTTCAACGATGGTCTTTAACATTGAATTTTAATGTAACTATTTGTTCACATACTCAATTCATAACAACCATGTATTTAAAGTAAACCAACAAGTGCAGTTCATGTGAGGAGGCGATTTGGTAGGTTTGTCGGTATTGTCGACAGCTGAGTATTTATAATTTGCTTAATAAACTGGGCCCATTTCAAAAGACAAAAACTTAACTTGTATATTACAGATGATTAATTATGGCAGTAGATTATAGTAGAAAGAATTGTTACATCACTGCAAACCATCAGTTTCTCCTACTCGAGAGGCCCAAAGATGAACAACACCCAAAACCTGACAAATTTTTCAGTTACATTTCTCTAGAAAGTTAAAATGTAAGTTTCTTTGAATTACTTCCCACACCCTTTAACTTAACATGCAAAGACAGCAAACAGAAAGAGGAAGGATGTCATTGTCATCCATCAGGGGAATAGAGGAACCACCTCTGTTCCTGGAACAAAAGATGTCTTGATCCCTTGTAATCTTAGACAAACCCTTGAATACAGATAAATTGCTTTGACTTTGGCACATTTCTTGCAATTTATAACACTAGTGTGTTTACGATTTTTTTAATGGGATAATCTTGAAGATGTTCATTTAAATAAATGTCTGTTGAGTCACTATCTATCGCCAAATGAGGTAACATAATGGTGATTGAGTCTATGGCCCACTGATGAAAGCCTTTTGTATTTGCAGTAGTTTGGACTGGGAGTCTGTGGCGACTTTTGCGGACAAAAATCACAAGCAGCGCCCAGTGAGTGACGCGTTTTCCATCACCCAGCAGTGGTTGGTCTGCCAGAGAACAAACAAAGAAAAGATTGATGATTACAGATACAACTTCAAAAATAAGTGAAAATCCAAAGAAAAAGAAACAAACTCGACGCTCAGATGAAGGCAAACAGTTTAAAAAGGAAAGCGACCGTCAGCGAGGGAAATCAAGAGTTACAACCGGAGCCAACCGTGGACGTCACACATGCAACACCGTCTGTAAATCT
This sequence comes from Semicossyphus pulcher, assembly GCF_022749685.1. Lineage (NCBI taxonomy): Eukaryota > Metazoa > Chordata > Actinopteri > Labriformes > Labridae > Semicossyphus > Semicossyphus pulcher. The sequence goes on from NW_027211770.1 coordinate 14,037,201, forward strand.
GGGAAGTGTGCTCTCACAATTACCATTTATCGCATTGGTGCGATAAGGTGGAGATCTGCGAGATTATCACTTTAAATGCATTTATTTGTATTTGAAAATGTTTAAACAGACAATTGAGTATATTAATAAAGGAAGCTGAGTGATGAGGTGTTTTGGAAAGATGTCATTCCTGACGTCCCTGTCTTTATACAAAGATGGTCTTTAACACTGAATGTTGAATGATTCTATTTGTCCAGTTACTCACACACTACAGTCTTTCCATGACATGTTGAAAATATTCAAACAGACAACAGAGTATATTAATCAGACAACAGAGTATATTATTAAAGGCAAACATCCAGCTTCAAATGGACAACATGACAGCTCCCCGAAAGTGTAGCCAAATCTCCTCTATTGCCCCCTGCTGACTGGCTGCAGTATGGGTTGTAGAGTCCGTCTCCTCCATATTAACAGATGGGACATGGGTCAAACTGTAAAATCAAAATACACGTCACAAACATTATTCTCAAACATGGTTTTTCTGTCATAATAGCTCGTTATTATTTTGTGGTTTAACGCCATGATGGACAGCTCTGTTGACAAATGCGGCTCCTGCTGTGTTATATGCCGGTGTAGCACAGTGGAGGAGGAACAGCGAGAGGAAACGTAGCTAACACAATCACTACAATGATTCCCAAGTTCCCATATCCGTGAAGATCTGCTTCAAAATGACACGAGAAGCTGTTCTGCTGTTGACGATGCTAAGTGAGGGATCGTTGCTGTTTGTCCAAAAGTTAATTGTATTTAGTTAGCGGAAGGGTGGTACAACAATACAGCGTCTGAATCCAAATGTACAAGATGGCAGCACCACTCCAAAGTATTCAGTATGGAGTATTCTGTAGTTTTGTGAGTATTCACTGTGTTTAAGCTACTTTAAAGTTATAAGAGAGAGATTTATGTTTCAGGAAAATTCTGTTTATTTTAATGCAACTGAAAGAGTGTCTACTTCTATGTTTCTGTTGATTTGTAAAATTTGATGTGTATTTAAACTTAAATTTGACTACAGATGTTGCTGAGAAAATATCACACCATGACACTTGTGATTATTCATTAATAATTTTCAAGGGCGTAACACTAAGGTTAAGTTATTTAAAGCTTTGAATGGGTCATTTGGGTTATGGAGCTATGGTTATAGCAGTTGTGCAGGGTCGACTTGGGCTGTGGTGGTTGGGCCATATGTGATATCTTTTCATAAGGCCAAGAATTGCCCCTGCTGGTAATAGAATATAAGTGTTGAAGTTCACAGTCTTTCCTCTTTAATTTCTTCTTCTGTGGTATTTTTCTTTTTTATAAAAGTCCCACCCTCCCCCAGCTCACCCCCATAAAACGATTCCCCTATGGGAGAGGTGGGTGTCAATAATTATGGCCAATTTATTATCCTAATCCACCCCCTTGATTATCATATTCTTTGGTGTATATTTTTAGTACCCAAAATATTATAATGTCTATCCCAAACTGTATATATATATAGATTTCATTGAACTGACAACTAAAGAAATAGCTGTTTAAGAGTGATTGCTGCTAGCTTAAAGTTAAGGCAAGCTAAGCTAACCTACGTTTCGCATGTTTACTTTATTTTTGCAGGTGCTGAAGCGGACACTATTTCTTTATCCAACCAACACAAGGTAGAAGTCCACCGGTTTCACTAACCTTGAAGACACATTGTGTTGCCCCAGATGGAGGATAAGCAGGACGATTGGGACGGTGACGAAGCGGACTGTCTGAACAAGCTGTATTAAGTAAGATAGCTTTGTTGCAGGTAAGCTAATGCAGTCATATCAACAACAAGAAGGCCTCGGCTAACTTTAGCCAAACTTATCCGGCAGATGCTATCTAGCAGAGTTGAGTAGTGCTGTTTACATGGTGATGTGTGATGAATCTGCTGTACCATAAAGTATGCAACTGTAGCCAGTGCTCACAGGTGGAGGGTTTTTGGTAATCCACAGATGCTTGTTGTGGTGACTTGAATTGTTGCTACTTTTTGTATGCATTGTTTTGTTTTATAATATAGTATAATATGTAGTATAGTGTTTAGAGAATCAGAATCAGGTTTATTGTTAGGTAGGTTTACATGTACAGGGAATTTGTTCAGGTGTTTTGGTGCAGAAAAATGAACATGGAAATACTGAATAACATACAATATAAACATAAAACTATATATAAAATATGTACTATAAGTGTAATGTACAGAATATTGTGTGCTAGCAATGGACATTTAGTAACATTTATTTCAATTATATACCTGGGAAAGTTGAGACTCTTTTTTCTGTAGTCATTTGTTATCGGCTGCTGTGTCAATTCCCTGGCGCCTCTACTTGAAAGCTTATTTAGCCTTGTCAGCTGATGTCAACCTTCCAACATTTAGTTTCACTGCCTGTTTAGGCAGTACTGAAGATCACACAATTTCAGGCTGTATAGTACAGCTATCTACACACAATATCTCACCGCTTAAAAATTCCTTTCAACTTCTACATTTTTTTAGCCAAACAGACATGTTTATCCAGTTTTCAACTCTACAAATAGGTCTGCAGGTTGGCAAACATTTTCGAAAACAAGTGACAAAGCATCAATATCTTATTACGCTGTTGTTTTTTTTTATTACATAATTTGGCAATGCAACATAAACAAGAAAATATAAATGCATACATATATTTTTTTGCGTGAAGTGTAAATGCAACTTTGACTCATGATGATGCAGAGGCAGATGACCCTCTTCCTCCTCCTCCTCCTCCTCTTCTGCTACTCTTTGGGAACTCACAGATGAAAAACATGGTGGCTTCACACTCCACATGAGCCCACGTTCCAGTGCTGAGCAGCTCCACGCAGCTTGAGTTTGTGGTTTGAGATACTTGGGAATTTAGCTCCACCTCTTGGCTCCAAGCTGCAAAGCCCTGCAGAGGGCTGGAGTCTGCATAAACATAACTGCTCGTTCCATTCTGATGACAAAAAAATTAGAATTTATTTGTAGGTTATTAAAAACAGCAAACAAGAAGAATTTGGCCCCAATATGTTCTAATTGTACCACTTACTGTGTCCTTGCTTTGAGACTGCACTCCTATATAAACTCTTGTCAGTCCTGCCTGACTGACGTAGTCTGCCATGAGGCGATTGGTGTTGCTGGTTTTAGGCATGGCCAGAGTTCCTCCTCTCAGCATGCAGTTCATTGAAGCCTCTCTGAACCTTTTAGGCTCCTTCACCAGCAGGTAGTATCTCTCCTCTGTTTCTCTCAGCCCCAGGATGACTGTGGGAGGACAGGGTCAGGGGTCAAAGGTCAGTAGGAATATTGGTTACATGTTAGATTTGCATAAAGTGACAAAGCTATCTGCCTTGAACCCTTTAGCTGGCCAAATATTGTAAGGGGTGAAGTTGCATGTTAATGTTTTCACACGTAGAGGAAAGATATTCAGCTCACTCCTTGCCACTTGTATGTTATACTGTTGTACTCACCATTCTTCACAAACTTGACAGCATTCCTCAGCTTGCCTACGTTGACATCAAGCTGTCCAACTACCTTCCTGTACCTGCCACAGTCACACGTTGTTCCTGGTGGATTCAACAAGGGCCAGCACATTTGAAGAGCATGTATAGGATTTAATAGCACAGATTCACTTCTCACACCTCATTTGAATTGAACCCCTGTGCGCTGGATATATGGCCAATACAAGTACAAACATCACTGTCCTAATATTCTCTGACAGCTGTACATTAATTTTACAGGCACTGGCCACATATGTTTGTTTTCTTTATTGCAGGAACTGACACAAATACACTTGCTCATTTCTATATTTACCAGCCCAAACCCACTTATAAGACTCACTTTTGTTGAATACTGACACGCTCTCTGCAAAGGCTGTTTATTTGTAAATGTCAAACTGCTGTAAAATAATCACGTTGAGCTGAGAGGAGCAGAATGGTTGTTGTTGCCCCATACAGGGCTTTAAAAAGCAATGTCAGCATGTTTTAGACTTACTCACCTGGTTTCCCTTTTAAACCATCGGGCCCGTCCAAACCTGCGTCACCTTTGTCACCTACAGAGCAGCAGAAATCCCAGTTATTACAAATATGACAGCTGAGATCCTGATCCATTTGTCGTCTTTGTAATGGCATAAAATGTAATTAAACAACACAGTATGATCACTGATATGTAGAAACTGTCAATCTTGGTTGCGCCTTTTTGTGATATTGTGTTGTAGTTGCAAAGAATAACCACCAGATGGCTGCATCACACATACTATATTTTAAACGTGGTCGCATACAGGTACAGATTTTCTCAGGTCCAATTAAAACTTACGGTAACCCTGATTTAATTGGTCCATTTAAACCCCAACGCGACATAAATGTTTTTTGGAATACAGACATGTAGGTTAATTGTAATTCTTGTGTCTGAGTGTAATCCAGACCATATTCAATTCTACTAATTCTTTACTGAGGAGATGAACTGACAGTTGCAACTTTTGGGGAAGTGGGCTGCAATACAAACATCACAACAGGCTGGTTATGTATGAGGAAGAGACAACAGTGACTTATTGTACCTGTCCACTCTGACTCCTACTGTTTGTTGTGATTCACGTGGTTACACTTACAGTTATACCCTAACAGAAAATGTGAGAAAATCTCATGAATGACTAAAACTGGTCATCATCACTGTTGTAACAGTTTTTTTCCTTTTTTATATATACACATTTTAACTTTATTTTTCTGCACCTTGATTGTTGTATACTGTATATTGCTTTTACTCTTTGCTATGTTGTTTTTACAACTCTTGAGGCTTACTGTACAATTCACCTCAAACAGCCCTGCAGCAGTCAGTTTGTATGCACTCGTATGCATTCACTAATTACACTTAGTTTCAAGACTAATACAAGCTCTTGAAAAATCTCTAATAATAGGCAATATGTACATATATTAACAGCACATAGAAAAGGTGCATGCTTATGTGTCGTAGAAAGGTAAATTAGCTGTAGTTGTTTGTGATCCTGCTCTAAAGCTGCCTGTTTTTTTCCAGGTGTTTTATGAGCTGCAGGCCCTCGGGATCGAGGAAAATCCAAAGCTGTGACCTCACTCGGTTGCCTGAGATGGCTGATGCTCAGCCACTTTCCTGTAAGTGTATTAAACATAATGAATACTGAGAATGCAGGGGTAACAGAACTGCTCATAAAAACAAAAATAAAGCAACTGCATGACATCATCGTGTTAGATTATGTTTCCATCTATCTTTGGATGTGATAACTAAAAGCATAAACGAAATGGCAAAAATATGAACATGTAAAAAAAGAAACAGAATTTGGCGTAGAGCAGTTCCTCCCTTTATATTAGCCTGGGGACTAATTAAGAAGGCCGCATTGTGCAGAAATGTCCTACTTATTCAAATGTTTTGAGTCTGTGGTTAAGGTGCAGCTGTACGAGCTTAAGAGGAGCTCAGGAAGCTATATTTCTTCTTTATAAGCAATTATAAAGACACTAAGCTTTACATCAGCTACTTTTTAGATGCTATTTTTGTTACCTCGTATTGACAAGTGAAACACTTTCATGGCTCAGGAACAGCAGCACACACAAAAGATTGGAAACTTTCCATTTGATGCACTCATTTCTTTAAATACTGTATTGGAATTGGCAATGCTAACGCCTATGTTGACACTAGCATTGAGTTAAATGGATAAAGAGTGACATTACAGAACAATAGAGAAGACTATAAAGGAAGGACACAGGCAGGATAAATGTTCTAAAGTACATATAAACATTTATATTTAAATGATGTTCCTTTGTGTTACCTTTGTCTCCAATAGGCCCCATCTTTCCTGTGTGGCCCACCTCTCCTTTAAGCCCAGTTTCTCCTGGCACTCCTTGGAAAGAAGAGAAAGCGAGACAGAGGATGGGAGGATGAGTCCACTGAGAGAGCAGAAGGTATTTCAGAAACAATGAAGAAGATTATGACTTCCCGATCCAACACAGTGTACTTTATAAACAGAGGAACAGTCCGCAACTCCCCTTCCAGAACCTCAAATTTGATTTGAGGTAAATATGGTACAAATCACTGTAAAATCAAGCATGTATCCTGTCATTCATGCTATTATAGCCGCCTTTCATGGCGCCCATCATTCTTCTTTTGATTTCTGAATATTTTGTTCTTTTCAAGCCTAATCAATATAATTGCACGCTCCTGTCTCGTCTTGAAGAGATCCTCTCTGCGAGCCCTGAGGTTGTTTTCCAACCATCACTGCATAGTTTGGTTCCTGAATCGAATCGATGCTGTTATTGTTATTTTTATTATGCCAGTGGATAAATTAGAGGAACATTTTTTTTATTCAGGCACGAAATAAAGTAGTTTGTGTTGAGAGGCTGTTGAGAGTAAGACAGTGGGACAGTGTGCACTGTGCAGTAAATGGAAGTCCACTGGTAAACGCAATAACAAGAGTGCATTTAGTAGTTATTTCATTTTAAAGCTTTTAGTTTATTTGATTCCCTTAAAAAGTGTGAAACCACAAATGTTCTTGTACATAAAACAGGATTTGAGTGCATTTCTGTTATTTATAAGCATCAGTTGCTGCACTGATTACTGTCCCCTGTCACTCCGCAGCACTATAAAGGCCGCAATAGTCAAACATCGGAAGAGAGACTGAGAAGGTACATGATTTTGAACTTTGAAGCAAAAGCGTAGCAGAGCAGAGAGTATCAGTCGGAGAGAGAGAGAGATTGTGTGTGAGTGAGAGTATGGGAAAACTACAGAGCAGACTGCGGCTCTCGGCCAGTTCTTGAATGAGTATTTCCTCAGGAAACTATTCAACTGGAAATTGATGGCGTTTGAAATACTAAGTGACGCACTGGAGAGGCCTATTGCTATTAGAGGGATTTGCCACACACACACACACAGCCAGCCATTCACTACTATTTCCCACTTGTGAATTCTCAACTTGATGATTTGTGAGAAGTGTTGGCGAAAGGTGTGAGGTCTTATGGATTGTGTGAGGTCTGGACTCTGCGCAGCTCCGGCTTATGGGAAATTACGCCGCTTCACTTCAGTCTGCATGCAATTTTTGCGTAATTTTCAGCATGAATTCCTGAGAAGAGTTATGTTAAAGTAAATATTTGACAATACTGACCTCAGAGCTGATTGTAATCAGCAATTACAAAGATGATTTCTTTGAGCGCTGTGAGGAAATGTAATCTGCTGGTCTCTTGTTGCTCCTTCTGTGTCCATAAAAGTAGATTAATCTTGTTTTTGCAGCACTTATGCTCGCCAGTTAAACTGTCTATCCAGACGTCAAGATAACAGTCCTTCCTATCACTGCAGTCGCTCTTTTTAATGGCCAACCCCTCCAACTGGTTTAACGTCTGGATTCTCCAGCTGCCGGAGGATAAAGGAGGCGAAGGCCACATTTTCATGCTAATCACACAGCCTACAGTAAGACCCACTTTAAACCTGCTTTTTCAAAAGGCTCATACTGGCTTCAACTGACTACAGTTTTCAAGACTTAATATAACAAAAATAAAGAGATTAAAATGCTCAGCAGACCTTAGATTAGATCACTCATGACACCTTGTTTGCTCATACATAAGAAACATATATGAACACAGGTATCCCTGCTTTTAAAGACCCCATCCAGTGAAAGTCAAGTGTTTAACCTTGTTAACATCTCCATGTGGTGTTCTTCATGTGCTACAAGACATATCAGGGACAACATGAGTCATCTCCACGGCTGGGCCTGTCTGCTTTTAAACTGCAGTGTACCAAGGACAGGCTGAACAACACGTTGTCAGATTGGCAGGTTTGAGACGTCACAAACCTAAGGAGCCAACTGTTAATGGACGGGGTGACGCTATGCATATCATTATGTGTAACCTATGGCAACCACCTTGGCGATGAGCGAGCCAGCTGTAACCGTCATCGTCATTTTTGCAAACTCACTACTGACTATTAACGTTAACGTTACTACTGCTAATTACTAAATTTTAATTTCAACAAGTTGCCACTAATCGATGGCAGAGACATGTTTTGTTTGCCGGTTGGAATATTGCATAGTGGGCGGGGACTATGCAGATTCAGGAATTTTTAATGCGGGAGAAGGCGGAGATGCTTTGGGAGGATTTTTACAAGGTAATAAAACGCACAGTATTTAATTAAGTAATTTTTCAAGCAGAGCATTTTATACGCCTTAAAACACGACTGGAGCTGGCCTTAAAAGCTCAGTGGAAAGAGGAAAGAGAGCTGTGTCGCCTCAAAAAAGTCAGATTTTCCATTTGTTGCACGTTTGATTCATTCCAACAGTTTCTTTGCAAAAATTAACGATATTACTGACCACTAATTCTTCTATGTGTAACTCTAGAGTTGAGCGAAAAGCCAAATTAACAAATATGGAACTCCAACACTGTTAAAAAACTGTTTGTTGACGTCAATACGCTTGGAGCAACAGTTTGTTGCCCTCCGGAGAATTCACAGTCATGTATTCCCTTTTAATGTTCCAAAATTAACCAAGTGTTTCCTGTAAAAAGGCTTAAATTAAGACAGGGAATACATGCGTCATCCGTTGAGCTGTTGACATACTTACAGAGTCATCATAGGAACCTGCGTTCATTCCTACAGTAAGCATACACACAGAGAAACCATAATGACTGGGTTCGCTATACTGCCGAAAAATATCTGCAAAGTTGAAGAGTTGAAAAAGGGTCAGGTATATATATATGTACTTCCTTTTCTGTACTGTGTTGGAACGGACTCAAGCAGTCCTGGCATTTGTCTTTTACACAGTCTGATGAGAGAAGTGTGTGTGTGTGTGCGGGCGCGTGTGTGTGTGTGTGTGTGTGTGACGACCTCTGTGTGAGGTTGTTGAATAAAACAAACATTTGCGGAAAGTAAGAGGGCAGCCAGGGTCCAGTGCATTTATACAGCTTGTGTGTGCGTGTGCAGACATCTTTGTGTATGATATGGATGGTTGGTTGGCCCGACAGTCAACCAGCCCAGTTGGAGCACATATGGCGAAGCGGGACGCCACTACACTCCTCAGCAGCTATTACCACGTCTGCTTCCTCTACAGAGACACAGCAGTGCTGAGCTATCTGTCTGACTGCCTGTATTTCTGCCCGTCTGTCTTACACGGAGCAAAGTCGGAAACTAGCTTTAAGCAGGAAAAAGCAAAAGCCACTGCCAGGGCAAAGTCACGCAGGCAGTCTGAAAGGTCACAGTACAGAGAGTAGTTATATTTTTGGGTTACAGATGGGGATAGTCAGAATTTTATGCTTGTGTGCCTTTTTTTCCTACTTTGAATTGTCTTTAGCCACGATAAACTTGTTGCTAGCATGCTAATAAACGCATAACAGCAGAATATTTTCAGTAAAACTTATTTTTAAGAGGGTTTCCTTATATTTATTAAAGCCCCCCTCCAGTGAAAATCAAGTGTTTAACCATGTAAACATCTCCATGTGCTACAAGACATATCAGGGACAACATCAGCAGTCATCTCCATGGCTGGGCCTGTCTGCTTTTAAACTGCCGTTTACCAAGGACAGGCTGAACAACATGTTTTCTGATTAGCATGATCATTATGTGCAACCTATGGCGACGCGCGTGCCAGCTGTAACCGTCATCGTCATTTTTAAACTCAATACTGACTAAATTTCAAGCTAACTAAGTTTCAACAAGTTGCCACTGAACGATTGCAGAGGAGTGTTTTGTTTTTCATTAATTTTATGAAAGGAGAAACGGTGAGCTTCAGGCGCGCCACGGAGGGGGCGGTTGGAAATTTGCGGCAATTTTTAATTAGGGAGGAGGAGGAGATGCCTTGGGAGGATTTTTACAAGGTACTTAAACGTATTTTGAAGAAAAAACATATCAGACACAATTTATTATTTCAAGCAGAGCATTTTATATGTCTTAAAACATGACTGGATTTGATACATATATTTCAAACAGGAAAGTGGCCTGACTGGGGCTATTCTGTGCTCTGTGATGTCAAGTAGGGCTGTGTATCGATAAGGATTTCTCAATTCGATTCCGATTCACAAGGTCTAAATTCGATTCGATTTCTGATCTGATTCAATATCGATTTTTGTTAGGGGTATTTCAGTTACAATATCAGTGCACCTCTAACCTGGTGCATTATCAAAATGTTTAATGTTTACAAAACGAATTGAAGAAGTTACATCATGTACTTTTTATTTAACATGACAAACACACAGCAGTCAACACAATATTATGAATAAGACAGCTTATGAACTCTTTTTCCAGTTTCAGATTTTTAGTCTGAACATCTGGCTCATGGTTTTGATTAAACGAACCAGGCTTCAACTTGCGCGAGATTTGGCCACGAGATTTCATATCGCGAAGAACAAAACCACACGAGACCAAGAGTTATGGGGAAAGGCATTCGCAGCCAAAGCCGACACGTAGCATAAATGTCAGTACAAAACTAACGGACACACACACACACGATAAAAAGAGTCCGTCTGCGATCACTGATGTTTCCGTAGTAGGTGCAGTAAACAAGTCCGGGCAAGTCTTCCTCACTGCCGTGTTTCAGGGGATGTGCTGAGTCGTGGTGCGTTCAGGAGCGCTCAGAAACGTGAGTGATCAGACACGTTTTTAAAAATATTTTTAAAGATCGATCTCTGGATTTATTAATCGATATTGGGTCATTACAATGAGAATATATTTGAATCGGAAAAATCTTTTTTTTTTTTACCCAGCCCTAATGTCAAGGCAAAGTGGACTTTGTTGATACGATCTTTGCATCAACAGGTATTATTTATACAGAAGACAGTTTTACATGTACACTTGCATAAAGACAGGTGTAATGAATGGATTTTTGGGATACTTGAATAAGAGTGCTGAGTAAAGGGTCCACTTTATACACTGAAACCAACATTCAACTTGTTATCTAAACCAGGGGTTCCCAACCTTTCTGACTACACGGACCAGACAGTAGCAATAATATTTTTGACAGACCGGGGGGGGTCGACACGCATGCGCATAAATCTCGGTCACACGCACGGAAATACAGACTGATCGTATCTGTGTTTATTCAGGGAGGAGATTACATCTACGTTTTTTTTTTTAATACGGGACAAGCCAACGCGAGGGACGGCGCGATCCATATGATCCATAGTGTGATCCTAGCAGTTTATCTGAATTTATAATGTGATCCAGCAGTGTGCAGTTTATAATCATGCAGCGCAGAGACTGATCTGTGTGTTTCTCAGGGTCTGCCCCTGACTTAATAGCCTTGTGATCGGTCCCGTATTTCCATGATGAGCCGGAGTTTATCAGAGTTATCATGCCGTGCGGGAAGGAGACAGACGTTAGGAGAGGAGCAGATATGATGCAGACCTGTGTGTGTTTTGATGCTCATACCTGAATCAATAACGTTGCGATCCGTCCGTATTTCTGCGCACAGTTAAAATATAAACTTCGTCTCCACAGGCTGTCATATGCTGTGTAGTTCATATATTTCACTGATAAACACAGAGCTTTAGAGGGGCATCAGGCTTCTTGGTCAAAGTTTCATGGAATGCGAAGCCAGGGTTGCCAGGTCCGCCGTTTTTCCAGCTGAATTGGGCGACTTTTGAAGCGTCTTTAGAGGTGTGAGGCCCTGTGTGGTTGCACACTTCACACAGCCCATTGGATGGTTCTGATTCCGCGAATGTTTTGGAATGTCACAGACACCTATTGGGTTTGCGGCCCTGTGCTGAACAACCTAAGGCCCGGTACCGGTCCGCGGACCGGGGGTTGGGAACCCCTGATCTAGACAACCCTTAAAAGAAAAAAAAACACAATTTAGAGGGACTTTTTCATCACTTTTTAATTAAAACGATTTCTTTCCAACATTAGTTATGTGTTTTGAATTTTTCGTAGAAGTGCAATCAACACTAACCAATAAACAGCCCACTACAAATGAAGCTCTAGCGTAAGTTCAGTCAGGAAGACTATAATTGCATTCTCGGTCATAGACTATTTCTCATTCATCCCTCTCTCGCATGCTCACTCTTATTCCCGCTGTCATTGTCTGGGCCTGTCATTGGGAAATCAGCTGTCTCATCAGCTGATCTCATCTATCCACTAGTATGGTGTCTCACCCTCATTGTTAGCCTATCATCTTCCTGCTCTCTTTTTAAATATGACTCTTTCTCTGCCTCAAGTTCTTTTATGCTGTTGATATGTGCCGCCCTCCACCTCCCCATCACCGCCCTGTCTCCGCAGAATCATCAGCCTTTAAGTCATCATCCATCTGGTCTTGACATGGTCATCAGCCACCACCACCAGTGTCTGGACTCCATGGGGGATTTATCCTGCTGCAGCTCAGATTAGACATCCTTCCATCATCTCCCCATATAGCCCAAGCGCCAAAGACCTTCTGTCAAGTCACAATACCATGTCATCTGTTATAATAAATAATCTTTATTTGCTTTTCTCTCCTGATTGAACTGGTCTTCGTCACTGATTGTGGGCTGCAAACTTCTGTTTCCTTCTTTCTTCTTGTTGTTGAGCTTTTTCCCAGTCATGTTTGATTCTGCTCTGACTCACAAAGTCATCCCGCCTGTGTGGGTGCCACTTAAACAGAACCTGGAGTCACTGTGATTATGCTAATATTTCCCAGATACATCATGTTCAACCACAGAGAGATAACAAACCAAATGTGTTTTTGGTGCCAGATTTTCACAACGAATAAGAATGTGTGGAATACAATGAAGTGCAATGCTAAATCAGTTAATATGTTGTTTTTGTCCCCATTCAAAAGAGTCAGGAAACCTTCTTTTACCCCGACCATATAGAGAATATAAAAGATGGATGTTGGATACCTGGAAGTCCTGGTGGTCCATTCTTCCCCAGTTTCCCCTGATCCCCCTCCTCTCCAATCTCACCTTGGTCTCCTGGATTACAATAGAAGGACAATAAAAAAGGCATGTTAAGAAAATGTGTTGAATTCCAAAGTTAGATCCATTAGAATATTACCAATTGCTGACATTGATAATGAGAAAACCAAGCATCAATTTAGTTACTACACTGCAGAAATTGGGACAAAATATACGGCCTGTTGTGCGGTTTATTGTACTAATAGCCACTCAAGAAGTCTGTGCTTCCTTGTTTCAGTGAGTGGAATTTTTGTATTATCTAATTGATATGTGCACACTTCCTTATCTACCTTATCTGGCTTGTTAGCTTGTTTAGTGTCACAGACTGATATATTTGTGGAGGCCTGTGCATTGGAGTCAGGACTGCTGTGTGTCCTGTCACAAACACAGCAGGCTGTAGTAATGAGATGCCCTGCTGTTGTAAGTTACCTGGTTCATGTCGTTTCTATGCACTAACTCTCCCTACTGAGGTATGGCAGAGCAAGCGGCCAGTCTGCTATCTTCCTTGAGTCCTCTTAGCAACTTAACAACACCGCCCAGCTACCACAAATAGAATCTCATTCTGTGGGAAACGGGATGGTTGACTTGCTAATTAACCAGCTAATGAATTAGCCACAAACACAAACTGTATAGCTTTGATAAGTTGGCATTTGCGAACCGCTCGCAGTGCCACCCTCTTGTCCAGCTACTGGCTCCAGAAAAACGACATGCTGAACTCGACGATTGGGTCATGTCAAGGTGGCTATGTCCATTATTTAAACAGTTCGTGGTTTGTGTATCATGTAGCGCAGATTCCGTTCTTGATACTGCCAAGTAGTAGTGAAGTTTAAATCTAGTTTGTTTTAAAACTTTATTTTTGTTCTTCATTTTCCATGATGATATATGTCCATCCACTCCAAACTGATATTATTTTCAAACTAGACTAAACTTTAACCAAATCCTTTTAGGTATTAGTGTCAAAACATAGTATTCAGAGTTGAAAGCACCAATGAGGTGCAGGAGAAATATCCCTGGTGGGTCCATTGCTGTAGAGCTCTTGGCAAGAAATCTTGAGAGGCTTCAGAGTGTCTATAAGAGCTGTAATTTTACCCTAGTTTTTGATGCCAACTGCACTTTATATCTTTTTAAGTACTGGGCTTTGAAATGAAGGATTGTAACAAGCCCCCTCATTTAGCCTGGAGGAGTACTTAGGAAAAGTGATTATTCAATTTTTCAGACTGGGGAGACATTTTTAAGTAACCTAAATCATAGCAGTTCACATGTTTGTGCCTGTGTAACAGTATTTCCTTATCTGGACTGAAACCAATGTACAGTAACATTACCAACAGGCCTCACTTTTCAAATTAAGGCGATCACATGATGTGACATAAGTTAGTGTAGAAACTGAACAGTGTCTTGATCAGTCCCACATTCTTACGTCCTAATAAAAAATAAAAAGGACGGTACATCTGTTTTTTTTTTAAAAACGATGTGTCAAAGTTCCAGTAAATGCAAAGTATGTTTGTTGGGAAACTATAAATAAGAACAATGGGTTTCCTTTAAGGCTGAGAAACGTAGAGAAATGCACGTCCAACACCCACTCACACACACGCAGACATGTGAAAACACACACTCAGAGACTGACACTGTGGTGAGTTGTATCTCAGATGTGTCTTGTACAAATAATCAGTTCAGTTTAAGGGCAGCTGTCTAAATACACAATCTAACTACGGGACTTTTTTACTAGAATAGAAAATTCAGTGGAAAGGGGACCAAAGGTCCACTCATTTCCTTTTGACTCTATGTGCTTGTTACTGTTACTGCTGCCTCTTTACTGTATCCATGCTACTACTTGATGTTATTGTTCAGTTACTTTTGTTAAAAGATATTAGTCAATGCTTTTGAAGCTAAAGTATACCAAAAAGTATTGCTCTAACTGTTTTACTCAGAGCTAACAGCCATGCTTTTCAGTATGGAGTTAAAAAAGTGGCGCTTAACCTCATTGTGTTTTTTATTAGGTCTGTCTGTCTGCTCAGCAGGGGAGCGAGCTACTGGATGTCATAAAATGAGAAACACACACAGGGAGACATACTATGGGGTAGCAGACTGCAGGCTAATAAACAACAGGACATTACATGCTTGGTACTTTTATCAGCAGCTCTGTAAACCCTGAAGCCTATTAGGGGTGTTTCCTCAGAACTTTCCACTTGGACTTCTTTATTTGACGCATATGCAGCTATCTAGATTTCTATTGTACATTCAGTTAAAACTTTGCGTTAACTATGAGGTCATAAACTTAATATGCCTTATCTTCACAGTGTGAACGAGCACTAGTGTAGATTAGAAGACCAGTGAGAAACCAAGGAGAAGATATGTATAGGTATAAGTAAGCATACTTTCATATTTGCCTGATTAATTTGAACAAATGTTAAGTACCGTACAGTCAGGTTAAATCACACTCACACACAGATTCTTGTGCATGCGTTACCTTTCGCTCCAGGCAGGAGGGAATTGGTGCAGACTTCTGTAGAGGCTGAGATGTAGCTGAACACAGCTGCAAACACACAAAGCTCCAACAGTCCCATCATCTCCCGAACATCACTGATCTCTGAAGATTTGTATTTTTCCAGTTGTTACTTGCGCCAAAGTATTGACCAAGTCTCTCCTGTAAAGTCCCAGCATACACCTACAGGCAGCTTTAACTGTAACAGCAGAGGGTTGGTGCAGCACTGATAAGCAAACATGCTTCGGAGAGGGTCAGAACCGAGCTGTGCTGGTGTTTATAGAACATGCACTTCTACTCCCTATCTTACAGCCACCCATACACACACACACACATGCAGACACACACACACAAACGCACACACTTGTTTATAGAGTCTTATCAGTTGCTTGTCATATTGTCAAACAACATTTAACAGAGTACTGCATTCCTTTATATCTTGCCTCTTGGTATTTGAAAATGTGATTAAACTTTTTAACACTATTTAGTAACCGTAAAAAAAAATCAGTGGAAGAATAGCAGTCAGAACAAATACAATGTCATCATTCATTTATAGTAAGAGAATTGGTTTTGAGGGAAATTATTTAAAATCACTGAAACTGTGTCTAATAACATTCAAGTATCTCGGGGTCTTGTTCACGAGTGAGTGGAAAATGGATCGTGAGATTGACAGGCGGATCGGTGCTGCATCAGCAGTAATGCAGGCGTTGTACCGGACCGTGGTGGTGAAGAGGGAGCTGAGCCTGAAGGCAAAGCTTTCTGTTTACCAGTCGATCTACGTTCAAACCCTCCCCTATGGTCACGTGCTTTGGGTAGTGACCGAAAGAATGAGATCGCGGATACAAGCGGCCCAAATGAGTTTCCTTCGGAGGGTGTCTGGGCTCAGCCTTAGAGATAGGGTCAGGAGCTCGGAGATCCAGGGGGAGCTCGGAGTAGAGCCGCTTCTCCTTTGCGTTGAAAGGAGCCAGTTGAGATGGTTCGGGCATCGGGCGCCTCCCTTTGGAGGTTTTCCGGGCATGTCCAACTGGGAGGAGACCCCGGGGCAGACCCAGAACTCACTGGAGGGATTAAAAATCCCGTCTGGCCTGGTAACGCCTCGGAATCCCCCAGGAGGAACTGGAAAATGTTGCTGGGGAGAGGGACGCTTGGGTCACCTTACTGAGTAGGCTACCACTGCGACCCGGCCCCGGATAAGCGGAAGATAATGGATGGATGGATGGATGTGTCTAACAACACCTTCCTTTTGCTACCAAATGCACCCTTTATATACTTGCTGTTCTATTCTTTTATGTTGACGTACATAAAGCACAATAAAGTGCCCTCAAATATTCCAACTTGTACAAGAACATAGTGTCCACAACATGTTCAATGAAATTGCGCTATGCTTTTCATCTGTAGATGTTGAAATTTACGTTTTGCAGCAGTACACCTGTACTAAATATGTCGTAAAAATGTGATAATCTCTGTAAATTTTGATGAGTCAACTAAAATATCATGTAAATATTTATGATAAATGGATAGCACAGTGTGTAATATTAAACGCGCCTGAGTCAGAAGCTGCTGATATGTTTCATATCAACAACAAGGGAGTAGTAACGTCTGAGCCAGCAAATTTTTTCATCTCTTCTCCACCTCCTCTCGTCTTTTACTCTTCCCCCGCACCATTCACACCACTAACCATTTACAGGGAGAGGTTGGCACTTACACAAGTATGTATGTTTTTTTAGTACATTCACACATAGACATGCCCACAAACATATAAGACACAAAAAGTGTCCATGCACAAACACAAAAATGCATGCACACACATTCTTGCATAATTGCATCCTCTGGTTTGTCACAATGTGATGAAAACATACAGGCATTAGAGGGTTTGGAAACATTTGAGGGACCGAGAGAAAGAAAAGGAGGGTGGATGGCAGGGTACTAGAAAAGAAATGTGAAGAGAGACACAAGTGGGGAGAAAAAGTGAGACGAAATTAGGGATAATTGCGGAAGAAGACAAGAAACAGAGCGAGAAACAAAGAGGGATAACAAGTAAGAAAGAGCGTATTAGAGCCACATGTCTTGGCACAAAGGTTGTTTCCTTATTCAAGAGCTGGGATGTCTCAAGCTATCCATCAGTAAGACAAAACATCAGGGTGTTAGAGTCTTCTGCTCTTTGAAGTACAGGGAGGGGCTGATGTTATCGAAAGATAATAATAATTAAAAAAACGTGGAGATTCATCTTAATCAGACGCTGTCTATTGTTCCCTGAGGGACAAAGTTGGCCAGTCCTCACTTTGGTTTTTTCCCTGTGTTATTGTTGACTGGCTATAATGTTTATAATTAGGAGGAAAACACATTTCATTACACCCATAATGGCTGGGAAATGACAATTCATTTTTCTGCCTTGAGTCAAGTTATTTCAAATGATGTGCTTTTCTTAAGGAACAGTCCATGCCTGTTATGAAATTAGACAAGTCATAGTCATAAATCAGTTCTCTCTGCCCTTTGTAATGTTTGTCTTTCAGGCTATCTTTGAGAAACATTTCAAGTCACACAAACAGTCAGACACTCGATATCAGACATTTCTTTTGGCTTCTACCACTGTTTCCACCGAGTCGTAATCGTAGCTGCTGAGGAATTTGTTGACGTTCAGTGCTAAGTATTTTTAGTATGAAGCGCTTTTATGGGTATGGCTTTTGGTGTTGCTGACAATAACTTGCTAGCTGGTGTGGCTTGTTTAATGACAGTTCAAAGGAAGCAACCGAAGCCAACATGAAGCCATCATATGCTTTGGTGGCTAACGTTGTAAAAAGAAAAATGCTTGTCGGTTAACAGGGACTAGCACAGCCATTACCACTATGGGGATATTTATCGTTTGACTAAGCTTTGGTAAAGAAAGGTGGGAGAAAGGCCTCATTTTTTACTGAAAATGATTCCGATATTGTGCCACTTGATATCAAACAGCTGCATATTACTCATTCACTGCAACATTTGCATTTATATTAAAATGATGTTTGAGTCCATTTATTCAGAATCAAACCCCATCGAATCCTGTAATCATTACCCAACAGGCAATTAAAGGTCATCCTCCCAGTAAGCAGTCTGGTTTTATAACAATCTTAGGCTTAATTACTGGCTTTAAGTGGACAAAAACAAATATTGTGCCTCCATACATATACATGTTTTTAATACAGTCCATCATTCATTGCTTTTACAAAGATTTTCCTTGTTGGCTTTGCCACTACTGGGAACAAACTCTACAAACAGAGTGCTGGAGAGGTGCAATTTGGGACCTGAATGTTCACCATTTATATAAATAAGATTGTGTCTGCTATGACAATAACATTCATCTTGACGCAGGAGTCTGTTACTGTGCAAATTTGTTTCCCAACCAATAATTTTCTCTGCTGGATAACGACAGCTTGCTATGAACTGGTAGTGACCAGAAGACTAATATCATGGTTACGGGAGGCCAAAATCAGTTTCCATATCTCTGTCCTCAGGGTGGCTTGGCTTGCATTTAAAGATAGGGTAAGGAGCTCAGACATAAAAAGAGAGCTTGGATTTTAGCCACTTTGACGTGGTTTGGCCATTTGACCTCAATGCCCTCTGGTCGCCTTCCATTTTCTGGATAGATCCAGAAAATGCTGAGAGATAATACAGCTAGTCTGGCTTGGGAACGCCTTAGGATCCCCCAGAAAGACATGGACATCCTTTTTAAGGGAGAGGAAAGTCTGGATTACCTTGCCAACCCTTCTTCTACCGCAACCTGGTCCAGTCATGGACCACATGGACTTTCTCTGTATACTGTTTTAGTTGAAGTCTGGAAAAGTGCAACATTCCTGCTTTGTGTCCAAAACACACACACACACACACACAAATTTACTGCTATTCTAATTGTTTACATGTGGTTCAGATTGTGTTCTCTAATTATGAATGTGATTCACACTCGTGGATTGAGGGTTGACTCCATAGTGGTAACCGCACCTCAGAGCAGCCCTGTTTTCTCTGCTGCTTTAAAACCATTTACAACACTGGAAGTACCATTTGTATTTTAAAGAGTAGAAGCTGCATAAACTACCCACATGTATGTCAGTGACAAATCAGTCAACAGCAACTTCACCATATAAAGTGTTTAGCTAACCTCTGCTCTGAACCACATTAATTGACCAAGAGATGTGGAAGTGACTCCTCTGCCTGCGTTCCCTGGTATTCACTTGGGATCTGGGCACAGCAAATACTCTTTTCTCTGGAAAGCAGCAAGACATGCAACAAACACTCTATCATCACTCTAGCCAGAGTCAGACACTGTGTGATGTGTCTTTGTTTTTATGATTTCACTTTTCTGAGCAAGTGAGTCAGTTGATTTTTCACCATCATTGAATGATCCTCACCAGGAATCAATTACAGTCATGATTCATTTTGCTTCAGCCTTTAATTTCTCTTTGGGCCCTGACAACTTTTCTGGAAGTCAACCGTGAACGCTGGTGGTCTTGGTAAGAAGTAGTGCTTTCTCTAAAAACTTCAAATAAGAAGTCTAATTACATAATCTGGCACTAAACATTTTTAAACACTGACTGTCAAATGTCTGTCATATGTTGAAAGAAAATACTGGCATAGAACTGAAAATTGAATTTTGGGGAAACTACAGTTGAAGTCTTTGAATGCCTTTCCACAGCAAATGGTAATTAGTTTCCTGACAAGCCAAGGCTCTTCAGCGTGCAAATAGGTGTTGCACCCACTATTGTGCAATTTGAAGCTTAACGAGACTCCACCTTCTTTGGGCTGGGATGGAAAAAAATTCAAGATTAGATGCATGGGTAAAAATCTTCAGAGATTTAACACCCGATAACTAGTTAACTAGGTAACTCATGTTGAGGAGCAGGGCCACACCTGTTATCACAGGTTCACTTCACAATCTTGTTACCTGCCCTTCCTTAGCCCTTCCCTGTTCATGTTCAATAGTGAGCTTTATCCACTCATATTCACATCCTGTACCTCCAATCTCTTCCCCATATATTGTCGAGATTCTCCCCTTTACGGCCTCCAAAACATCCATCTCCAACCGGTCTGAAAACCGACAGTCAACTTCCTCCCTATGTGCATCATCTTCTTTACAACCATTCATCCATTCTCAACGCCTCATTTTATTGAACCCTTAAAATCCCATTGTTGTGGAATGGGCTTTCTTTGTGAACCAATCGTGGAAAGACCCTCTCCATGTGGTCAGAACAACACATTCATTTCCCAGCTTCCATCTGAATACTCATCTCTCCGTCTTTTCCCATGAACACCCTTCCCACAGAATGATTTCCCCATTTTACTCATTTCGATGGCTCTAAAAAACAAATAAAAAAAGCCATACTCAATAAAATTTAAAATAACCGTGAACGAATGTGAAATGCTTCACTTGGTACAAATGTTCACAACAAGTTTGAATTCTTTATCTATAGTCAGGGACTTTACAGTATCATTCAACAACCATGCATCTTCAAAGGATGAAGTCTATGCCACAACTAGAAGAAAATAAAAGGGAGTTTTCTGGCATTCTGGTGACAGAAAAACAGCGGGTGATGCCTTTCAAACTGAAAGCACATGTCCTAAAGACCTGTTCTTGTGCTAAGAAAACCTAAACATTCCTCAGCAAAGCAAAGTATGTGCCTGCGGTGGATTGCCTCAAAGCTACATCTGGTAAGACTGGTGTAGATACGATCATAACACCTCACTTTGTATGAGTAAAATATCAAGAGCACAGTCAGAATTTGATAACTGTCTTTGCAGAGAGTGCAATTGCTAATTTGTATATTGTTTTAGGCTCTCCTAAGGAATAAATAAAAGCAGACAGAAAAGAACAAGCCCTTGATGATAATGCAATGATAATACCTACAGCAATTTAATATGTTTAAGCTGAAATTATGCTTCATCTGCACCTCAGCTTGCATCTCGGCCTTCACCATAGTCCACAACTCAGCTTGTTGGTTCCCTGCTAGCTAGCCTCCAGCCTGCTCACCTCCATGAATTTGCTAGCCTTATTCCAGCTATCCTGCCACCTGCCTGTTCTAAGCAAGCTACCCCACCGCCTTCTTTTTCTGAGGCAGAAGCCCCTGTACTTTTAAAGCCTTCTTTGAGGAGTCCCCCTAACTTTCAACACTCACCTTAGGAAGATGCTCACCTGGCCACTTTCACTGGGTCACGTGGAGGCTATAGAATGAGATGTGCAGTGCAACCAAATTCCGCTCCTGGTTCCCTGTCTGGTTCTGTTGTTAGCCTGATTGACACCTGCTCCTTGGTTCTTTGTCAGCTGTCACCATCGACATCCTAAGGCCAGTCACATATCCCTGCTGATCCTTTGTCTTAACTTCAGAAAGCTGTCTCTGATTACTTGCAACTTAAACTCTTTAAACTCCAGTTGGCTTTACCTGGTGACTTTCAGCCTGAACTCTGAATCTGAATCCTATTTGGTAGTCCCCGCTGACACCCAGCCGGACCCCTAGTCCACAACTCAGCTGACACCTGCTCTTGCTAACCTGCAACAGCAATCACCTGTTTCTGCTGCTGCGCTGAAACAAAAACTCCTGTTCCTGCTGCTGAGGAGGAGCTGCTGTTCTGTTGCCAGGCGGTCTGCCTGAGGTCTCCTGTGCTGACTCTGCGATGACCCCAGGCAGTCCGTCTGAGACAGCTCCAGTCTTGAGCTCCCAGGCCTTTGCCCATTAATCTCCCTCCCAGACTACTTGAATCTGCCAATTGAGGGGATTGGGGTTCTGTGACAATCTGTCTTCCTGTCACTCTTCTCATTGTTGAGACAAGTAACGCATACAAAGAAAACATTTAGGTTTTGGTTCCACTAAGATATACAGGTAACTGCTGATGTCTAAAATTTCCCTTTGACATTGCTGTAAATTGAGACATGTTTCAACCTACAGTATGTTGGTCCAGACTCCAATGTCATCTACTCAGCATTAATACAGCTAACCTTGGTCTTCTGAAATTTTATGAAATTATATCTTAAAAAGCGAGTATGTGGAACCTGCATGAAATCTGAGAGGCTTGAAAAGATTATGTTTCTTCAACAAAATCAGGCATTTGTTTGACATGGAAACAGAGTGATGGAAAGTCGTGGAGTTGTGGTTCGGGTGATTGATGGGTGTTTACATCTGCCTTAAACTCTGCTGACTTTGGTTCCGCAGCCAGCTCTTCCAGGATGTGTTTTACTGAGAGAAGTTCTCAATTTTATGCAAAGGTTTGTCTTTTTTTAACCATGACCAGTGGCTTTCCCCAACCTTAAATAAACTGTTTTGTTGCTAAACCTCAAGTTAAATTATATTGCTTTAACCTAATCCTAGCCCTAACCAAAGTTGTTTTAAGCAGTAACCACCATTTCACCTGTTTGTCATCGACTGTGTGACACACAGTCAAAAAACTGGTGACGTACCAGTGTAATAGTTACATAACGTTCCCAACTTCCAGATTCCAACTTGTGCTCATGTTATGAAGAGACCCACCCAAGTACATCAAATGTCGGCATTGCTGTTTTAGAAATTCAGCACCAATGCCGTACTATATGAACCAGTAGAACTCTAATGCATATAGATGTTTTAAAATGTTTGAATGATAAACTCGTTTTTAAGAGCGTCTTCAGTTTTTAATCTGTCACAACCACAACACAAGCTTTCTTTGCTTAAAGATGCGTTGATGTGTTTTTGTCCGTCTTACTTCCTGCATTTCACTTCACTGTTTTCCTCCATGGTACTTGATCAAACCAAGTTTCTGTGCACAGTTCTACCCTCTGGACAAAACATGCACACTAAAAGAATATTATAAACAGCAGCAGCAGTAGTATTACTTAACTTGTATGTATATCATATGCGTCACTGCTACTTATTTCTTTACCAAACAATGTGATGTATCAATTCCAGAGTGTGCAGACGCTTTTTCACCTCTGTCATTTTGACCCTTTATATTGTTTGGTTGCATGATTGTGGACTCCAAACTCAGTAAATGTTTAATAATTGCCTCTGCATGTGTGCGTGCAAATGTGTTACAGCGTTGTTAAAATCATCGTAGCGTGCAACACTGATATGAGGCCTGATTTGCAGTCATTTGCATTGTTTGAGCTGCAGCTTCCCGGTGAAAGTCCCCAGGGGAAGTAAGATCAGCTTCCCTGAACCCTATGAATGGGACGCTAAGTCAATTTTCTTTTGGAGATCAAACGCCTCATCCTTTTTTTTAGAAGAGAGTGGGCAGGCACCACTGTGTATGCAGGAGTTTTTATTAATCTGTAAAGAGAATAGGGTACTAGGAGACAGATGAATAATTCACTGTTGTAATAGACAGACAGATCGGGAAGGCTGGCAGACAGATGGATAAATATACTGGAGACAGACTCTTTCTATTGAGAAGTTAGCGAGCACGTGCAGTACTGAATCATAAATTAAACCACCATTATTATTGGGCTTTGAGACCTGGCATGACATGAATGGCTTTGTTTTCATCGGCCGTACTATAGAAGATTTCAAATAGACTTTTGGTGAATATTTTGATAATTACTGTGATTAGGATAAATGCATTTTAATATAAAAGTCTACTACTAAATCTACTAACCAAAAATAGCTCTTTAAGTACAAACTGCTTAATTAATCTTTTGAGGAAATGCACTTAAAGGTACAGTGAGGATACTGCCAACTTAAGGCCGTGTTCCAGTAACAAATCAAACATATCTGATGATTTTCTCCTCCTTGACAACAAACAGTGAGGCAATGCCATCTAATACTCTCAACACACACAGATGCTACCACATTAATCCTAATGAGATATTTAGAAATCTTTTAATCAAGTTCTGATCCCACTCAGATTTCAAACCCCCTGTTATTGTAACCTCTCAGGATTTGAGACGCTATTTCGAGTGAGGACCAGTTGCGCAAATGCCTTTATCTCACTCTCGATGAAATGCTGGATTAGATAGGGAGCTGTAAGCCGCAAATTGCTGTGTGCAAGTAGCAGGGAATATTAAATAATGTGAGTCAGATGGGTGTTGAGAGAACCACCTAGAGTCCTCACCATTTCTCACGACTCGCCCTTACAGATCTGGATGTCACACTGTTTTTATAGTATACCTCATCCAGACCTGTGGTTGCACTTAAATATTAAAGATCCTTCCTGCTGTCCATGATTGACTTGAGCCTAAATTTGTGCGTGTGACTGAACTACACCTTAAAGTTTGGAAATAACCTCTGCATAAGTAAGAGCTGGGGAAACAACAAAAGTTGAGCACACTTCCCATTATACTTAATGGTTTCCTCCATTAATTTAACACCTTAATGTTCAGCAAATACAATCTAAAGCAATTACATCCTCAACTTCATACTTAACAACGTGCCTGACCTGTTTGCATAATATCTAAAGAGCTGCCCTGACTTATTTGAGCTTCTTGATTAGTGCCAATATCAAATGTCAAATGGTATCTTATTTCCATTATGTATATCAATTTGTGTATCATTTTAGATTTGAATTTTATACTTGCAGAACTGTGATCAGTGAGTGAAAATGGCAGATTTACAAGTGTTTTTTTTTTCATGCAAACCTTGATATGCATGAAAGTGGACATGTATATCCTTTAGGTCACGCTAACCACCTGATATTTACTGAACATTTTATACTCTAGTATGCACGCCAGACAAAGCCAGCTGCCAGAGACGCAGACAGATTTGGGGCTAATCGCTTTGTCGGTTGTTGGATAAGGAGATTAAAAGAACAAACTTTGCCTTCTTCCTGACTGTCTTGTGCCAGCATGTGCTGAGCAACTTTGGGGCCAGTTAATGCATCAACGCATTATTGCAACTTGAATTTTATATGCAAATTTTTGATGAAGAAAGCAACATTTTGCAACTTTTGTTATGAGTCCCAAAGTGTTTTGTTCAAGTCTAGTTATTGTTTACGGAATATCTTTTGTCGTAATGGTTCTTTTGGTACTTTGATTTAGTCATGTTGGTCATTTTAACAGTCCGTGAAACGCAGACAATAGTTGCGCTGAACAATTTAATTGAATAAACAGAAAATAAGATTATGGAAAACCTTTTATGGCACTTTCATGTCACGGTGGACGAGTCAGTCTGTTGGAGAATTCCCCTCGCTCCCTCGAACACGCTGTGAAAGTGGTTTGGTTGCAGTTTAAGAGCTTCCCGGTCTTTTACATCAGTGTCTTGGCAGCACAGCCTGTTTGTCTCACACTGAGTTTTTGAAGGGTGACTGAATGACTGGTTTCAACATAGATTTGTGTGACGCACACATAAACACACACACACACAGCACATATGTTTAACCGCCTCTTAAAAACAAACTGCGAGGAGACCTAAGCTCACCTTTTGGGAGGACATTTTGTGTCTTGAGTAAAACCACACTGTGAAAAATAGGAGCCATATCACAAGTTAAAAGTACAGTTATGAAAGAGAGCTTATAAGCATGGAAATTGGCGCGGACAATGAAAAGAATATGATGTATTATAAAGATATGACAGTGAATCTAAACAGTATGAATGCTAAACAATCTATCGTTGTAGAATGCACCTGTTGTATGAATAAGTGACGAGTGGATGCAGCAGAGAAAAGCATCCTCTCCCCTGTAACTGAAAGGCCGTAAATATTCCCTGTTTTCCCAAATTAATTCCTGACATGAACCCTAACTCCATGTGCCAGAGTTGGGAAGCTGTAAACACTAACATCATATCTTTCCAAAGAATGACTAACGTTATTGATGACTGTATTAAAAACATGGTACTTAGGTTTTATCTCATTGTTCTCCTGATTGGACTTAGCAATAAAGTGATGTCACAGTTGTCGTAAATTATACGAGTAAAAAGGTTGAGAAAAGTTGCAAATAAATTCTTTTCACCCAATATACAACACTTAAACATGACTGGACATTACAAATACACGTCTGCATGGTCATCGACTCCTTCTGTTCTGTGATTTCTCAGAATGAAACAATAAAACTTTCGGAGACTACAAGAAGTCCTTGGACTCAAACAGAGATCTTTATTTTTACGGCTTTTTCTTCACAAAAGCATAAATCACTGACATAGAAAATTTAATTTGTGGTGGATGACTTATGGAATGACAACAGAAGGCTGGGGCGGCTTTTGAAGGCTGAGGTTGGAGCCGCTAGTGTTGCTTTAGGCACGGCTCGTCCTGCATGTCTGTTTTGAAGTGAGTCTGTGTGTGTCTGTGTTTTTAGCATGGATTTCTTGTCCTCTGTCGGCATTCAGAGTCACAACAACAGGCTTAATCCGTTCGCCTTTCTGTTGTGTAGTTACAGGAAAACACAAACAATGTTAATGCCTGCATTGACGGCTTCAGTTTGCTGCATGGGAATACATGTACACTGGCGGGGCAAGCTGCAGGCTGCAGGCTGTAGTACGGTTTGTAGCATGATGTGTGGGCCGAGATCATGATGTGTGGATTTAAATTGTGATGTGTGGTTTGAGAAGCTGCTTGAAATATGGGTCCATGTCTGTGACGGAGTCTTTGCTCTCACATTCACCCTGTAAATCCTCCCAAAGGTTGAGTGGTTAAACTGTGACAAGGGGAAGGGTGGAGAGGCAAATTCTTGATTGTGTGTAGCTGAAACAAATCGATTCTGACTGAGAATTGTTGAAGGAAATGACGTACGGTACTAAAAGCAAAGTACACTGGTCACATTACATACGTGACTGGATTAAAAAGCCAAGGGCCCAAAAAGATCTACCACTAATGCATCGCATTTTTCTTTTGACCTATGATAGAAAAGGTGTTCCTGATGAACGGGTTCTCATGAATCACAACGTCTGATCTTAGTCAGCATTATTTGTCACCTGACTCTGTCCCCTTCTTTGGCTACCCCTCTTATTTCCCCCCCCCCCCAAAAAAGTCTTTATTTTTCACATGAACTTTGAGAACAATATTGCCAAATTTTAGAAATAAATGGTGTGTTTTTAGTGTGCATGATTTGAATGCCATATTAGAGGCTTTGCAACACAGCACATTTTTCTTTTAAGATCACATAACAATACTTCAAGTCCCCTTTTGCCTTTGATCCAAAAAATGTTTTTAGCTTTTGCCAAATATGTCTTTCTGTGTGTTATTCCTTCTCTTTCTACTTAATTCCTGTTTGGTGAAATGAGAACTTTTTCTTGACTGCAGAGAGAAGAAAGAGCATAAATCAGCATTAAGTTGTCCCGTGTGTCAGAAAGTAATCCATGCACAAACACTCATGCATGTGAATATGCACGTAGAGCTTTGCAGAAGGTAAGAAATATTTATACAAAGTAGATACACAGGAATCATGTGTATAAACTCTAGTTGACTTTAAAGGGATAGTTCGGTTCTTTTGAAGTGGGTTGTGTGAGGTACTTATCGATAGTAAGTGTATTATGTACACTTGCTAACAGTCAGCAGGGCCCCTGTTAGGAGAAGCCGGCCTGAGTTCCTAAACGGAAGCTAAGCTAAGCACCACTGCAGACGGGGTCACGAGTACTTTAGCCAATTAAGAGTCCTCAGACAGCCCTTTCCCTCGGCACTACGTCTTACTCTGCGCAATGGCCCTGTATACCCACGCAGGCAGTTCATGGTATTCCCAAACGGTTATCCCACACAGGGGATAACCGTCAGCACAACTGTTATCCACTGTAAATAATGGTACCTATTATATTTGTGAGGTCTACCATCTCAAACTTCAATAACTGCAGAAAAATATCAGCATGGAGAGGCGGTACATTAAAAACTTGACAGAACCACTTAAAGGTAAGACTCTCTGAAGGCGTCAAGTAAGGAACATCCACTAACACTGCATGTATTTTCCCCTGGCTCCTTACTTCTGTTTCCATGTCCTGATTCCTGCTGTATATTTCCTGTTAACTTGTCTCCTGGAACTTAATTCAATTTGTCTACTGACTAAAAATTATATACCAGCTTTTTCACACAAAGTAATAAAAAAATAAACATTCCCGACCACTGAGGGATTATGTGAAGCAGGCATAACCAACAGCTGTAGTCTGACACTGACATAGTGCGATGGAAAGTATAAGTGTATATTCACCCTCCACTCTGATGTGTGTCCAGTGCGAAGCGCATGCTGAGAAGTTTCATCCTACTGTGAATAATACTGTTTACTTTTTAGTTGAAGTGTGTCTTATTTAATCAGGAACAAAAAAATCCCCAACCCAGAGGAAAGTTGGTTTGAATTTAGCTAACCTTTGACAAGAAACTGAAAAGGCTTTTCTCTTTATGCTAACTACCACAAACGTCTTTCATGTTGGTGTGTGGGAGATTCACATTTGTGTTGTATTGTAATTGTACTTAATTGGCACATTTACTGGACTACTTTGGGCCCCCAGACTTTTGGTAAAATATCTTGAATTCATTACGAGTTTGTCCCACCCCCTATAGTTACCAGTGACATGTTTGTAAAAGTTTCCGCTTTCAACCAAAAACTGCAGTTTGCCAAATGACCACTTGAGGCTGACTCCAAAAGTGAGTTGATGTCCATTAGGCCACGTACAAAAATGTTCAACTTTACAGCTAGTATAAACATGTTTAAACATAAACGTGATTCTATAAAGGCTTAAAGTTATTCATGATGAGGGGCATAGCATCTGTAAGTGACAGGTGGGTGCTGTCATCAATTGGGCAACTAATTTGAGATACTGAACTTGGTCTCTCGGCCATATAAATGGGTCCTGAGCCTCTTAGAGAATATTTCATGCTAACATCCAGCTCATTCTCCTTCACAAGTATTTAAATATCTACACTTTGTCTCAGCCTTCGGCCTCTTATACAGGCACTTGGTACCCTTTTGCATCAATATTCGACACTCAGAGAAACAGATGTTTCTAAGCAGATGTTTTTTGTTAAACCTAACCAACCAATTTTCATGCCTTAACCTGACCAAACAGAATGTTTCACATTAAACAGATTCTACCTTGTGGGATGTTTGAGACAACCAGCGCTGTGACAAAGCATTGTTATCTGACGACTTGGGATTCAAAGCCATGGATACTGAACAATTAGTATGTTAAGTAGTGAAATTTTTGTATTATTTATAAGCTTAGAATTACCATGACCTGGATGACATTCATATTTAAGCACTAATTCAAGATTCAGATTCAAGAAGCGTATTGCCATATGCACGGTAAAAACACAGTGGTAAAATAAGCAGTCAACGGTGCCTGCACAGATCCATTTCTTATAATTGTACTGTTGGGTTTTTGGTTCTGAAGACTGTAAAAAAAAAAAACACCCTCCAGACTCCTTTACTTCAGAGGATAACTTGAGCCACATGCACATGGCTTTGGTATGTTGAAATCCTGAGCTTTACAGGCCTACTGTGCCTGTTATGGGTTGATTAAGCTGTGATTGGGTAAACATTGTTCTGGGAGGAGTTACAAAATTGGACATATTAACAATTTATGTTTTTACTATGATAGTTTTCCTCTATTTTCCACAACACACGGCACTGCAGAGCGACTCCGCTGGTTAAGGTGCCACTATAAGCTGCCTTTGTAAGCTCTTCAGCTGCGGGTGTCGTGCTTTCTTTCCTTTCTCATGGCTCAGAATCATAGTGGTGAATAAACTTTTCTCCAGAGATTTGATGGGCTTGGTAGGTCATCACAGGAAGCTCGGATAATTGTGATGTGCTCATCTCATCTGTGCTCTTTCCTGTCTTCCTTCCATCAGCCTTCTGGCTCAGATTTGAGATTCCTGGACTAACTTGTGCTCATCTTTGCTTTCAGAATGTCAAAATGTCTAACTGTGTGACCACAACTCTTTCCAGAGCCCACAGCCCCCACCCACCAGCACCTAAAGCCACTAGAAATAACATAATTTGTAGAACGCCCCTTCTCCATCTTTAGTGAGAGATTGCTTTCCTGTCAGTACATTTCCAGTTACAGTTAGAAATTGATATGACAAGTAATGATTAAGCTGTAAACTTAAGGAAAAGTCATCCTTAAGGCGGGTCAAGACTGTAGGGGTTTTGGGCCAATTATACCAGGGTCATTCCTTCCAACAGTCTGAGGAGAAATCTGGTTTGGAACCTTTTTCAGTTTGCTGTTCGGCCCAGATTGTTTGATGATGTGAGCCATTGCAACCCTTGAGGCTAACTTACATTGGCTAGCATACCAATGTGGACAGAAAACTGACTGGTACAATCTTATCTCCAGTTCTTGCTGGAGAATAGACATCTAGTGTTGCCCCTATCTGCCACCACATTTTCTCACTGCAAAGCATCAGTACAGCAGGTTGTATTCAGTCCCCTTATGCTTATATCTGCTTTTGTGTGAGATCCCCTGAAATCATACAAGGTTACATAAGGTGGTATGTCGTCACTCTGGCATACATCATGCACAATGCAGTTTTGGGACGATTATACACCGATCAGCCATAATATTATGACCACCTGTCTGATATTGTGTAGGTCCCCTTTTTGCCACCAAAACAGCCCTGACCTGCCCAGGCATGGACTCCACTAGACCTCTGAAGGTGTGCTGTGGTATGTATGTGCTGGCACCAAGACATTAGCAGCAGATCCTTTAAGTCCTGTAAGTTGCGAGGTGGGGCCTCCATGGTTCGGACTTGTTTGTCCAGCACATCCCACAGATGCTCAAATAGATTGAGATCTGGGGAATTTGGAGGCCAAGTCAACACCTTGAACTCGTCGTGTTCCTCAAACCATTCCTGAACCGTTTTTGTAATGTGGCAGGACGCATTATCCAGCTGAAAGAGGCCACTGCCATTAGGGAATACTGTTTCCATGAAGGGGTGTACTTAGTCTGCAACAATGTTAAGGTAGGTGGTACGTGTCAAAGTAACATCCACATGAATGGCAGGACCCAAGGTTTCCCGGCAGAACATTGCCCAAAGCATCACGCTGCCTCTGCTGGCTTGCCTTCTTCCCATTGTGCTTCCTGGTGCCATGGTAAGTGACGCACACGTACCTGGCCATCCACACGATGTAAAAGAAGTCCACCTTCTTCCATTGGTCCGTGGTCCAGTTCTGATGCTCACGTGGCCATTGTAGGTGCTTTTGGTGGTGGACAGGGGTCAGCATGGGCACCCTGACTGGTCTGTGGCTACACAGCCACATACGGTACAGACCGTGATGCACTGTGTGTTCTGACACCTTTCCATCAGAATCAGCATAAACTTTTTCAGCAATTAGAGCTACTGTAGCTCTTCTGTTGGATCGGACCACACGGGCAAGACTTTGCAGCCCTTGACTGCCCATGACCCATGTCGTCAGTTCACCGTTTTTTTTTCCTTGGACCCCTTTTGGTAAGTGCTGACCACTGCAGACCGCTAACACCCCACAAGAGCTGCAGTTTAAGAGGTGCTCTGACCCAGTTGTCTAGTCACAACTGCTTCCCCGTGAGATCAAAAAGAGATCATGTGAGGTTGTTCATCCTCACTCAGGCATAAACAATGACCTTAAAATATCTTGTAGTAAGTGATGACCTTTACTCTCAAATCTTGTGACATTTGCATGTTTGAGATTAGGAAAACAAATGTCAGTGAAGTTTTTCCTTTTATGCAACTCAAATTTAACTTTGCTTAGGATTCAAAACCTCCTGTAGCCTGAGCTCGGCCTGACATTAGCTTTCCCACAAAACATACCATTCCTTATATCTGCATATTTAAGCCTCTGCGTGTTTTCCACCACACCTAAACAGAGGTGACATCTGTGACAACATTTGGCTCGATTCTCACTGTTTCTCTCCCCATCTTTCTATCAGTCTTCTTTCTTCTTTCTCCACCCGAAAAAGTGATGACAACATGTCACTTACAGATTAAGGTTTGCGTATATTCTCTTTCCCCAGGGCTTATGGTGGAACATATGATACGGCAAATAGCAGGAAGGGAGGGGTAAGGCAGGAAAGATGAAAAAGGGGATTGGGATGGATGATTGATTTTATGGAACATTGGAGCCGCCACATGAATGTTCATTTCTGCTGTCAGCTCAGTGTTTGAGATTTTACTGCAGTCTAATAGGATGCAGGATGAGTGTGCACCCCTAGAATACTGTTCCTCATAATATCATCATAAGAAACATATTGGTCACCAGCTTGTCTTATTTTACTGGTATCTCTTTTATGTGGAGACCAAAACTGCTCATGAAATGTGTTGACTTAAGTAAAGAGTGTTTTTAATTGAGTGAAACTATAAAATAGTTTGCAGAGGATCAAGACTGAGTGTTTTAAGAGATTTTCATGTGCACAAATGGATGTGTCACATTTTATGCATAGGCGTGTGCTGTTTGACGCATAAACATCTTGAGCTACTTTTCACCGCAACATGTGGTAATGTGATTTTTGTCTATAAATCTAAGTCCCATTTTGTGCTGAGAGTTTTCACCACCTGAAGGAAAACGGTCTTGTTTAAAAAGCTGAGCCAAGACTGATTTTGGCTCTTTTTCTTTGAAAATGTTCAACGTGATTGATCTTTGCTGAGATTAAATTTACATTATATTATTTGGATTGCAACCACAATGGGCTTCTCCTTGTTTACTTTCGGTCGCTCATGGATGTGTTGAAATTTTGATAAATACTTAAAGACAAAAAGCAGTGTCAGCTTGATTCAATAACACAAACCACTAATGACTTTTGAGGTCAAATGCATGTTCTCGTCCATCTAATTAACCAATTTTTAGTCATGCTATTTGAAATATTCAACTCTGTGAGT
This sequence comes from Semicossyphus pulcher, assembly GCF_022749685.1. NCBI lineage: Eukaryota > Metazoa > Chordata > Actinopteri > Labriformes > Labridae > Semicossyphus > Semicossyphus pulcher. The sequence goes on from NW_027211770.1 coordinate 14,070,258, forward strand.
CCTTTTTTTAAAACTGCTTTTTGCTTGATTGAATAGTTTTTCAAATCTTTTACCCACACTTTGTTCTATATCTTCATGATCAAAGAACTTATTTTCATACGAATTATCAACTTGAATACAGAACAGTTTTACTATTTCTCTGCAAATATAAGTTAGCCCTTTCTTATATTTTAAAGCACCTAAATACTTGGTTTCAAAAGTATCTCTTTATTGTAATAAATATGCATGAATAAAACAATCCCACTAGGAGTTAAAATATGAAAAAAGCATCCTTAAGTGTTATTTACAAGTTTAAGACTTAATAATAATCACTTTTGATCAGATTTGATTGACAGTATCTGGCATCTTCAACAACAAAAAAACAACCTGTCAACTTGATTCAGTTTTCTTCAACTCTTATAGGTGCATGTATGTGTGTGTGACAAAATCTTTTTAAAAGAATCCTGCTCATTTCCAAACTGGTCTGACAAGTTACATTTTGTGTGCAAGCCAATCCTTATCAGTAACTTATGTGGAGAGCAGATTTGTCCAATTACCATGCTTCAACTTAAATGGTCACAACATCACCAGAGTGTAATTTAACACAAATGTATGTACCCGGGTGGAAGTCCTGTGTTATTTGAACCATACATCCACCAGCTCCTCCATTTCTCACTTTCGACTGTATATACTACTGCCATATGCCACGTCACGTTACATGAAGAACTGTTTTTTAAAACTGTTTCACGTCTTGGACCTCGGTGCTCGTAGCAAAAATATGATTGATTCCTTTAATGTAATACATTTCATATATTTTATCTATACACTACTGTCTTTTTTTGTCATTCATTTCCCTTAATTTGTTTAAACTCTGAGACTTGGACCCAGTGACATCACCACCAGAGCCATAACAAAACACACTAGTAGCATTTGTTCAATCCATTTGCCTTGACAGAAGACCATTTAGCTTCTCTGGAAGTGGACAAATTAGAGCCACAGGAGCTACAATAACGTTCCTCCATTCAGTCTTCTCTATCGTTTTACCATCTCCCTACTTTCTTCCTCTAAAGCATATTTTCATTTCTCCTGCCAGTCGGCCTCTCCCTCTCCTCTTGTCTGATGGGCTAAATCTGTCACTGTCCCGTTAGAGAAATAAACAGAGCGCCAAAGTAAAAGCAGGAGGACAGAGAGCCACTGTGTTCTGGTCTCACTGGTTCTGATGAGAGGAGCAGACAGAGCGCTGGCAACACTACAGTGAGGCTGTCTGGGAGAAAGGGACCGTTAGCAAAAACATTACGTCGTCAAAGCAGAGCAGAAAGGTCACTTAAGATGCACCCGGGATGCTCGGGGACAAACACAACCTCGCTCCAGTGAAAAGACGAAAAACAGGACTGTCTGAAAGTTACCCACAAAAGATCAACCCGGAGAAGTGAGAGAAGTTATCCATTTGAAGCCATGAGTCAAAATCTGATATCAAATTTATGTAATTTATTTAACTTTCTGAGCAAGGAAAGATAAATACAAATGACACTGCAGCCTTTGTGTTTTACTTTTCATAGTTTTGACTAAGCACAGTTTTCACGTTGTGCCAGTCACTTCAGCACGTCAGTCTTGTACAGCCTTTGACATTGGATATAAAAAATGTTTAATTTTTCAACAAACCCACGTAGTATTAGTAATGTGTAATGTAAAGGTGGGTTCTTCTTTCACCGACAGTTGCGTCATTCCCGTCAGCGCTTTAAAAATGTGCGTTATCAGCTGCAATTTCTATTCTTACCATTATCTTTCTATGGGTGGGCCGTGTGATTTCAGGGTTGCGATGATTGAACATTTGTGTGTAACGCATAGACTACAAAATCTGTTTTATACCATTTTACAGCTGTAAATTAAAATGTAGCAATATGAAACGACATTCTACACTGCCTCTCTGAAAAGTAAAAAGCTGAAGAAAGTAATTTTAGATACTGTTGGCTACTAAATATCAATATGGCAATATATCGTCGTCCTGACTCATGCAATACAATTATTGATAGGCTGGCCCCAAATATTTATATTTTAATTTACAAATATATGGCACTCTTAACAGATTTCCCTGCCATTTTGACTCACCGTGTCACTACTTCATAACTCCTCACAGTGGCACTTATGGATTACGTTTGTAAGCTGCCTCTCCTTTGCTTTATTCATTTCTAAATAAAACTATAACCTCTGACAATTATAAATTTAAAGTTATACAATCATTTTGAAAAATTAAAATATTGTCTAAGCAGCACATTAGGGCACGGAGTAAATTACAGAACAATATATGGCACAATAAACGCAGTTGTAAGTTCAAGTTCATTGAATGAATTTAATTCAAAGGCTGTTTTGGCATGAATCAGGATCAATTTTGCCAAAGCTAATCTTTCTTTGTCTCTGTGTTGTCTCGTATTTGTAAAATTGAAATAACCGTTTAGCGTGGCTTAAGTTGCCATCACTCCACCCAAAATAAATCTTTGATTGTTTTCAGTGCTCAGGGAATAAAGTAATGCTGTAATGTTGAAACAAAACCCTTCAAATATAAAAGATATGGTTTGCTGACCACTTTCATGTGTCGAACTGCAGTAGATTAATGAAGTTTGGCCACCCTACTGGAACAAATTAAATCCTGCAGTGCAATAACTGAACCTGGTTCTGGTCATTAGAGAAAGGATCAAAGACAGATTCATGGTCTACATTTAGAACAAGGACGGTCGCTTCGGGGCAGAAATCAACGTGGTAATATTCAGCTACAATACATCATATTTGTCTGGGCTCTAAGGGTTTCTGCCAGTCTTAGCCTGTAAATCTGGGTAGCCACAGTAGCTTGGCACCCTGTTGGTATTTAGTCATGGTCGCGTGTCTGGAGGTTGAGCGGATTGCCACTTGTAGGTGGGTGTGAGTCACCCAATGAACCAGTGGTTTGTGATGTTCTGGATCCAAAATGATCCATGGTACAATAGGAGCGGGGACATCTGTCAGGTGAAAAAACAAGCTCTGGTGAATCACATCGTGCACACAGTGGATATTGTTATAGTGCGACATCAAGAGTCGTGTGTGTGTGCGTGTGTGTGTGTGTGTGTTTGATGGTGATGTGATGAGAGAAAGGATCAGTATTTTTGGGGGAGAATATTTTGCATTGATGAGAAAACATGTTTGCAAATGTTAGATGACCACAGGCACACACACACACACACACACACAGACGGACACACATAGGAACACAGAGTGACCCATTCATCAGGGTCTGTGGAGTCTGGAAACTCCCCTGTCACAGCCAAACACACACACACACTGTACATGCTGAAACACTATGAAATATATAAACTGTTTGCCTGCTGAAGCCGTCAGTCACATTTCATATACTTAAAAAAATTAGCAACTTCAATAAATCTGTTGCGTTTTTCTTGTCTGACACGCAAAGCTTCATATAATATTATGGGTTTGTTTTCACGCCATCTAAATCACTGAGGCCTGGGGTTGCTTTGGCTAATTGTCATGTTGTATGTTTTTGTATTTTTGGCTGAATTTGATTTATTCATGGGTGCGGTAGGTTTTTGCACTTTGTAAAAACCCTGTTAGGGGAACTTTACTGCTGTTTAAAAAAGCCTAATTCATAAACCAGAGTATGGAGATATAAATCATTCACCAGTTAAGGACTAAAAATGGTAGTGTTTATGTTATTAATTGTAAATTACCAGTGAAATTCGGTGCTTGGACGTGTTCTTCACTAAGCCTCAGGAAATGTTTGTTTGTATAAGTTGAAAACTGTCTTGTATTGCTCAAAGGTGGAGTGTATGTTGGCCTTCAAATGTGCTGCTACAGTTTGTGTTCAGGAGTTGGAAGGAGTAGTGACAGAGTATCCAGCATATGCCCCTCTTGTATTTAGCATAGACCAGAGGCAAACACATATGTTAAACCTTACATGATAGTACAAGAAACTTTGACAACAAGTTGTATTTGCCTTTAAAGATTGGTTCTATTATACTGCTCCAAGCTGTTTTGTTTCACAAAGCCACAGAAAAATTAGGGAAATCGGGACAGATCATCATCATCATACAGCTAAATCATTATATCATTACCATGGGAAATCAAGGACCCAAATACGCTTTTCCCCTTACTTTTTTTCTTCTATTGCATTCTTAAAGAAAAATTCATCCCATGACTGAGACAGGAGCCGTAATTCTAGGGAGCGTTTTCTTATATGTCAGGCCAATGCCCACACCTTCATATTTGACTTTATAGCTCTGTCCTTACATTAAGTCCAGTCCAAGTGCCGCATGGATTTATAATCCAGATTTCCCGTAACTATCTGGAAAAAAACAACTGTGCTCCTCTACCAATTGACCCAATGAAAGTGGACCTTTAGTATGATTAGAGCTTTGACTTCAGACGTCTAATTTGGCGGCTCCTTGATGTGATGGCAGACTAAGGACAGTGAGAGGAGAGAAGAGGAGAGGAGGACTTCAAGTGAAGAGGAGGAAATTGGAACATTGTGTGACCACAGAAAGGCCATAGACAGTTTTAATATGCCCCACTAAAAAGAAGGGGAAAGCCAGAAAAACAAAAGGGGGTTTCGGCAGCGCCTCTTTCGCAAGCGAGCTGGCCAGCTGCTCAGGCAGGGTGCAGGGTGAGCGGGGTGTGACACACACATGAAGATGCAGGAATGCAATTTCCTGCTCGCTTTCAGCTATCCTCCTCTACATCTACTTTGGTGAGTCTGTTTCCGTCTTTTTCCCAGGTAGGTCCCATGCAGCAGCTTCCAATTAACAGGAGTTCACAGGCGTACATCATCAGCGTAAAGCAATAATTTGACACCTAAATACTGTTCCATCTCAAGGGAAAATATTAAAGTGGTTGCAGTAATATTGTGATTGTTTAATGTGTCCAATTTGTCACATAGCTACTCAGGTCCACTTATTAAAACGGCATTATAAAAAGAACAGGCAGGACTATGACAAGTATGTATAATGACAGATCAAAGAACCACATCAACCATCTCGCCGAGAATACACACACAGACGGCAAAATTGAATTAAAAAAATATTTCTGACTCTTCTTTAGCTATTTCAATCATATTACGCTGCCTCATAGGAATAAAGTTAATTACTTCAGCAGAAACTTGGAAAGAAAATACCCAGTGGCAGGAATCAGAGACATCTAAACCACATTTCTAGGAGGGACAGGAATCTACGCACAAACACACTGCACACATTGACACATATACACACTCACAGAAGCCTACATATATGCGCACACGGAGACCATAACATTTGCAGTAAACCTCAAAAAAATACACATTGCGATCACATGACATGAACAAGGGAATTTATAAACACGTGTGCACATACTGGCACTGGAATCACATGCTCCGGGATGTATGTCCCCTACATTTACCAGAAAGTGTATTAACAATAAGAACTCTAACTAGATGATTATATGATTATTACTGTCTAGACCTGAGAGAGAGAGAGAGTTTTAATCAAGCAAAGGGCAGCGGCGGTCAGATGGAAGATGACATGAAAGACTCAGGGAGGAGTTCTGGCCAACCTTAAAGGACTTTTTAAATGTTTCTTTAAATTTCAATCTTTAAAAACAGAAAAGAAGGAACACAGACATGCAAGACACACATGCAGACCAGTATCCGTCAGTATTTACTGGTAGTGTTTCAATAAAACAGGGTTGGTCTTTTGTTAAAGGGTAATAATACCGTGTGCTCTTGGTGACCTAAGTTCAAATAAAGCGTGTGCATGCACGCACGCACGCACGCACGCACACACACACACAAACTCAATGTTTTTTGTAAAACTGCTCACCTAAACAGAAAATCTGTCAAAATTAAATCATAGTTGTGACACTATCAGTCAATTTTTCCTCTTCACCTCATTTGCTCTCACAGTAATGTCATCATTTTCAAAGACAATTCCTTTATTGTTTTAATTTGATTCCTGTCGCAGAACAGAGAAAGGAATGATAGATGTTGTTAGTACATCATTGACCATTTGAACCTACATCCACAAGCATAACCAGTTTCCAGATGTTCATTGATAAACTATGGACCCGATTTGGCCAATCCTCTCACGCTGGACCACAATACTCAGCCATCTGAATGGGAGCATGACAGAGTGGCCTTCTCCCCAAACCTCACCGCTGCTTTGAACCTCTAGAAGGTTTAGAGAGAGACTTAGGAGCTCAGCTCATAATATGGTTACTGGTTAGCCACTAGCAACCACACTCAGCTCTCTGATGTTGCCTTCAGAGGCCCAATGCAGCTGGCTAATGGTCGAGGCTTGGCTGAGTAAAGCTCTTTGTAGTGTGGCAGGTTGCAAAAAGCAGGGAATGCCCCTTCACTTGATTCAAGTTTATTTCTGTAGGTGGATGTAAACAAACATTGATTCATGTTTGGCATCTCACCTGCGCATTAACACTGTAATTTATGAAAGTTATTTTACTTTTATAACAATTTTTTTGCAGCTTTTGCTAATAATGATGGCTAGGAAATCTGTATAGCACAACATAAATCTATCCTTGAGCTATACTGCTCTTTCTATAGGATCGCAGGGGTCGCTGTTTAAATCAGATCAATCTCAGTTTGTACATGTTAATGTCCTCTGCAGCAAAGTTGGTTACGGAGTTCCACAAGGTTCTGTGCATGGACCATTTCAATTCACCTTATACATGCTTCCTCTAGGTAATAACCACTTCTAGGGACCACTTATCAAAGAGCCAGATAAAACCAATCAGTTTACTTAACTTTAAGCATGCATTTAAGACCAGGGAGTCTGACTGAAGTTGTCGTTCTTGGCTATAAAGAACTGAGAGGCAGGTTATCTTATGATATAGCTACCCCAGATGGCATCATCCTCGTTTCTTGCACCACCCTAAGGAATCTGGGAGTTCTATTTGATCAGGATATGTCCTTCAACTCCAACATAAAACAAATTTCGAGGACAGCCTTTTTTCACCCACATAGGATTGGAAGAAAAAAATAAACAGGTGCACCACATCTCAAAGCAATCCCAGAAAAAACTAGTCCATGCATTTGTCACTTTTAGGTTCCATTATTGGAAAATCCTATTATCAGGACATTCAAATAAGTCTCTAAAGACTCTTCAGCTGGTCCAGAATACTGCTGCATGTATGCTGACAAGATCTCGGAAAAGAGATCATATTTCTCCCGTATTAGCTTCTCTTCACTGGCTCCCTGCACAATCTACAACAGAAACTTAAATCCAAATATCACCTACAAAACTCTTAATGGTCAACCCTGCCATACCTTATAAAGCTCATAGTGTCTCATAATGTCACTTGCCTGCTTGTGTTCCCTAAAGTCCAAGAGTAGTATGGGAGGTACAGCCGTCACTTATGAGGTGCCTCTCCTTTGGAAGTATCTAACAGTTTGAGTCCGGAAGGCAGTAACCTTCTGTAATAAAAAAAAAAGGCTTAAGGGGCGCTGGTTTAACTCTGTCAGTAGAGCCGGTGCCCCATATACAGAGGCAAAACTTGAAGCATTGGCCCGGGGTTCGACTCCGACCCATGGCCTTTTAGAGCATGTTATCCCCATTCTCTCCTCCCCATATTTTCTATCTTCACTGTCCTGTAAAAATAATAATAACAAAAAGGGAAGGCTTAAAAATTTCCTTTTTCATAAGGTTTATATTTGTAGCTGTCTCCAGCCTGCCTTGGATCAGCCCTTATTTTTGCTGCTATAGGCTTAGACTGCCGGAGGACAGGATACACTGAGCTCAACCCAATGACCATCTTTTCACTGTCCATTGGATTTGGGAGATGAGATCCATTAACTCACCCACCACATTATTGCAAGTTGTTAGAGAGCCCCAAACATGATAAATCATCACGCAGGTAAGTCTATATTTTTCCCATGTCCATGTGGGTTTTTTTCAACTGTCCAGAGGAAGCTGAACTTCACACTCTAAATTTTCCATTGTTGTGAATGTATTTCTAATGTAGTGATATACTGGGAACATGTCCAGGGAATTTTCCGGAAACTTTCCTCAAAGACTTAAGCTCCTTCTCTGACCCTCAGCAGTTATAAGTGAATTTGACCGAAATGGCAAAACATATCTGATCTTAAAGAGGTAGTTATGTGCTGTTAACTATTTCTTGACAGATAACAATTTATACTTTTGCACAGCCCGCACACACTCCACTCACAGCGACATAAGGATTCCTGGAAGTCACTGCTGTTTGCCAAGAAAACTTTCCTCTTGTTACTCCCCTAAAAACCACAAGTTGTCATTTTTACATTTCAGTTTGTGTATGAATTCAACAAATGAGATTCATAGTCTAAATCAGTGAGCTTTGAGCTGCAGGTTGGCTTGTGTCTGGACCTTTTTGACAGAGCAAGGCCAGCTGTTTCTCCTTGCTTCGAGTCTTTTAACTAAACTAGCCTAACTGTCTCCATCTGTCACTAGCTCCCTAGTTTGAAACACAGAAAGACACTGGTATTAATATTCTACTTGGAAATGGAAGCAAAAATGTGTATTTCCAAAAAGATCAAACAATTTGTTAAATGGGATTGGTACACCTAAACGAGATGAACATTTCTGGTGAAATGAAACCAAGTAGATGAAAACAAAAGAGAATTGAACCAAGTAGGGCCCGTCTCAGTTGGTCTGACTGTCAGTCTGATGTTGTTAGCACAACAGCGTCTGGGAAACACAGCAGGAACAGGGCTCAACTAACATCACAGTGTGAAAATGCTCAGCCACAGAGAAACACATGATTCACTCACTAAATATGTGGCGTCTCAATCTAGTCATACACCAAGGATATCCTGCCTGGTTTGGTCCGTAGACTGAATAGATAGGACACTTTCACAGCAGTGAGTCTGTGTCAGTGAATCATGCCACTTGGTTTTGCTTTCACACCCTGAAAGAACCACACCCTAACACAAACTGTAGGCTCCTCTGTATTAATATGAACTTTCACAGAACCTTCTTTAATATTTCACTTATGAAGCATGTGTTTGTTTCAGCAGTGATGGCCCTGTTAAAGTTTGGGAGGTATGAATACAGCTATTGGGGATTTCACATGCAGACGCTTTTTAGAGAAGTGAGATCTGCCACCTCATTGAGAGCAGACTGTTGCAACCCATTGTGTTTTTCTTTGTGGCTCTAGCTACTAGCTGCAGTTAAGCTGCTCCTGTTTGTTATTCTATTTCATCTTGCGAATTATAGTCACCAATTACCTAAGCACAAGATAGTTATGGTCAAAAACATCGCTCTGTCACCTATTTATATACTTTCTATAGAATCAATCTGACCATGTGCATATTTTGTTGGTGTATGTGTTGTGATATTGCTTGAACAGAGAGATAGGGTAAGGCATCCGAAGGGAGCTCGGAGAATGCCGCAACTCTAGTGAATCGAAAGGAGCCAGTTGAGGTGGTTCAGGCAACTGTTTAGGATGCTACCTGGGTGTCTCCCTTTGGAGGTTTTCCGAGTAGGTCCAACTGAAAGGAGACCCAGACTTCACTGGAGGGATTATATATCCCTTCTGGCCTTGGAACGCCTTGGGAGCCCCCAGGAGAAGCTGGAAAATGTTGCTCGGGAGAGGGATGTCTGGGTCACCTTGCTTATCCTGCTGCCACTGCAACTCGGTCCCGGATAAGCGGAAGAAATGAATTGCTTGAACAAGTTACAATTCACACAACACCAGCTAACCAGAGCTCTCTCAACATCTTCAGGAGCAAAGCTATGTTAGAAGTAATTCTTACAGATGTTGCCAAAGTCCTCATGTTAGTCAAGAAGTCCTTAAGTTTTGTGGCCACAGTCAGATTAAATTCTCAAGACTCAACTCTAGGTCTGCAGATAACCAAGTTTACATCCCTTGCATTCACAAATTGGTTCTGCTTAATTCTGATACACTAGGCACAAAATAGCACAGCGGAATTATACCACAGAATCAGAAGCTTACAGTTGTCTTAAATCCAAACTAATCCCCGAGATGAAAGACTGCTCTATAATACGGCTGCATCATTTCTGGCTTAGGGTTCAGGTAATAGCTCTGTGAGTCAAGCTTCCCTCAGCCGGACGTGAGCTGTAGAGGGATGATGTGTGACAGCATGCCCTTGATTCGTAAAACTAAGTGAAAACAGTAGCCTTGTTGGCAGGATTTAGCATTATAAACAAACCTTGCCTGTTAACAGAATTAGGAAAAGGCACTCATCCATGTTTACAACAGATACAAGTTGCGGTGGGAAAAAAACAATGTTTTTCAATCCCCAAACCTAAAAGTATACACAGACATGGCAGTTATTGTGACAAAAATATAACAGTCTGTACATAGAATGAAAAGTAATGAACTTAAGAACTGACTCAGATTGTGGTCATTAAAGGAAAAGAAGCCTGGGTAGGTGGTTGCTAGCTCAGCTTGGCCTGGTAGTTGTCAGAGAATCTCTGAAAGGTGTGTCCACTTTTTGTAGCAAAGTCACGCTTTATATTGATGGTGTGATCATTCAACAATTATTTCTCAAAAAGCCACAGGTATATAACCAAACCACCAATATATAAGACAGGGATGCAAATCTACAAATTGAAATCTAAACACCTATTTAGGCTGCTGTATTGCGATGTTTTTGTATTTATACAAACACAAATATACATAATTTATGATTAGGATCCCTTACTTTGGTTGTTAGAAAATCATGATCAAAAGATGTGCTGGGCAGATCATTTTTGAAGGGAAAAATAAACTTGCCATGCACTGTGGTAGACCCAAATCCACTCCTGTTTACATGTGTCAAGCCACAGGGACAGAAATTATAGCTCCAAATAGAGTTATTATTGCATAAAGAAAAAAATATACTTGGCTAACTAGCACAAAGTAATATGACCTAAAACAGGCAAATTCAACAAGCAGATATAGCCATTTTTTATTTTTCTATGGCTCGCAAGAGGCTGCTTACACATCAGGCCGGTTTGTCTGCACTATGATAAATATCACTATGGTAATAAATATCCATCATTTCCCACACATGTGCTTTACCAAGGCAGCCCATCCAGGTGTATTAAGGGCTGCCTGAGTATATTTGGCAACCCCGTTTGAGCATTTGATTTATTTATTTTTTCACAGTGATGACGCGATTCATGATCAATTTATTTCTGCATACTGCATACATTGATGTGATCAAATGATACTGATGTCTTAGATGACAACAGGAAATAATAAATGAGTATGTGTGAGATGAATTCATGCAGGAAGGTCGGGGGTGGATCCAGAGGGGTGGCCTGGGCCCCCCTTGAAATCTGATTGGCCACTCCATGTGCCACTCCAAAATCTGGACTAGCATGCAAAATACAGTAATCTTCCTTACAGAACTTTTGCTAGCGCTTCATTTGTGAGTTTGTAGCCGTTAAGTTGGGAAAGTAGCATAATCCCCTCAAGAAAATGAAAACAAACCCATATGTGCAATGTGTCTTTGTGAAAACATAGAAAGAAAATCAAAACATTTCATATAATATACCCATCACTTTTAATAAAATTCAGCAATTTGCAGCCTCTCCAGACGGCCATTATAATCTAATCGCAATATTTTATTTAACACTCTATTTAACCTTGGCTTATAATACACAGTTTCTCAGCATTGAAATGTGTTACAGTACATGATCTAAAGTTGGTTACTGCTGGAGGCTTAGGCGTCTCAATCAAGAGCAGTTTGACATTTATTCTTCAGGGAGGGGGGGTCTTGTTAATTTAGCTTTTCCCACCCAGATTTTCTAAATTTGTACAGTCAGCACTTTGTTAGGCACACGCCAAACACTGTTGTACATCTGTTGCATCTGTCCACCGTGACTCTAATCTTGCAAAGCCTGTCTGGAGTGTCTGGAGAACATTTTGAGGGAAAAGATTGCTTCAGCAGTCTGTGAATTAAAACAATCCTGCCCTAGGAAACAACACTTAGTCTTAGTCTTGTGTTGGGGTACAATGTAATGCACTGTGGTGTACTTTTATTGGTCTGTTGAACTGTATAACACAAACAGCAGCTATTATATGATTCAGGCCACACAGCTCTGCCAGCTTTCACAGTGGCAAACCACTGTTTAATCACCTTTTGCACAAGCTAACTCTACTACTGTTATTGTAAGTTATAGGCTATCATGCCAGCTAGTGCCCACACTGTGCTTTATTGGCTCACTCTGAACTGTCTATTATTTAGGCTGAGGTATTTTACTTAAGCATTATTTTTAAGGTTGTATAACCAACAGCAAGCGACTATTTTGCTTTGAATAATAGTTTGCTTTACTACTAAAAAATGCCTGATTTTGTTGGTTATTGCCCACTGATTTTGCCTAAATAAAACTATAGACTGTTGATCCTATAAAGAAAGTGTTTCTATCGTGTTGTCACATCTGCAGTGCTGGCAAAATGGTCACCTGGCTGACCTTCTGCCTGTCCCCCAAAGCAACTCTAGGTCGATCTCCTACCTGTCCGTATGAGGGTTCCTGCTCCGCCTCAGCCCTCCCTCCCCTGACATTCTCCACTTCTCTGCCAGATTCCCTCAGACTTTCCCTCCTTTCTACATGTACTCACCTGTTCCCCGTTATTATCACCCTATCAGTTCTAACCTTCCCTGTCCACCTGCTCTACTGTCTCACCTTCACTTAACAGTCTCACTCCATACCAGACTCTTTCCTTTGTGTAGTTGGCAGTTTCTTGTCTTTACACTACCTTATTACAATTGTTGCTTTCTACATTGTCCTTTGTGTATTTGGAATCTTCTTTGTGTCTCCAAAATAACTATAAACATGCCTCTGGTAGTGGGGACAGGAAGGCACCCCTGTCCCTTTGTCCCTGATGAAGACTTGGTGAAAGGGATTGTTACCAAAGTGGGTTTAACACTGTATAAACAGACCAGAGTCTCAGCCTGCAAGCCACCAGCAGTCTGCAACTTGGCCTGTTAACATTTGGCCAGCAAGCTTCCATTCTGTTACTCAGGCTGTCAGCTCCCTGCCAGCTAGCTTCCAGCCTGCTAGGCTCCAGCCTACTACAAAGCCTGCTTGCTTCCAGCCTGCAACACGTTCTGCTAGTGACCAGTCTGCACTCGGCTGCCCAGCACCAAAGGAGTCCCCCCGGGAGTCTCTGACTGTCAGTTGGCAGTCTGGTGATCTCCTGTTTCTGTAAAAGTTCCCTGTTCCTGCTGGGTTAATGCAAAAGTTTCCCATTCCTGCTGCTGAGCTGCAGCAAATGCCCCTGTTCCTGCTGCTGAACTGTAGCAAAAGCCCTTGTTCCTGAGCTGCAGCAGATGACTCCTGTTCCTGCTGATGAGCTGCAGGAAAAGACTCCTTTTCCTGCTGCTGAGCTGCAGTAAGGACTCCTGTTCCTGCTGCTGAGCCGTACTAATCTGGTGGTGCTTTACCAACTTCCTGATTCCGTGGCTCCAGAGGCTCACCTGCCAGCATCCCTCCTATGTCGCTGACTCTCACAGTAGTCTCCCATACGTAACTGGCCTCCAAGTTGACCTCTCCGCCCGTCTCTCCAGACTGTCCTCCGCGGAGGTTCCACATGTTTGGTGAACCTCCGACCGGTCCTCTGGAGAGGCTCCGTACATCTGGTTGACCTTTGACATGTCCTCCAGAGCAGTTCTGCCTTACAAGCCAATATCCTACCCGTCTGCATGAGGGCTTCTGCTCTGCTCAGTCCTGTCTCCCCTGCCATTCTCCACTTCTCTACCAGATTTCTTCAGAATTTCCCTCCTTTCTCCATCTACTCTACCTGGACCCTGTCAAATGAGCCCATGAGTGTTCGGATCTTCCCTCCCGCCCCTGCTTACCTGTCTCCAATTTTCTAATCTGTCTCACTCCAAATATACTGGACTCAATCTAATGCAAGTTCATTGTCTTCACTTTGCCATCTAACTATTTTGTTCTGGCCTGTAAGTAATCCAAATAAAATGCACTATCCTACCATTAACCATCCACACGTTGGTCCTTGTTCCTGCCTGCTGTTTAAATCATGACTGACATCCAAGGACCCAGAATGGATGGCTATCAATCGTACAATTACCAATTTGCCTACCTACTATATCTGCCTGTAAGTTATCCTGTTCTCCATAAATTACCCCGGCCTGCCTGTAACTGCATGTGGCTCCTTTCTTTCCGCCTGCTCTGTCAGTTGTTGCAGGTCTGCTACCGGTAAAGAATAAATAGCTTATTCCCTAATCTAAGCTAAGGTGATTTTAATTGTGAGAACCTCTGCCAAACATTACATCAGCAAACCCAGATCTCACTGTTTATGGACCCCTGACTCGTAAGTGCTTTCCACCACTCTACCACCTATTGCTTAGAATTACCAGCAACGGCATTGGCCGGACCACACACCAATTAATGACCAGTCTGCTCTCCTGGCTGGCCCAAACTGCCTTCCCAGCACCGAGCCACTGTGTGATCCTATTGGAGAACATTAATTTGTGTTTCCTATTGCCTTTGAATGTAGAAATAAGTAGTTTCCCACCAGACAGGGAACACTAAACTGTTTTTAGAGGCATCACCAGAGCGTTGCTGATTATGGATTCTTAGGCTGCATTTACACAGAAACAAAAAATCTCATTTTTTACTGTTTATATCATAGACATGTAGTTTGACAGGATGTATCAGTATAATAAATAAATCCTGATGAAGCTCATTTCCCCCTGTCTTCCTCACTCTGACATCACTTCTGGGCACCAAAGAGGAAAAAACAAAATAGTTGTAGCATGAATCTATCCTCAAACCCAAAGCTCATACTGTAAATGGACGACACATGCGTACTGGAATTTCATAACTGGCTCGTATTACATTTATATATTGTACAATGTATTTTCCCAGCGTCATTTGTAATGTGTGAAATGGCAGGAAGGATGGTTAACCAATAAGATTACACTGATTTACCACAAAAAGAATGCACCGAATAACCTCAAATTGTCCTTAAACTCTACAGAATGAAGTGTCCGACCTACTGTATGTTGACAAAGGATCTTGAGTTTCTCTCTTGAGCACATCATCAGACTTGTAATATTTAATAAAAGCGGAGAGGCCCATTCAGGGAAATACCCCAAATAGCTGTCTGCAATTCAAGACCCTCATATTAATCTGAACCATGGAGAGAGAGAAGAGCAGCTGTGGGTGAGGATGAAGAAAAATAATCCCTGTACCTTCTTTAAAATGTTCTTATTACAGGTAACAAGCATTTTACAACTTTAGAGTTAACTTGAAGTTGATATCTTGTGCAATTAAAAATCAATACATGGTTGACATGGACAATGTCTTCTGAATAAAAAGACACATTTTTACTTTTGGTCACAGAGAATCTAGCAGGAATTGTATGTTGCCTAATACACACCCTTTGAACACATCTGATCAAATCAAATGCATAAAATGTGGTTAACCTTAAGTGTCTAAAATGTTTATGACGTCTGTATCTCGAAATTTATAGATGCACTCCACAAGTTTGGTTTCTTAAGTAATCCATTTTATAGTACAAGTGTTCTCACTGAGGAGCAGTGCTCGTTTCGACACATGGTTTTGATTTAATTTGAGCCTCATTCTTTTGATAAGAAAATGGTTTTATTTATTAGTCGTAGTCACATTTGATTTTGTCAGTTTGGTCTCGTTTCAGTCAAGGAAAGCCAAGGACAATTTTGTTTTACTGAATACAAATACACAGTAGTCAACCTTTAATCTTGAAATTGCTGTGATTTTTTTCATGAAAACGAATGAAAAAAGGTTTTCTTGCCTGTAGCCTAAACTTTTTTTTACAGACACAGCATTTACACTCATCATACTTTAGAGGGAAAAGCACAGATTTCACTCTTCTTCTACGTTCTAATCCGGTGTCCCACTAAGCTGCGACAGTATGCCAGCATGCAGGGCCCTAAACGTTAAGCAGCTAAATGTTGTACAGCCGTCATTAGTTTTATTATTTAAACCTGTTTTTCCTACTGTGACAGCAAATGTGTTTTTTGAAAAAGGCCAATACAATTATATACAGGAGGGTTGAATCATTTATTGGAAGGTTCATGTTAAAAAAGCTTTTTAAGCTGAGTGATGCCTTCAAAAACTGTCAGCGTGTAAGTATGTCTTTGTGTTTTTGGAATTGAGATCCAATTGCTTTTGAATGCATGATACAGTGCTGTAAGATTACAGTGCCTTCAGTCAGTTCAGACATGTGTTTCAGGTTAGTCCTAGTATTAAGCATGGGACAAATAATCTGAAACATGTGTCCCAAAACAAATAAATAAGTTAAATGAGCCTGTCTGGAAGTCTGGAAATAAACGTCGCCGAAAAAGTTGTATTGACTCAATCATACATTATAGTTATTACAGCTGTCTCACGACACCACTCCCCCAGTTCAAAATACAGAGGCTGAGGCAAAGCTTCTCTTACTTTGACACAAAATTAAAGACAGTTTCCCTGCTCATGAAGTGCTCCAACATTAACACAGCGGAGATCAAAAGGAATGTTAGGCGTCAAATCTAACTTCATCCCGTAAGAGCTGAGAGAGAAATGAGTGACTCCTCGATGAACTAAAACAATAAAGCCATAATTTTTGTTTGTAGAAAAATGAGAACATCTGCGGTCTTTGCGCTTCTTTAGCCCAACATTTTCACAACCAGCAGTTAAATCCATGCAGTGAAGTTAAGGGGTGTAAAGCGTGCACTACTACCAGCTGATGGCTTGTTATATACAATCAATAAGCCAAAGTCAAAGACTGCTGATATAGTGTCATAATTCATATTATTTATTATTCATTTTATATTGTATTATATACTTATTTTTCCAAGTCCATCCACAGCTGAAAGGATAAGGCTCGAAGGATCATACATGCCATATGAATACATCTAAGCAACTCATAAATTCAATGTAATATACAAATGTAATTACAGTCAGATCTGCTCATGCCCTAATGATGCAATAGCGATATAATTAGCATAAATTTGCGTACAATCTGCAATTTTTTGCCAGCTATCCAGCTGCAGCTGTGTTGCTTGAAGCCTGGTTTATATGACTTGTTCATATTTGTCTAATACTAAATGGTAAATGGAGCTTTTCTAGTCTTGCAACCACTCAAAGCTGCTTTTACACTACATGTCCCATTCACCCATTCACACACACATTGATATACTGATGGCAGAGGCTGCTACGTGAAGTGCCCAACAGTCAGTCAGTTATCACATTCACATCCGTTGGCTATGCCACCGGGAGCAATTTGGGGTTTGATGCCTTGCCCAAGGACACTTGGGGATTGAACCGCCAACCTCCCGAAAAAAACGACCGACTCTACCACTAAGCCGAGTAAAGGTTACTCTTTATTTGAAAAATATGCCACTCTGCTGTCATCAGATGTGTTCATGTCAATTGGTCATATGCTGCGAACATTACTGGTTTATGTAAACACGCTTATGGGAAGCCTGGGTTGACTCATCCGGTTGATAACCAGCATCATGTGGCTGCTTAGCGCGATCCCCTTTGTTAGGGTTAGTGAAGCCAGAAAGACCAACAGGTACCCTGGGTATGTTGAACTTACTTCGTAGCACAGGCCTCTGGTCAGGTCGGGTCATATCACATTGTCGTGACTTGTTTTGTGAAACTTTATACACTTCTGTAGAAAAAACTGTGGTTGAGTGGTTCTTGGAATGGTCTCACTTTCCCTCCCAGATATTAAATCCTCCACACAGCATCAAAGGGTAGAAGCAAGGTCGGTGTTTGCTGCTTTGTTCTTTATTCCAAGTGTTTCACTTGAAAAACAGGTGGAGTTCACATCTGCTGTCTGTTAATCCCATTAGCAACATCAGTCAGAGTAATTACAGAAAATAACAGTAATCAGACAAACAACTGACAAAATCACAATGGAGAGAGGAGATCACATGCGTCCCTTCTCTTTCACACATGCACACACGGTGGTGATACTATTCCTGGTAGGCAGCTGTTCTGGTGATGATTCCCAGCCCACCTCTTTTTGCTGGCGTAAGAGGTCACTCGTCCGCTCAGGCTTTGTGTGTGTAAATGTTTCCTGCCTGCCTGCCATGCACACATGCTTACAGGTCCTCCTCTTCTTTTAACAGAACAATATGGTGTTCCCTCTTTCTCTTCATGTGGTCATGATGACGCTTCCAAGAAAGTCAAGCGGCCCGAGGGTTTGGCCGCAGCGTGACCGTCAGCAGACCACTGCTGTGGTTAGAGGGGGAGACCTTGCTGAAACGACTCCCATGAATGAATGGGGCACAGCTTAAGAAAATTCTCCCTCTGACAACCTCTGTTGAACAAATATGGCACGGTGTGGTGAAGGCCAAAAGGAAGGCATTCATTGATATTTATTTATTCCCTGTCTCCACTGATCTCTTTTTCCTTATCTTTAAGTTAAGATCTATTTATCAGATTAACCTTTCTGTCCTCAAACTCTTTGCTGTCTCTCTCCTTCTTCCTCCCTCCCTCTCTCATTTTTGTGGCATTTTTCCATCAGTGCACCTATCAATTTCTCTCAAGGGTTTCCTCTGTGCCATTTCCAGTCAGTCATACCCCGGCTCAGACAAATATAGTTTTCAACGCCCTTTTACTGGTAATGAACCCATCAGTGGATTTAGCTCACACTCCATGCTGGCTGGCAAATTAACATTTAAAAAGCAGCACAATCTAGTAGTGTTCTGCATCGGCACTGCAGTGGGTCACTGAAAAAGGAGCCTGGCATAAGTATGTCTCATTAGAAAAGCAAACAAGTATAATTAGTTGAGAGTGGTTGACTGGAACTCCTTCGTTGGCCCCTGGGCCTCTTAAATTCATTTTCACAGGTACGAATAAGCAAATGAAATAAGAATTTAAGGATTCTTTTACAACCAAGAAGTTATTTTCCTAACTGTTGTATGTTTGACTCAGCACCTTAACTGTTGAGATTTTGGGAAGGTGACGACATCGCTAGGAGAGAGTCCAACAAGCCAAGCAGCACAAGCACTCAGAAAATGAAACTGTAAACAGCTCCCCCATTGTTGTTTGTGTTGGAGAGAAAACAGAGTCAGTTTATTTTGCCAAATTGTCCATTGTAAATGTTGATTATACCCCCGGGTTCAGATTTGACTTACTGCCCATACCAAAGGTGCCTGGCTGATGTCAGTTCATTTAGGTTTCCAAGGGGTTATTATTTGTTGTCCATCACATTCTTTATCTCCATCTCGCTGGGCTGTTCCTTTCAGAGGGAGGGGCGCAATGCACGCTGGGTGTTTTAGGAATGTAGAATGGGTGAAACCACGAGCTGTTTGTTCAACTTTCTCCACAGCTATGGCGTCAATTTCAAATATTATTGCTTCTGTCGATTACAGAGAACACCAGCTTTGACTGGCAGTGGCTTTTTCCAGGGGCGAGTTGCTCCTTTAAGCTTAAGACATTAAATTGGAGATTAAAATGTCATCATAGCTGAAAAGAACAACACAATAATACAAGGATGTAAAGAAATGATTCGTTTGTTATATTTTTAAATTGTATAACCATCACAGTGTCTGCATTTCACCCCATGTCATGCACTAATTCTACTGTTTTAAATGCTACCACTCCCACCTGCCCTGCAGTTGCCCCTGCGTTCTCTCCATTCCCCATAACATGGCACCTGTTCCCACCTCCCCATCAGCCCAGTAACAAATATACCAGCCTACTTCCATTAACTCCCCACTAGATTATCTATTGTGTTTCGGCCTTAGCATTCCAGCCATTTTCTCCGCCTGCCTGACCTGTTTGGACCTCTGCTCTGTAGCCTGATCCCCTTGTCGATGTCGGATTTAAACTGTTTTCATCCTTGCAGAAACACTATACAGAACCTTTTTTTTCTGTAGGTGTAACTTCTGTATTTGTGTGGAAAGCAGTTGAGTCTTTTATTTTGATCATAATCTGACTTTATAATGAGTCAGGTGTGATGTCAACAGGATCACCCGAAACTCATTACATTTCCACATGTTTTTATTATGCAGATGAGTCAACTAAACGAAACCGCGCTTTTACTGTAAGAATTCCTGTTGCAATATCGGACAACTCATCGTTCCATTCAATGTCTGACTGCGCTGTTACCCACCCATTTGGAAGAATTGAAATCACTTACATTACTACACATGTACATGTTGTTAATTTTAAACATTGATCAACATAATTAGTCAAACATATTGTGTTTAGGCTTGTTTGTGGCTTCTGGGAGCTCAAAAGAACCAAAAAACTCCTGTTTTACCAAATCTGTCAACGTAATATTTAATTATATGTACGGTTTAACTATCTCCACCCCAGCAAACGGCTTCCCGTCATGATCATAATCGCAGTTATTATAGGAATATTAAGCCTTGGATTGCTTTGAGCATGGGGCAACTTTGCTGTAATGTTTATTCAGGGACTATAAAGGGATGTTCAGGGATGCAGAAATCTGTTCAGTGACACAGACCTGAATGTCAATGTCTTATTTGTACACAGCTGAAGCAGGCAAGGCAGCAACAATGGAGGTTTCCCTTTTCTACTCTCGCGTCTTCACATTTACCTTCTTTGGTAGCTATCTGTATGACCCCTTTACCCACTGACTGCATGCACAGCACATACGCCCACCCACACACTCCCCAACACACACTTGCATGCAGACAGGCAGGCAGGCCATTCCTGTGAGCACAGCTAAGTGCCTGCTGCTGGTAAAGCCGTCTGGCCTGCATGTATGCCAGTGGCATCCTGGTGAGAGAGCAGGAAAACATGCTGCTGTTTCAGAGGCTGCTGGCCTGTTTGTCATCTTTTCCAAGGTAACAAGAGACGGCAGGAGATTACCCCAGGGGAAAACACTCACAGAGATAATGATGGAAAAAACAGGACGAAACTGAACGACTCAAGTGGAACCCCTGTTGTCAAGTGTTGATTATGTCATTTCTAAAGACGC
Organism: Semicossyphus pulcher; assembly: GCF_022749685.1. Lineage (NCBI taxonomy): Eukaryota > Metazoa > Chordata > Actinopteri > Labriformes > Labridae > Semicossyphus > Semicossyphus pulcher. The sequence continues at coordinate 14,091,144 of NW_027211770.1, forward strand.
ATACTTATAATTGAATTTAAAATAATGAGGTGATATAAAGTCGGAAATATCAAGAAAAAGAAATCCATAATCTATACCTCTTATCCTGCTCAGGGTCGCGGGGAGGCTGGAGCCTAACCCAACTGCCATTGGGTGAGAGGCGGGGTACTCCCTGGACTGATCACCAATCAATCACAGAGCTAGAAGTGAAAATACATTCTTTAAATCAGGTCATTTTCATGATTGAATCTGAAGAGATTTTTATAATTGGACTTAAAAATGACAGGGCTTCCTGTTATTTTTCACAGGTCAAAATTATTAGAAAAACTGGTCTGCAAAAAAAAGCTATCATAGAAAAGTGATTGATTGAATCAGGAGTCTTGGAACATCTTGCTGGAAAATCCCAGGTTCATTGGCTTGTGTATCTGTTTATAAATCACATCTGAAGTCCTGGTTTTATTGGATTACATGGCTTATTAAGTAAAAAAAAGTATATATTAACCAATGCTAGCAGCATGGCTCTAGGGATAGCAATGTAGGCCTGTCAGTTGATTGGTTTGTCCAAGACTTTTCTCCGCTCTAAAATATTTAAACAACTATTAAATGCATTGCCTGGATATTTAGTTCACGCATTCACGTCCCCCTCCCGATGACTTGCAGTGACTTTGATGGACACCTGTGGGCAAAGTCATGGTGTGCCTTGAATGTAATCAACAGGATCTTTTAGCTTATAGCTTATTCTGAATTCTACAGGATTTAATGTACTTGGCTGCAGAGAACATTTAAAGTATTTGTTACAGGTACTTGAACATAGGCCCTGTTTTTGCATATTTTGGGGTTGTAATAGATACAAAAAACTGATGCACGAATACCTTCAGGACAAATTCGCCCAATTAGAGCATGTCAACTTTAAAAGCTAGTTTTTGCTGTTGACAGACTCGGATTGTGTTTCAAAGTACCTGACAACATGATGGAAAGGCTTGCTACAGAAATAGCCCTTTTTCTTCTTTGGTAAGATCCTTTTTTTCACCAGGAACAGTTGTTAGCTACATCACGCTCAATAAAGCCACCAGACTCCAGTGACAAAAATTATAGATAACTCTTTAACTACCAAAGTCACACAACAATACAAACGGTAAATCAGAACACTCTTTGAAGAGAGCAATACTGTTGTTGCCGTTTAAAAAAAAAGGCACCTTGCCCAAAGAAAAGGTTATGTCCGATGTCGTCCGACACTTCCAATAATGTAAAATTACCTTAATTCCCCTTTAGGTTCCAGAATATGTATATAATTATAAATTAAGATATATTTATTGTTACTGTGACTGTATATAACTATATGAATAAGCTGTTAATATCAACTGACACAACTTCATTTTATTCAAATAAACCGTTTCTTAAATATCTACATACTGCTTATAAATGCTAACTACATGGACTTAAAATAAAGTGTTATTGCTTTCGCTTGGTTCAACACCTCGTTGCTATAGAAGAAAGATGCTATATCGTCTTCAGCTGCTCTGTAATAAAACTACAGTTACAGTTTATCATAGCACAGGGTCTCCAAAATCCTCTACATGCATAATGATTTTTCAGCCCTGGGGAATATCTGGTTTTGCTGTGGGCAGTATCAAATATTTTCAAACTAAACAGAAATATTCAAAAATTATGTGTCGGATTAGAAGCCTGCAGCCAAAGTCTACTTCCTCTTTTTTGATGGCATGTGTTTTATTTTTACTCTGGTTCTTTTACGGAGGTGTATTTGAGGTCGCAATGGGTGAGGCCTTGTAGCGTACACTGTAAGTACAGTAGTTGCACAGTAAGGCCATCTTTGCTTTGGGTCAACGCCACTGTACATTGTGGCCGGTGAGTAAGAACTTCTTTGCCACGCGCTCGTTTGGGACAGCAAACACTGCGCACAAACACACACATTCAGCGCTCCTCTGATGAAAAGAAATTAGACAAACAGGGAAGCAGGCTGCTGCCTCTTGTCTGTTGACTTTCTCTGACCGTCACTTTCCCCTGCTGGCTGCAGAATAATTAGGGCACTGTTAAATATGACCTTGCAAATCAACTGTTGATTTATTTCAGGCGCATTTTACAGTATCTGACAGTATCCCTGCAAAGAATGGTCAATAAAACATTAGATTCATTCTTAAAATGAATACCTTGTAGTCTAATATTGTCTGAGATCTGCAATGCTACAAGTGCACCTGACTTTATGTACCTCATATATATCACTGCTTTTCTCTTGAACCTTAATTCCTATTGGTGCATAGTCCACGGTCTACTTCACAGCAAAGTTTATAATGGCTACGAGATTCAATATCACATTTCCCATTTAAAACAATACGTGCCTTGTTTCAACAACATTAATTTCATTACACAATCTCTTTCTGTCTCAGTTTCCATCTACTGCCTGATTAGACTTGATTTTGAACTCACTGTTGGCCCTCAAATTGTTTTAATATATTGCACTGCCAAAAGGTCCTTATTAGCTTGTCAACCAGTGGCAGGAATGTGAAATATATCTTATTTTGTACATTACTTCAGTGAGGCAGTGCATGCCAGGGAATGTCAAGGTCAATTGGAAATATGAGAAACACTGAACTGAAGTCCTTTCTTTGTAATACATGGTAGGTGTGCAGCATTTTATGGGAAGCTACAACCAAAGAGTGGGCGGAAAAAAACAGTGAACAGATGATTTCTTATTTGCCCTTTCCTAGTAGCAGTTATGTCAGACATGTATTGCCCTCATTTAATTTGCATATAAATTCATACTTAAGATTGATTAACATAAGAAGGGGTTAATTTATTATCTTAATTAATGTTAATTAATATAGGGCCTTAATTGTTGTTAGGTGCTCATATTAGAACTCGTTTCTAAGGTGGATCTCTTCTTCATGGTACTCCTAGTGTTTTCAACTTCTGGACCTTGTCAGCATACTTTAAATATTAGTTTTTCTTCTAGTTTATTAAATACATCTGAGCTTTTTGGGTCCTCTCTCGCTCTGTTAATATCAAATTGGATAGTAATGTTTGTAAAAATGATGAATTCTGGTGATAAATACAAAAAACCTGCTCAATTTTATTTCAAACATATACAGATGTTAGCATTTAGCCAACAGCTGTGTGGCCCAGCCCTCCAACACAGCCATAACTGCTAGGCTCATAGTCTTGTTTTGTTAGCAGGAGGATCGACCCATTATTTGCTAAAATGCTAACTTACATGCTTATGCTAAACAGGTATAATTTTAACTATGTTAACCATTTTAGCTTAGCATGTTAGCATGCTAACATTTGACATACTACTTGAAATATTTTGGTTTGTACCAAAGTGGTGGACCAACAAAGATTGCTATAGCTGCTGTCATGGTTAAAAAGGTCCAAGAAAGGAAGGCTAGTTTTCGCTCACAATGATTCTGGATCCTACCTGCTAATTAAAACTAAAGGATAGATGAGTAATTGTAAAAATATATATATGTTTGTCTCAGAAATTTGTTATAGAACTGTAAAACCTCACAAGAACTCTGTATCTTCAGGTGCATTTTGGTCCATGCGCAAATATTTTACTTTAAAACACTAGCCAGAAATATGAAATACCACACCATGTGCTTCGATGGTTAAAAGTATTACAGTTTATTTAACTTAAAACTAGTCAGCACATTGATCTGCTAAGTTGAAATAAAAACAAACATCACTTGAAAATCCTCCACAGAGTTCGGTGAAAATGACACTTGTCCTTCAGACAGGCATGCAAACATCTTCCATGAATGAGTCTTGTTGCATGCGTCACACTCGACACCACGCCGCTCATAACCCCAGAAGAGTTTCCCCTAAATCATTTCAGAAACCTCACCAGAGAAAACAAGGTGACCACATCAGCTGCAGTGGAAGTCCAGGGATCCCTCTGCTGTTATTTCTTCTCTCAAGGTCATATGTGACTCACTGCTTTGCCTGGCAAGACTTCCAACGCCAGGCACAAGGTTTGTTGAAACCCTTATCCTTTTTTGATGCCCTTCTTTTTGTTTCTCTCTGCTACTGCGTCACTTTGACTCTCTTCCCATTCTCTCAAATGTCTTATGGTCTTTAATCAGATAAAACACTACTTCATTCTCATCTATGCTTGATTCTTATCTGAAGCCTCTACATGCCTCCACATTTCTGTAGGTATCTTTGCCCCACATGGATAATTGGCGTATCCTGTTGGTGCTTTTTTCATCAGTTAGTTAAATAAAGTCTTGTCCACTTTGATTTCCATCTGAGGGGCCCAGACACTGAGAGATATATAAAATATCCTGAAACAAGAACTCTGAGGTGGACCGCAGAAACGCAGAGAGGCGAAATTGAGAAGGTCAAGAGCCATAACAAGGCAACATGGTTCTTCTGTCTGTACAACAACTTATAATAAAGTGGTGTAGCCCGAGTTCCCTGAAAAGCTTTTGCTCTAAGGTCACCTCACCCAAAAGACTTACTAGAGAACTAGGCTGACCTCTACTATAAAACACACCAAGCACAGAGTTTATTCAGAAAAGGCCTGCTGCATGTCTAAACACCACTGTTTCATTGTTGCCATATACCTCATCAGACAGATAGATAGATAGAAGATAGAGATAGATAGATAGATAGAAGTTCTATGTTTGAATGGGCTACTGCAACATTCATGGTTTTAGTATTGTTTCTATGATGACAAAGGTCACCTGAATTTATTCTCCAAAACTTTGAAAATGCAGCTAAAATGAGAGGCCAAAAACTTTGTATCATGCTGTATGTATGTGTCCAGGTTTTTTTCCATGTTCCTCCTCAATAGTCGCATTCCCACTTCCCAAGGTCCCCTGAAATTGCTCACTTCTTCACCACATGCTCTTAGACTTACCCTCATTTCTCCATCTACTTACCCGTCCTGATGTTCCCTGTCCCCCTGCTCGACAGTCTCCACTTTACTAATCAGTCTCACTTGCCAGTTCATCTTCACTACTTTGCCTTGTTACTCTGCTTTGAGGATGATTCTCTTGGGACCTACCGTCCTGCCTGCACTACACATCGTCACAGTATGAACTCGCCATCCTTGTACCCAGAAGATGGATTTATTCCTGAAGAATTGTGTGAGGTAACCTATACCCTTTAGTGTAATGATGTAATGAAGTTTTGTAACCTCAGTGGGTTCGCTACCAAGCACCACAGAGCCTGAATTCTCAGACCCCCAGTCAGCTGTCCCTGCTGACTCCCAACCTCAACTCTCCGATTCCCAGTTGTCCAACCCTGCCAACTCTCAGCCTGAATCTCCATTGGCTGTCTCTGCTGACAGTCTGCAGCAAGGCTGAATCCTCTCCATGCTTAGTTGCTTAGCATTCTTCCTCTCTTCCTGCTGAGCTGCTGCAAAAGTCTCATGGTCTTGCTAAGTTGCAGCAAAAGTCTCCTGTTCCTGCTGAGCTGCAGCAAAAGTCCCACCATTTCTGCTACTGTGCTGCGGCCAATACTCAATAAAAATCCACAAACCCATAGAGGCAAACTTGTGTTGGCTACACTACTGATATATACCGTCAGCTTTTTTAAGCCAAAATATGCTTCTACAAATATTATTGAAGAATACATAACATGGAACAAAAGAAGACATCCTCTATAACTGCACAGAAAAATGTCCAAAAGTAGCAGTAACAGGAACCATTAACTGGCCTGTAAAAGTTACTACCACAGGCATGTCGGATAAGTACAGTTCAACAAGGACCTAATGAAAATCATAGGTTGGAGATACAGGGAGGGCAAAACCCTTACCCCCCAAATATTTTACTTTGGGGTGCTTTGTACAATTTTAATAACTGATATCATCTAACTGTTAATTCCAGGTTCTCTGTGAGCCATTCAAGAGGATGGTTGGATCCTGTTATAGAAGTTTACCTACAAATATATTTCATTTGCATGCACGGGTGAAAGCCTTTGTTGAAGAAGTTGAAAAAGAGCTTTCATTGTCTTTTGCCTTTCACTGTCTCAGGTCACCATCAGCACAACAGCTGTCAGTTCCCTTTTCCATTCATTCGTTTACGAGATCTGTTATGGAAATGAGTGGGACAAGGATACGGTGCTGGTTCTCACACACACACACACACACATACACATACAGAGCCCATGAATACAAAAAAATCTTGGCTAACACGCAACTAGACCGTACTATACAAATGTACACAGCAGTTACCATGGATCTGAACAATAATAGGCTATGGCAGTAAGAGATCTGATATCTGTGTGCAGTATGCAAACAAGGTGGCACAAACAATACAAAGAGCTAATCTCCCTTTATCTTTGTAGTTGGATTTGAATCTGGAATTATTTACTTTTCGAGTCCCTTTATTGTGAGCAGGTTTTCTGCTTGAATGAGAAAAAGCCTTTACAATAATCATAGGGCATAAATAACATAGAGTACATATGCAAAATATACAGCACATACAGAAACAGGTGCATCCATATCCACATGTACATTATGCGCACAAAAAGTGCAACCCTAAATACAAGTAATCAGTGTGGTATTATTTTAAGATCTTACATGGCTGAGGGAACAAGAAGACCTGGCCTTAAAAACACAATTTTTGCTAGAATAAATCAAAATATTGCCTTGTTGTTGACAGGCCAAAACCAGGCAACAATTTATGGACACATGGAAAAACAAAGCAAGTAACTTTGTTTTTATTCAAATGTGTGTTAATGTGTGTACATGGGGAAATGTAATGCCGTAGTAGCATCTGGTTTACCTCCTAACACCCACGTTTTCCCTGCTCGTATGCTACCGGCCTGACCGCCAACTAACACATAAAAAAAGACTCGTCGTGAGTGTGTTACTGTTTGTGTGTGTGTCTTGTGAGTAGATCTCTAGCAGCCGTTCCACCATTGTCGCGGTGTATCCTGACCTCATCGTTGAAAGACGTGTGTGTATTTTTCTGGGCTTTTGTATTTGTGTCTGTGTGTGTGTTTGTTCAGTCATTCTGTGGTAAGATGTGACCTCACCACTAAGACTTTCCTCACATGCTTCGCAGGCTGGAAGGTGGGTGTGTGTGTGTATTTCTCTGATTACGTTGAATCCTTGTGCTTCGACGTCAGCGTACTGTGAAATTTTGTCATGCCTCGGCATGGGCCGGAAACTGAGCGGAAACAGAATTGGAAGAGCAGATCTGTTTCAGGACCTTTGACGTCAGTGGTTTTGTATCAGCATCACACGTTTAGATCACAGTGTGGGAGTTGTCCTGTACCCTTTGTGCATTTTGACCTCTATGTGGGAGTTGGGAAACTATCTTATTGTTCTATTGTACAGTCACTCTTTTAAATGTTTTTAGAACATTATTTATTTATTTAAGATATTAAACAGAAGACTGAAGAGAAGAACGAACATTGGAATAAGTTTCAAACCCAAAATGTCCCTGGAAAATGTCACTAAATTGGCTCACTGATACACATCTATCATTGACTTAAGAAATGTATAAATGTGTGTGTGTTTGTATTTTCTTTGAGAAAATGTAAAATGTTCTTTGAATTGTTTATACCCCGAGTGCACATACTTTTGCCAGTTGAAAAAAATCTATCTAATGGATTCATTTGCTCTATTGACTCAATATTCAGATCCCCAACATCGCAGACTGGTTCTAGGAAGGTGAAATGTTACCTCTATAGCGAGTAAGGAATAAGGGTTAGGAGCTAAAGTGGTACCAACCAGATGTAGTTTGGCTTACATCAATAAACAGCACTCGTTCTGGAACCAAACACCTGTAGAGGGGCTCGACTCTAGGTATGGGGATACTTAGGAGGCCTCAGCTGAGCGCTGCTATGTCAGAAACTTCCCCTGATAGAGAGATTCTTGTCTCTGTGAAACTGAAATGGAGAGAAAGGCTCTGACTATTGGGAGTTAAGGCAATAAGGCCATCCTGCATGTCTTTCCAGCTCCCTAGGAACATGCTGGTGGACTACAGCAATGAAGGTAACATACAGGCTGAAGAAAAAAGATTATGGACTTGGTTAGCCCAGGGGTCTCCTGAAACAGCGGACAGGTAGCAGTTGGAGGGGCAATGGAGAAGGCCTTTTGGTTGGTCTGAACAAAGTTCTGGCAATCTGTTATACTACTCAGGGGAAATCAGGGCTTCAGCAGGGGAAGAGATCTGCTGATGTGAACTGGGGTTGTCATCGGGTGGTGGACATAACACTTTCAGGAACCAACCAATATGTCCTGTGATAAGGACACAGAGTTTGAAGATCCAGAGGAAGCCCCACCCATACCCTTGGTAGAGGTCGCTAAAGTAGTCTGGGAAAGAGCAAGTTGAGTGGCCGACTGGGGTGGTTGTTCCCAATCTTAACAAGTTGGACAGAAGGGTGTTCTTCAATTATCATACAACTCAGGCTCCAATGGAAAGCTTATTCACGGGTGCTGAAAATGAGTCTCTGGCCCATTGTCAAGATGCCAAAGGCACAGCGTGGAATGCAGTCTTGGCTATGGAGCAGAGGAACAGATCTTTACCTAATCAGGGTTACAATTTAGAGTTTGCTCATCCTGTCTACCTGTGTTTTGGGGATTGCCTCTGTCAGGGTTGTCACTTGGCACTACTTCTGTTTGTGATTTTCATGTATGGGATGTCAAGGCACAGCCAGGTGGAGGAGAGTGTCCGATTTTGGGACTGGAGAATTCCATCTCTACTCTTTCCAGCTGATATGGTTCTGTTGGCTTCATCAAACTGTGACCTCCAGTGATGGGATGGGATGATTCGCAGCTGAATGTGAAACAGTCGGGATGAGAATCATCACCTTCAAGTCTAAGTCCATAGTTCTCTGTCAGCAAATGGTGAGTGAGTGCTCCCTCAGGGTTCGGAGTGAGTAACTGCCTCAAAAGAAGGAGTTGAAGTATCTTGGGGATTTGTTGAAGAGTGAGAGGAAAATGGATTGAAGATGGACAGACGGGCTGATTTACCAGTTAATGTACGTTCCAACCCTCACCTATGGTCTTAAGCTTTGGTTAGTGACGGAACTAGTAAGATCACAAATACAGACAGCTAAAATTGGTTTCCTCCACGGGTAGGCTTGGCTCAGCCTTAGAGTTGGGGTAGGTGAGGAGGTCCCACATCTGATTGGAGAGCCACTGCTTCTTCGCATTAAAAGAAGCCACCGGAAGTAGTTTGGCATCTGATTAGGATGTCTCCCAGGCCTCCCTTTGGAGGTTTACCGGGCATGTCCAACTGGAAAGAGACCCCAAAGTAAAAACCAAGTTTGCTGGAGGGATTTAATATCTCATCCAGCAGGGGAATGTCCTGGAGAAGCTGGAAGACCAGAGGAACGTCTGGGCTAATTTGCTCGGCCCGCTGCCTAGATCTGAAGAACAAATGTATGTTTTTAATTGAAAAAAGGGTAAGAAAAATAGATGGCTGAATTAGTTTAGGGACATGAAATAATGAATCATACAGAAGATATGTTTGTAAAAAATACAAAAAAATGTCTCTAGACCAAACAACTGAAAATACTCTTTACAGAATTGTTCTGACATATTTGCAACACAGTTGTAAGAAGAAATAAACTCAGTGTAACTCCAGGATGCTGTGATGGTTTACATTTTTAGAAAAAGACAGTATTTTGTACTTTGATTCTCTTGATTTTGTGGCTCAAGTTCTTAAAACAGCTCTTGCCTTGTCAGCACATGTACAGTGTTGTCCATCCTCACTAAGACAACATTTCCAAGTTCCAACAGCGGATGTTCAAATAAGCATAACCAGTCTCACTAAATGATTTTGGCTGGTCCAAATAAACAGCTGTCAATCGTTGTATTTACATGCTGTCAAACCAGGACTCCAAACATTTATACTGGAAAAATGTTTCTCTATTCACACTGATTAAAGCGACTTTGACACTCTGGGCGTGTAACAAACTGGTTGTCAGATAGTTAAAACAACATTTCTTCACACTGCAGAATACGCAGCTTAGGAGTATGGAAATTGTTGATTTGAAGTTTTACTTCATCACTGTATTCGTTTACCACATTTTTTCAGTAGTCATACTCTAAACAAGACCATTTTTTAGTTTAGAAAGAACTCAAATTTTTCATACGTGATTTAATATAACCCCTGTTGATTTGTGCAAAACTTATGCCTCAACAATTTTCCATCTTGATCCGGGATTGTTAGGGAGTGTTTAATAGCTTAAAAAGACTAACTTAACCGTTTGAATTTATGAATGAATCTACATCATATGATGTTTATTGAATGCTGCCTTTCAGACCTCATTCGGTATCGCCTACACAATTCACTACTTTGCGTAATCGTAACGCAACTCGTGAGGATGCAACGATTTATTTTTAGGACAGAGGAGAGACAGAGAGGGCTGAACGCAGGATAACGAGGTGGGTGGGCACATGCTCGCTCTCGCTCACGCTCTCCCTCTCTCTGCACAGTATAAGAACAGATCTTTGATGGAGACCCCATCACACCGCAGTTCACTTTTACGCAGAGGAGATGAGCGCTCGGATACCGAAATCCAATCCGGCCATGAAATTGATAGTGGTGAGTACCCGCAGTTTCTGCAGCTCTTTTATTCAATCCACTGGGGCGCAGGGGCGCTGTTACCAAGGAATTACTTTTTTCTACTCTAACATTATAAACTCGGAGGGATTATTGCGAGAGGTGGATTATTATTGCTCTGCACGCGATTAAACATACACAGGAAATGGATACGTGCGCTCGCGTTAGTCCGGATATTTTACAGTAATGGTAAAATATTCGCTTATCAAATCTTTTATTCCCTTCGTACAGCATACATTAGTGCAGGTTGTGAGGCGATGCGTAACGTATTACAGGTGCCAATCATGCCTGCGCACTTCAATCAAGGTGTCCCCTGATATTCCGTCAGTGTTTGTGGTTATGATGACATGATATATGGAAGGGTCTTGTTTAACTTTCACCAATTTTGAGGATAGATGATCCTTTTTAGAAAGCCATGTGAGCGTTATCATAGTGCCAATTTAGACTTCTCTTACGCAGTGCCTGCTTTACCATAAGTTTTGGTGATGTGCAATTTACTGTATGTGTAACGCATTTAAAAGCTCCTAAAGAGAAGGAAAACTATCACTAAATCAGCCTCTAATATTTGTGTCGTACACCTTCATGACATTTTCCTTGGGTAAACGGATTTGTGTTTCTGGGAAAGAATTTCAGCTGGAAAATACAAGCAGGGAATGTAGGGAAAATACACCTAAATCCAGTGTGTAAAAGCTGACATAATTACGATGTACAGTAGACAAAACAACACTTGACCTAAAATGCAATGCCCTGCAACATAAGCTTGTACAGGTAATTATCAGGTTTGTTGAGACACTGAGGAGAGATGCCAACTTAAGGCTGTCATTTGTGTTGTTTGTATAGAGGATAACGTAAATCATACTGTAAGCTGGATATGTGATGTGTCCAGCTCCTGTACGTTGACACATGTACTATATTTCGCATTAGATGGATAAAATGTATTTATTAATATTTTCAAAATACAATTACATATTGATTAAAATGTAAAATTTTTTGCTTTTTGATGATAAAAGGAGCTCTTGCAACCCAGATGAACCGACAATCAACGACCGAGGGTTTACTTTGGGTCATTATGCGTTGCTTTCAGTGAAATGAATGAAACTTCACACTCAAACTAGACACGTGGCTCGTAGCCAGCAAATGGTGTTTACTGTAAGTTTGTCGTTACACTAATTTGCTCGACGAGGATTTTAAAGCGTGCCTAAGAGGGACTAAGACCAGTTATTTCCTTCGGTGTGTTTTGCATGCTGTGCTGCGGTGAGGCCTTTTGCAGGTTTTGCATATGTCCATACACAGATGTGTATCAGGGCAGAAACAGATCAAACACTGCAGCTATCCAAAACGCTACCTGTCATTGTGGCCTGTGTGTGCGTTTGTCTTTGTGTGTGTGCGAGAAACAGAGAGGCTATTTTGAGTAACTTTGTTTGGAAGATGTGTCCTGTGAAATACAAATAAGCGCTTGTGAATGTGTACTATCTGTCAGCGTTTGGTGTGTTTTCACAGTTTTGCCTCCTATGCACATCACTCTGCACCCTGCAATTTTCCTAAAATAGGCCAATATTTTGTTTCAGCAATTTCTGATGCAGCGTTTTTGTGTTTATCCATCATTTAGGCATCCGTCAGTCTTTCTGCCAGCCAAAAAAAAAACATATATTTAGCCAAATAATGAGTCATGAGTCTGGAAGCCTGGACTTTCAGCATGCTGCCAGTATGTCAATCTTCACGCCTCTGGAGCTCCTATAACATACTAACTGTTTATCTGCCTGTCAACACACCAAACAACCAGCCACTCATTCAGTCTGTAAGTAATTCTACGTTAAAGGGACACTCTGCAATTTTGCCTTCAAAACATTGTTTAGGCTTGGAAGGTCAGACATAAATACACCTCTAACACCTGTGTTGCTCTTCCTGTTTCCCAGCATGCATCTGACACATGTGGCTGCGGTCTGTCTGCTGGAAACGCTCGCTTTTTGTATGGGTTGTTGCCCGAGATGATGTCAGTGGAAACTGGACATCTTTATGTTATGTTATCGGCCTTATTGATTTTGTGAAGAAGTGTTTTGAAATGTAAACCATGATAGAAGTGGGAAAGTGAGGTTCTGGAGAACGTATTAATGCAGTTAGAAGGATTTCTTTCTTATATTTTCCACTTGTCTGCATGAGTGCATATCATCCATCTATCCTTTAATCCAGCCACTGATCCCTATGCAGGAACACGCAGCACTGTATCTCATCTACTATCTGTGCTCTCTTTATCTCGCTCTCCATTGTGGCCGTTGGAATAAGCTGCAACAACTTCCCTAATCCTGCAGCAGGCTCTCATGCAGACAGTAGAAGCTACATAAAGGTCACTTGGCCAAACTGACTCCACATGATTTCTTTTTTTCATTCTAGACAAACACCGGAGAAAAGGGTGAGGAAGTGAGTGTGACGGGGGAGGGAGGGAGACACAGAGGGTGTGTGGGAGGGTACAGGACCAATTTTAAAACAAACAAGCACAAACGTTTATTCAGAAAGCAACGATCACCTCTGGAAGCTGCTTCCGCACGCCTTACTTCCCCTTTTCCATCAACAGTAGTGCCGATAGCAGAAGTGTATACATGCATGTGTGTGTGTGTGTGTGTGTGTGTGTGTGTGTGTGTGTGTGTGTGTGTGTGGGACAGTTGTGATGAACTCATTGATCCAGTGTGTGTGTGTGTGTGTGTGTGTGTGTGTGTGTGTGAAGGACTGAGAGATTATCAGACACAAAGAGCACAGAGATACGGTTATTGTGTTGGCGTCTCTGTTTTTAATATGACCGTGTGAGTCATATTAAAAACAGTGTGACTCATCAGATGCAAATATCTGCAGTGAAAGTTTATCTGGCACCAAAGTATCAAACAGGAATTTTGAAGGTCATAAGTTGATTTGTGGAGTAGTAAGAAAAAGGATGGATGATGTTCAGCTGCACAAATTTGAATTTAATTGCTGAATAAATTTCTCTTTGCTTTTTTTGAGGAATGTTGCATTTATGCACCTTAACACTGTTTTTTTTAAGTGACATGAAACCACATTAGAAGATTAGAGAGGAAATGTCTCACTCTTTTGTGAGACATTTTAAAGACCAGCTCCAGTCATGACATATAAAATGTTGACATATAAATTGTGTCTGATATGTTTTTCTCCAAAATTTGTTTAATTATCTTGTCAAAATCCTCCCAAGGCATCTCTCCCTTCTCCCTCATTAAAAATTCATGAATCTGCATAGTCCCCGCCCACTATGCAAATTTCCAACCGCCCCTCCGACACGAAAACAAAACATGTCTCTGCCATCGTTTAGCAGCAACTTGTTGAAACTTAGCTAGCTTGAAATGTTGTAATTAGTCGGAAAGTTAACGTTAGCAGTCAGTAGTAAGTTTGCACAAATTACGATGGCGGTTACAGCTGGCTCGTGCATCGCCCAAGTGGTTGCCATAGGTTACACATAATGATATACATAGCGTCACCCCGTCCATTAACGGGATTGGCTCCTTCGGTTTGTGACGTCTGAAACCTGCCAATTTGAAAACGTGTTGTTCAGCCTGTCCTTGGTACACTGCAGTTTAAAAGCAGACAGGCCCAGACATGGAGATGACTGCTGATGTTGTCCCTGATATGTCTTGTAGCACATGAAGAACACCACATGGAGATGTTTACAAGGTTAAGCACTGGACGGGGCCTTTAAGCAAACATTACATTTGTTGAAAAATGTATTATAATGTAATTTAAATGGAGTAGCAGTATAGAGAAACAATAAATGTACTTAGCTACAGTTGTTCACAGACTGTACGGATATGATACTGAACAGTTTTTCCTTTCAAATTAAAATAATTATTTGTTTTTGAATAAGTCACTGGTCTGAATTTTTGAACGAAGGGAAGATAAGTAAAAAAAACTTTCTGGCTTCACTAATTGACATTAGAATTACAACTGCTGTTTGTTATTGACTAAACTGCTGAGTATTTTCTCGTTTAATGTCTCGTCAAATGTCAGGGGGAAAAAAAGTATATATATAATAATAATATGTTTTGGGGCGCTGGTTTAGCTCAAGTGGTAGAGCAGACGCCCCATATTCAGAGTCTACAGTCCTCATCGCACTGATCGCAGACGTCTCCCAGTCTGCTGATCATTTGTTGCACGTCATCTCTCTGCCCGCTCTCTACTCCCAACATTTCCTGTCTCTCTTCAGCTGTCCCATAAATAAAGGCAAAAGCCAAAATGATAATCTTAAATACTGTATATATATCTTTTTAATATGCCCTGTGAAATTTCCAAATACCAAACAAGCATACTCAGCAGCAAAACTATATCACATTGACATTTTGCTTATCAAAGGACTTTATTAATCATTGTCAAATAGATGCTGATTTGTTCCTTATTTAGTGTTTGTTTATTTGACTTTCAGTATCGGTTCAGCTCTGTCGCCATGACATATAGATTACAACAGAACAGCGGAAGTGAAAGCTGTGTTTGCAGATCGTGCTCGGTGTACAATTCAACAATTCAGATTTGTCTAGGTTGAATGAATTGACATTAAAGTACTGATACTGCTTATGTTAACTCATTAAATAACAAGATTTTAAACTTTCAAATTAAAATGAGAAGTCCTCGTCATCTGAGGCGATGTGATGAGTGTATGGCGTGAGAATATCCTGCAGAAGTAGTCAGTGTTGTACTTCATCAGAGATCATAAACTTCTGTGTGATGATAGACCTCCTGTGATGCAGCATGACAGCATGTCCCATAGCCGCTCTGTCCCTGTAAGAGTGATAAAAGACAGATTCCATACACACACACACACACACACACACACACACACACTATGCAGAGCTGGAATCCCCCCTCAGACCACCTGCGTTCTACAGTTAACTGAAGCCATGTGCCGTGTGGATGAGCTGGTGACGTGTGGTTTGGTCCCTTTGTGCCATGGCTCTTCTCCTCATGCCGTACATTTAAAACTGACCTCAGGCTCTAAAAACCTTTGATTCTGCTCGTTCTTTGCATTTCAGTACAAGACTCATTCATTGTAACCCAAGTCTCTGTTGGACGGTACTTAGTGGCTAATTTGGCCTGGAAGCATTTTGATATTTCCACCAAGAACACAAAGGAGGGCAAATTTACTGTTTCAAAATAAAGTTGGAATATACAGAATTTGGTTAAATTGTTGTGTGCTTACAAATTCTCCTTTTTCCAGTAACTCATTTTAAATTATCCTTTGTATCATATCAAGATGAATCAAATTCTAGCTCCCTGCAATCTGCAAATTTTATTGTTCAGTATTAAGCGGTCAGGCTTAAAGCCCCCCTCAAGTGAAAATCAAGTGTTTAACCTTGTAGACATCTCCATGTGGTGTTTCTCATGTGCTACAAGACACATCAGGGACAACATAAGCAGTCATCTCCATGGCTGGGCCTGTCTGCTTTTAAACTGCAGTGTACCAAGGACAGGCTGAACAACATGTTTTCAGATTGGCAGGTTTGAGACGTCACCAATCGCAAATCCCGTTAATGGACGGGGCGACGATCAATTAACCATCATCGTCAATTTTAAATTCACTACTGACTACAAATGTTAACGTTACTACTACTCATTACTACATTTCAAGCTAGCTAAGTTTCAACAAGTTGCTGCTAAACGATGGCAGAGACGGATTTTGTTTTCGCGCCGGAGGGGGCAGTTGGAAATTTGCATAGTGGGCGGGGACTATGCAGAATAATGAATTTTTAATGAGGGAGAAGGAGGAGATGCTTTGGGAGGATTTTTTTTTTTTTTACAAAGTTATTAAACATATTTTGCAGAAAAAACATATCAGACAAAATGTATTATTTCAAGCATAGCATTTTATATGTCTTAAAACAAGACTGGAGCTGCTCTTTAAAACTTTCGATCAGCATTTACCGTATTTTAGCTCGAACTAATATTCATTAATTCAACAGTTTTTTATTCATGTTTGTAAAAATCAAAGACCTCATGATCGCCCCATTATCTGTTGATGTTTCTTTCTTTTAATGCTCATCTGGGAAGCATGTGTGATCATTTTACGGCTATTCCTGTCAGGTGTCAGAGCTCTGTTATGCCGCGACAGTCCATCTGTCATGCAGAGCGCTCAACGTGCACTTCATTCTCTTTCACCGAAGCAATCCGTCAGGATTACGCCTCACTGTGGATTTAATGTTGACACCACAGAAAAAGAAAAAGTCCTCACAAGTCTCATAAACCCCGTCTCATCAAAGGTCTGGCATTATGTCAGGAATTATTTCATTCATTCATGGTGACGGTGATGCACACTGTCTGAATACTTCTCTGTGTCTGTATTGTGTTCCGTGTTGTGGGACCGGACTGTAATACACTTGTACCATCTTCAGTTTTCATTCAAGAGGATAACATCTGTTAAAAAGAACATGTTGTCTTTTAAAGTGTTTTTAAAGATCGTCCTTGGGCTCCATAAACAAGGCTGACAGCAGATGGGATGACTGGAACAGATTACATGAGTTTTTATTAGAACATTTCGAGGATGCTCTGGGGCTCTTGGCTTAAAGAAGGTACAACATTGTCATTACCTTCATACCTTCATCCATCCTCTCCTCCATCCTGGCTGCGCTCCATGTAGGATATGCCTCTCACTGAGCATGTCTCTGATGATGCTAACAGTATAATTAGGCTGTCAGTGGCCCCTGGCTGCTGTGTAATTTGGGTTTCCAGCGGTTTGTCCATGATGTCGTCAGATGGCAGCTTCTAAAGGGGACAGGGAGGGTGAAAAGTTCAATATCTCTTTTAGCTGCTGATAGACACACTCGCACCACAGGACATCCTCCCAATAAATTCATTCTTAAATAGTCGACAGATTTTCTTCCTCAGTAGCAGAAAGCTACTGTACGGGCTGGCCTGGAAACGTGTGGTTCTGCCTGGAGTATTTCGTTTAATTAAGATTCATGTCTGTTAACGATCCACCCCAAGACTAGGTGTAAAAACTTACTGCACAGTTTAAACAGCACATGAAAGAGTGAATAGCAGACAACACAGCTTGGAAAGTAGCCCAACGCGTCAAAATATGAGGCCTGTTATTTCTGGACGCTGTCATTTAGCTAACTTTTCTCATGTAGCGTTGATGTCAGGTGACGTAGTATGAAGGGCCGGACAGTTCGCTTTTTGGGCAGATGGATGGGTCAAACAGATACTGGACTTTCATCCAGGAGACTGAAGCCACTTCAAGTTCAAGGCGGGATTATTGCGCCTGTTTCGTTTCGTCTTCTGTGTAAAATGCATGGAGGATGAATGGTGGGGCGAGGTCGTTCCACCTCTGAGCGGGCATCAGAGGTACTGACAGAGGAGAAATGGTGTCAATGTAAGCGGTGGAGCCGGCAGGGTGCAACAGCACCATGTGTGTGGTTATATGAAGCATGCGCTTGTTTGTTTACACCTTGTGCACGTTTTGCTTCCACAACGCCGGAACACTCTGCAAAAACATTACGACCAACAACGGCGGAGCTTCATTACGGCGCTGTGGCAGAGTCGCAATGTAAAAAGGGCTAGTGATTGACTTGCCCTGGGTCTCACCAATAGATGCTGACATCTAAGTCCCAGTGGGTATGATATGTAACATATATACCTTAGTTAAAAAAACGTAACTTTTCTTTCTGCCTTTATTAGACAGGACAGCTACAGAGAGACAGGAAATATGGGGAGGAGGGAATGGGGGACGACATGCACCAAATGATCGGCAGACCGGGAGTCGAGCCTGCAATCAGAGCGTCGAGGACTGTAGCCTTTCTACACGGGGCACTAAACCAGTGCCCCAAAATATGTAACTTTTCAACGTGACTATGTATGACTTATTTAAACTAAAACCACCAACCGAGCAGTTTTGATGCCAGACCACATCATTACCAACGTGTTTGACGTTGTAGCTCGTCCAAAAGTCATTAAATGTGAATCTCAGAAAGCTTTATTTTGAAGCTTTAACCAGCAGCCAGTCTTTTCAGTAACTTGGCCATGGAGTCATGCACGTTCAAAGTTAGCAATGTGGTACATACATTGCCATAGGATGATTTACACCATTGTACCACCATGTGTTTTTCCAACCATTGAAAACAATCACAGAGATATACAGTACAGTAATTACTATGCGCAGAGCTGTGCTGTTATTTCATTACTCTGTGTAACTCAGTCAGCTGGAGTCAATCCATGCTACTGTGTCATACATGAAGGTAATGAAAACCAATACAAACCGACCGCTTCCACATGCTCCGGCTCATGTGCGCTCATGACTGAAGATAAATCAGTCCTGCCAGTAAACTCATCCTGCCTCCAACCAGAGATTAAAGTGGAGGCAACAAGTGTAACCGAAGCCGCATTTCAGAAAGCCAGGTGACCGTCTGTCAGTCGCTCGGTTCACTCCACCCAACTGATGTTTCTAAATTGATTCGATGTGGTCGCACGGCTTAATAGTGTGTATACACTTCTTAATTTGAAGAGCAAGACTATGATTATGGGTTTTGATTCCCGCTGGGGCCACCCATGCTACAAACAAACACATGCAGCCATGGCTCTGCTCGGCGAGTCGCTGTGGATGAAAGCCTTCCACCGAACGCTGAGCTCAGAGGTCGATAGGTTTTGCCGGGAAAACCACCGAGCTCGCCGCTCTGTTTGAAGCCGAGGTTTCTATTATGGTGTGTACAACCCATTAATCTATTTTTACTGTCTTTTTCAATGAGCTTTACAGAAAGAGAAGGAAGAAACCTCGACATTATTCTGTGCAGTGCATCAGTTCAGGTTGATAACTATTAAAAATACTTATACCGAAACATATCAACAGTGTGATAGATTAGGGAGAAGCCAGTCACAGATGTAAATGGATAGCAGATCAAAGTAGCTTCTGATGAAAAGATTTCTATTGCAAAACAATAATGAACAAGCACACATGCACATGTACGCACTGAAAATAAACACATGCATTCACAGAGTATCTGGCTTTGAGATTGCAGGTTTTAAGGTAAATTGAAGACGTGTAAATATACACACACGCATGAAAGAGATCAATGTTGTGCAGCGGCTGACCTGCAGAACAGAGTGGGTGATTGTTTTGTACTCTGGTGGTGAATGGGGAAAGCCCAGTAACCTCCAACAGTTCTCTGGATGAGCAGCAGCCAGGAGAGGAGACCGCAGAGCACATAGACCAACACAGAGGAGGACGTGAACACCGACACACAAACACACACACACACGCAGCAAGGCACACATTCCTGCACGCACATGCATGGATGTTTTGCCGTTGTTTATTGTATGAATTCATTCATTTTTGAAGATGCGCACACAAACATGGTGGAAAGCAGAAAACCACATGCAAGCACACACAGACGTACACACAATGCAAGGACGGCCTATTGTTAGTTTGTCCAAGCAGTGAGGATGTATCCCGGCCAACGGGAAAGTCCGCAGAGCCAATGGTGGAGGGACTGCAGGGTGAATGGAGCCAGATGTGTGACATCTGGTCTGCATGTGGCCTCCACCAGCTGCATGGCTGCATGTCAAACATGCTCACCAGCTCATATCTCGGATTTGAGCTTTTCCAGTTCCTGCTCGGGCGATGATGATACATGGCCTTGTTTTTTATCCAAAAGCTACACGTGTACATCTCAGCGGGTTGTTCAGCAGCCACCCACTTAACGGTGTGTCCGCATGGATGGGCTGCTTTGGGAGGGAAAAAGATATATGGGTGTGGTGTGCTCTTGCTCCAGGGAGGTATTAAACTGCTGTAGATCAGCGCAGAATCACGTCAAATGCTTTCAGATACAAAGCAGAGTATGTTACAGGGCTGCTGACATGGGTGGAAGGTCTAATCCTGTGTCTTACAGTCTGTTTAAATGAAATGTGCAGACATCCAGCATCACAAAAACATCTGAATTCATTTAAAAGCTTGGAAAACAGATTCCACAAGTGCAATAAAATACATTTGATCCTTTAATCAAGACTAATAGAGGAGAAGGCGACGATATTCTCTCCTGCAAACATGCAAAGATTTAAGATGTCTTGTTTGAGAGTTTGACCCTGTGAATTATTGTGCATTAATCCATATCCACGAAACGTCCCTGTGAACTGCGCTCCATAAAGCAGAGGAAATCTCTTTAGGACTGTGTGTCCACCAGGAGCTTCGACTTTACAGCTCTAACCTTTCAGTCAACTCTTCCTTACTGGAAGCTTTGGGTTGGCGGGTGATCCAAAATCTGAAAATATTTGAACCTTCAGCCAGAGACGAGGCTGTGCACGAGATGGGTTTAATTACAGATTTTTGTCACAGCTGTCCACTCACCTCCTTTTCTTTCCCTCTCCTGCAGCTCTTCACAGCTTCTCTGTCCTGGGCCTTCCAGCAGCCGGACGTACCGCCAAAGTACCAGTACCGCGACCCTGTGACCTCTGACCTCCTGCTTTGCGACCAGTGTCCTCCCGGCACAGCTGTGACGCAACACTGCACGGCTGACACGCCCACAGAGTGTCAGGCCTGTCCGGAGAGGCATTTTGCTGAAAGCTGGCACTGGGGGGACACGTGCCAATACTGCACCTCGGTACGAATGAGAGCTACATTTTTAAGCCTTAAACTGCATTTTCTCTTCTTTCGAGTATGATGGTAATTTCTATGTGATGTTAAATAAGTAGTATGTCCTTTTCTGTGTCTCCTCCAA
The DNA here is from genome assembly GCF_022749685.1 of Semicossyphus pulcher. Lineage (NCBI taxonomy): Eukaryota > Metazoa > Chordata > Actinopteri > Labriformes > Labridae > Semicossyphus > Semicossyphus pulcher. The sequence goes on from NW_027211770.1 coordinate 14,112,358, forward strand.
CTATAGTAAATCAGTCAAATCTGACCTTAGATCATGGTCATAATTCCTCTAAGGTTTCCTTTAATTTCTCTTGCTTTATGCCACACTCTTGTGGTTTTTCTTATGCCTATTTTTCAGATGCATGACTATATTGTTTTAGCATTTGGAGCAGCATCTGTCGTATGTTGAAACCACTGTTTCCACTTTAGATGTTGTTACTAAAAATGAAAGCTGGAGTGTGCTCATTGTGGTGGAGAGATCTTCCCTCGGAGTTGAGATGCTTTCCTCTTTGCCATGCTCAGTAAATTACATAATACTGTATGACCTCTGGTCCACTCTATGTGTTGTTAACATGTCTATCTAGGATATATTTATATACCTGTTGGAGTATCATATCATTTATCAAGATGCTGTAAAGAGAGCTTTGGAAGCAGCAACATAGCACTCACCATGACCTGTTTTGTGTCCCACGTCATGTATATATATTATTATATTCTGTGCATATAAAACAACCACCACTGCATGTTTATGTGTAAATGCAGCAGCACAGTGTGAGTAGATGTGTGACAGTCGTTTGTTGTGTTTAGGTGTGTAAGGAGAGACAGCTAGTGAAGCAGCAGTGCAACAGCACCCACGACCAGCTGTGTGAGTGCGCTCCAGGTTACCACCTAGTGGTGGAGTTCTGCATCGCACACAGCACCTGTCCACCTGGCCACGGAGTGACAGCTTTAGGTAAGACTGAGATTTATTCATATTTTCACTATGATCATGAGGTAAGTGTACGAGCAGACTGCCTTCAATTCACATAAGATATCTGATGAAGGAGATTTTGTGGCTTTTCTGTCTATCCAGGTCGACTTAGTGATCAAAAGTAGTCTCATGTGTTTTCCACTCTTTATTTAATCTTTTCCTTTATCCTCTCTTCTTCACTTCGCGTCAAATCAGTTAAATTCCAGTGCTGCTTTTCTGGCAGTCTGGAAGGAGCTCTCATGCTGTGAAAGCAGAGACAGACATCAGTTACAGATCTGTCCTCTCCCTTGTACCATTAGAAGTTCTCTTGGTGTTTTTCTCCCTCTTCGTCTTACTCTGATTCTGTGAATCAGATTTGATCCAGATGCAGACGAATGTTTTTTCGCAGAACAAATGTTTTTTTTAATCCCCTGTTTTTTTCTTAGAAAAATTTCACTCTCTCTGCCTCTCTCTCTGTTTTCACAAAACAGACACAGACTATCGTACGAGCAGAGAAATGTGTGCACATACACGTCAAATGTGTTTGAACCTAAAACACTTTGATACATGTCTTTCTTGCACTTCCACACCTGGCCTGCTCTGAGTTGTGGCAGTATTGCCTGAAACTTGAAGAGTGTAACACGCTAGATGCAGATACACACCCCGCTTACTGTGGCTCTAGTTCACCGCAGAAATAAATGTCATATCTTAATTCAACAGCCTTATACAAACACAGCTTAACACCACTATTAAATGTATTTTTTAGGGATATTTATTTATAGTAAGATGATGAACAATTACTAATAAAATCTTGAAAATGCAGACATGCTTTAATTAGAGGTCAGATTAGAGGTCAGATCTGTGTTAACAGTTTCCTGATTTAAGATTATTTCATTTTGTTTAAAGAGTTAAAATGACAGGGTCAAAAACGATGCTGAGTAATTCTGATGGGAAAGTGCATACAATGAAAATGAATGATAGTCATCCTTGTCATTATTCTGGAAACAAGGAACTCTTTTACTTTCACTTCAGCCTTTCTTTTGGTCATAGGGGTCAAAAGTGCTTAAAATAGCATAATTTAATTCCAGGGAACAGTTTCTATAATTCCAATAACCACATGATGACTTCCCATTAAAATACATGCTGTCACTGCTCCTAAAATCATGAGTGTATATCTTCACTTTTGTTTCTATCCGTGTGTAATCTGTGTGACAGATGAGCCAGTCATCATGCAGCTTTGACGCACTCCCTGTGATTCAGAGTCATACTTCTTCTTAACACTGTGCGTGCACAATTTTGTTTGACAGTTTGATTTCGATTGATCCAAGTTGTATTTATTTAAAGTGGTATTGTCTGAGAGAAGGAAGCCGAGCAGTTTATTTTTATGGGGCGCTTCAAATAATCTACAAATACATGTTAGTAACTGAGCACGTCATTGTTCCTGCTTCCTCTTAACTGCACTACCTTATTTAAATAAATCCTTCCTTATAGAGATAATACACAATTTAGATTTTTTTCTGCAGCAGTTTAATGTCATGAAACAATTAAATCAATCAGGCTCTGAATTCTGCAGGTTTCAGTGGCTGATAAGATAAAAGGTGTGATTTTGACTTTATGGATCTGTTCGACATTTCCTCTTCATGCATGACTATGCATATTTACAACATAATTATGAAAGACGAAACTTCACTAGTTGTTTTGTTTAGTCTCAGTAAAATGGCATGACCTTTCGCTTGCATTCCTAAAGCTTCCTCTTTAAACTGCTGCAGCCTGACCGCCACAGACATACTGCCAGCAATAAAGATTTCTTTATCAATCCGCAAAGGGCTAAATTGGCCATTGTATGATAACACTGTAACTCTTTATAACGTGTTAACTATGCTGGCTGACGAGGGCAAACACGCTGCAACTGCCCAAAAGATTTCCATGAGAAGAAAAGGGACACAAATTCAGAAATGATGCAAATTCCAAAATGCATACAAAAGGGCCCCCAAAAAATGCAACGATGGAAACACGCAGAGATCCTTCTGCAAAAAGCCAAAGCATATGCATCAAAAGCAGAATGACTGCAAATACATAAAGGAAGCAGGTCAAAAAACAACAAAAAAAGCAACAAAAAATGCTGTGTATCCAGTCACAATGAAAGTTTGCCCATGTCAGCCATGGTAGTTTACTCTTGCAAGAACGGACAAGCATTCTGCAGATAGATTTCTTTAGTTTAAGACTCTTTCACGCTCAGTGATCCCTCAGACTGCTGCATATAAGTCCTAACAAGGACTATAAAGTTGCAGATGAACTACACATCAAAGGCTTTTTGTCTCTAAAGATCCAGAGAAATTCGATATCAACAGACTCAAATGTGAACCACATCTCTCCTGAGACTCTCTAAGACTGATCACAAATGTTTGGGTCATGTTTTATCATTTGTTTTGTAAGTCTGGAATCAAAGGTTCTCCCCAACATCAGATATTCCATCCAGATCAGAGCCCAGGCCTGTCCTCACAATACAGCACATACCGTCATTTATTATGCCAGATGCAGCCGGGGTGACACTATCACGTCGGGTGTTTGCCCTGGATCCCGTTACATATTCTCTCCTCGGTGCGTCATTAGTTATTGTGGGCAGCATCAAGAGAGATGCTGAATTTCCACATTCCAGCGAACAGAATCTGATATTTCTACTGTAACCGCAGAACAAACTGGCACCAAACGTCTCATGACCTCATCTCAGACCTGAATCCAGCCACTGCTTGGATGAAACAACATTTTCCATGGACTGCGGTTATTATCCGACCCCCTGCAGCGCTGACACCGCTCGAAGATGAGACGACGTTTTCCAAAAAATTCCTGTACCGTGCACGTATTGTCCGACTTGAAAGTCTAATGAAGCTCTGCAGACATGAGGCAGCATTTCAGGGGATTCCCCTCTCCGAAGCTGAAGGACTCATTATGTAATGTTTTGAGTTGTGGTTAGGACCTAAGACCACAGGATGTTAGAAAACCGATGGTTCAGTCTCCCAAACAATCATTCTTTTCCCTTCATCTCCTGATTTGTCTGTTTCGAGTTGTGATTCTTTTGCTCTCTGAATGAAACATTTAAATTCTTTCCAGCTGGTTAATCTGGGATTTTGGAGACTGGTTTTATTGGAATCAAGTAAAAGAAACAACCACAAACATAATGAATGAAACAATACAAACCATGTTTTCTTTTATGTAAGGGCTGCAAACAACTATTATTTCCAGTATCTATTATTTTCTTGATTGGCCGATTATTTTTCTGGTTTTATAAAATACCAGAAAATTGTGAAAAATCCCAGTAAAAAGTCCAAAAGTTCAGCTTAATGTCACTAAAGTGTGTGGCTTTTATAAAGACTTTAACCCTTATTTATTTGGGGGGACTCAGGTTGGAACGCCGGATATAAAGGCAAAACAAAGTCAGACAACAGTTAAAACCAGGCGACTAAATATGCTTAAACAAAGCTAAAAGCATGCTAATAACTAAGGCTAGGTCCTTTACCATGGAGTTTACATTAGGCTTGAAAATCCCATCCATCCCGTACCTATACCGCTTGTCCCATTCAGGGTCGCGTTGGGGCTGGAGCCTATCCCAGCTGTCATTGGCCGAGAGGGGGGGTACACCCTGGACTGACCGCGAGTCAATCACAGGGCTCACACACAGAGACAGACAACCTTTCGCGCTCACATTCACACCTACGAGCTAAATAGTGTCACCAATGAACCTATCGAGCATGCCTTTGGACTGTGGGAGAAAGCCGGAGTACCCGGAGGTCACTCATGCATGCACGTGGAGAACATGCAAACAGGCTTGAATAAAAATGCTTTTAATTTGACTATTTTACTCTAAGACGACAAAGCAGCAAATGTTCACAACTGAGCAGCTTTGGGACTTTGTATCGTTTATGTTTCAAAAAATAACTGACACCGTGATTAAAGTAGTTGATAATCATTTTATCTGGATTCATCGTCTTCAGCTCCCCTTGATATTGAGATCTTTTTTTCCATTTATGCACTCAAGCCTTTATAAGCCCTTCGTAAAGTGCTCACATGCAGATTTTCTGCGGCGACAGTGGAAATTCTGAGAAAAATTAGATGAATGGCAGCGTATGAAACCAAAAGAGCGACACCTTCTCATGCTCGCACTGTACATGCTTTGTCATCAGCGCTGCAGGAAACATTCGAGCCTTGCTGTATGCATATCGGCGGTTTTATGTTTTCATGCTAAATGGTTATGTTTTCAAGAAAGAACACACTGTGCCGTTACACCGGAAAACGCATCAAAGGTTAAATCTGATATGAGTTTGGCTCGTCCGCCCACACGCTTTCACTTCTACGCTCTACAGATAAAATGAGGATGTGATTACAACACTAGTTCCACTACATGGTCATCATCATGTCAGTATGTGATGTGGGCAGCGGCACATGGTTTACTATGATTATTGTCATGGGAACTGTATGACTATTATTTGAATTATAAAGAAACACCATAATTTATTGATTTTTACACATACACATTTTGTTTTGAAAAGGTAGCTTGTACGTGTCACTGTGCGTGATTATAGTTAATTTTTGGAAACAGACCATTTTTGTTCTATTGCTACATTTTATTTGAAATTCAGCTTTGAAGAAAAGTTAAAAAAAACATTGATTTTCCTGCGAGTCAATCATAAAAACCAGCTGACAAATCAGCTCATGCTGCGGTAAAGTCACATGCCGTCATAGTACTCATGTTCATCTTCAACCTGTGTGGGATTCCCCTTTTATATGAGTCATTCTCAGAACCACTCAGTCATCTGTCGCCTGGATCAGCCGTCACATGTCATGTGGTTGCACTTCTTAGAATTACATCATCTGGATGCTTGATCAGCTGCAGGCGATGTTCACACTGAAAAACTCTGAGATGTGAAGAATCTTTGACTGCTTTTCACACAGTTTAAATAGATATATTTTACAGGTTAAAACTCATACATCATGGTGTGTTTGTCTCCTCCAGGTACACCAATGAGTGACACTGTGTGTGAGCGTTGCCCCGCGGGTCATTTCTCCAGCGGCGGCTCCTCCACCGAGCCGTGTCAGCCCCACAGAAACTGCTCCGACTTGGGCTCGAAGACGAAGAGATGGGGCACGTCCACGTCAGACAGCGTCTGTGACTCTGAGGGCACACTGGATTGCTCTCAGCATCACGCGATGTGCCACACTGGTGAGACATGCACACTTTGCAGTACGGTTTAAGCACTAATAATCCTTACCCTAACTGTATGGGAGGTAATGCAGGATGGTATCAGAGTGTGTATACACATCATTCACACACACATACATGTGATGCTTTTATGGAACAAACCTCAATTGTCAACAAGTTAAAATCAGTCAGAAGTGAGTTATTTCAGAGATGTGGTCCTGCTCATTCCTGCAGGCAGGGGATTTCCTCGGTCAGATCCGTCGTCCAGATTCCTTTCTTTTCCTAAATTCTTGCGTGTCTAAAAAAACCAACCCGAGAGAGGAAAGCCAGAGCAAAAGGTTGAATGGGATGTTTACACAAAGTACTGTCATAACGACCCATGATGGATCAATTACTCTTCGAACTGTCATATCCTCTGACTATAACAACAGAGGAAACTGAGTCAAGCACAAGACGAGCTGGTGATCCTTTGTTACTCAGGTTGTAACTATGGCAGATGCTGACAATTAATTTGAGAAGAGAAGCCTCAAATATGAATTCCCAGAGTCTGACAACCCACAGACACCGAGGAACACACACATGCAGATGTAGAGACCCTGGCACACTCATGCACACTGTTTACCACACACACACAAAGCTGTTGTCCCGGGGGGAGGGTGATGCTCTCCTCAAACATTCATTCACAAATTGCCTTCCTGCAAACTACACAACCGCAGATCCTGAAACAGTTTAACATTTTTTCATAATGAAAAATGTGAAATTGAAAGCAGTTGGGATTCCCAAAGTTGCGATGTGATTTGGAGAAACCACCAGCATGTCAATGTGGATTAGAGTGGAAACCACAGTTAGAGTTCCAGACATTACAGGAACGGGCCTAATATCCTCTTAAACAGTTAACTCAATCGTATAACACTAAAGAGCTGCAGGGTGGTGCAGTGGTAAGCCCTGTCACCTCACAGCTAGAAGGTTCCTAGTTCGAATCCCGGTTTGGATGTAGTGGGCCTTTCTGTGTGGAGTTTCTCCCCGTGCATGCGTGGGTTCTGTCCGGGTACTCCAGCTTCATTCCACACTCCAAAGACATGCTGGTTAGGTTAACTGAGTCCTCTAAATTGCCCGTAGGTGGTAATGTGAGCGTAACCTCGGAACCCATCGGCTATCGTCTGACAACGATATAGCCTCTGAGTGAAGGTGAATCCTGCCACTATTCCGGTGTAGCCTTTGTTTAGCGACAAGGACTTACGTTTCTGTGCGCTGCATTGTTTACAGTCCAGTTATCAACTTGAGAATCAACAGTTCAAGCAAATTTTGCCCCTTTAGATATGTCAGCTAAGTAAACACCTTAATTTCCTGGTCCGTCACATCCCTCGGAGGAAAGCCTGTTGATCTGTTTCTGGTGATTCTCAATTTTCTTTCTGATGCATTCGAGAAAGTCACGGAAATCTAAATGCTGAACAGCTTTGGCGACAGTGTCAAGCGAAATCTGTCTCAAGCTGAAATTTTGTTTTTGCTGCATACGCCGCAGCCTGCTGATACAAACACAACTCAGACTTCAAGCGTCCTACAAACAGAAACCACAACACTTCCGGTACTAATAATCCATGCCCCTGCCTACATATTCTACATTTTGATTTATCCGTTTATGGTTATCTGTCTCTATGTGTCAGCCCTGTGATTGACTGGCGATCAGTTCAGAGTGTACCCGGCCTCTCGCCCAATAACAGCTGGAATCAGCTCCAGC